>NC_064922.1:582746905-583435655 GCF_023897955.1 Schistocerca gregaria
TTAAACAGTATAAAATGAAACCAAAAGGTGTAAATGTAAATCTTGTACTCATCTTCAGTGTTGCAGGACTACACCATTTAAAAAAAATAAAAATAAAAAAAAGTCCTTTTAAATGGCCTTCATTCATTTATTAATACTTGAAGATACTACTATAAACACATTTCAAATCTGGATAATAATTTCGTTGTCTCTTTCTGCAGAATTTAATATGCACACACTATGATTTGTTCCTGAAAACACATTGTCTACAACGAAGGATCCTGGACTGAGCCCATAGGTGTAATGGGACCCTGTTCTGCTTATTAACCAAATATTGTTCCATAACTGACAAACTGAAGTTCATATACAGTTCTGTCAGAGAAAGTTTGCCTTGCATAGAATTATTAAAGTTAGTTGCAGCAGAAGGAACCTAGTTCAATTTTTGTTAACACTGCTAGTTATGTAATGTTTATAATTATAACAGTACTCATCCTTTTGTTCAATGCTGCTGCTGCTGTTGTTGTTCTTCTATAATTTGATGATGATATGATGTTGCTGAGAAGTTACCTGCATCTTGTAAGTGTTTAATGATAATGTGCTAATTTTCTTCTGTAAACTGTCCCTAATAATGTTGATTAGCTATGCTTTCAGAAAATTGTAAACAAGTATTACTGTTACTTCTTCAAGGGGAAACATCAGTTAAATTAATTTCCATCTGTATTCACTTTTAAGTAATCACAAAATAACTTTCCTACATTTCTTGATACATTGACAGTATGTCTGACTTAGGTACAATGGAGACATGTTACATTTCAACAACCCTCTTCGACAGCACAACACCGACTATCTACTACTGTTCACAGCAGTGTAAATGTAAACCACAGGTACATTTATATTCACACATCAAAGTATGATTCACATCAATAAATTCATAGAGATATAAATACATTTTCTTGAGTTCAATAATGAGATTTGAAACATTTTGATATAAAAGATAGTAAATTTCATTGCAAAAATTATGGGCTTCCAGACATGAATATTAATCAGTAGTCTCACATTGAGAAAACATGCATTGCCAAAACTTCGAAAGGTAGTAATCACAAAGGATGTATCATGATGTACAGTTAATTTGTGTCTCTGTATTGCCAACTAAAATACCCCAAGATTACATAGGTATAGTCCCATTATATAGTGCAGTGACAGATATAACAACACTAGAAATAAGGACAATTAATTCAGGCACAGAACTAAAGCTATTTAATTTAGCTAACTCTTTTTCTCTGTGCATTTCATTAACTATTTCATAAAACATTTTCTTAATTTCTTTTTAGAGTCTCTTGGATCTCCACAAAATTGCCACAGCTCATGATGATGCTAATCTTTGCGACTTCTTGGAGACAGAATTCTTACAAGAACAAGTGGATTCTATTAAAGATATTGCAGATAAGCTCACAAATATTTGCCGTGTAGGTGAAGGTTTAGGAATTTTTGTATTTGATAGAGAAATACATTAAGATTTAAAATTATCGATCTTCACTTGGTACTGCTTTACATTTGTGCATTATAGTATCTAGTTAGTTCTCATAAATTTCAAGCCATAAAGCTGTTTTACTGCTGCACATTATACTTGTCCTCATTTCTGAAGACTATTGAAGTGTTTGTCAACAGCCACAAATGTTATTTGTATTTTACTTTGTAGTTTTAAGTACGGTGATTATACAATTATGTAAAAACTGTTATTTTATTTAACAGATTACTATTTATGTACAAAGATTTTTTAATCTTTTATAGATTTTTAAAATGTTATATTTTTATGTTTATATCCTTATATTCCTGTCACAGAACATATATTGTTTTTTAAACCTAAGGCAGCTAATTTGGGTTCATAATCACATTCCTCAGACCTGAATACACACAGTTCATTGAATGGGCATGTGTAAAATTTAAGTACCACAATGCGCAGTTATAATAAACATGCTGATTCTCTGAAGAAACAATCCAGTATCTATCTGTTATGTTTTTGGTCTATCTAATTGAACTTCTTGTGTGATCTCAACAAATTACATACTTTCTCATTTTCATCATGCTCTTCTGTGAATGCATTGATGCAAATGACAGCAGCCATTTGTATATCTCCCTCAAAATACTTCTTAAAAAGGTTTGTATCAATATTATAAATTATACTTGAATGTAATTACATTCCATCCTGGATTTTCTTTTGTTTGTCATAAAAAGTTTTTCTTATTTTTATTATTATTTTTTAGTCTTAATACAGAACTATCACATTGTTGCCCTGCATTTAGTTTTCCCTCAGAATTTCATGGCATGAACACAATGTCTTCATAAATTGTAAATGGTGCCTACTTCTCAAAGCATCATGCCACTGTTCCTTGTGTTGTTTGAGTGTTCACTATCTGCCAGACCAATAAGTGACAACTAGCTAATACAAATAGCTCTTTTTCCTGAAGCACAGCTTTACCTTGTTCATCAAAAGGAACCTGCACCAGCCTTATTGTGAACACAGTGATTACGACTTGATTTGGCATTCAGTGAAGTTTGAATCATGCTTTTATGCTTCTGTCCTTTGTAGAACAGATCAGATGTTGCTTCTGTCAGTTTCACTTCCACTTATTTTTCTAGTTTAATATGCTCCTTCAGAGAGTCAGCGTGTGTGCGCCCACACACAGAGTGCTTGATTTGTGACACTATGCCAGACCATTATATGAAGAAATAAGCATTAAAATAACATTTCAAGACATCTAAATTTAAGAAAGAAAAAGCACCCCCCAACGGTCACAGTACTTTATATACATGTATGATGACGTTTATTTGGCTTAATGTGACCATAGCATTTTTACACGCGAGACTCAATATGACTATCAAACAATATGTACTCAAGTCTGAACATTATTCCCAACCAAAATTAATTGCCTGATGAATAAAGAAAATATGATGTGTAACTGGAATAAAATAATGTAGAAATACCTTCTTAGATCACTAGAAAAATTTTGCTGTGATGATTTTGTTGCAATTAATGAGTTTTGTTATGTGTGTAACTGAAATGCAGTATTATTGTGTTGTTAAATTATTTTAGCAATTTGGAAAACTAAAGAAACAAGAAATCATATGACCTAAAAATTCTTATTCACATTGCAGTAGCTTTAATTTTGTAGTATTTATTTTAATAGACTTGTTTCTTGCTAGATTTGTGGTATTTTCATATGCAATATAATAGCAAACTGTCTCCAGTTATATTCAGGTTTTGTATTCTTCTTAATGCAAAATAGCTTCATCATTTATAATTGCAAAACCACCACTCTGTGCAGTGAACCAGTTTGTGAAAACCAAGTTACGTTCTGTCAGTCACATAACCTCCACATACAAGAATGTATGTTTAATAGTGTAGTTGGCAAGAGTTCACACAGTATGCCATTAAGTGATTAACATTAAACTAGAAGTTTTAAGTTCAGCAATAATTGCAAAAACTGATAATGAATTCTTGATCATTACTGTAATATTTCTACCATGGTTTCTTTTGTCTGTGGGAATTTAGCTGTAAATGTGCCATAATGAAGAGCTTCACTATATTTATAATGCTATTTATTTTTATTATTTAATAGTCCCTTGATATTACTGGTGAAATTGACTGATTCTTGAGTAATGGCAGCGAAATACATTTTTGCTTTTCTTTTAGTTTGTTTGTGTTCTGGAGATAATATTCATTACAAAGCATGTTGAAACTGAGTACAGCTTTCTCATTAAGAATTATGTGTGTGTTTGATACTTAATGTTTAGAATAAGATGTTTTAATTATTTCCTTTTTCACCATCTGACCGTGTTTTTTGCTTGTAAATGTAACTACTGTAATGTTTTGTGCATTCAAGACATCTCAAAGTTACAAAGCTTCCTATTTACAGATATGAACTGTGATATGACGTATATTGTTGAGGTGCTTGATTTGCAGAGTCTGTGTAAATAAGAGTCTGTAAAGGTATGGCTAAGATTTTACTGAGATGTATTATTTTAGATACTGTAATAATCTAGTCATTTAACTGTGATATTAATAAAATAACAATTAGTGTTTAGAAATGCTGATCCTTTCATCTGGCATTTGAGAAAAGGTAAAGAAACAAATAAATAAATAATAAATGTTGAGGTGCAACTTATCCTTGAGTAAACATGACTTTTCATATACTCATTAGGGAGCAGGCAGTGTTTCAGTGTATTTGTAGCCAAAGAAAACAGTGTATACTTTAGATGAAACAAGAGAATGAGTACAAATGTGATACAATACAGCAAGAGTTCACACTTTCAATCAAAGTTGGTAACTGGTCCTTTTTACCTTCCTCAGCTGCCTTTGCTACACTCCTGTCCTTTCTCATTTTTGACCTGAAGTTGTTCTTGGTTCTGAGAGTTGCAGATACCTGCAGAGCTATTTGTTGTCTCCATTTACTGAAAAATATGATTAATGGATATCAGATGAGAGGGTTCATTTCTTCACCTGGATGGTACATTCCTCCATATTCAATGCTGTAAGCAATTACAAGTGACAAAACTGAATTATATGTTGCTGATAGACTGTATTTTTTAAATAACAAGCTGCTACATCACAATATTTTCATTTGTATATGTACATGTTAAATAAAATACATGTGATTCAGTACCATTGAATATATAATCACTGAGGGTGTGTGTGTGTGTGTGTGTGTGTGTGTGTGTGTGTGTGTGTGTGTGTGTGTGTGGTGTACATTTTAGAATATATTTATAAATTAATTACATAGGCCTAATGTGGTAAAACATATATAAATATATATCTCATGCAGCGTACAGTGGATAGTAACAAAACAAACAATACTTAATTATTTATAGTGCATACTATTTCATACATTTGTTTTTCAGATATAACTTATCATTATCATTGACAACTAGTAGAGAATAACAGAACAAACAGTAATTAATTAATTACAGTGTGTACAGGCAGGCTATTTTCATACATTTGTTCAAATATGAATTATCATTATCATTGACCACTATGTCACTATGTTCTGAAAATCCATGTACTCTGTAACGTTGTAAAAACATTCTCTTAATAACATTTTTTAAGCTCATTTTTAAAAAATGTAAAACTTTTCTATCTTTTTGATGCTTAAGGGAAGAGCACTTAAAAGGATTTTGGGGTGATATATTGCACTTTTGTGATATTTGGCTGTTTTGTGTATTTCTCTGTGGAAATCATTCCTGTGTCTTGTTGGGTAGTCGTGGCACTCACTATTTAAAGAAGAAAATTGGATGTGAGATTTGAAAAAGCAGATACTTTTGTAGATATATAAAGATGGAAGTGACATTATTTGAAATTCTTTGAAAATTTTCCTGCAGGGCTCTCTTGGTGCAGTCCCTTTCATTATTCTTAATGTTCATTTTTGAATAATGAATGACCGGTTTGCCAGACTTGAATTACCCCAAAATAAGACACCATACTGCAATAGACTATGCTTAAGAGCATAATAAGCACATACTACTGTTTTTTCACTGCAGCAGTTTTTCAGCATTCTGAGTATAAAGCAGCATTTACTTAGCTGTTTATTGAGCATTTCAATATGTTTATCCTACTTTAGATGCTCGTCTAACCAGATACATAAAAATTTTGTGTTTGAAGTTCGTAAAATCTTCTGTTTACTAAGTTTCAAGACTATATTGGGCTTTACTTGATTCGATACATGACTGAAATTCATCCATACTGTTTTTTTTTCTTGTTTACAAATAAGCAGTTATCTCTAAACCATATTCCTGCTTCTTCTTTTGTCATTTCTACTTTGTGTTGCAAGTCAGTCTCATTTTGAGCTTTAATAAAAAGACTTGTATTGTCTGCATACAATACAGCATTAGCTAGTGTTAAACAGTTTGACAGGCCATTAATGAAAATCAAGAACAAGAGGGGTCCCAGTACAGAACCTTGTGGCACTCCATTACTAACTTTCTTATACTCTGAAAAGTAAGAGGTTCCTTCGTGAACTATTTTTACTTTCTGGTATCTGTCTGACAGGTATGATTGAAACCAGCTGTGAACAGTACCACATACACGATAGCAATAGAGTTTCTCAAGCAATAATTCATTATTAACAACAAATGCCTTTGATAAATCTAAAAACACCCCACAGTTTACTTCGTTATGATCTATAAAGATCAGGAGAAGTTTTGAGAAATTATAGACAGCTGTTTCAGTTGACCTGTTTTTTCTGAAGCTATTTTGCTCGCTGACTAATATTCTACTTGTGTTCAAGAAAGCGGAGAGTCTTTCATGCATTATTCTTTCAATAACTTTTGAGAAGCAAGATATCAGGGATATGGGTCTGAAGTTTTTTACATCATGAGGATCACCATTTTTATATAATGGTTTTATTATGGACAGCTTTAGTTCTTTAGGGAAAGTGCAAGTGCTGAAAGAGCTATTAATTATGTCTACAAGGGGACGAGCAATATTTATGCTGTGTTTAAGTACTTCATCTGGAATGCCATCAGTGCCACAAGTCAATTTATTTTTTAGTTTGTTGACTGCATTCTGTACTTCTTGTACACTTAGAGGGTATAAGAACATAGTTTTAGGATTTGTGGAGACGTTATGTTTAATCTTTGTTTGACTTTGGGTTTTTATGAGGCTTTGTACAATACTTGCATAATGAAGTTTGAATATATTGGCAATATGTAAAGGATCACTTATAGTTTTGTTTTCACTTTTAATAACAAAGCTGCTGTCTCTTACTTTACTTCTGCCTACAGTTGTGTTTATCACATTCTAAACTGATTTCATTTTCTTGTTACCCTTGCTTCTACTGATGTATGAGTCATTATGTAACTTTTTTGCTGCATTGATGACTTTCCTGTAAAATTTTCTGTAACAGGTGACATACTGTTTCAGAGCTGGATTTAGCCTGGCTGATTTACTTAGCTTTCTAAGTCGCTCCCCAGATTTCCGTATCCCCTGTGTTACCCAAGTATTGGGCTTGCTTTTTATTTTAATTTTCTTAAGAGGGAATGCAATTTCATAGTCATTCTCTTAAAAAGGTAGACAGACAGAACAAATTAATGTTTAATTTCAAAAAGTGCCGAGGACAGAAAACTTAAAGGATTGAGAGAGTGTGGGACATTATTTCAGTTGTCACAATGTAGAGTCTAATTTACAAAGCACTTACTAGTATGAGTTCACTTATCAGTATGCTGTTGCACCCACTCTGGTCTGAATGCATGTACCGATTCAGTTGGGGAGGGTGTTAAAGCTGTTGTAGCCTCTCCGGAGGCAAGCTTACCCACAATTGCTGTGGTGAAAGAGGACGTAGAATGTTGCATTGTGTCCAGTACTTGTTCTCAGATCCCAGGCAAAGATGTGGTGGAACTAAAATATGCTTGTTGCACAATATGGCGAGCCTCAAATATTAGTGATTGACAATATGGCCGAATGTGGTCGAATGGAAATTTATGGTGAGTATGCCTGCCCTCATGTTCACATTCAGTCCATCAGGCTAGTGACACTCCCAAATTCCCACAAATCTGCATATTGCGTGATCTCACAAGCCGACCGTATTGAGATTCGCAATAGGATGCTTTTCAACTCTTGTCAGATGCTGATAATGCACATGCAAGTAAGCCACATTTCTGTGCCTATCACAAAAATCACTCAACATTTCACACTGTTCTTGCTCCTTCTATACCTTACCCAGCATTAGTAACAATGCTAAAGGTGAACAACATTAATGCACTCTGGTGGACATTCCACCTCTCACAGATAGTAGTGATGGTAAGAGTTTGCCAGTGATGTGTATGTGTTCAAAGTAAATTTCACTCCAGGGTTTCACATGAATCCTGAGGAAATTTTGTTTTCTGCTCGTGTAAGTCTGCAATAAGTCGGTTGGTTCAGTTTGTTAGGTGCAGAAATGGAACACACGTTTCACATTTGTAATAGGGTATTTCATCTCATTTCTTCAAATTTGCTCACATTACTTCGTTTTTAAATTTTGGTCATCAAGAGTCTGGGTTCAAATGAAAAGTCAAGG
This sequence comes from Schistocerca gregaria, assembly GCF_023897955.1. NCBI lineage: Eukaryota > Metazoa > Arthropoda > Insecta > Orthoptera > Acrididae > Schistocerca > Schistocerca gregaria. The sequence goes on from NC_064922.1 coordinate 582,754,933, forward strand.
AGTTTCAAAAGCAACGTTTATTTCAACTTAACAAATGATATTCCAAAAACAGAAGAGCATATTGTTAGTGAAACAGTTTTAAAAAGTTCAGTACTAATTCATGCCTCACTCCTGAAACAGACACACATATATCTGATCTATCTCCATTTCTTCATTCCCATGAAGTGCATTCGTGAAAACATGCCATTTTCATTTGTTAGGGGGAGAAGAGAGCCCACCTTGGCGTATACTGGTATATGATCCTGAAATTTGAATGTTGTTGAAAACCTACTTTGCTCTACAACAAATGATGCTCCAAATGAAGTCATTTGAAAGGGTACCAGACACCTGGAGGCCAAATATGCTGCTGCTCTGTCACCAGTGCATTGTTGCTCTTGCACCTGATAGTAGGCCATCTGAAACCTGAATGTGTAGAAAAGGTTGCTGCTCTGCAAACACCTATGATGTCACAGGTTTTGTCTGTAAGAATACATTTTTAAAGTTCTCAATAAATGTGTATGGTTGCCACAGATTCTTTCCATTTTAGAGAAGGGTTAAAGCATTCAAGGTTGTTAGCAGTGTCAGGTTCTGAAGAACATTTTCCTATCACTAACTGCAATGCAAAATGTTGTTTTCGACTACAAAATGTGTGGGAATCAATGTCCAGGGAAAGGGCTGGTTTCATTGACACTCTTTATACCTCCCCTGCTGCCTTTTCATACTGATTCTGAGTCATGATGTCTGATATGTTCTGAGATTTCAACGCTGGGTGTCATGGTTATGACCCCCCCCTCACAGAGGTGTCAAAAGGAGGGGTGAAATATGGGTAAGAGGGGGTATGAAGATCTTCTGTCCATGTGACATGTACATCATGACATTGGGCTGAACTTTGGTGAAATTTGGTGCCAGTGTGACATCATTAATCCCCTCGCTTATTCATCACATGAACTTCTGGGCTGTGGCCTTTCTTTCCCAAGTGTCGACACCTTGCTATTTGAAGCATCATGGAACCAGAACGTGACATGCTTTTGCTCCAGTACAGAGGAAGGTTGTACACACCTTTGATCCTAATTTCGAACTTAAGCATCACAGTGGGTGGCAGTTACTGGGTCCTGAAAAAGTGGTTCTCTAATTCTGTTCCACAGTCTAGATTCGGTACTCAGAAGTGGAAATAATGATGGGCCAGGATGTGGTTGGGTAGGAGGATTGGGAAAGAGACTGAAGAACATTGGGAAAGGTAGTTCTCCATGGCCACAAGGCAGTGGACATAAGGGATGTTGGTGTACAAGGAAGTTACATTTACTCATTGATAATGGGACAGGAACTGTTGAGAGGTAGTGAAGGAAGTGAGCAGTGTCTTGAGTGTAGGGTGGAAGGTTATGAGTATTAGTTTGGAGGTATTGGTCAACAAAAGCAGAAGTCTGTCCTATGGGAGCATTGTACCCAGCCACAAAGGGTAAGGAGACCTGTAGGATTGGGTTTGGGGAGTGGGTAACAGATAAGAGTTCAGGGAGTTGGTAATGTGAGGAGGGAGATGGATCTAGGTGCCAGGTTTTGGGATGGACCTAAGGCCATAATGAGCTGTTGTCAGTGGGGTGCATGATGAAGAAATGTTTCCATTACAGACGACTAGTGAAGGAAAGGCGATCCCTTACAAGTCCAGCACAGTTGAACTTACACTTTGGGCTAAAGGTGAGACGTTTAGTAAGTACTGAGACTTCTGTAAAGGTCCATTTTGGCTGAAAGGTTGACAACAGTATTGTGGGATAGGTGTTCAGCAGCAGGGTCAACAAAATTTTTGTGAATGAAGGAGGTGAAGTAAGTCAGCAAGATGTGGTCAGGGAGCTATAGGGGATTGTTCGGGAGGGGAGAGGAGAGGAGGGGAGGGGAGGTGCTAAAAGTAAGATAAGATTGTTGAAGTACAAGAGCTTCTAGTGATGACAGCATTCAGGAAGTCATGGTCACAGTAAAAAGATTTTGCCAAAGAAGTAGAGGCCTGTCAGGTGTGGTCTGGGATTTGATTGAATTATTATAAAGAACCAGACAGGTTGAAGAGTAAAAGGTTGGGGTTCATGGAGTGGGGTGGTGCCAGCACAAGATGACATTTTTAAGATGTTGACTGCCATTAGGTGGTGTACCATGTGACAGACAAGATCTCAGAAAGAGGATTTGTGCTTGAAGTTTTGAGAGGGCAAAGAGTTTCCAGAATTGGCAAAGATAGAATAAGCAGGGATTCATGGCTGGATGGTCAAAAGACAAAAGGAGTTATTAAAATGTAGTTAAAAAGATCAAAAATAGGAAGGGGAAAACATGACAGAAGTATTATATTGGAAATAAATGGTAGGTATTATATAGAGAGCAATGTAGGACATTAGAAGGAAGGTCTGATTTTTTTTAAATGTATGATTTATCATGTGCACACAAATATGTTTGATTGTGAACTGACACATGTGACATTAAGAAAAGCATGATTGTAAATAAGTATGCTCAATTGCACTATACGATCATAAATAAATGGACGTGATTAAGGCACAGTTCACACTGCAGTGACATGATATGTAATAAGGTACACAGGAGCACTCTGCATCTGCAGAGCATACTGGAAGGATTTAGTATGTTCACAGTGTGACAACAGTGATAAAACATGGATTTTACAACATGTCTATAATATTGTCTGGTGCAACATGAATTGCTGGTCACTCCATGAAACTTCTTGTATGATACACGGGGAGGGAAATGTCAAGTGCATAAGATTATGCACTTCAAAAAAGTTTTATGTAGCTGAAGTAAAGCTACATCCATCTCTCTAGTTAGTTTCTAAGTAAAACTTGCATTTTTCATGTAAAAACTTGAAAACCACTATTTATGGATTCACACATTCTCTGCTATACTGTCTTCATCATTAAAATTTCAGGAAACTATTTGGTAAAAATAAATAAAAAGAAAATAAAAATCTGCATCTGATAGTCTGACATCACAACTTTGTAATGAACCAGTTTTTTTCATTATTGCCCATAATTATTCTGATACTTTAAAGTAAAAAACTGCACATATTTTAAAAAGTTTGCAGTGAATAATACAGTCACTGACCAATTCACATTTGGTGCATTTTAGATCATACAATTGCTGAGTACAAAATACAGCTAACATATTAAAATTGTTTTAATCGTAGAAAAAGAATGATATCTCATTCCAGTATCAAGAAAATATGAGATAGAGTGGAGCTTGACTGTACAGAGGTTGGCAACTGTGCACTGTACGTGAGGCTATTGCTGTCTCCTATGGCCTGCTATGTGGAGTGTGGAGCTGCCTTGTTTCTCTTTGTTTGCTGCTGAAGCTGCAAGTGAAAAACTCACTGAAATGAAAAGACACCTGGAGTCATCAGCTGATGATGCTGACTGGATGTTTTTTCAGTCCATGTTCCCTCATTTCAGTAAAGTTTGTACAAGAGTAAAAGAGAAGTAAACATTTAAATTCCTGTTACTTTTGAAGGAGCAGCTGGATGAAGCCAAGACATCTCCGGATTTTCCTTATCAAGGGGTTCTTACATTTAATCGGAAACACTGTTCACACCTACAAAGAGTTTGCCATCCACTGCTACACCACCAGTGGTAACTGACCTCACTTTAAATCCAGAAAGGTTTCTTCTGAATACGCCCAAACTGAACCATATACTATTCTGTACAATTGAACAGTTGCAGAAATACTGTTTTAGCTTTATCACTTGTAACCATTATTTATGTATGCACGTACCATACTGAATAGTGACATACTAGGTGGTCTTTCAAAAAATAAACTTTTCATGGTGGTATTTTTAAAGTCACCCACACACTTTCACCAACTTACCTTCTTGTAATGAGTTAATTTCTCAGTAAGAGAAACGCCAAGCAGAAAATTTGTCTTCCTTTGTCACACTAGCTTATATTAGTTACTCCAAGAACTGGAAACTGGGCTCATTCCATAGAATTCGTGGAATTTGTGTTCCCACTGGAAGAGTTTGTGTGAAACCACAGCTGAACACTGTTTAATGGGCAGCCCCAACAGTGCCTTTTCTTTGTTGGTTTAAATAAGCCACAACAATGTTCTCTCAGAAGGGCTCATGATATAACTCAAACAGAAATGTGATTCATGTCGTCATTTACTTGTTGTACGGTGAGTGACATTCTGCATTGTATCTCACAATGTATCATCCCAGTGTGAACTTGAGTTTCACACTGATTAGCATAATGTCAAATGACCTTAATTGCAGTGTAACTATATTATGAGAAGGAAATTTGCTACTCACCATATAGCGGAGATGCTGAGTCGCAGACAGGCACAACAAAAGACAGACACAACTAAAGCTTTTGGCCATTGGCCTTCATCAAACAAAAACACACACACACACACACACACACACACACACACACACACACACCTGTCTAACCTGCAGCACTTCACTGTCTGCCACCCCCACAATACTATCCCTTCCCCTCCCCACCCCAGCCTCATCCTTGCCCCCACTCACTCACCACTCCCCTCATGCTGCGACTCAGCATCTCCACTATATGGTGAGTAGCAACTTTCCTTCTCATAATATTGTTAAATTTCATCTTGGATTTTCCATTGTTTGACTTAATTGTAGTGTGTTATATGACATATTGTATTGTCTGTGTGAACTGCACCTTGCAGTCAAGTTGGGTGGCACAAGTCAGTAGCAGAGAATATGTTAAACCTAGCACTGGAATTAAATGCTCAAAAAAGGGGCCATTGCTACAAGAGCAGGGAGTTGTAATGCAGCACTTACTAGTGTACAACAGCGAAGCATTCGAATTGCACATATAGGGTGGCTGGTGTGTACTTTAGAGGATAAAGTGTAGACATATTTAGAATTGAATTGAATGAGATTTTATTGTCGTTTAGCTATTACAACAATTGACAAAGTCAGGTTACATATATAAAAGTTATACAGCATATATACATGGGTTGAAGATCAATGTGTCACTATTGGTTTTCCATAAAATACAATATGAAAACATTGCATCATAAATTACTCAGTTACAGAAATTATGCTGTACTCTCCAAACTGGTACCACTATGATATTTTACAGTCATAAAATTCCTGAAGTGAGTAGCAAGGATTTGCAGCTAAACAACTGAATAATTTGTCTTTAAATAAATCAAATGGATCTTCTACACATTCTAGAGACAGTTTGTTAAACATCTTCATAACTGTTCAGTGATTAGATAATCTGTAGTAAGGTATGTCAAGATGGCTACTATTTCTGGTTCCATGAGAGTGTACATATTTTCTACACTGGTATTCTGATAAGATGCTCTTTGTATACAGTAGGCCAGTGTAAATATACATGTTTATAACAGTTAATATTTTTATATTAAAAACAAAGATTCCAAGACTTACCAAGCGGGAAAGCGCCGGCAGACAGGCACATGAACAAAACACACACACACACACACACACACACACACACACACACACACACACACACAGAATTGCTAGCTTTCGCAACCGATGGTTGCTTCTTCAGGAAGGAGAGGGAAAGACGAAAGGATGTGGGTTTTAAGGGAGAGGGTAAGGAGTCATTCCAATCCCGGGAGCAGAAAGACTTCCCTTAGGGGAAAAAAAGGACAGATGTACACTTGCGCACACACACACACACACACACACACACACACACACACCTATCCATCCGCACATACAAAGACACAAGAAGACATATTTACAGGCAAAGAGTAAGGGCAGAGATGTCAGTCGAGGCGGAAGCACAGAGGCAAAGAAGTTGTTGAAAGACAGGTGAGGTATGAGCGGCGGCAACTTGAAATTAGCGGAGGTTGAGGCCTGGCGGATATCGAGAAGAGACGATATACTGAAGGGTGAGTTCCCATCTCCGGAGTTCGGATAGGTTGGTGTTGGTGGGAAGTATCCAGATAACTCGGACGGTGTAACACTGTGCCAAGATGTGCTGGCCGTGCATCAAGGCATGTTTAGCCACAGGGTGATCCTCATTACCAACAAACACTGTCTGCCTGTGTCCATTCATGCGAATGGACAGTTTGTTGCTGGTCATTCCCACATAGAAAGCGTCACAGTGCAGGCAGGTCAGTTGGTAAATCACGTGGGTGCTTTCACACGTGGCTCTCCCTTTGATCGTGTACACCTTCCGGGTTACAGGACTGGAGTAGGTGGTGGTGGGAGGGTGCATAGGACAGGTTTTACACCGGGGGTGGTTGCAAGGGTAGGAGCCAGAGGGTAGGGAAGGTGGTTTGGGGATTTCATAGGGATGAACCAAGAGGTTACGAAGGTTAGGTGGACGGCGGAAAGACACTCTTGGTGGAGTGGGGAGGATTTCATGAAGGATTGATCTCATTTCGGGGCAGGATTTTAGGAAGTCGTATCCCTGCTGGAGAGCCACATTCAAGGTCTGATCCAGTCCCGGGAAGTATTCTGTCACAAGTGGGGCACTTTTGGGGTTCTTCTGTGAGAGGTTCTGGGTTTGAGGGGATGAGGAAGTGGCTCTGGTTATCTGCTTCTGTACCAGGTTGGGAGGGTAGTTGCAGGATGCGAAAGCTGTTTTGAGGTTGTTGGTGTAATGGTCGAGGGATTCAGGACTGGAGCAGATTCGTTTGCCATGAAGGCCTAGGCTGTAGGGAAGGGACCGTTTGATATGGAATGGGTGGCAGCTGTCATAATGGAGGTACTGTTGCTTGTTGGTGGGTTTGATGTGGACAGATGTGTGCAGCTGGCCATTGGACAGATGGAGGTCAACGTCTAGGAAAGTGGCATGGGATTTGGAGTAGGACCAGGTGAATCTGATGGAACCAAAGGAGTTGAGGTTGGAGAGGAAATTCTGGAGTTGTTCTTCACTGTGAGTCCAGATCATGAAGATGTCATCAATAAATCTGTACCAAACTTTGGGTTGGCAGGCTTGGGTAACCAAGAAGGCTTCCTCTAAGCGACCCATAAATAGGTTGGCATACGAGGGGGCCATCCTGGTACCCATGGCTGTTCCCTTTAATTGTTGGTATGTCTGGCCTTCAAAAGTGAAGAAGTTGTGGGTCAGGATGAAGCTGGCTAAGGTGACGAGGAAAGAGGTTTTAGGTAGGGTGGCAGGTGATCGGCGTGAAAGGAAGTGCTCCATTGCAGCGAGGCCCTGGACGTGCGGGATATTCGTGTATAGGGAAGTGGCATCAATGGTTACAAGGATGGTTTGCGGGGGTAACAGACTGGGTACGGATTCCAGGCGTTCGAGAAAGTGGCTGGTGTCTTTGATGAAGGATGGGTTTTACTCTCATTAAGCAGGAACCCATTAGCTCGAAACCAGACTGACATGTGTGATATTGTGTCATTTGCCACAGTTTGGAGCATATCCATGTCTGAGCTGATATTGAAATAAAGAATGGGCAATGAGCTGTAGATAGGTAAAGAGAGAATAATGAAGGTTAAAGGCTATGGGAAGGAAGAGAACCAGATTGGCAATTTATATTAACAGTAATGGAAATTTCTGGATGGGACAATACATAAAATGACATGACAACCATTTACCTATAGCAGACTGACGTGTGGAGCATAGAAACACATACAGGAAACAGAATTCACATTAGCTTTCAAATGCTTGAACTTTTACAAGTAAAATTAAATGCTTTCATAACAAAAAAACAATGCAGCCACAGTGAGATCGTGAGGAGGGGTTTGAGGAATGACATATGAGGCAAGAAGGGGGTGGTGAGACTGTATTGTATTTTATTGGTCCTGCTGTACATAAAAGTAGCTTATGAATAAAACATTAGATATGTCAAATTATAAGTATACAGATGAAAGTGATTTCAATGCATTATTACTTAAAATTGCAAATAGTACATTTCATACATTATGTGCTTATATAAACCACTTCTTTAGCTTGAAGATACTTCAGTGGAGTGAAAGCAATGATGCTGTAAATATGATATTAATGACTCTTCAAAGGTTTTGACCTCAATTATTGCTTTTATGTTTTTGGGAAGTTTACAAGAACTCTCATGTGGCAAGCACTATTTGTCTGGTAAAGTGATCAAGAATATCAGTTTTATAGATACTGTTCTTACCCATTATATTTAGGTATTTTAAAGAATATGAGGGTTTCCATAATTTAGATACAAACTGAAGTTTACATGAGTCTCTAAGTTTGCATCCAAACATGATTCTAATTATCGCTTTTGCAGTCTGATTGTGCTGATAGGAGCTTTAGAGTTGCCCATAATTGTGACCAAAAATCAAGAATCTTTATTCACCATAAATAATTAAATGTTTAAGTGGATGCTCACCATAATTTGATGATAGTGTTCATCAAACACCACGCTAAATAATGGTAGAATGTCTGTCCCGCAGCGGCACGTGAAAATACGACATACACAAACTGAAGATAGATCATTAGTCATCCCAGAATTAACACTTCACTCACAAATGATTTCATGGTTACGTGTATCCCGAGTAACTTATTACGGCATCCGAGGCTGTTTCTAACAATGATACAGACGCGACGCGACTCCCGGCACAGATGGTGCGCTGATCAGCGTCTGGAGAGAACTGGGGCCTTCTTTTCCTTGCACAGCATTGTTATATATAAAGCCGCAGTGCGGATGGCTAAGGGAACGCTTGATTAAATTTGCTGTCCCGACTAGATGCTGGGCTAGTAATGCACCACTTTAAGTTATTAAATAAATCATTGCTTCCTTTGCTGATGGCTAATGAAGCTCTCAATTTAAATGTGCAATCAGCACACAGGTAAGTAATCATAATAAAAGTCTGACGTGGCTAAGTCCAATATTTTGGGTGACAGAATTAATTTAATTACACTACACGCAGTAGACGAGCTCTGAACTTGCCCTTTGGAGATACGCTATCGCTATAGTTTTATAGTTATTCAGTTGAAACTTCTCACATCTTTATGATTGTAGCGTATCTCCCTTCTACTTAAATTTAAACATCCTAGCTTTATTTATTCACTTACTTAATCTATCTTGCTTCCTTAATTTTTAAGACAAAAACCAGAAAATCATGAATTTCAACTAAAAATTTAATTTATGAGATCCAGAATACTGTTTCTACTAAATTATTATGCAAAAGGAATCTAAATATAAATTTTTAAGTTTCTAGCTCTTTTCTGTTGCACCAATGATTTTTACAGAAAAACGTCCAAATTTCGAAAGTGGTTAAAGTTATTGAACTGATATTTAACACATACTGATTTAGTATTACTCCTGACATGCTAGAAACATTTCAGGTTATGTACTTGATTTTTAAAGTACTGCGCAACATTTATGACATCAGAGCTAATTACAGCGGACTGGCTGGCACACAATGGAAAGACTGCTGTGAATTTTATACGGCATGAGTAGGCTGCTTCCCTACAACTTGTTTGTCTGTGTTAGCTGTTTCAGTGTTGAAATCTCCAAGACAGTAATTCTTGTCTTAAATTTCAAGATTTTTTAAATTAATAATTCAAATTTCTCAATAAATACGTTAACATCACCATCTGGGGATCTATATAGGCTAACTACTATTATGTATTCATCCAGCAGCTTAACACAACTGAACTCTGCATGCAGTTCTGAGCTATAAGTTGTTACATCAATTTTAGAAAATTCACTCCTTCTCTTACAAAAATACCTGCACCACCATTCTTTCTCTGCTTTCTACACATGATATCAGCTACAAAATACCCCTGAGGGACAAATACATCTACTTGCTCATTTGTTAGCCAGTGTTCAGATATACATATAATGTCTACAAAAAAATCATTAAAAAGAGGTTCTAATTCTAAAATCTTATTTCTAATGCAACAGATGTTGATTTGTAAAAAAGTTAATATTTTGTCTTTATCAGTATTTCTTTGGGGACTCTTTTTCCTCACACAGTTGCTTGGAGTATTAGGCCTGGTCACTCTTTAATCCACTGATACCATCTCCTTTATTGCTTGTTAACATATAAGATGATTTCCACGGTGTTGCAGCAAGTCTGATCCCACCAAAAATCCGTACTTCTCTGCAGCAGCTTCTTTCTGCATGATCTCTATATTTAAGACAAGAATGAAAGGTATTACACTTTTCTCACTATAGCAACATTTTAGTGAGTGAAGAAGGTATCAGGTCTTTCTCAATTTTGTGTTAAGGTAAACTGTATGTTTGTTCCATTATAAACTGCTTTGCAGCCATAATCCTAAACATTTAGTTTTTGTACTGTTGCCAATAGGTTCATCATTTATAAAGAGAAAGGAAGTCTACATATTCTTGTCCGGAACATTGCAAAATTTTAGTACAATTCATTTTTTATTTTTATTAAAAGCTGATTATTCTCTGTCCAGTTGCTATGTTGCCTTGTGACAGTGTTTACAGCTTGCTGTAATTTATCCTTACTTTCCCCATTTAGTAGAATTGTGGTGTGGTCTGCAAATATGATCATTTTATGAACATCCACATTTAAGCTTAGATCATTAAGATGGCCACTGCATGTTTAATGATGCATGTTGCACCACCTACCTGGCAGGTGCACAGCTCAGCATGAGTGAGGGTCTGCTGTGGCTGGTGGTGGCCACATGGTGTCAAGCATGCGATTCTGCTGTGGCCCCCAGCAGCTACACAGCAGTATAGAAGGAACAGAAGGGGGGGGGGGGGGAGGGGTTCCACTACTGACCCTTGTGGTACATTATATTTAATTAGTTTATAGTCTGACAAATGTGCAAAAATAGTTTTCCGGTTGACATTAGTGTGCTTTATGCTCACTGCTAGCTTATGATGCTCAGGATCCAGTTGTTGGACAGATCTCGAATACCATACTTCTCAAGCTTTGATCTACCACATGAAGAGCTTTTGTTTGGTCAATAAATACTACTGTTGATTCCTGTTTCTTGTCCACCAAGCTTAGAATACAGTTGATGCACTCATAAATGGGTGCTGTTGTTGTTGAACTCTCATATCTGAATCCATGTTGTTCATTACATAGTAGAGATGAGAAAAACCAGTCAGTGAAAACTGGTACCAGTATTTTAGTTCTGTATAACTGATATTTATCAGTATTTGTTTGTCTGTTACAACAGAATTTTTTCTCTAATTACCCGGTAAAAGGAACCAGTATCTCAATTTACCATAGAAGCAGTGTACATTTTTAAATGAAACAAGATTATGTTTATGTGTAAAATTTACAATGCTTCAAAATATTGAGTTGTTACACAAAACAGATAAAGCAATCAGTGCTATTTTAATGAAAACATAGACAGTTGGAACAAGCAACAAAGATATGACATAAGAATTGATACAGCATTGCTGAGACAATATACCCGTTGCCACACATTGTGGTCTTAAGATGATGTGTACCCACATGCAGTGGCAAAACTGTTCTCTCATGGCTGGGACAATATTGTAACTGTTGCCATGTGGTGATGTCCAAAATAACTGGTATCTACACAGATGGTGAAAAGAACAGGATTGCACAGGTAACAAAGTCACTGTGTGAGGGAAAGATAATTTATTATTTTGGTGATCTTCTACAGTCAATAGTAAAGCCGTCAGCACACGGACCGTGCATCCGAACATTGAGCATTGAGCGTGCCCAGTTTATGACGTCATAGTGTGGAATAGCACATTTGGGAGTCTTTCTGAACGTGCAGAGCAATATCTGGCATGTCAGATATTCTGAGCGTGCGTCTGAGCGTTGACCAATAAGATGGCACAACGCCACATATGTCACACGCGCACTGTCTCCCTTCAGTACAGAGTTGTGAGGTGCCATATTGGCATTCATTTCAACCCTATATGTATATATGTCGTTTCTGAGCACCAGCAAATTGAGAATCACTGAAAAAAACATTATTAGTTGTGTGCTTCATTCCAATAAAATAATGAGAAACATATGCATGGCAAAAGAATTATTGTAATGAGCGTATTATGAGAGTAGGCTATTTGAAGGCAGTGACACACTGAAGATCCATCCAAAACGCATTGTTCTTGGTACAATTTGTTATAATTAAATTTCAATTAATAACATAATTATCTATGATTAATGTTTTTAGCAAGGGGGAAACACAATATTTTTAAGGAAGAGTACCCAATTGGTGGTTTAGCGTAATGAGTAGCGTCCCTGTCTAGTTATGAACCTTTGTTGCGGCAGTGGTTCACGTCTTAATACACCAAAATTTTTTTACGTCACATTTGCGTTTTTATTTAGTTCAAATACTTTATTATTAGTTTAATATAAGTACATGCTATAATATTTGATGTTATGTAAATATAAGTTCACCTTTTTTTTAGGGGTGATTTTGTTCGATTTGCTTAATTACAGGACAGCTTGCGCTACTTGTATAAAGATATTTTGCTCCTTTTTCTTTTATGCTTCATAATGCACATGTTGCAAGGATTCTGGTACTGGGTAGGAACAGTGATCAAGTAAGACTGACCTCGGGGTTTTATTAAAATGTGGGAATGATGAAATAATGTTTATCTTATGAGGAGAAGTAGTCCAAATTTGTACCGCACTGTTTGTAATGGAACTTTTATAAGCCTCTGTCCTTATTAACTGGACATGGAACTTTCCTTTTCATGGACGATGGAGGAAATGTGCATTTTAATAGAGCTAATGTGGGAATTTTACGCTCGCCCGTTGAGTGAACAATGTGAGTTACGAACTAGAAACATCCCTGCTGGAGTGCGTTGCGATCGCGTATACCACGTTGGGGCCCACGTACCTTGTGCATATGTCGCATCATTCCTGAGTGTTCAGCAGCACGTTGAACTTGGCACGTTCAACGTTAATGTTCAACAGCACGGTCTGTCTTCCGATGGCTTAAGAAATGGCCTAAAAGGTGTTAATGAGATTTTAAACTTCTAAATAAGCACTACATTTACAAATCAGAGTAATGTATTTAGCCTTTGTACATCCATATTTAAATTGGGTGATGGTGGGACATCTGCTGGTACAATTTTTATTAAAAATGAAACTCCTCCAGCTGTACTTAAGATTTCATATTTAATTGCCTACTAGTTTCAACGATGCATCAATGCCATCTTCAGGCCCGTACTCTTTGATGAAATCAATTGAGTGGGGCTGAGTACTAGAAGTCTGTGGTGAGAACAATATGTGCTCCACATGGATGGCAGGCAGTAACTAGTACTTCTAGTACTCAGCCACACACAATTGATTTCATCAAAGTGTATGGGCCTGAAGGTGGCATTGACGCAATGTCAAAACTACTAGCCAAATAAATATGAAATCTTAAGTACAGATGGAGGAGTTTCATTTTTAATAAAAATAATGTATTTATGGAGAATCTGAGGGTGGAGCAAGGACATGAGGACACGACAGTGGGAAATGTAATGATTTTGGTTCAATCAGCAAAAACAAGATGAAATGCCACCTACCTCACATTGAAAATATTTGTAAAACTGTCACCATTAATTGTTCTACAGCTAGTAAATCCCTCTATAAAAAATGCATGAACTAATTTCTGGTGCAGATATTGAACTGTTATCAGAAATAGTGGATACTTTAATGCCCTTCTACAAGACCACAAAAGAGATTTCAGGGAGTGAGTACATTAATGGAATCTTGTTTTTCTCCTAGTGACCATTCTTGAAAATTCATTAAAACTGAATTGTAAACATAGCACATCCAAAGTCAAATCACAGGAGCTCCTGAGCAGCCAAAGTGAAAGACGTGCAAAAGTATTACAGAACTTTCTGCTGTGCAATTCTACACTGTCAGACTCACAGTTAAAATAAAAATGTGCTTGTACTCCCTCATTTCCAGTGAAGCTATTGCAAAATTGACCCAAGAGGTGAAAAACTATGTGGATGAAAGCAGTAAACTTTCACCTTGGCTTCAAAGCCAGGAGGTTAGAACAACTGCAAACCTTCTTTCGTCATCACATGATCAGGAAGGAATCAAGAGCGATGTAGTGGATTTAAGTTTGTTTCTGAACAGAATAGTTCCTTTCTTTTTCAGGAGTAGAGTGAAAGGCATATACCAGGCTTGGCATTTGCAGCCAAAAATATTTTTCTTTTCTAGGAGAGTCTGTACTGCTGAAAGATTGGTATTATCTTTGAATGATATTGTTTCTGATGAAACATCACAGAACAAGTATTTGTGAACATATTTGACAATAAATAATGGCCAAAGTATTAATTCATTATTGAAATTTTAACTGTTATGTAATTGTTACTGATAAATGTTACATTTTGCCTGTTATTTAAATTGTTCATTTCAATTTTTTTAAGGGCATTTTCACTTCTGTCAACAAAAAACTGTTCTATTCAGATTCCCGTTAAAAAATAAATAAGTATATTTGAGTGCAAAAAGCTTTTCAATGGAAATAATTAAAGGGGGGGAAAGATACAAATTTTATGCAAAAGCTTATTATTTGTCCTTCATTTCTATGATGTAATAAAAGAGAGAGAAAACTATGGCAACAGTGATAAACTAAACACTTAACAATTAATTTGTTGTTTGTAGTAGAAATAGAAATTAGCTGATCTACTGCAAGTGCTTACATCATAAGCCTTTATCTACTTGTAGCCATTGGAAGCGGTCAACTGAACATGTGAAATAGAGTTTGCCAGCCTCAGTTTTCACTGTTATCACTGACTATTCTTAAAGCCCAAATAGCTGTATGATCCTTGATTAGATTATTTTTTAACAGAATTTCAAAAGATTTTTTTGCAATATTCAGCTGCTCATTGCTTTTTGAGAAGAGCAGCAGATGGCGGATGGGGAAACTTTTCTTTTATTTATGTATTTTATTTGATATTTTGATTCTATGTAACTTTAAATGTATGATGTGAAAGTCTGAGGGAGTTTTAGAACTCTTCAACCTTTGTTCAGCATCTGTGTTTATTATTGGGAATAATAGTGGTAAAAAATCAATAATCGGTTATTTCATAAACTGATTATTTTGAACCGTTTTAACACTTAGGGTGAACTGTAGATGCAAAAATTGGTATAGCTGATAACTGGTTATTTTAGTGGTAACTGCCATCCCTATTACATAGGATACTGTTTATATTAAAAAATACCTTAAGTTTATCATACACAACTTTCTCCAATATTTTTGAAATGCAAGAGGTAATTGTGATAGGTCTTTAGTTAATTACATAATATACTTCACATTTTTTATGTAATGGAATAGCCTTAGATGTTTTCAATAGATCAAGGAAAGTGCCTACCTGAAGTGAGCAGTCACATAAATGTGTAAGTATTTCAGTTAGGTTTAGAGCATTGTACTTCAAGATTGTCACAGGTAACCACCAATGCCTGCAGTGTTGGAGCTTTTTAGACCTTTTATTCTTTTTATTATACTTTAACTTGTAAGACATTGCTGATGTACATTGACTTACTGTACATGTTTATATTCATTGGATTGGGTGTTCTTATTTATGTTTGATTTTTTCATGTTATCAGCAACATGATGCTCTATTTCCAGCAGATGCTAAATTATAAATGTTTTCATCATTATGCACTATATTTGCTGCTCTTGCCCTTTTTCTTAGTATTTTGGACTATTTTTTATAGTGAACATGTGATTCAGGTGAGGATTTATTAAGGTAATACTTTTTATGAAGCAGTCTCTTCTTCTGACATGAAACCCTTATTCCCCTTGTAATCCATCTGTTTGTTCCAGGATTGTCCCTCATGAATAGGCCCATAGTTTTCAGTGGAAATGCACTTCGAAAGAAACAGATTATTGTATCAATGAAGGTATTGAATTTTTCATTAAGGTAATTAATTTTATATGTCCATTTTTCTTAGTTTAATAAACTGTGATATTATCCTGACTGCAGCTTCAACATGTGGTTTTTAAAGACCTGTTGTTAACAATACTGCATTTTATTTCAAGGTTATTATTAGAGAAAGATGATCACTAAAGCCAGTGTTGAAAATTTCTTTTGTGAAGTAATGTGTATACTCTACTTGATTAGAAAATGAACTGAAGCTGTTTCGCTAGTGTTTGTTACTTGGATAACAGCATTTACTACAGCATTTAAATTATAGAATCCAGCAAGGTTGAAATGGACCTTACTGTTTCTAATTTTTGTGAGAAAATGATTGTTGAAATCACCACATATTAGCAATTCATAGTCCATTTTTCCCCCCCAATTACTCCAAACTATTTAAGAAAAGTTCAAAATTCCCAGCTAGAGTGAACTTAATAATTTTTGTACTTCAGTTTCATAGTCCTTTTCTACATTTTTTCCAGTTAAGTTGGGTAAGATACCTAGTAAAATCTACAAAAGTACAGTACAATACAGAAACAAAATGGCAAAATGGCAGTAGAGCTCCCAGTAGCCTGGCAGTTAACTTCAACTACATGAAAATCCTCATTTTTGCATGTGAACAGGAGATTTAACAGATATGGGATGTGGGCATACATGGAAGTTTGAGGTTTGAGTTAAAGTGCTCAAATCTGAGGCTCTGGGAGATGGGAACTTTCCCCCAGCAAGAGGCAATGAAACAATGTGTGTCAATACAGACGATTTAGGATAGTGGAACAAAAGAACACTGATGAGTATGATGTCCATAGTAGTCATCCAGTTTTGTTTGACATGCCTTTGAGATGAGATGCTCAAATGTACATTGGTTAATCATAAGTACAATAAGATCATTATTTACTGTTTATAACAGCTAGTATTTCATTCAGTACAAACGCTGCAATGGGTTACCTACAGGCATGAAGCACATCTACACAAATTGTAGCATGTGAACAGAAGGTG
The DNA here is from genome assembly GCF_023897955.1 of Schistocerca gregaria. Taxonomy (NCBI): domain Eukaryota; kingdom Metazoa; phylum Arthropoda; class Insecta; order Orthoptera; family Acrididae; genus Schistocerca; species Schistocerca gregaria. Next base: position 582,771,646 of record NC_064922.1, read on the forward strand.
ACTGCAAATCTGATGGGTAAAACATATTCCATCTAGGTGCTAATGGTTTGTGCCAGCTGTTTCATCAGTTTCATGTTTCTCATCAGGGTGCACAATGAACTTTAAAATGACAGATACATGCCATTGCTGAATTTATTGATCTGTATAGGAGGCATACATTTTTAAGGAAAATTAAGAGCAAGGAATACAGCAGCTGAAATAAGAAGGCAGCTGCTTATAAGTAGGTAGGTATTTCTGAACTACATGCAACTGATATATAGCAGAAATACCACAACTTTGGATAAACATGTTTTATTATCAGCAGATTAAAGAACAGAGTAATCTTAATGCTTCAGGATTGGTCAGGAGGGGAAAGCTGTTGGCACCCGCGAAGAGTTACACATGTTTTATATGCATGAATGTTTAATATAGTAAACAAGCAGGCCTTAGAGAAGTTGCAGGAACTGAATGGGCTACCGCCCAAGAGAGCAGGATAGAAGGGTGTCTGATCCATTCGGAAGCTGCCAGCAGAAGAGAACAAACAGCATGTCCGCTCCTAGCAGCTGGCCATGGTCCCACCCCCACTTGACGACCTCCAAGCCTCCCTATTGGTCGGCCAGATCATAACACATGCAGTTCGATAGCATTACCTCATCAGCAACATGTGAATTTAGCTGCTGATGGTTCAACACGATAGTTTCCGAGTGGTGGTTGTGACTGAGACGCTGCAACTAGCTGCCAGGCAGAAGGCACTGATGAACATCAAGTGAAAAATAAAAGTCAAAATTTTATACTAATAAATCCATTCAGTAATGGTCCCCACTGTGAACCCTTCTCCCCTCTGCAGGATTGAAGCATGGGGGGGGGGGGGGGGGGGGGGATAAATTGACAGTTACTAGAGAGGCTCCTGGGAAGGACGGCCTTAATACATTTTGATTATTTGTGTTTTCATGTTAGATTTGTATTAAAAATGACAATAATTGGGTGATGAATGCTTGCTTGACAAAATTAAGACGATGGTGGATGGTGCGGCAGTGGTGTGGGATGCTGCAAGTGGCAGCATGGGTTGCAGCAATCAGCTGTTGGCGGTGGCAGCAGCGCACTGTGACGCACTGCAACTTCCACTGGAGCATATAAGCAGGGGGTTCCAGAAGGGCCAATGCACAGATCACAAGGGAGGGGGGTGGGCAGTTGGGGGCGGGGGATGGGTTGACACTGGTGAAGCACTTCACACGCATACTTAGTTGCTTACGTCTAAAGGACGGCCATGCCTTTTCATTTGGGGGTATTTTACTAATTTACTATTCCTTTCTACTCAGTGGTATCTTATACTGAACTACTATTGTATAGGGCAGCAAGGCACACTCTTGCTCCCATTCCACAACTTCACATGGTGTTCGCCAAGAGATTGCTGTTTAGGGACAGCAGGAGGGAGTGACCGAAGTAGCGCAAAAGGTCCTTTTCTAAACACTACTCACAGTGATAAACCAATAAAGATAATTTATAAAGGGGTATTAAATAGTGAACTGCTACTGTCAAGTAGCACACATTAGGGCTGGGTTGCTTGAAAGTATTCATAATAGAGTTATACTCTATGTAATACTCTCCGTAAATGGTCACTCAAAACCTATACAATAAATGACTGATAAATTGTAGGAAAATTAGAATTAATTATCGCAGACAAGGCGAAGAATAGGGAGATAAGTGGTAGCATTCGGGGGCGTGACTGGCTTATCACAAGGCGGCAGCTGTGCCAGTCCAAGTGTTTGCCCAAAAGCAGATCACTTAAAACAACACACACAGGAGCTCTTGGCTGCTCACAAATCAACTTGCAGGGGTAAAACAAATAAAATCTCTTTCATCATCAACAAAACTTCGCTGCCCTCTAGGGGTTAACAGCCAGAAGTAATCTCGTAGTTTCATGCATTAAGTTAACCAATCAAGGGACTACCACTTATGAAAACAGAAGGCATGGACAGGAAAAGAATCAATGGTTGGAAAAGATGTCAAAGAACGTTAGTAGCAATTGGGTAGTTAGGTAATAAGGGGGGTAGTGTCATGCTTACTCGTCATTTTGATTGGAGAGAGTGCAACAATTAGGGGTTGCATTAATGAATGCCTACAATCAGTGCATAGGTGGAATTCGCTGTATGTGGTGGTTTCATAAATGATTCACTGAATCGCAAGCTTTAGTATTGGATGTTCGGGTTTAGGAAGAAAAGGGGTTTGACCAATGAGAAAAATTGTGTTGCCTTTAGTGGCGGGGTTTGTTCTGGGTATAATCATGGATAGCCATCTGCAATCATGTCAGAGTAGCCCGAAATATTGGCCATTTATGTCACCCACAGTGAACTGGAGAGGTGTTTACATTAAAGAGTAAGGCATGGGGTATAATTGGGAAAAGGCTCAGGTAACAGGTTTCAGAATAAACTTGATTCAGTGGTGATACCTACTAGTTGAGATCGGACACACACATCTACCGGGTGATCAGACACTTGTGCAGAGAACTAGCCGAAACACAGATTTTTCCCAATGGTGATAACTCAGAAAGTAGTTAATGGGCCACTGCAATCAAGGGAGATGCAATACCTCTATAAAATGGCTGGAAAAGCATGTCTAATATATGGGGTTATATTAGTTCTTGAGGTCATGCTGGAAGGTACAGCCAAGCTACCCTTCCCTGACAGAAGAAAGGAAAAAGACAGAATAGAAACGTTGACACAGCTGTAGGGTAAGAGAAAAAGGGGAGAGCAAAAAAATATCTGCAGCAACTGACACAGCAGTAGGACATACCATCCACAGGAACTTCCACAGCAGAATTGGTCACCTACAACTGCCCTAGCAGGAGAGTAAGGAACCGAGTCAATGAACTTTTAACCAGCAGTGAATCGACTATGTAGCAAGGGGAGGAGGGTGGGTGGGTAGGGGGGGGGGGGGGGTTGCGATGTCATTAAGGCAAGATAGATGGGCACAGGTAATTACTAATATAATACAAAGAGGGGTGGTGGAATTTAAAGAAACTTCCCAGGCAGCTTGTGAACCATCTAGTAAAATCAGTCACAAACTATGTACTAGCTGGTTTGGAGGTGGGCATCTTCTTGCCCGGGACTATGAAAGTCACATAGCCTTGACAGTAGGAAGTGTTAGCATGGGAGAACAGTGGTAGATATCCGAGGTTACTAGTGTGTGAATGTATGTTTGTATTGTTGGTTGAGAAACAACTCTGCTTAGCTCCTATTCCAGGGAAAAGTAGAGGGAAGCAGTGGTGTAAAGTGGTTCTGATTAACCCTCACACCAGGGAAAAGTGTGTGTGTGTGTGTGGGGGGGGGGGGGGGGGGGGGATGCCATGTTGCTGCAGCTGTATCATCACTGATCAAATACTTGACTATATGGTGCAGCCAGATTTCCATACAAGGGATTGCAATGTGTGGATAGTTTAAGGGCATGATACTGATTAGACCTCTGATTACAATAAGTGAATAGCCTAAAAACAGGCAGGGCGCAAAATGAATGCTGCTAGAGGAGTGCAGAAGGCTGAATGCGGTGACAACTGAGAGATTCCGACTGTAGTAGCCGTATTGGAATATAAAAGGCTTCCTTACCCCTCCCTTTGGGGGGAGGCAATGACGCACAGATGACAGAGATAGGTAGGTGATCGATTTATGAAACCAAAGACTAAAAGAATAAACCAATCAGCTGGGCACTCTGCGGGCATTAACCACAATTTGTCTGGCACACGGCCCTGGAGGAGGGAGGTAGAAAGTAATGGTTGAGGTGGGAACTAGCAACTCAAAGCAAAGGTAGGAACCTGGTGCAATGCATGGGAGAGGAAGACATAGGGTGATTACATCTTGTGGGGGTTAATTACTACAAAATTCTTAAGATCCCTGAAGTAATAGGGTGAGCTCTGAGAAAGAGGGGCGTGAACTACTGCAATAGTGTACAATAATCTACTATAGTGTACAATATATTTGCAACGAGATAGCACATTACGGTGCATGGGCAATGATGTCACGTCATGGGTGCTAATCATCAACAAGCAAGTGCTTATTTCAGCGGGAGCTTCCATCTTGAAACATCATGGATGTGTTTGTTCAAATAAACAAATCAGTGACTCTCACTTCCTAAATGCATGATGGGGCACTGTACACAAATGGTAGCAGGTTCAATTTTCGTGCTCACTCATAACGACTTCACTTCCTCAATAAATTACTTCATAAGAAGTAGGGTAAACAATAATGAAACATAAATTCATCTGGGTGAATTAAATCTGCAACATGCACATGGGGTGCTAACTACTATTCTTCATTTACTTGGTTGAACCTTAATTGCTTCTCTCCTACCACGAAATCTATCTTGCTTACCACTCTACAGCGAGAGGGTAGCACACTTCCTCTCAACTTCAGGGGGCATTCAACTCTCTTGAGTAGTTTATATAACTCAGGTGCTTCAGACACTTCTAATCATACGTCTGGCTCTGGGCATGAACATGGCACGTAATAGGACTCCGGAATCGCTAACTCATAAAGTTGTATAACACAACTGTAGGGAGAGTCTTACAAAACTGGAGTATTGGGATAGTGCAATATATCTAAAATACAGGGCTATGGTGGGCCTTTACATACTGGGATTAGCAATATATAGTACAAGTACAAGTTATATAACACAAATGGCATAAACTGTAAAAATACATGCAAGAAATAATAATTGGGATATAGCAAGGGTGTTGCTGTGCAGCGAATGAAAGGTTTAAACCTAACATAAAACCATAAAGGGAGAAACAAGAAAAAAAAAGAAAAATACAAGTTATTGGCACCAATTATTAACCAGCTATCAACTGGCAACACATATGTGGGTCCGACATCGCTTAACACTGCTAATCATACAAAGGACATATAATACAGAGTGCTGACACAATTTATCAAACTCGGTACTGGAAAAATGGGTAGTGTTAATGAAGCTGACTGGAGACAGAAACATACAAAGGCGACAGAAGCAGGTTTCAAGTTAGTACTGAGAGTGCAAAGCAGCAGTGCACGTGTGTGTCGCTTAGATAGCAAAACAGCTGTGAGATGCGTGGAATGCTGAGATAGCTGGGAGCAGTGCATCTTGAGTGAGCAACACTTTGGGGCGTTGTAACTAACCCTAAAAATTAGTAATATTATAGCAGATTTAGTGATTTTTGCTAATAGTATTGACCAATGAAATGATAAATAAGGGTTGAATAGGCTGTGATGGGCACATAATGGTGAAGCCATTTATGAATTTGGCAAAAGAGTAGGTAGTCAGTTATTAAGGTGCTCCCAAACTAGACAGAAGGTGGTAGGGTGGTACTATACTTCGGGGGAGGTTCGTAACCGCAAAGTGCCACCAAGCAAAATAGCGGTTCACAGGAAGACACCTCAGAACAGCTGGCTTCTTTACCGCAGTGTATTCCATTTCATGTTCCATCAGCTGGAGGCCACTTGCCTCTAAACTTTCCTTGGAGGTATAGCCTGATTAGCAGATGCGTTAGGGGCTTAGGAGTGCAAATAAATTCATCCATTATAGTTACTCAGTCAGTGAGGTGGAAGGACGGAAGAAATTATGTTTGAATAGGTATTGCATAGAAAATGTGGTGCCTTTCTGTGTTAAAGTGCTATGCATTGATAGTAAAGAGAGTTCTAGTATGCATGTGGTACTTTTAACAGTGGCAGGCAGTGGCAAGTATGGCACATGGAGAGGGGGGAAGGAAGGAAAGGTAGGGGGAGGGGGGGCCTCAGGCATGACAGCAGGTGCGGCCAGTGGAATGGCGTGGGTCGGGGGAGGGACGGGGAGGTACTGCGGTGTCAGATGGTTGACTCCACCCTTTACATTAAGGCAGCCACACGTGCATTTCCCTGGTTCACAGCTCCCGTCCGATTCTGATAGGCAGAGCGCACGTGCTTACAACTTTGCAGTATCAGTGTTCAAATGGGAAAGTTACTCAATAAAGTAATACTCTTATTTGGTACTGACTGTATTAGTACTGAGAATAGAGCTACTGTCTGACCACTAGGCATGTCATAACACATAAATAACATAATGAAAATAACACAGATAAAATACTGGTTAGAACTAAGAATTAATTAAGCTAGGCCAGCACTGTAGAACAGGCTGGGCAGGTAAAGCTCTGACAATCTCTTTCAGAGAGGGATGCTAGGATAACATTTTAGTTATTATAGTATGGGAGCATAAAATACAAATTGTAGGGGTAAAATGTTCACTTGCAAAGAGAAACAAAAAAAATTAATAAGGTGGTTGCCTGAATCTTGTTACTTTTCTTTTGGTTGATCATACTGGGAATCTCTTAAGCACAAAGCAGCACCTTAGAGTCTCTGGATATAAGGGCGTACAGGTGTTTGGACCTGAGGGCGTATCTAGGGCGAGCTGGGGATTGGGGGGGCTTTCCATTTTTTTCCGCTTCACAGAAGAAGCAGGACCTGTTGAAGGACTGGTGATAGTCTCAGAAGTGGGAAGGGCATAGTTCCTGAATAGGGTTTCAACCTGTCAAAATAGACAATCACCTTGCAGTCAGGTAGTTGTAGTTCTGTGTTAACAGTGGAAGTGAGCTGAATAATTAAATATGGTCCATCCTACAGGGGAGTACGTTTCTTTACTCTTCCTTTCTTTACACTAGGTTTTTTCAGTAAAACCAAATCACCAGGTTTATGGGGGGGGGGGGGGCAATTTTATTGCTTCTTTCTATCTGCTTCCTGGTTGCCTTGTGGTTGTTCCCTTGTGCCTTCTTCCAAATGGCCTTAAGGCAGTGGGCTAGCCCCTTAGAGGGTGTATGATCAATTCCCAGTGGTAATTTAATGATCTCAAAGAGAGAGTCCATAGGGTGGCCAAAGACTATCTCATAAGGGGTATGTTAGTGGCTTTGTGGAAACGGCTACGGCTATTGTATGCATTTGCCATGTACAGAATGTAACTTTGCCAGTTGCTGTGGGTTGAGTTAACATAATACGAAAGCATTCATTTCACAGTGTGATGAACACGTTCAATGCGGCCATTTGCCTGTGGGTGAAAAGGGGTGGTTCTCCATTTTTTAATTCTCAGCAATTTGCAAACTTGGACAAATAAGGCAGACATAAGGTTGGTTCCTTGGTCAGTTATAATGACTTTAGGGCTTCCAAAAGGAAGGACAAGATGATCTACAAAAGCTCATGCTACGGTTTCAGCTAGCATGTCAGCGATGGGTACCAAAATAAAGTATAAGGAAAAGTGGTCAATAATAGATAGAATATATTTACTTCCTTGTGTACTAATGGGAAGAGGCCTGACTACATCTAAAGCCATGAACGAGAGGGGTTTTGAAGCCTCGGCAAGAGATTGTAAAGGAATTTTGATTCGTGGGGGTGGTGCTCTTTGGGCACATGGTAGGCAATTTTTTACACACTTGGCAACATCTTACCATCTATTGTCCTACCAATACTTCGCAGAAATGTGGGAATTCGTGGATCTTTGCCCACTGTGGCAAGCTTGGATGCTGTTGTGGCACTGTGCAATAATTCTTGATTGAAAGTTTTTAGGTATTACTATATGTTTACCCAGGGGGGTCTTGCAGTATACAATTCCATCTTCTGTAGCAAAATCCCAATGGAAGTGATACTGGCAGCATTTTGCATTATTTTCCTGGGAGTCTTTTAATTCGTCAATTAGTACATTGCCTGTTTGAGCTACTCTCACCTTTCTACTAAAGGTGTCAGCATTCTGATGCAATCTTCCAGCTTTGTGTTGCACTTGGTAATCATACTCACTCAATTTCAGGGCCCAACATATGAGAGAGCTGCTAGGGTCTTTTAAATTTAATAGCCACTGAAGTGCTGCATTATCTGTTACTGTTGTTAATTTTCTCCCATAAAGGATATCATTTAAAATAGTTAACTCCAAACATTATTGTGAATAATTCTTTCTCTGTCGTATTGTACTTAATTTCTGCCTGGTTTAGCTCATGGAATGTGTAACCAATTGGTCTTTCCTCATCATCAATAATTTGACTCAGAACAGCTCCTACAGCAGAATTGGATGTGTCACATGAGAGAATGAATGGTTTTCCAAAATCAGGATAGAGCAACAAGGGTGCACTAGTTAGAACATCTCCCAGATGCTGCACAGCAGCTTCACACTCAGTGGTCCATTGATAGGGTACATCTTTTTTCAACAGGTGGACAAGGGGTTTAGCTATTGAGGCATAGTCCTTTACAAAATGCCTATAATAATTGCTGAATCCCAAAAAGCTTTACAATTCCCTTACATTCTTAGGGGAAGAGAATGTTCTAATTGCTTCAATTAGACGGGCATCTGGCTTTACTCCATCAGCACTAATAATGTGCCCCAGATACTGTACTTGACTCTCAGCAAAGGAACATTTTTATATTTTTAGACTTAGATTAGCACTTCTTAGTACTTCTTAGTCTAGACAAGACATTTCTTAATTTGGTAACATGCTCACCTATGGTCCTGGAAAAAAAAAAAAAAAAAACAATCATATCATCTAGATAGACTAGGCGTTTCAATCCTCTAAGTAATAGATTGGCAAATCTTTGGAAATTGGCTGGCAGGTTGTGCACTCCAAATGGCATTCTCAGAAATTCATATAGACCAGAGGGAACTACAAATGTTGTTTTTGGCCTGTCCTGTGGTGCAATCGGTATTTGATGGTACCCACTCTTCATGTCAAGGGTAGGGGAGTATCTGCAATTTCCTAACCTGTCCAGTGTTTCATTGATGCTGGGGAGATGGTAAGCATCAGGAGTGGGTTACCTTATTTACTGCTCTCATATCGATGCAAAGACGGTAGGTCTTCTCTCCATTGATTGGCTTCTTGGAAGCCACAACGATTGGGGATGACCAGGGACTGGTGGAGGGTTGTATTATCCCTGCCTTTAGCTGTTGTTGGATAGCTTCCTCCACAATGGGCCGGAGGTGGTACAGTATTCTATACAGTTTCCGCACAATGGGCCTTGCATCTCCAGTGCGAATTTTACAGTAAACAAGGTCAGTAGCTGGCAAATAATGCCTTTCTTTGAATAACTAGGAGTGTTCTTTCAAGATGGAGTACAATTTGATTTTGTCAGCCACAGGCAAATGAGCTAACTTATCTTTGAATTTGTCCCTGAGCATGGGTATGATGCACGTAACATTCTGGGAGCCGGTGTTTTTGGTTAGATTTCGGCTTTTGTTGTAAGGGTGATTTTCTTCAATCCTGTGGCCGCTAGCTATAATAACACTACCACTAGGATTCTCTATCTCCTGCGTTCCAAAATTATTTACACAGATGGGAACGTAAAATGTTTTTCCTTGTACTTTCACTGTTGTTAAACCGTATTTAACATGGACTTGTATGGTGTCAAGGACATCATTTTGACGGACCAGGTCCACCAATATGGCTGTTCTTGGCAGTTCGCAGTGTTTCACCCCAAACCAGAGAATGCATCCTGTACCACCACTGATTATATCAGAGGCAGTCGTACGTAATGCCCAAATTTGTGCGGGAGAAACCTGTGGAAATGGCCATGTTTCACAAATTCCTTGTGACAGTATGACGTGGGAGCCACCAAAATGATGGGGTTCCTCACCGAGATGGACAGTTTGCATTCTGTAATCAACTACACTCTGATAGTGGTGAAGGAAATCACTCCCCAGGATGACATCGATATCTCGCCTTCATTTCAAAATTGCATCCATGTCAAAAGGGTAGTAGCTGGTTCCGATTTTCAGCTTAATTTGGTGATAACCAACGGGTATAATTATCTCATCACTCAGACAATTGATGTGGTAACGGGGAGGTTTTAACACTTGTCTATTTCCATGCCCTACAAATAACATGCTAGTTAGTGCTCCTGTGTCAATAAGTACTCTTAAGTTCTTTCCTCTAATTTTACCCTTGAGGAGGATACTTGCCACCTCATTTATGACCCCATAGAGGACTGGATGTGTAAATTTTACAGGGGGTATGGTCTGGCAGTGTGACTTGCCCCTCGACCATTTCCTGGCTGTCTTTGGGGTCAGAGTGGATTGTTGGTGAATTGTTTCTTCTGCTGGTCACACGAGGGGCCCCCATTTCCTGAGTTCTGTGGGCACTTTTTACTCATATGCCCTATGACTCCACACTGAAAGCAATAAGATGCATGGTACTGTGCGGGAGCATGGCCTGCCTTTTGGCAGTATTGGCATGCCTGCTCGTATTTAAAAATTGGACACGCCTGTTCGTCTGGGCACACCAAACTGGCAATAAAATGTGCTACCTCCTCTCGCATCATCGCAGGTCGTGTGGCATCATGCAACAAGGCGGGGGATGCTATTTTGACCTCCCCTCCCACATATGGGTCGATTCCACATATAGGCTAAATACGGCAATCAAGTGAGCTTCTGCTTGCTCGATTAATAACTCATTACGTGTGGGATCCGAACACAGCATGTAAGTGCGGCAAGCCACAGTGCGGGTTCGGTCAGCAAATGCTTCTACATCCTCCCCTTGCTCCTGGTGGAGGGTGGATAACCTGTCCCTGTAATACTGGGCGTCACATCTGTCTCACCACCTTTCTTTCAACCCAGCTTCTAGCGTGACGAAAGAGGTGGTGTTCCTAAGGGTGTGCACTGATTCAATATAGGTACGGGCGTCACCTGACAGTTTAAGGCGAGGTACATTCACAACAGGAAATCGTCTGGTCAAGTGCAAGTGCAGCCTACATCTCGGGCAGTTTGCAGAAAGGAGTGTATTTGTTCATTTGGTTTCCCGGAAAATGTTGGAATAAAGTTGACTGCAAGGAAACTGTTAGCCAAGGTTGCACTGTGTGGCTCGGGTACTATGCAACAGGAGGTGCTTGCAGCCATCACTTGCGGCACAGCAGCGTGTGTTTCTGCACACTTAAATTGACAGTCTGGGTTTGAGCCAATTTTTGGCATTCTTCCGTTAATTCTATCTTCTGTAATAGTAATTTATCGATTTCTGCTTGGAGGGCAGCTACTGGGTCTGGTTTTCCCGTAGGTGGGGAGTTGTCTTCACCAGTGGCGGTACTATGGGTTTGAGGCACAGTTACAATGTTAGGGCACTTAGTGCTCGCCGGAAACTTTACAACTGGTGCACGAAAAGAAAGGAAAGGCCCTATATGGGACAGGACGACGGCGTAGCTGACAGCATGGAGGCGGCGGCGTGGAAAAATGAAGCAACAAACTTAGAGAAGTTGCGGCGGTGGTGCGTTGGACGATGGCAGCAGGAATCGGCGGCAAAGGTGACGTCGGTGGTGTCGTAGCCGGGCGCCGTGTCTCAGCTGGGTGCCTATTCTGTATCTTTCCGCCATTGTGCCGATCGTTTCGGTACTCAAGAACACCGAATTAGAGCCCCTGCATTATTCAGTAATCAGTATGCTACCCGTTCGGGTCTAGAGAACCGATGCGCTGTTGTCGGTTCGCCTCGCGCAAAGCCAATCAAGAGCAAGCAGCCACAGATACGCTCACAGCGCCACAAACACAAAGCGGCTAGCAGACGACACAGGCGCGCTATTCTTCCAAGTACCGAAAATTGTGTTTACGTTGCCATAATGTTAAGGAATAATGCATGACACCACATTCCATCAAGCTAATGTGCCCGCCTTCATCGCTCTTGCCTCTTCCTTAACAGTATCAGGCGCAGTATATCCATTCCCATGATTCTCAGCTGAAATGCATAGAAATTTTTACATTTTCCCTGACCGCATGTTTTCATGCATGCATAATAACGATAGCGTATTTGACTGTATTCTGCAGATTGTCGTAAATGCCACATTCTGTCATCTTATTGTCATTCACACTGATATCGTGTTTTGGATTTTACGTTTCGGGAAATGAGTTAGGAATAGTATGTAGTACCACATTGTACTAATACATCTATAAAAACACCCGAAAAATTGATTCTGAGATTTTCAAAGAATAAGAAGATAAACAGAATGTGGTTATAACTCGCTCCAAGAGATCCAAATGATTAAGTAGCCCACTTCCGTATATGATACGTCAACGATTTCGGTCTTAAAAACAAAATCGAAAAAACGCATTTTGAGAGCACCTGCATTTCGTCGAAGTTTATAACATGCATCTCATGAATGAAAATGTTTCGTATATGGCTACAGTCTAAAAATATTATGGCGGTGATCTTTCATCTCTGTCTACTGTTGTGGAGGATTAGATCACAGATAAATACTTGTGACAAGCAAGATTATGAAGATGACTGCTGCTAGTTACACTCCCAGTAATTTAAGTTGTGCTCTTAGATTCCTGTATAACCGCATACTCTGAAATCGCTACATATTCAGAAAAAATGGAGAATTATTTCCGACAAGAAAAAGTACAAAGGTCACTGTCGGTTGTTTCACCCATAGCAATTTCATCTCCAGCAATTTCATATTTCGTTTTTTAAACACACAGAAATCACGAAATTATTACTGAGGAAGTGCGCTCTTACATGTAAGTAATAACGAATATTGCAGAAAAATGTTAACTTACACGAATAACAATGTCTCAGGACGTGTTACATATATAAAGAGGAAAAAAAATTTCTGCACCTATCCGTGCGCGGACCAGTGTCCCGTCATTTCGCATTGCCGGCGCGCTAACCACTTTTTTTTATTATTATTATAGCGGAGAAGAGCGTAGGCTGACTTCGCTGCCAAATAGAGCTGCGTAAGTCATAAATGCGTGATAGTTTGGAAGGTTTCCAATATCAGGATTCACATGATTGCTTTCCATTGTTACTTGAAAGTTGTAGAACACGTTTCGATAATTACTAACTAAACCATTTGCGGGAAAAAGTACACAAAGTCACTAGTAACGTCAGTTCACACTCATGTAATATACATAAGCACAGCCAATGTCTTGATATTTGATAATCTTTAAACTCTTATTTGCATAAAAATAACACGTTTTTTGAGAGAATATGGATCGAAATCTTTTTTTAATGTAATCATTCACAGTAACAATCTAACGTAACCATATTTCTAACAAAGAAAAATAGTCTATTATGAACTCACTTTCCAACCGGATGCGTCCTCTGGTGATTCTTTAGTAACACAATCACTAAATACAAAGCTAAAACAGCTAAATATGTTTAAAATAACAAATTATAGGTATACATAAACCACAGCTCACTGATTGACAGAGCCACACCGAAATCCAAAACCTCTCGGCACAACTGTCGTAAAATCGGTGGGAGTACCGTTCGGTAACAGGTCTCAGAAGCTTACTTAATAGGATATTTCGGTAAAGAACCGAAAATGACGGGACTACCGAGACAAACCTACTACACTGATAGGTATGAACGATACAGAATAGGGCCCCTGGCCAGAACATGTGACTGTACTGCGACGTGGCACATAAGGCGGCTTCCTGCGGCGTGGTGCAGCCCCGGACTGCCAGAGGCGGCAGCACTGTGACAATTGGCGGTGACGTGCAGCGAGGCGCCCGGCCACGCGGCCAGGCGTTTGCTGCGGCAGCTGCTTGGAAAAAGGTGGCGAACCACGAATACATGTGCTTGTTATCGAACAGTGCATCTGACACATCAAGCGTGAAGTATTGCTGGCAGCTTCGTTAGGTACGTCTGGTTAAACTTCATATGAGATGGGCCTAATGGTGAGCTATCTCACTTCTGACACCAGTTGTTAATGCTTCAGGATTGGGCAGGAGGGGAAATCTGTAGGCACCCATGAAGAATTACACATTTTTTTATGTGCATGAATGTTTAATGCTGTAAAGGGGCTGTAAATGCTGTAAAGAGGCAGAAGCCACTGGAACTGAATGGGCTACCGCCCAAGAGAGCAGGAGAGGATGGCGTCTAATCGGTTCAGAAGCTGCCAGTAGAAGAGAGTGAACAGTGTCCGCTCCCAGCAGCTGGCCGCCGTTCCACCCCCACTTGACCACCTCCAGGCCTCCCTTCGATAGTGTTACCTCGTCAGCAGCACATGAATTTAGCTGCTGGTGGTTCAACACATGGGTTTCAGAGTGGTTCTATCCGGTTCTGGGCAACGTGACGGATGGTGCAACTAGCCACCAGGCAGAAGGCACTGACGAACATCAAGTGAAAAATAAAAATCAAATTTTTATACTAATAAATCCATTCAGTAACGGCCCCCACTGTAAACTGGAGGCAGCCCAGGGCACGTATATCTGCCAGGATGAAATCTTGCAGCCAAAAGATGGACATAAACATTGGCTGATGCAAGAGCATGGGAGGCCTGTTGGGGAATCGGGTGTCTGTGCAGTCGCCTGTGATGGAACAGTGATGTGAAGGTGGTCATCCTTAGTGATTGGGGCTATGAAGCTGTCTCTGTCTATTTTAGTAGGAAGTCAGCGAGAGTGCAGTGGGTGGTCATGATGTGATAATACATTCTTTGGCACAGCAGAAGAATTGGCATACACCAGGTGCATGATGCCACATAGTGCACCAAGATGTCCTTGGGGTGGAAGTTCTATATGTCACAATAGCCGCAAATATACAAGACCCATGGCAATGGCCTTGCTGCAGTGGTAACACTGATCCCCACCAGATCACCAAAGTTAAGCACTGTCAGGCTCTGGGAGCACTTAGATGTGTGGCCATCCAGTCTGCTGAGCACTGGGTGCACTCAGCCCTTGTGACATAAATTCAGGAGCTGCTTGACTGAGAAGCAGTGGTTCCGATCATGAAAACTGACAGCAACTGGGAGAGTGGTGTGCTGTCCACACGCCCTTTCATATCCACATCCAGTGATGCTGATAAGCGGAGAATGACGCAGTGGTCAAACAGTAGTGTGAAGGTCTTCCGAGACCTGGGAGGGTGGAGTTTTGTAATTTTATACATGATCCATACAACAAGGCAAACAAGAATTAGAATTGAGGTACAGTTGTAACACTGGGACTAATCACTCAGTGCATGTAATATTTGTCATTCTATTCAATGATATGTGCAGTTGTGTGATCAAGAGTGATGTGTCCATGTTATTTAGATAACAATTTGTTACCTGAGCCTAAAAGTCTAGAGCTATGATGACCCGGCAGGTCTGAGACATGAGTGTAGACTGATAGCAAAATAAAACTACAGAGATCAGTTGTGGAACAATATACAACAGACTGCTTCTGACAAGGACAGACCAAGGTTCGTGTATTGTAAGGATGGTACGAGGACAAGGAGGGGTTGAGGGGTTTTAAAGTCGCTTGTAGAAATAGTGTGATAGCATAGAACATGTGTAACAATAGGTGTGGTTACTGAAAGGTATTAAGAGATATTACTGCATGCGTTGACAATATTTAGTAATGATCAGGACACCTTGGGTTTGCCAGAGAATGTATTTCTGGGTGACTGGCCAGCAACTGGAAAAGAGTGTAGAAGGTTACACTCAAATTAACAACTGGCACAGTGACATATCGAATCACAGTAAGTACACCTTTGCAGTGAAATAATAATATGGCAAAGTTGATGCCCATATGGGGTAAACCATTTGCTTTGGTGACAATAAGAGAAAAGAGATGTTAATAAGCTTTTGCAAGAACAGTTCATTGGATAACATGTCAGAGCTAAATTTTTATTGTAAACATAGCTTAATAATAGCATGCAATGTTGTAGCATGTAATTGGGTTGCATTGGTGTCATACAATAGAATTTTTATGGCCTTAGTTACTACCACGGTAGCGGTTAGATTTGACAGCTCATGGTACATAGTAACCAATTTGTGTCGGATTGAATTCCTCAGTTCCCTATACTGTTGTATTCGTTTGGTAGCTACACTATGAATTTGTCTGGTGGTAGATGAAGGTGTCCTCAATATGTGAGAGCCGCATATGCTGGTGTATGAGGCTTACATTGTTTTGGGGCAGTAAAAGAAGTGACATATCCAAAGGTTTTATCCCAACGATCAGCATCAGCTTGTTTGAGGATGCTAAGTATTGTATTCAGCACAGTACTGCCTGCGTTGAACCAAGCTCACTTGGTGCTTTGCAGCAACATGGCGTCTGAAACGCTTTGCAGTTGTTCCTAGGTGGTAATAAGCACCTGTTTATGCCTCATAAGGTGCAAAGCTTTCCGTTTTGGCCCGGCCATTCCAGCAGTGTTTTGCACGATATTAATAGGTTAATAATCTGTTGAAGTGCTACTTCTTCTTCTTTAAAATGGTCAAGTCCATGTCAGCACCTTATCCAACCACTCAGACATGAAACCTGATGACAATGGGTAGTTTTGAAAAAATGGTGGACTCGCAGCACAAGTAGAGCAGACCTCATGGTAAACACTGGCAATAGTTGACGAGAGTAAGATGGTACTGAAGCATCTCGGTGAACATGGTTATAACTTGTGTATGAGGCTGCCATCATAGAATGAACAACCGTTATACTGGAAAGAGCCATCAATCCTTCTCGTGTCCGAACTTGGTGTTCTGACCAGCAGAATTGTAGATTACACATGTGTTTGGTCCCTGATGTTTTTCTTCACCTACAGACATTACTGCTGCCCATTGATCACCAGCAAGATACGTCGTTTAACACATCTGTATGACCTTTCATTACGTCTAACATGTATTCTTTAAGTACTAAATGATCAACCTCCCTCCCACCTCCCCCAGTCACAATGTACATTATCTTGTGTACTGACTTATTCCAGTTGCTCACTAGTCAGGTACGCAGCCTTTGGTTCTAGGCATAGAAAGCACTGCCTGGAGCTCTCAACTGAAGAATTGTCCAAAAAGCTTTGAAGGCACTATTTCTTTTATTTACTCATGGCACAAAATATCGCCAATCGTCAGGAGGGCATTTGTATTCATTTTGTGGGTACTCCATCTTTCCTGAGCTGTCCTCAGTAGTGAGACAAGGGGGGGCATCTTACAACTCTGCATTGTTCTCAAATTTATTCAATATGGCGGCCATAGATGTGGCAATGTCACAGTAACATCTTGGCGGGAAGTTCAGTCTTTGGTGGGAAAGTAAGTCAGTTGTTCTACCTCCAGTAATCTAACCGCCCTCCCCTACCCCTACCCCCTCCTTCCCTACCCCTCCACCACCATGTGGAAACTGGTGTCAAAAGGACTCGTTCAGTGCTGGGCTGCCAGACAGGACAGATGTAAGTCTTTATTTTGTACTAATTGCTTCCCTCCCCTATCTGGAAATTGACAGGAAAAGTACTCAGCCTGTGCTAGGCTGCTGGGTAGGATGGATGTAAGTCTTTATTCTGTATGCATTGTTCACTTAAGCAATTTGAGTTGCCAAAGACAGTAGCTCCATCAAGTGTATTCACCATGAGGTCTGGAGTCCAACTGACCTAGTACATAGCAGTACCACCAGAGAGCACTATCGTCCTCCCACTCTCCCTTCCTGTGACGTAATCCAAGATGACGATCTGGGGGAAAATG
This sequence comes from Schistocerca gregaria, assembly GCF_023897955.1. NCBI lineage: Eukaryota > Metazoa > Arthropoda > Insecta > Orthoptera > Acrididae > Schistocerca > Schistocerca gregaria. The sequence goes on from NC_064922.1 coordinate 582,788,994, forward strand.
GCGTGAAAAGGACTCAGTCTGTGTCTATCTTCTGGACAGGGAGGACGGGTGTAATTGTTTATTGTGTTCAGAGGGTGAGATGTCAGTGCTGGAGATGGAGAAGTATCTTAGTATGTGTCAATAGCAATTATATTTGACAAAGATGAATACGTTTCACGAAACAATGAAGATAGGGCTAAGTTACACTTCACAACTCGTACTGTTAAAGGCGTGTGCTCTAACTGTAGATCGATCAAAGTCCAGTCATTCAGCCTTCCAAAGCACAAGAGGCAAGACTTTCATCCCCTCTGGTGTGTAGCCTCTTCCAATGGGCACAGGGACTTGGACAGCGAAAGCGCCAGTTTATGGCACGGTGATGCGGTAGCTGCAGAGCCACTCTCTGAGTACTTGTTGTCATGTTGAAAATACCCGTGGCCCTCCTGCTTCCCATCCCGGCGAACGCATACCTTTTGTCGTTGAACACAAATTCCTTTAGAGTTGTTACATCTGGTGTTGCGGACTATTGTCACATACATAATTTGAAGATATCACGGGAACTAAATGTACCACTGCACAAGGGGAGAGAGAGAGAGAGAGAGAGCTTTGCAGATGCCACAAGAATATTTAAACAATTACACATTTCATTCTGAGGAATATCACCACCACCCTGAGACTCTTCATGCGCTTGTGTGGGAACTGCCCTTGTCTTTGAACACAGGCAGCTTCAGGAGTTACTAAATCCAGTTGAATATGTCTCTAAATGCACTTTGAAAAAGATTGCTGCACAATATTTTCCATCAATTTTGCGATGTATACCGCCACACTCGAACATGGATTCTAAAAGAGATCGCTGCACACTTGTGAAGCGTTCCTGAGACACTTCACATACCTTTGTGGGAAACAGATCCCGAAACCAATGTCGGCTGCAATATCTGATTTTACGTGCCAAAACGATGATATCCGGAAGTCGAAATAACTATTTCTGTAACTCTAAACAGCAGGCTCACCACTTTCGAATTCTAGCTGCTTATTTGAAGGCACTGCCAGAGAGAGATAGAGAGAAAACATTCTGAGTAGCTGGTGTTCATCACTTGAAACAGCGAGTGGGCTTAGTTTTATATTTGCTGTTACTATAGTCAGGGTCGTTTTTTTCCTCACTCCTCGAAGCACTGTCTAGAACAGACGGGAAAATCAGAACAATTACTCAAACAGAATTCGAAACACTGGTCTAGAGGCGAGTTAAATGGCTGGAATTTCCAGTGAATTTTCGATGGCCTAGAGCTGCTGTCTGGGGATGCTCAGAAGCACCAATGGTGGGTGGGGAATAGCATCCCACCAGAGGTGCATGGTTTCCATGGATACCCTGTCCCAGTCTTGTTCATACCAGTCTCTAGAGGCTCCTATGACCCACACAGAGAATGTCTTGTGAATGGAGCATTCTGATTGGCTCTTACCGAATTTCCTGCCAAACTGCTGCTGGTGTGGGTGTACTGTCCGCCATATTTTTCTGCAGACAGACAAATTACGAGACTTTTAGCAGCAAAACAATTTTGTAGAGATGGGAAAAAAAGATACAGCGGTCATATTTGACTGACAGTTAAACCCTGCAAAAGTGGTCTACAGACCATGAAATACGGAGACTACCGCCAAAGTTACAGTGCTCTGCCACTGTTCAGGAAAGCTTGAATATTTCATTGTGAAACCGATCTGCAGCCAGGCTATACCACCACATACCTGATCGATCTGGTAAATACAACTCGTATTCTGCAGCATACAAAATCATTACGTCTGCGTACTGCATATAGCTATCGACCAGCAGACTCTATAACATGTAAAATGAAAACAGACAAATCCCAAGAAAGAACATAAGCACATGCTCCATGTGTAGTCCTCACACCACTAAATATTTCCCAAGAGGTCGGTCGGTCATCCAGCGCAGCCAACAGTCACAAGTCAACAGACCCCGCACACACACTGGCCCGACGCCCGATCAGAGTGCCATCACGACTGTGGTCACCCTCGAAACTGTTTTAGAAAGGCTGGGCTGTTTCCTCTCGGCACAAAAGCGTTACTGTTCCTAACCCTGACCTTCTAGCTTGCTTGCTTACTCCCATGCTTTCCACACCCATCTTCATACTCTGGGTTACAAGAACAAATGTACTTCCACACTGTTTGTCACAATATCGTACCGTTTGCGCGATAGTTCTTGATATCAAGCACATAGCAATATCACTTGTACAGCAGCGCTTGCACAGTATAATTTCGAAGATAAAGACTGGAAATTATTTCTCTGGAAATCCGAAACTTTTGAGAGCTGGAACCTGCTGTAGACCACTAGGTACCTAGAAAATTATCTCATCTGCGAAGATCTTTTCATGAAAAATCGATAAAATAGAGGAAACTGGTAGTGTTATTCGTGATTACTGATGTCAGTGATATAACAGATTTCAAATCATCCTTCTAGTTTTCAAAGTCAACGAAGATGTTTCTCATGGCTAGAGAACCAACAAATGTCTCTTCCACATGCCTTTCACGATCTTGATGCACACAACACAAACAACAATCGATGTTCTCATAACGAAATAAAGATGGGAAAATTTGCAGAAGCAGTCAGGCAGACAATTAAAATGGGAGAGAATAACTGTCCAGTGCAAACACACACCGAAATTGAATCTTCTCAAATTTCCATGGAGAACACATGCAATCACGAACTGGAGAACCTATTGGGGGAAAAGGAATGTAGCTGACCTAACCTTGTCGCCCTCTAGGTGGGTGAAAAGTGAACTAATACTCAGCGAGTGTTTTGCAAAACACAGAGTGAGTGTATGGTATTTCTTCCGAATGAAGCGGTTTTCCACACAAATACCGTGACGTTGAATATAGACAGTGATCACCAGGATGTGTAATCACAGACCGACAGTGCAGGTAAACGTCAACAGCAGTGTAAACTCGTAGTAAAATCGCCAAATATAGAAATTTATTAGGCTAAGGACCGTGGTGCGAAGCTAGTACTTGCAGCTCCCTCATGCCACCGCTAGATATTTCACCAGTATTTCTAACACATTCTATGTCAATGCCATGGCACAGGTTCTGTGATAAATCCACTGGGTCATAGAAAATTGTTGATTGAGAATGATCACATACAGTAGGTTGTGTGCTATGGGACGAATCACTTTGAACATGCAACGCTAGATTGTGGTCATAAGAAATGTACAAAATTCTTTGACCAATACACTAACTTTTCAGATGTACAGTATTATGCTTTCTGGTAGAAATGCTGTCTGCAATTTGGACAGGACCATGTTTTGACTGTTCAGTGGAAATGGGAACATGTTGTCATAGCTCTGTCAATAGCGTACAATGTGTAAGGCCAACACCAAACGAAGCTTTCTTCCCAGCAATACACACATTGGATAATTTAAATAAAGGCAGCCGCAACATATGGAAACTAGAATAGTCTTGTGGCGTTGTGGAGTATTTCCAAAGGACATGGATTTTGCTACCGCATTGTAGTGTGTCTCCAAACTACATACAGATACAGCAGTCTGAAGGAGATCTACGTCCGTCAGAAGGCAACCACGTTTGTCGCCCAAACACTTTCTCAAACATCGTTAGTTTGTACCAAGCAACAGAGAGAATTCGCTAATATTTATACTGCGTGTCTGTCTTCCAATACACGTATATCGAAGACAAATATTGTCTGTGTGCTGGGCTTGAGGATATGCGCCGAACTCCATTAAATATACAGGTATTGATCCAGTCTATCACCTGCAAAGACCAGTGTAAAGTGTAATCGCCTGAACTGTAGGAGGAGGCCCATATCCCACAGACTATACTGTCAGCTGCAAGAAGAGGTCCTTGTTGTCCTGTATTGTTGTTTGAAACTTTTTTTTCTGCCATAACACGTCCAAGCAGTGAATGACACAGCTTTTTACACCGCCAAACATTTCGTTTTCCACCATGTCTGTGTCAGGTTCTAAACTGACCTAAACAGTTTCAAGCCATAGGCTCTCATAGAAAACTAGACCTTGCAGAGCGTTAATAATGTTTCTGCTGCTCCCACAACACACAGACCGGATGATTTTAAGCAAAACACCATCACAACATATGAAAACTGGAAGAGATTTGCGGCCTTGTGGAGCATTTCCAAACAGCTGTTCGAAGATAGTTGATGACCTCTACATTCAAACTCATCTCTCGTAGTGATGGAATAGCTGACAGCTCAGTGTTCCATTTCGACTTATTCCTCGAATTGCACTCACGTACGCAATCACTATTTCGGTGCTAGCCCTAAATGTGTTTCCCTCCACCAAGACTCTTTCTCCACCTCAACTAGTGCTGCCAGTCAGTCATTTTGTGATAATTAACAGCGTACCAGTGGACAGATGGAATGAAAAAGGCACCATCGATGGACTGTATTAATAGCGTCACAGTTGATAGTGTGATCAGTTTTAGCAATTTTACCAAAATTTGAATATCAACCAATGACGCTGCATCACACTTCCCAATTTCTGTATCGTTGCTAAACCGCCCCTCCGCTACTTTGCGAGAACCATGTACTTGATAGAGGACTGTGTAGAATGTCCATTCATTGTTACTTCTCGAGCATATACACCGAAGTATACCTGACAGTGATCTACATATTTCCAGCACTTCGATCACAGTGCATAATTTACAATCTTCCACTATGCGGGTGGAGGTCACAGAGCATTCTCACACTTTTAGGATCTCCTCGCATTGTCTTTGACCAGCTCTCCCTGTGGCACTGTTACCGATTTAATTTGGAGCTGACCAGAAGTAGACCACTACATTCTGCGACTTGTGAGGGGACAAAGCTAGCTGAGACCATAACTGTTGTTCCGACCAATCTTGTTCTTGGTACCCATCCAAATGCACAAGATTTCCCCAGATGCGCACATGTCAAGGAGGTTAGCACACCTTATCGGTGTATAGTAGTCGAAAAGAAAGTGTTCTGATGTAACAGCAGACAGTTAAGAAGAAGAAGAAGTAACGGGTGCTTTTTATGCATAATAGAGTTCAGAAGGACAGTGTCTGAAACATTTTATGTAAATCATCTGCACTATCAATTCCAAAGTATTGTTTTAGTGTCTGGGATCAGTACCAAGAAGGTACTGCTGGAAAGGAACATAAACACATGCAGTCCTAAGGCTACAGGGTTCTGCACTTGAAACATGCTATAATGTTAAAGGGGTGCATGGTGTGCCCTATTTGTCATGTGGAGTGCAACACTTTATAATGTAAGAAATATATATCTAGCATACGACATACATTCTCTTGCAGTTTTCTCTACGATCAACTATGGCGACAAACTGTAAAATGAAAAAACTACTTCCTTAAATCATCGATTCTTTGTGATACATGCACAATATAGCTTTGCAGAGATGTATAGCGCACACTGTTCACATCTGATCAGGATTCAGAAATTATACTGTGTTCGTGTCAGTCCTATAAAATGATAGTTAGTAACGGAGAATGCCCTTTGCAAGGAAACAGAGAAACACATATCAGCAGTGATAGATGTGTGAAACTACACCATCTTGCCATACTAACTTCGCAAACAGGACATTTGCCAAGCAGATGTATACTTGGGGATTGCAATGCCTCACAAACACTTGTCGATAACTTGGAACCAACGTAGCTATGAAACTGAAGAATCGATTTTATACCCGAGGTGCGGTAGGGGAATGGAGTACGCCATGTAAATCTTCACCCATCTAGAAGAAAGTACCGAAACGGGATGGACATGTTTCGTCATCGTCACACATGAGATGGACGTCTCTGATGAGGTTTGCTGTCAACGATCGCAAGTAGATAGTGCTCTAAGTCACACACAGAAGGAGCAGTTGTATATGAGTCGAAAGCAGTTTTTGCCACACAACTGATGCACCCTGAGAGAACAATGGAAAAAAATGGTTAAGTGACTTGCAGCAACATCTGCCTCTCTCTCTAGAATGCATCATCAGTCTACCGTTAAATCATACCTCGTTACAACTCCATCTCAACCGATCACTCCATACACTTTCTGTCATCTTTCAATGCAGATGCAAATAAGTTTAGAGGCAGATGATTCTCTTGTGTCAAGGAAAGCACCAAAGACTGCAGTCAACTAGCGTGTATCACTATTAGCTCAATAGAAATACTGTAGAATGTTGTCGTACAGCAACTGTTTATTAGCTGAAACAGAACGGTTGCGATTGGTGGAGAGTACAGCGAACCACACTGTAAGAACTGTTTGATAGGTTTAAAACATGAGATCAATCTTGCACGGGGTCAAACATGCGATCCATTCTGTAGTTGTATATTGCAGTCACTCCAGCTCATAATACAATGTTATTTAGGTAAGGACACATAGCATCCAACCGGCTGCTGGCCTCCAACGTGCATCTTCTGCCAGACCACGTGACACCGTTCACAGCGTGTGCTTAGGAGAGCACACTTCTTGTGTTTTGAGAAATACCGCATCTTCCTTATTTGTGACCATATGAAGCCAACAGCAGACGCAAAGCCACTCTGCCTTCCTCCCTGAACCATCTGTGATACATAGAGAAAACAGAGAAAATGCAGAGCAGCTGCCTTCGAATACAGTGTTCTACTATTTCGACTGACCAGAAAAATAGTACATTTGCTTTAGACTTTGATGACTGCACTGTCACAATGACAAGCAATTTGAGAATACATGGCACGAAGTGATGTCATGATGACGTCAGCATAAGTGATACAAATTTACCAAAACAATTGACAGAAAATATATATAAACTGAGGGAGAAATACGCCAACATGCGGAAGCATATGCATGTCTTAATTCTGCAGCCACAAGCGAGAATTGTCCTGTACCTAACAGAAGACACACGTCAAACACCGCTGATATGCGTTTGTCTGTTTCATTGTAAGAGGCACTCTCCGTTACTAACTACCATTTTATAGGACTGACACGAGCATAGTATAATTTCTGAACAATGATCTGATGTTAACAGTGGGCGCTATACATCCCTGCAAAGCTATATATTGTGCATGTATCCCAAAGAATCGATGTTTTAAGGTAGTAGTTTTTTCATTTCACAGTTTGTCACCATAATTTATCGTAGAGAAACCTGCATGAGAATGCATGTTTTATGCTGGATATATATTTCTTACATTGGAAAGTGTTGCACTCCACACGACAAATAGGGCACCTCCTGCACCCCTCTAATATTATAGCATATTTTAAGATCAGAACCATGTAGCTTTAGGACTGCAGGTGTTTATGTTCTCTTCTAGCAGTCTCTTCTTTGTACTGAACAATACTTAAGAATTGATAGCGCAGATGATTTATGTAAAATGTTTCAGACACTGTCCTTCTGGAGTTGTATTACGCGTAAAAATCACCCATTTCTTCTTCTTCTTAACTGTCTGCTGTTACATCACAACACTTTCTTATCTGCTACTATACACCGATAAGGGGTGCTAACTTCCTCGTTATGAGCGCATCTGCGGAAATCTTGTGCATTTGGATGGGTGCTGTGAGCAAGATTGCTGTGGAAAAGCAGTTACAGACTCGGCTCACTCTGTTCCCTCCCCAGGCATGGAACGTAGTGGTCTACTTCCAGTCAGCTGCAAATTAAATAGATGACAGTGCTGCAGTGGAAGTTGGTCAAAGGCAATGCGACGAGATCTTTCAATCTCTAATGTTATCATAAAAGTGCGAGGATGCTCTGTGACCTCCATCCACATTTCGAAAGATCCTAAATTATGCACTGTGATCCAAGTGCTGGAGATATGTAGATCACTGTCTGGTATACTTTGGTGTATATGTTCGAGAATTAACAATGAATGGACATACTACTCAGTCATCTATCTACATTCACAATCAAGTATTTGGTCCTTGCAAAGTAGTGGCGGGGCAGTTTAGCAAGATAGCTAGCACCGAAATAATGAAATTAGAGGAATCAGTCGAAATGGAACACTGAGCTGTCAGCTATTCCATCACTACGAAAGATGATTTTGAATGTAGAGGTCATCAACTATCTTCGAACAGCTGTCTGGAAATGCTCCACAAGGCCGCAAATCTCTTCCAGTTTTCATATGTTGTGATGGTGTTTTGCTTAAAATCATCCGGTCTGTGTGTTGTGGGAGCAGCAGAAACATTATTAACGCTCTGCAAGGTCTAGTTTTCTATGAGAGCCTATGGCTTGAAACTGTTTAGGTCAGTTTAGAACCTGACACAGACATGGTGGAAAACGAAATGTTTGGCGGTGTAAAAAGCTGTGTCATTCACTGCTTGGACGTGTTATGGCAGAAAACAAAATGTTTCAGACAACCATACAGGGCAACAAGGACCTCCTCTTGCAGCTGATAGTATAGTCTGTGGGCTATGGGCGTCCTCCTACAGTTCAGGCGATTACACTTTACACTGTTCTATGCACGTGATAGAGTGGATCAATACCTGTATATTTAATGGAGTTCGGCGCATATCCTCAAGCCCAGCACACAGACAATATTTGTTTTCGATGTATATGTATTGGAAGACGGACACGCAGTATAAATATTAGCGAATTCTCTACCGGATAACGTTAGTGGCATTTTATAGTCCGTAGTTTACATTTTTCTCTCTGTTGTTTGGTACAAAATAACGATGATTGAGAAAGTGTTTCGGTGACAAACGTGGTTGCCTTCTGACGGACGTAGATCTCTTTCAGACTGCAGTATCTGTATGTAGTTTGGAGACACACTACAATGTGGTAGCAAAATCCATGTCCTTTGGAAACACTCCACAACGCCACAAGACTATTCTAGTTTCCATATGTTGCGGCTGCCTTTATTTAAATCATCCAATGTGCGTATTGTTGTAAAGAAAGCTTCGTTTGGTGTTGGCCTTACACATTGTACGCTATTGCCAGAGCTATGACAACATGTTCCCATTTCCAGTGAATAGTCAAAACATGGTCCTGTCCCACTAACTCAGCTCACTCTGTTTCCACACCATTGTAGAAGGTGGTAGATATAGCACTGTCTGACTTGTGCTCAGTTCCGACTTAAATTGGAACGATCACACGCACTAAGCTGCAAGGACTGAGAAAAACTTACAAGATGCATAGGGGCTGCCTAAAAAACTAAGTTTGTGTTTCGCTGCAGAAGATAGTTTCCAAAAAGGTGACTCATTTTGAGATATTAGAGTGCCAGGAACATAGTTCACTAGTGGCTGCAATCATAAAACACTTCTCCTTAGGATTCAACACAGGTATGTGGTTGAATGGAAAGACTTGATCTCAAATTGCAGACAGCATTTCTACCAGAAAGCATAATACTACGAATCTGTGAAGCCAGTGTATTGGGCCAAGGATTTTGTACATTTCTTATGACCACAATCTAGCGTTGCATGTTCAAAGTGATTCGTCACATAGCACACAACCTACTGTATGTGATCATTCTGAATCAACCGTTTTATATAACCCAGCGTATATATCACAGAGCCTGTGACATGGCTTCGGCATAGAATGTGTTAGAAATACTGGTGAAATATCTAGCGGTGGCGTGGGGGAGTTGCAAGTACCAGCTTCACACCACGTTCCTTAGCCGAATAACCTTCTACATTTGTTGATTTTATGACGAGCTTACACTGCTGTTGACGTGTACCTGCACTGTTGGTCTGTTACTAAACACCCTGGAGATCACTGTCTATATTCAAGGTCACGGTATTTGTGTGGAAAATCACTTCATTTGGAAGCAATACCTTACCTCGATTTATAAAGCTTGTATAGTTTCTAACATAGATATCGTTAGTCTTACTTGTGTTTGCCTTTAGGACCAAGACCACTTGTGAGAGTAACATAGCCACTGTGATAGTGCTTTTAACATCTGGTGGCTTGTAAGACGATTACATCTCTCTTTCTATGACACAATGCTACCACTCACAAGAAAAAACTTATGAGACATGTCCATCATCCCGGATTTTCGCTCAGTATTGTTTGCTATCGCCAGCATTCAGTTATTGTCTAAGTATTATACTTTGTCATAGGGGATGCATGATAGGTTCACTGTGATCAATGGGCTTATAAAGTATGTGTACTGTGGTCAGTGTTCTGACAAGTGCAAAGAAAATGACTTGGCCTGTCGTAAGGAAGGTATCGACTTGACGTGGAAAACTGCGATAGCCATTAGGGGAACTAAAGATTTTTGTATATGGGAAATTATGTCCAGTCATAAGAACGCTATAGATTTTGATATTTTCAGAGCCACCGTCGTCAGGAGGGTGTATTACCGATAATTCGCTCATTGTCGAATGTCGTCCGGTTGAGGCTGCAATCGTAATATTTAATTGTAAGTGCAGTAATAAAATATATGTGGCTGGATTCCTAGGGCGATTCTGCATAAGGGGCGGGACGCCCGGCGGCAGTGGCCTTTCGCTGGAACGATAGACGTTTCTTGGGATACAATAATGAAGCTGACCTAATCCTGTGCCCTGTAGGTGGGTGAACAGCGAACTAATACTCAGTATGTGTTTGGCAGCCTTCGTCATCATATGTGTTCTCCATGAAAATTGAGAAGATTCAATATCGGTGTGTGTTTGCACTGGACAGTTATTCTCTCCCATTTTAATTGTCTGCTTGACTGCTTCTGCACATTTCCCATCTTAGTTTCGTTGAGAGAACATCGCTTGTTGTGCGTGCTGTGTGCATCTAGATGACGAAAGACGTGGAAGCGACGTTGTTGGTTCTCTAGACATAAGAAACACCTTAGTTGACTTTGAAAAATAAAAAAATTATTTTAATCTGTTATAGCACTGACATCAGTATTCGCGAGTGGAACTATCAGTTTCCTCTATTTTATCGAGTTTCCTAGTAAAGGTCTTCGCAGATGAGGTAAGTTTCTAGGTACCTAGTGGTTTAAGCAGGTTCCACCTCGCTGAAGTTTCGGGTTTCCAGAGAAACAATTTCCAGTCTTTATCTTCGAAATTATACTGTGCAAGCGCTGCTATAAAAGCGATATTGCTATGTGCTTGATATCAAGAACTGTCGCACAAATGGTATGATATTCTGGCAGACCATGTGAAAATACATTTGCTCTTGTAATCCCAGAGTATGGAGATGGGTGTGGAAAGCATGGGAGTAAGCAAGCAAGCAAGCAGGTCAGGGCTGGAAATAGTAACGCTTTTGTGCCTAGAGGAACCAGTCCAGCCATTGTAAAACAGTTTCGAGAGTGACCACGGCCGTGTGGGCACCCTGATAGTTCAAATGCCTCTGAGCATTATGGGACTTCACTTCTAAGGTCATCAGTCCCCTAGAACTTAGAACTGCTTAAACCTAACTAACCTAAGGATATCACACACATCCATGCCCGAGGCGGCTTCTAACCTGGGACCTTAGCTGTCGCACACCCTGATAGGACGTTGGGCCAGTGTGTGTGTGGGGGGGGGGGGGGGGGGGGGCTGTTGACTTGTGAGCGTTGGCTGTGCTGGATGACCGCCCAACCTCTCGAGGAATATTTAGTGCCGTGAGGACTACACAGGGAGCATGTGCTTATATTATTCCTTGAGATTTGTCTGTCATCATGGTACATGTTATAGAGTCTGGCGGTCGACAGTTATATGCAGGATGCAGAAGTGGTGATTTTGTATGCTACTCGATACGAAAATTGTGTTTACCACATCGATAATGTATGTAGTGGTTTAGCTCGTTGGAGATGTTTCACAATGAAATATTCAAGCTTTCATCGACAGTAGCAGAGCAGTGTAATTGAGGAAGTGTCTTCGATGGTAGTCTCCATATTTCATGGTCCGTAGACCACTTTTTCAGGGTTTAACTGTCAGTGCAACGTGACTGCTGCATATTATTTTCCATCTGTACAAAATAGTTTTGCTGCTGAAAAAAAAAAAGTTCAAATGTGTGTGAATTCCTATGGGACCAAACTCCTTAGGTCATCAGTCCCTAGACTTACACACTACTTAAACTAACTTATGCTAAGAACAACACACACACTCATGCCCAAGGGAGGACTCGAACCTCCGCGGGAGGGGCCACACAGTCTGTGATATGACGCCTCAAACCACGCGGCCACTACATGCGGCGCTGCTGAAAGTCTCGTGATTTGTCTGTCTGCAGAAAAATATGGTGGACAGTGCTCCCACACCGGCAGCAGCACCAGTTTGGCGGGTAAATTCGGAAGAGCCAATCAGAATGTTCCATTCACAACACACCCTTTGCGTGGGGCATAGCAGCGTCTACAGATTGGTTCACACAAGAGGGCAAGGTATCAACAGAAATTCCTGTGACGTCTGAGAGTAAAGCGATATCTTCTTTGTTCAATTGTTCAGAGTCACATCCAAGACGACCATCTTTCACTGGCGGAATGCTGTCCCGCACCCAGCACTGTGATGTGCATCCTGTTTAGAGTTACAGAGATAGTTATTTCGACTTCCAAATATCATTGTTTTCGCCTATAAAATCAGGTAGTGTAGCTGATATCGGTTTCAGGATCTGTTTCCCACTAAAGCGTGTAAAGTGTCTCAGGAAGATTTCACAGGTGTGCAACGATCTTTTATATAGAGTCCGTGCTTAAGTGTGACGGTATACATCGCAAAATTGACGCAAACTGCTGTGCAGTGATCCTTTGTAAAGTGCATTTAGAGACTTATTCAGTTGGATTTAGTAACTCCTGAAGCAGCTCGTGCTCAAGGACAAAAGCATTTCCCACGAAAGCACACGAAGTTGCTTTCACAAGTGTGTTGCAATCGTTTTAGAGTCCATGTTCAAGTGTGGTGCTGGTGGTATCCCTTGGAATAAAATGTGCGAGTGTTTAAATATTCTTGCGTTATCTGCAAAGCAGTCTCTCTCTCTCTCTCTTTGTGCAGTGGTACATTCACTTCCTGTGATATCTTCAATTTATGTATGTGACAATATTCTGCAATAGTAGATGTAATAACTCCTGAAGCAGTTCATGTTAAACAACAAAGGCTATCCGTGTGCTGGGTATGGGAAGGAGAAGGGCCATAGGTATTTCCAACATGACAGCAAGTACATAGGGAGGAGCCCTGCGGCTACCTCGTCACCGTGCTGTAAACTGGCGTGTTCCCTGTCCAAGTCCCTGTGCGTGGTGGAAGAGGCCACACACCGGAGGGGATGAATGTCTTGTCTCTTGTGCTTTGAAAGACTGAATAACTGGACTTTGATCGATCTACAGTTACAGCACATGCATTTAGCAGTACGAATTGCGAAGTGTAACTTAGTTCCATCTTCATTATTTCATGAAATGTATTCATCTTTGTTAAATATAATTGCTATTGACACATACTAAGATATTTCTCCATTTCCAGCACTAACATCTCACCCACTGAACACAGTAAACAATTACGTCCGTCCTCCCTATCCAGCAGCTAGACACAGACTGAGTCCTTTTCACGCCATTTTTCCCCAGATTGTCATCATGGATTACGTCACAGGAAGGGAGAGTGGGAGGACGATTGTGCTCTCTGGTGCTGGTGCTATGGACTAGGTCAGTTGGGCTCCAGGCCTCATGTTGCACATACTTAATAGAGCTACTGATTTTGACAACTCAAATTGTTCAAATAAACAATGCATCCTATGCAGCAACCTAGCACAGACTGAATCCTTTTCTTGCCATCTTCCAGATGGGAGAGGGAAGCAATGAGCACAAAATAAAGACTTACGTCTATCCAGTCTGGTGGCCAAGCACTGAATGAGTCCCTTTCCCACCAATTTCTACATGGCAGGCTGGGGAGGAGGATGGGTAGTGGGGAAAGAGGAGGGGAATGGGATTAGATTAGTGGAGATAACCCAATATTTTCCCACCATCATTTGAACTTCCCACTATGATGTCACTGTGACATTGCACATCCTTGGCCACCATCTGGGATCCGCCCTCATAAATATGGCAACAATGGAGAAGATGGCCATGCCCCCCTTGTCCCACTACTGAGGACACCCACAAAACACAAACCACAGACCGTAAAACGAAAACAACTGCTGTCCTGGCGATATTTTCTGCCATGAGTAAGTAAAACAAGTACTGCCTTTAGAGCAGATTTATGGATATTTCATCGGTTGAGAGCTCCAGGCAGTACTTTCTGTGCCTAGATCCAATGGCTGACCTGACCGGGGAGCAACTGACATAAGTCAGTACACAAGATAATGTACATTGTGACTAGGGGAGGGGGAATCATTTAGTGCTTAAAGAATACATGTTACATGGAACGAAAGGTCATACAGATGTGTTAAACGAAGTATCTTGCTGGTGATCAATGGGCATCAGTGATGTACGTAGTTGAAGAAAAACCTAAGGGACCAAACACATGTGTAGTTGACAATTCTGCTGGTAGGAACACCAAGTTCGGGCATGAGAAGGACTGATAGCTCTTTCCAGTGTAATAGATGGTCACTCTATGATGACAGAGTATCACGATGGTGAGATGGGGTAGTTCACAATTTTTTGTGGTAATCGAAGAGCTGCAGAAAGGGGCAACTGGTTGTTATGGTCACAGTAATGGATTTCAGCCTGTAGGGTCTTAATCTATCTGTGGATATACAGATACTGACTGCAGCCAAAGGGTTGCAGCCAGTGAACGCTGGCTAATAAGACTGGAAAAGGTAGCAGATTAAAAAGAGTCTTGTCTTTGTTTAGTAGATGTATACAAATTATGTTTGTGTTGAATGTGAGTTGAGCCACTGGGGCCTACTAGGTGTGCATAATGATCGCTGTGCAGTGATGTGTCTCTGTTAACAGCAAGGCAACAGAGAATTGATGGGTCATAGTTTGAAGTCCAAACAAAAGAAAATACTATGTCCAGCTCAGGGTCTCTGTGGTTGCTAGTCACACCGTGCTACAGCATGGCTCGCGAGAAAGGAATAGTAATCAGCAACTGCCTACTCGTTTAGTTTATAAGGATTCAGAGCAAATAGTGTCACTCGTAACCAATTACTCGAGCTATAACAATTGAGTTGGGCACTCAGCTCTTTTCGAAATAAAAATGGCTGATGGGAAAAGCGGAGATGTATGACAGGTATCCATGGGCAATTGTGAAGGTCAGAAGGCAGAGTGACAGGAGTAGAGTGGGCACTGAGTAAACGTAAGAAGCGAAAGATGCGTCAGAGGCCCAGTGTGGGCTACAATGAAAGAGTTTTTTTCCTTAGAATTGCCCAAACACTTGGTGACTGACCACCAATGCTTTATTTCGTCCTTCCAAACATCGGTCGTCTGCTTGTTTGACAGACAGAGAAGTTGTCCATGCCTCACAGTAATCCAGTGTAAAATTGAGTATGGAACACTGCGGCAAGGGAGGAGCAACTCCTTGTTGTTGTTGGATGGCAAATATGAGATGGATTCGGTACTATCGGGGCAACTCATTCCTGATTATTGTTCTTCGACAGAAGAATGAAGTACAGAATAGAATTAATAATGTGGCAGCAGGACAAGAAATACAGAAAGGGGACTGAATAAATAACTGCAGCAGCACGCAGTTACGGGTACCGACCAGGTTTTCATCGGTAGAATGCATATGTGTACACTGTGCCCCGTCAGTAGCGTAAGGAATCAATTTATAAAAAGTTCATTCCAGTTCATCTTGTTCACTGCATGAACAAACGAACGTTCCCTCCTAACACGTCAACTAGCAAACGCTGTGTCACCAAAATTGACCGTTCCCTCAGTACCATGTGTCATTGTCACTTAGTTATGCTGTAGTAAGTTGTTATGTCCCAGACAGCGTCTGTAGCACAGTAATTTTATAAATGGGATCACCCATCATAGACTTCGCTTCTCACCATTAACTACCGCCATTTCTTATGGAAATAATCTTCTGTAATTCGGCTCAGTTTGAATTGTTGTAACCCAAATCAAAGAGCAATATGACAATTTGCGTTTGTGTGTGCATGTCCCGTTTCAATTCCGACACCTTAACACGGTATGCGCCTCCACAAGGAAAAAATAGTAAATCACTGAGTCAATCACAGCAGGGGAAGTGACATTAAAATCAGAGAGAAGCTTTACCCTAAGAATGTTGTTTCTAAATCAACAAATAAGAATTGACGCACTTTACGTACTTTTATCAAGACATGTTCGCTCGTAATGAACAATATCTGGCTGCATTACTGCAGTTCCTTTCATTAGTTATCAGTATGCACATGGCACAAAACACACGTTAAGTCTATGGCCAAGCTCAGAAGGACGGGAGAACTGTCATTCTTTATACAGCATCACTACGTTATTTATTCTGATGTTATTCCTCCCATCTTTTATTTCTCAAATTCTCGGGCTTATGAACGTACTTTGAAAATGTCTGCTTCCTATGAGGGTACAGCTTGACATCTTTACATCTCGTGAAATCAGTGTTCCTTGAGTCTTGTTAATAAAAGAAACTATTTCCTTGTATCTGTTTAAACTGTCACTGGCTCTCTAATATGCTTCCTTATGGAACCTCCTGTCGTTGTTAGAGTTTCAAATGTGAGCCCTCGTGTGTTTTCGCATTTAAATTACTTGTGCTGAACTTGCCCGAGACTATAACAATCGGCGGTGCTGGATCGACAACTCCCGTAGGCAGCGTCGATTGTCCTTAGGTGACAAGCTTACATGTGTATGTCGGAAGTTTCATACCGATGCGACGAGTAATAGGAGGTCAATAATAAACGTTATGTAGCGCTGGACTGGTTTGGTGAGAAATATATAAGTTTTGTCTGCCTTTAGGCGAATAAATCAAAATAACTTGGCTCATGAATATCTACTTTGTGTTCAAGTGTAGAGTATCATGGTACTAAATAATACAATCAGTTTTTCACTACTGGGTTTACGTGTAGTGCTGCAACGTGCGATACATCCTCAGTGTTTGTAGTAACGTAAGTCTTCCAGTGTCATATTGAATTATGTGATTGGACTGAATGTACAAATACAAAGAATATCTCCAGTGTGGTGTGGTGCACTGCTAATTATCAAAAATTTGTTAACTTAGGTACTGTGTCTGCTCGCTAAGGGTCGACTATGTCTCCAAATACGTATTTTCTCCTTTGAAAAAGGTAAATTTAAGATGGTATATTCGTCCATAAGAGACTGCGTAACTCTGGTGCGTAGGGCTGACTGCGTAACTCTGGTGCGTAGGGCTTACTCGCTATGGGCTCAGAGTTTGTAAGACCTGTTTAGACACTTAGTTTCTGCCAGTAAATCCGGAGTAGGTACTCCAAGGTGCGTAGAGGTAAGCATATTAAAAGGAATGTTGCTTCACTTGCGTGTTAGATAGTGCACAACGGCTCACATTAAGAAAGTTTTTAAACTCGATTGTACTGGGTCGCTAGTGCACACTGCAGCGCCTGGCTCCTGGCGCAGTGCGCTGCTTATCGGCGTTCCGTATGTGCCATCTCAGCAGGGTCGAGATGGGCGTCCGTCCAGGCGGTTCGTGCGGTAAATCGCTACTGTTACGAACAATATTCACGACTAGCAGGCGACAATATTCCATTTTAATAGGCGGAATCAACTCCTATGTTGATTCGCGGCATACAGTATGCGCAGGAGTTATACATGAAACTCCTTTTTACGCTAATGTAAAAAGATATTCAATCTCTATTTAGTAATTTTGGAGTTGAAACTCGATAATCTTAATGGCTTCTCGGCTCAATACACAAAATCACTACTGGGAGGTCAGAGTTTTAGTATGAAACTAATAAAAAACAACCTATTTTACCTTGGTCTGATTGCGAAATTACGGACGGTAGTTGGGAACAAGTAGTATTGTTCGGAATGTAGCTTGAATAAGATTTCATCACAGCGGTAATTTTATTTGCAGTTGTGTTAAGGGTCAACTACTACATGCATGGTTCGGATATTCGCTTATTTCCTTGTAGCGGCTGAATCGCAAAGATGCACATAGTA
Organism: Schistocerca gregaria; assembly: GCF_023897955.1. Lineage (NCBI taxonomy): Eukaryota > Metazoa > Arthropoda > Insecta > Orthoptera > Acrididae > Schistocerca > Schistocerca gregaria. The sequence continues at coordinate 582,806,841 of NC_064922.1, forward strand.
GCATGGCCCTCGCTAATACAGGGTGAGTCACCTAACGTTACCGCTGGATATATTTCGTAAACCACATCAAATACTGACGAACCGATCCCACAGACCGAACGTGAGAAGAGGGGCTAGTGTAATTGTTTAATACAAACCATTAAAAAAATGCACAGAAGTATGTTTTTAACACAAACCTACGTTTTTTTAAATGGAACCACGTTAGTTTTGTTAGCACATCTGAACATATAAACAAATACGTAATCAGTGCCGTTTGTTGCATTGTAAAATGTTAATTACATCCGGAGATATTGTAACCTAAAGTTGACGCTTGAAACCTCCGACGTTCAGTTGCATGTTGTAACAAACACGGGCCACGGTCGGCGAGCAGCATCTGCAGGGACATGTTTACGATGACGACCGTGTTTACGAGTGTGGCTGTAGTGCGCTGTTGTGGTTTGGTCTAGCTGTCGCAGTGTCCGCACGTAGCGCTTGCTGCTGTTGTTATTCTGCATTCGTCTCCACACGCAGAACAACTGTAGTACACCGTGTTACCAGACGTCTGTGATAGTGTAGTGTTGTAGGAACTGTGACCGTGGTTTATTCGAACTCTGAAAAGGCGGAGATGATACTCATCTATGGCGAGTGTCGACGAAATGCAGCTGAAGCCTGCAGGGTGTATGCAGAACGGTACCCGGACAGAGAGCATCCAACGTGCCGCACATTGCAAAACATCTACCGCCAACTTTATACAACAGGTATGGTCGTAGCACGCAAACGGGTCCGTAACAGGCCCGTCACGGGAGAAGCGGATGCAGTTGGTGTGTTAGCTGCTGTTGCCATGAACCCACACATGAGTACACGGGACATTGCGAGAGCCGGTGGACTGAGTCAAAGTAGTGTCATGCGCATACTGCATCGTCACCGCTTTCACCCGTTACATGTGTCGCTACATGAGCAATTACATGGTGATGACTTTAATCATCGAGTGCAATTCTGTCAATGGGCATTAACAGAGAATGCGTTGCAGTTCTACCTGTTTACCGATGAAGCGGGTTTCACAAACCACGGGGCAGTGAATCTACGGAGCATGCATTACTGGTCCGTGGACAATCCTCGCTGGCTCAGACAGGTAGAGCGACAGCGACCATGGACTGTAAATGTATGGTGCGGAATCATTGGCGACCACCTCATTGGTCCTCACTTCATTGCAGGAGCCCATACAGCTGCAACATACATCGCGTTTCTACAGAATGGTCTGCCAACGTTGATCGAAAATGTCCCACTGGAAACGCGTCGACGTATGTGGTACTAGCATGATGGTGCACCTGCACATTCCGCAATTAACACTAGGCTGACCCTTGACAGGATGTTTGACGGGCGTTTCATAGGACGTGGAGGACGCATAAATTGGCCAGCCCGTCCTCCTGATCTTACACCTCTGGACTTCTTTCTGTGGGGTACGTTAAAGGAGAATGTGTACAGTGATGTGCCTGCAACCCCAGAGGATATGAAATAACGTATTGTGGCAGCCTGCGGCGACATTACACCAGATGTACTGCAGCGTGTACGACATTCATTACGCCAGAGATTGCAATTGTGTGCAGCAAATGATGGCCACCACATTGAACATCTATTGGCCTGACATGTCGGGTCACACTATATTCCACTCCGTAATTGAAAACGGAAACCACGTGTGTACGTGTACCTCATACCTCATGGTAATGTACATGTGCGTCAGTGAAAAAGACCAATAAAAAGGTGTTAGCATGTGGACGTAATGTGCTGTCCCAGTCTCTTCTGTACCTAAGGTCCATCACCGTTCCCTTTGGATCCCTACGTAATTCGGTGCTCTCCGATACACATGATCGAACAGCGCAGGAGTGGTTGGTTGGTTGGTTGTGGGAAGAGACCAAACAGCAAGGTCATCGGTCTCATCGGATTAGGGAAGGATGGGGAAGGAAGGCGGCCGTGCCCTTTCAAAGGAACCATCCCAGCATTTGCCTGGAGCGATTTAGGGAAATCACGGAAAACCTAAATCAGGATGGCTGGACGCGGGAGGAGTGGTACTCAAGCGCCAACTTTAGGTTACAATATCTCCGGATGAAATTGACATTTTACAATGCAACAAACGGCACTGATTACGTATTTGTTTATATGTTCAGATGTGCTAATAAAACTAACAGGGTTCCATTTAAAAAAAAAAAAAACATAGGTTTGTGTTAAAAAACATACTTCAGTGCATTTTTTTATGGTTTGTATTAACCAATTACACTAGCCCCTCTCCTCACGTTCGGTCTGTGGAATCGATTCGTCAGTATTTGCTGTGGTTTACGAAATGTATCCAGCTGTAATGTTAGGTGACTAACGCTGTATATGGACCTCCATTAATCACCTATGCCACAATGATAGATAAGACAATCCAAGCTAACTGGGGGAGCGGCAATCAGATGTCTTATCAAGGTGGACAAAATTATATTTAGACAACAACTAAATTGAGCCACAGTATTAGTCCTGGGAATTAAACGACCAAATCAAGTCACTTGTGGAACCCAATAAAATCTTTTCGAAGAGCCACGGTTAGCGGACATTATTATGCAAAAGGCTTACAAGAAAGTCTCGGAAGAGTACCGAACGTTCCAGGAAATGAGCCACGAATAGTTTATTCAGTATATGACAGTGGTACAACGTATTAATTTGACGCCTATGTCTCGAACATTACTCTAAATATGCGATCAATTCATCATTCAGTCTTTGCATTCTATGCTTTCTTTCCCATTATTTTCACATAAAGACATTACTTTATAAGTGTAACGGGATCGAAATCGTGTTTTTCCTTTTGATTAATAATGTTAGGAAAGGACGAGAGATTGAGTTGGAGGCTCCGCCACAGTTTGCTTTCCTCGTAGTCGCACATGTGGGTGCTTAGGGAGCGGCAGAACAAAGACGAGTGACGTCTACTAGGCTGGGATTGGCTACGTTATGCGTGACGTTCACACCAGGATGGTCGCCATGTTATGGAGAAGGGGAGAAACCGCACAATACAAGTTCGCGCACGGTGTGACGCACCTGTATTGTGTCCCTCACGAAATTTATTGGCAATTACAACTAGGTTGCTGTGTCCTGACGGGATAACATGATGGCGTTCTCTAGGCAATCTGTAGGTCCATAGCACGAGAACTTTTTTCTCGAAATATTCCTTGTGATACTGTACTACATCTCTCCACAATGGCGAAAGTAAACTTACCTTGATGGAGTTCTTAGCTCAGAAACAAGATCCTGTTATTGCAAAGACATGGATTACAGACAGTGGAAAATTTGATCAAGACTAATTCGTTGCAATACAACTCGTAAAGAAGTGTACAATGGTTGGCAATTATGTCATCTACTTCAGAATTGGTTTCCTGAATAATATGAACAAATGCAATTACTTTACACAGATTAGCTGTTTCAGTCATTCACTTCAATTAATTGTAAGTCTTTCTAACTAACGTTGATATTTAGATGTGGCTGTTTGCTTATTCAATTAGTGAAACATACCAGTTCAACAACATAGTCTTATTTTCTCGATATACTAGTGTGTTCAATAGGTCGTTGGCTAGCTACATGGTAGACTGACTGAGAATGAATAGTTAACAGTGCAGTGGTACAGTGTCAAGTTTGCTATATGTCAGAGAATCTAATGTGAAAGCGCAGCGCCATATCTTCCAGGATGAGTTCACTGCAAGAAATTCGTTCAGCGTCACTGAGCACTGCATGAAAAAATAAAACTGGTAGACTTTCCACCAGGTGGTAATTCATATTCCTTGCATGTACACAAACATTTAAGTTAGGCTCATACAGAATATAAGTGGTTTTGTGAGATTAATTACTGGTAAGCATATGAGAGGCACTCCACAATATTTGAGCAACTAATCTGTTTTTCTCATATTCATCAATTCCGTCTGTCACAAAACTGTATGGTGTTCAATTCAAAGTCATTTAGACCAAACTGCAAAAACGCAGTGAAACTTGCAAAAACCCATTATCTTAGTATAGAGCTTTGCTACATAAAATGTAGGTCATTTATAGCCTAACAATTGCTGTCCATTTGACTCGATAGCTTATGTTCTAATAGGCCTAATAGTATCTTCACAGTTTTTTCTCAACTACTTGGCCACAATTGGAACAGCTTCTGCTGTTCAGTAGACCATCTCTTCACTCGTTTTGTCCTTTAAGACAACACAGTTTATTTTCCACTGCTCTGGTTACTAATCAAAATATAACAACTTTCTACTGCTTAGCACACTTATATGGTTTTGGTTGAAGTGATTGATGACAAAGAAGTGCTTCCATTGCAGGGATCGGGAGAAGCAGAATAGTTCTTTGACAAGACCACTTCCTGTTCTAGTACTGTCATAGATTTATACAACTCTGTCAGGTGCTGGACCACCTGTCAGAGCAGACATGTCATTTACCAACTCTGCTACAATTACACAGTTTTTTATATTGGTATGACAACCAACCAGTAGTCCACCAGGATGAACAGCCACTAACAAACTGTGGCCAAGACCAAAGTAGCTCACCCTTTGGCACAACATGAGTAGTGGTACAAAGTTTGTGTGGCCCAAGTGTTATCCAAGATGGAGGCGATGACGTCATCCAAGATGGCGGCCGAGATGTCACCTGGTGATGGAAGTACCATGATCCAAGAGGGCGCTTTTTGGCGGGAAGTTTGAATTTTGGCAGTAAGATAGGTCAATTGGGCTACCTCCACTAACCTACCCCCACCCCTCGCCTCCCCTCCCCCAGAAAATAGTGGGAAGTTCAAATTCCATCAGGACAATGCAACACATCACGGCTACCTCCACTAACCTAAGAAAATGGCGGAAAAATAGGCCACTTGGGGCTACCTCCACTAACCTAAGTCATCCAACTGCCTCATCTTCCTAGGAATTGGTGGGAAAAGGACTCGGCCTGTGCTGGATCTAACTCTTTACTTTGCATGCAATTATTTAAACAATTAAAGGCAGTACCACCGTCAAGTGCGTTCACCACGAGGTCTGGAGTGCAACTGACCTAGAGCGCAGTATCGCTATCAGAGGGTGCTCTCATACCTTCCATGACATAATCCAAGATGCCGATCTGAAAGGGGGGGGGGATGGAGGGAAAAAGACTGAGCCTGTGCTGGAGAGGATGGACATAAATCTTTATTTAGCAGGCAGTCTTTATTTAAACAATCTGAGGTAGTACCACCATCCAGAGTGTCCACCACAAGGTCCAGAGTCTAACTGACCTAGAGCACAGTACTGCCACCTAAGGGCACTGTCGTCCCTCTTGTGACATAATCCAAGATGGCGGTCTGGGGTGGGGAAAAATGACGGGAAAATGACTCAGCCTGTGCTAGGTTACTGGAGAGAGGAAGAAGTATACTATATTTATTTTGGAACAATTTATCTAGGGACAGATTTCACGTAGTTCATTTATTACACTAATCAATCAATCAATCAATCTCTTTATTCATCCGTTAACAATATACATTGTATGGATGTAGTCAATTACAATATAGTTTCTGATATTTTATGTGTTGCAAAAACTTGCATAATAAATCCAAATATTTTACATCACTTTATATAAATAATCTTACTTTCCCCTATTAGACAATTACAATATAATTTCTGTTATTTAATGTGTTACAAAAATTTGCATAATAAATACAAGTATTTTACTTCACTTTATATAAATAATGTTACTTTCCCATATTTAGATATTCTTCAATGTTGTAAAAACTGTTTCTTATTAAAAATTGTTTAAGATCTACTTTGAATTTATGACATTCTTTACTTTTCTTTATTGCAGCAGGCAATGCATTAAAAAGTATTTTGGGCTGGTAGTTGACACTTTTTTGGTATAGTGCTCCTTTGTGGGCCTCTCTGTGAAAATCATCTCTATTTCTTGTTTCGTGTTTATGAATCTGATTATTTACTGTTGAAAATTCCTGGTGAGTTTTCAGAAAGCAGACACATTCATATATGTATAAGCTAGGAAGAGTCATTATTTTAAATTCTTTAAATATTTCCCTGCATGACATTCTACGGGGAACCCCTTTCATTATTCTAATAGCCCTTTTTTGAAGTTTGAAAGCTTGTTTTGCCATACCTGTATTTCCCCAGAAGATCACACCATATCTAAGCAAACTGTTCATATAAGCATAATAGGCACACAGCAATGATTCAGTGTTGCAACAGTCCCGAAGCATTCTAAGCACATAGCAGCATTTACTTAGGTTTTTACTCAAAGCTTCTAGATGCTTTCCCCATCTCAAGTGCTCATCCACCCATATACCTAGGAATTTTGTATGTGGAGCTTGTGCAATAACATAGCTCCCTAGCTCAGCTTTTACTGTTCTTCTAGTTTTACTTTTAATATTACTGAAATTCATCAATGCTGTTTTATCCTTATTTATGATCAACGCATTATCACTAAACCATTTTCCTGTCTCATTTATTGTCCTTGAGACACTCTGTTGTAGATTATCCTCGGTGGATCCTTTTATGAAAATGCTAGTGTCATCAGCGAACATCACCGTTTCTGCCACTGTCAGATGCTTTGGCAAATCATTTATAAACACCAAGAACAACAGAGGGCCTAACACGGAACCTTGGGGCACTCCATAGCTAGTTTTTTTGAAGTCAGAAAGATACTCTTTGCCTTCATGGTATATTTGTACTTTCTGTTGTCTATCCGAGAGATAAGACTTGAACCATTTGAAGGCAAGTCCCCGGACCCCATAAAATTCTAGTTTCATAAGCAATAAATCATGGCTGATTAGATCAAACGCTTTAGATAAATCTAAGAATATCCCGCAGCTTAACTCATTCTTGTCCAAGGCATTTAGGACCATTTTCATGAATTGGAAGACTGCTGTTTCTGTGGGCCTGTTCTTTCTAAACCCATTTTGAGCATTAGTCAGTATTTTATTTTTATTCAGAAAGTCAGCTAGCCTTTCATACATTACTCTTTCTATTACTTTAGAGAAACCTGACAATAATGACACTGGCCTATAATTATTTATGTCAGCTGTACTATCCTTTTTGTGTAGTGGCTTTACTATGGAGAGTTTTAGTTTTGATGGGAACACCCCTGTCCTGAAAGAAGTATTAATAATGTCAGCTAGGTTAGTATCTATACTGGTAGAACTGTGTTTGATTACCTTGTCTGGAATTCCATCAATACCACAAGACATTTTATTTTTTAGTTTATTAATAGCATTTCTAACTTCACATTCTGTTACTGGGTACAGAAACATAGTCTTTTCACAAGTTGGTACTTTTATGTTTTTGTTATTTGAATTGCATAGACCTTTAATTAGGTTCGGTGCTATGTTCACATAATGTTCATTGAATATATTGGCTATCTGTTGAGCATCTTCTATCACTTTCCCCTCACTTTTAATTTTGAAGTTATGGGTCTTGGTTTTACGTTTTCCTATGCTATTGTTTATAACCTTCCAAATAGATTTTGATTTATTGCTTCCCTTGTTAATGTATGAATCATTGCTTAGCCTTTTTGCTGCCTGTAAAACTTTCCTATAGACCCTTCTATATTTCCTATAGTATGGTTTAATTGTTGTATTTATTCTAGCATGTTTGCTTAGGTTTCTAAGGGTGATTGCTGACTTTTTAATCCCTTGTGTTACCCATGTTTTTGTCTTCTCACTAACTTTAATTCTTTTTAACTGGAATGCCACATCGTAGCAATATTTATAATCAGTAAAAAAACTGTCATACTTTTTGTCTACATCATCAGTTTGTTCTACGCCCCACTGCACCCTTTTTAGCATACTATTAAAAACCCTTATGTTGTTTGCATTAATAAGTCTTCTTTGTACATATTTTTCAGTGATCGTGCATTTCTTAGTGTTCTCATTCCTTATCATCATTTTTAAAGCCATATGGTCAGAAAAGCCTGTATCTATTACTTCAATATTGTACTCACAGCTTTGTTTGTTGGTAAATATCTGATCAAGTGTTGTTCCAGACCCCTCCCCATATCTGGTAATTTCCCACACAGTAGGTTGCATGTTGTATGAGTTAAACAGATGTAGTAATTGTGCCTTGTTCTTATTACTTTTGTTAAAATTAATGTTAAAGTCACCAAGAACTATTGTGCATTTTGACCTGCCTCTCAATTCATTTAAAAGATCATCTATATAATATAAGAATTGGTTAAAGTCACCTGATGGAGACCTATAGATGCAAGCAATGATAGTTTGACAGTCTGTAAGTTCACAAATACAACATTCAAAATCTTTTTCTGCACACTTCACCTTGCTAGGTTTTATCTCTTTAGATTTAACATTGCTTCTAACATAGATGCATACACCTCCACATTTATAATTTTCCCTGCAAAAGCGACTTATTAAGTTAAAGTCTGGTATACTTGCTGCACAAATCTGTGTGTCCCGAAGCCAGTGCTCATTGATACACAGCACAGAAACCTCCTTAACATTACAATTTAAAATTACTTCCAGCTCACTCATTTTGTTGCATAGTCCTTGTACATTCTGATACAGCAGGGTCCAGCTACCTAGATTTGGTGCACAGCTCACCGTAGTGTCCCCTTCAGGCTGCCTGGTAGAAAAAAATCCTTCAAGTGTGAGGGTCTTGTCACTCTTCTTCTGATTGGCAGTCTACTAATTGTGTCTATTGGACTGGATGCTGTTGTTGACGGTGCTGGTGTGTCTGCTGCAGCTGCTAAAGCTGACAGATTCTCTGCTGCTACTGGTTGTTGTTGATCTGCAGCTGATGATGATGATGCTTCTGTTGCTCGTTCTGCTGCTGTTTCTGGTAATGTCGGAGACCCAACTGTTACCGCTGATAATCCTGGTTCTACTGTTACACACGAATCTTGTTTTGGTGGAATTGGGATTGGAGTCCCTTGCTCTATCGACGACTCATTAATGAATTTAATTATTTCGGCACTCATAATTTTTTTCCCTCTTGTGTTCATGTGGAGACCGTGACTTGTAAAGTGCTCTCTATTCACACTTTCTATCTTTATAAACGTCGCATTCACGTAACCTCTACAGATTTTCTCATATATTGTGTTTGCTCTCACAATTTCAATGTTTACGCACGAGTTTTCCATCAGATCGTGCCTTCGTGGAACACTGACAATGTAGAAATGTACTTTAGGCATTCTCTTGATTTTTTCCTTCAGGATTCTCGTTGCACGCGAAGTTTCATTGCAATAAACATCATTCGCGCCCCCGATTACGATGCAATTGTTACCGGGCGTCAGAATGTTGTCACAGCTCTTCAAAACTTCGCGTAGTGGCGCGCCTGGCTTGATAATTCCTGTTACGTTAAGGTCAGGGTGATTATTTCTCATAATTTCTGTAAGTCCTCTACCATGACTGTCAGCAAATATATACGTCTGTTGCTTGGATTCTTGTTTACACATCGCATTGCTCTTTGGGTTTCGTCTACGAATATTCACTTTCCCTTTTTCAGCATGGCTATTTAGGTCTAAGTTTCTTTGTCTTATAATACTCACATTGTCTTTTTCCACAATTAATTCACTTTTATGTTTTTGTGTGAGTAGGTTGTTCATATATCTGATCATGGTCGCACTGTTTACACTTTTCAAGGTCTGATCTTTACGATGTTTACAACTAGCACTTACTAAACCGTCTTGCCTTACCGGTATATGAGACACTTCAGACGATTCCCGTAAGCATCTTGCCGCATTTTCTAGTGTTTCCGTATAGTCCCTGATGGCGTCAAGCTCTTTCTGAAGTTCGTCGAGTATATTTAATTCTAAACCTGCGTAGCACATTTCAGTTGCGTTTTCGCGGCCGTTACACTCCATGTTACAGTCACATTGAACTCGTACATCTTCTTGAATAAAGCAATACGAATGGCTCCATTTATGATTGAACTCGCATATCCTAATACCATTTAGCACAGTTTCCCCACATATAACGCACTTGGTTGATACTACATCGTTAAAAACTGCAGAGCGATTTAAAATTACACGTATACTTGCCGCCATCTTGGCTAATACAAAACACTCGCTCTGACATGCTTGGGGACACAATACACAGTCTGCAAACTACTCGTCAATTATGCAGAACACTGATGTACATAAATGCAATCAACTCGTAAATTACCGAAATAATGTTCAAATGGTTCAAATGGCTCTGAGCTCTATGGGACTCAACTGCTGTGGTCATCAGTCCCCTAGAACTTAGAACTACTTAAACCTAACTAACCTAAGGACATCACATACATCCATGCCTGAGGCAGGATTCGAACCTGCAACCGTAGCAGTCGCACGGTTCCGCACTGGGCGCCTAGAACCGCGAGACCACCGCGGCCGGCCCGAAATAATGTAGCACACATAATACAGAGCTGTAAACTGCTCCTAAAGCACCGAAATAATGCAGTACACTGAAGTGCAGACACGAAAACAACTCGTAAATTATAAAAAAAATAAAAAATTAAAAACGCATGTAAAACGCTCTGCAGACACGCTCACTACTCGTAAACTGTCCAAATAACGAATTGCACCGCCTACAGACCTGCTTGCAAAGTAATGCAAGAGACACGAAAACAACATGCAAATGCATCACCCACCACCCACCACCCCCTGTTCACTGGACCACAAATAACGCTATTGCACACGCTCACAGAAGTCAGGATGCTCCAGCATGCCCCAAAAAGTGAGGACGTGACCGTCAGCTGACAAGCCATGCACATACCTGCAAGCATGAGCGGCGGAATCCCTTACATTCTTGACACCTGAGAAATTCCTCTCAAAATACATGTTCACCTAGGCACCATTGCTCATGTGACCGAACGGGAGCGAGGACCTATTTGCAGAGGGACTCACGCTCACAGATGCTGCAGAAATCCGTTCCATGGCTCCCCAGAATAGCACATGTCGCTTTCTCTTCCTCGCGATCCTAATGGGATATTCCAACAGCGTCTAGCCCTGCATGCGTGCTTACCTGCCCAGTGTGGCTGATGCATCGCCACGAAATGCACGCGATAACTACACAGCATCGCAAGCCCATCTAAAACGGTTCTCAATATTATACTGATGTTTCATGGCTATGTAAAATAAGAACCATGTCGACCTCTCGGAAGTTGTATAGTGTCCCAGGAATAGATAACACTCGCCTTTGTAGTAGCTTTCGTGATGTCTCAGTATCTGCATGGAAATTCTTACCCTAACAGAACCTGTTTACGAAAATAGCGCAGAATAACGTCGAAAGCATTCTTCCTTGTGGTCCTAACGTGGCAACCTGTCCATCACGTGTTACCCTTCCTGCTTTCAACATACACGAATGTGCTCACCGCCATGTAGAGAGTCCTGTATCCCACAACAAGTGATGTCTTGTGAATAATGAATGGAGCAATATGATTGGTTCTTATCGAATTTACCAACCGAATTACTGATGCCGCCGGTGTGGAACCACCATCTGCCTTTTGTTTCTTTCTGCAGATGAGACTTTCAGCAGCAAAATACTATTTTACACAGATCGCCATATTGCACTGACAATTAAACCCTGCAAAAGTGTCATACAGATCGTACACTGCTCTGCCACTGAGGGCGGCAGTTGAAATATTAGAATGTGAAACCGATCTCCAACTCTCAATATATCACCGCGTACCATGTCGATGTAGTAAACACACAGTTTGTATCCTGCGCCATACAAAATCACCCCTTTACATCATTCGTATAGCTATCGACTGCCAGATACTCAGACATATACCGCGAAAATGGACAGCGCCGTATATACTCCTCACTGCACTAGTTATTTCCCGTGAGGTCAGGTGGTTATCCATTCCTGACTCGTGACCAGAGCACTCTAAGTAGACCGAAGTCACCGTTAGAATTGTTATCCAAAGTCTGAGTCAGTTCCTCTTGACACAAAGACGTTTCTGTTTCTGGCCCCGTCCTGCTTGCTTGCTTGCTTTTCTACACCCATCTCCAGACTCTGGGAATTACAAGAACACATGTATTTTCACGTGGTTTGCTAGAATATTATACCATTGACGCGATACTCCACGATAGGAAGCGCAGAACAGAATCCTAACCGATCGCTCATGCAACATAATTCCGAAGATATAGGCTAGGAATTATTCCTCCACAAACATGAAACTTTAGTGAAGTGGAGCATGCCGTAAACCGCTGGCAACTCGAAACTTGTCGCATCTGTGAAGCCCTTTATGTGAAAAAACTTGAAAAAAGAAAAACAGAGGAAAATGATATTTCCACTCGAGAATACCGATGCGTGTGATGTAACAGGTTGCCAATCATGCCTATAATTTACAAAGGCAACTAAGGTGTTCCTCATGCCTAGAGAAGCAGCAAACGTGTCTTCCGCTCGTAGATGCACACACCACAGTCGATATTCTCTCAACTAAATAACGGCGCCAAATGTGCAGAAGCAGTCAACCAAACAATTTAAATTTATATGGGAGGGAGTAACGATGCAACGCAAACGCATGTCCATATTGAATCTTCTAAAATTACCGCGCGATCACGAAAGGTCTCCAACACATATTACGTATTAGCTCGCTATTCGGCCGTCTAGAGGACAACACAGTTGTCAGATACATACCTACAACCCTACAGGCTTATCCTTTCGGACAGTTCCTCCCGTTAGCCAGAAACGTGAATCATTCCTGCCACAGGTCACCGGCGCTGCAAGACAAGCATGCATAGACAGAATCGTCCTAGGAAAAAAAACTAGCCACGTATATATTTTATCCTTGTACTTACAATTAAATATTACGATCTTGGTCTCAATTGAACTACATACGACAATGAGTGAAGTATGGGAAATACACCCTGCTGACGGCTGTGGCTCTGGAAATAGAAATATATGTGCCCTTCTTATCACTTGACATATTCTTCCCTTTGCTATCATCTTCCTTGCGACTGTGGTTTTTTCCAGACAAATACCGTGACTCTGAACATAGACAGTGATCGCTGGAGTGTATGTTATCAGACCAGCAGTGCCGTTACATGTAGCCGACGGTGCACCCCCGTAATAAAATTACTGAATCTCTCTCCTCCCATATATCTAAAACAAACACCGCATTCATGCTAGCATCGAGCACATATGGCGATTCTATTAAACATACAGGTATTGATCCACTGCACTGACCAGTTAAAAGTTTCATCACTTGTACTGTAGGAGAATGGCCATATCCCACAGACTATACTGTAAGTCGCAAGAGACGTTCCCTGTGATCCTATGTCCTTGTTTGAAACATTGCTTTTATCTGCTTTCACACACTTTGTACACTGCCGTATATTTGGCTTTTTCGTCACGACTTCGAGATCTGTGTCAGGTTCTAAACTGACATTAACACGTTCTGACCAACTGCCTCTCGCAGAATTCTAGACGTTGCACGGTGTAAATCAGGTTGTTTCTGCAGCTACCATAACACGCCATACACACTGGATGATTTAAAATAAAAGACAGTGTAACCTCCTAACAGTAAAATTATATAATTATCTTTTACATTTAGCGTAACCTCCCAACAGATAAATTCCGTAACCTCGCAGTAATAACGTGACTAACCTCTCAATAAAATAATTGACTGGTAAATTTTGGATATCAGCAGTGCTGCGTCATGACCCTGAAAGATCATACTGAATTAACTGAAAATTCTTACCTCAGTAATGTCGCCGGATAATGCATATATATCTACTCCTATAAGAAATTTTTCTGGCAAAGCCCTCTGCAATGCTGGCCGATAGATTTGTCATGTATATAAGAAACAACTAATTTTTCTTTACAATAATCAGGATGACCATGGATTGGAGAAATTAGTAAATTCTTTTAATTGAGATGAATGATTGTCAAAAGTTAATTTTTATGAGAAAGATTATTATTAAGAGATTTTTTTAAAAACATTTACATGGGACTTGATATAACAATAGTAAATATGCAAGAGGCTGCTTTTACCTTATACTACATCACTCAGGCACCGCCATCGCTCTCCACGACCGGCCTAGCCAACTCGATACACCAGACTGCTAGCTACTACTTACTCCTACTGACACTGCTCTTACTGCATACAACACTGTTCTCTGGTCTGAGATTCTCTTATAGCTTACATATCGCAGGCAGCGCATGAGAAATCCATCGAAATTACATCTTTCGAGTGCGCTAGCAAAAAATTCCTTAGTCATGGACCTCTTACAACAGTTACAGCATAAGGAAACAGGAGGAGCTTCTCAGCTGGCCACTATGGCTAAACAGTTCTAGGCGCTTCAGTCCCAAACCGCTCGCCTGCTACGGTCGCACGTTCGAATCCTGCCTCGGGCATGGTTGTGTGTCCTGTCCTCAGGTTAGTTAGATTTAAATAGTTCTAAGTCTAGGGGACCGATGACCTTAGATGTTAAGTCCCATAGTGCTTAGAGCCATTTGAACCATTTATTTATTTTGAAGAGCTTGGCAGCCTAGTGGAGACTTTGCAAACTGCTGTCCACAAGTGCTTGACGACCTCTACATTTAAGCTCATCTGTCAGAGTGACAGAATAGCTGATGGGTATGCGTTCCGTTTTGACTGATTCCTCATATTGCAGTCATGTATGTGATCACTGTTTTGGTGCTATCCATCCTCAGAAGGCGTGTCCCTAAATCAAAACTCTTTCTCCAACTCAAACAAGCGATGTCAGTCAATCATTATGTGCTAACTAACAGTGTACCAGTGGACGGATGGGGTGGAAAAAGACACCACTGATGTACTCTAATAATAAGCATCACAGTTAATAGTGCGAACAATTTTCGTAATTTTAGAGTAATTTCAACTACGTGCAGCGATACAACAGCATGGTTCCCAATTTCAGTATCACTGCTAAACTGCACCATCTCTACTTTGCGAGTATCATTGCAAATGCAGATAGATGACTTTGCAGTATGTCCATTCATTGTTAGTTGTCAAACACATACGTCATCAAACTATACCATACAGTGTTCTACATATTTCTAGCACCTCGAGCATAGTGCATAACTTACGATCTGCCTCTATGTGGATGGGAGTCACAGAGCATTCTCGCAGTCTTAAGATAAAATTAGAGATTGAAATGCCATTCCGCACTGTCTTTGACCAGCCCGCCCTGCAGCACCGTTACCGATTAAATCTGTAGCTGACCAAAAGTCGACCGTTGCATTCTGCGTCTCGTGAATGAATAGAGCTAGCCTAGTCCTCGTCCATCCAAGTACACAAGATTTCCCCAGATGCGTCCATGTCAAGAAAGTTAGCAGCTCTTATCAGTGTAGTAAGATTTGAAAGTGATGTGATGTAATAGCAGACAGTAAACAAGAACAAGAAATGGGTGATTTTTATGCATGATGAAGCTTCAGACAGATGGGGTAAATCAACTACGGTGTCTACTCTAAAGTATTGTTCTGGATTCTAGGATCAGTACCTGGAAGGTATTTGTAAATGAGAACATAAACACACAAACTCTAAAGGCTACAACGTTCCACTCTTAAAACCGGCTATAATGTTAGATCACTTGAGTTTCCGATCTATCAGTCGTGTGGAATGGAGCACTGTCAATATTCCAATGTAAGAAATATACTTCTAGTGCATGACATACAACCTTGTTGCAGGTTTCTCTACGATAAACTATGGTATCGAACTGTAAATCGAGAAAACTACTTCATTAAAACAGTGGCTCTGTGTGATACATGCACAATATAGCTCTCCAGAGATGTATACCGTCCACTGTCCACATCCAATCACGGTACTATGCCAAAATCAGTCCTATACCTTACAAGAAAACAGGCAAATGCATAGCAGCAGCGTCCGACATGTGAAATTACAAGTCACGTTGTGACTAACTCTGTAAACAGCACATATGTTAAGCACATGTATACACAGGGGATTGCAGTGTCTCACAAACACCTGACGTAACATGAGGAAAAAAAATGGTCAAATGACCTGCAGCAACTTCTCCTCTTTCTCTCTCTCTCTCTCTCTCTCTCTCTCTCTCTAGAATGCATCATCAGTCTACCACTAAATCGTATCTCATTACAACTCCATCTGAACCGACCAATCCATCCACTCTGTGTCATCCTTTAACGCAGATGCAAGTAGGTTTAGAGGCAGATGGTTATCTGTCTCCCTGAAAAGCATCAAATACGGTAGTCAACTCGCGTGTATCACTGTTAGCTCAATAAACATGCAGTAGAATGTTGCCTCGATCGAAAATAAGTGATTGTTTCCCTGGTTCCCTTCACTTCCATGTCGATGTTTCCTCGGATACCTCTCGCTGTCGCATGCTTCTTCCCAAGTACAAATTGTTCTGTGACAAGCAGAAGACATGCAAGTACTTCCTCAATTTCCCTGCATTTCGGTGTATATTCCGTCAATATGTACTGTAGTGGGAAGAGGTAGAAGACACCATATGAAGACTTGTCCGAGATTTACAAGTGATTTATTGTTTCCAACTACAGTGCCCCCATTCCTCTCGATCTGCATCACTGGGTCCCGCAATGTTGAGGACGCCCCTTTCGCTGTCTGCAAAATGGCTTGGTACAGAATGGCTGCCTCAGCGACCCGTGCAGGCATTGCTATGTGTCGGCCTTGTTCGACAGCGGAGTTGCGGCATCGTCCAGATGCTGGCAGTTGACTCAGCGGTCTGCACCCCTGCCAACTCAGCGCCACTCAGTGTGAGCCACGGGCGGTCAGCTGCGTGCTCCTCGCCGGCGTGGCTAAGATTGCGGTGACAACAAGCGCCGACGATCCACAGTCCGAATCTGTGGTCCTCGCCTTGGGATTCCTCCAACGTGTGTAGGAAGCCAGGACGACTGCCCATGGTGGCTCGCCACTTTCCTGGCTACAGACCCTGCATCGGCCTCAGAGGGTCGAACCAGTGACCCACTATGGACTGCAACGCTGGCGCCCCATCTGCTGCTGCCTGTAACTGGTGGTGTGACATGACCCGCCGTCCAAGAGAGCTGCCACACTTGGATGAATCTCGTTAGAAACCCGCACCTATTTATACATGGCTGTGCGCCTCCAATTTGCAATACGCACCGCTTCACGTCACGTACTCGTATCACATTAGGTTGGACAGTGGGCCCGTTTCTGCCTGTGATTTGCGACATGCAAGACTGCTACGTATACTCTCTCGGCAATCTGACAGCTCTGTGGCCTCTATTCTACTTCGCAACTGTTGGTATGCGTGACTCACTACAATCCGGCCCGCGCCTGGCTGTAGCTTGTGTTCAGAATATTGCACAAAACTAACTTTCCCTATCCTAAACGGTGGTGCCGCTACATTATTCCCCTCTTCGGAAAGACCTGGTCCATGTGTCGACCTTTAACTAGCTCCTAACTTGTTTGGGAGGGGACCTAGGGCATTTTTCCTTACTATTAGTAAACTTAAATGTGGTCTAGTGCCCCTTAAAACCATGACATGTAACAAAACGTAAAATTTCCTTACTGGACGACCACTGCTCGATCAACCCTCTACCTACTCGTCTCACGCCCTTGGTATCCTGTCCCTCTTGGAATTATCTCTCCGCCTGATCAGAAAGAAAACAACACATAACAAAGTCAAGACTGCAATGACACTTGGCACAGAGGTTCTCAAAATGATCTTTATTTGCCATTGCCTTTCCCTATACTGAGCGACATGTTGCACAAGCTGTTCAGCTGATATGCGTGCCTGTTGCTCTAAAATGAACTGGTTCACGGATCTGAACAGGCCTGTCTCCAGAGTTTGATTTAACAAGATCATATTCCGCCTTGGTAAAAACTCTAGAGTGGCTTATGGCCAGTACAGCGTGACTCGTGAAACTGACGCTGCTGGCAGGTGTAAGACTGGTCCTATTTTTTTTTTACACTTAGTTCCATTGATTAAAATTCTGCTCCCCTAGAGCTCTATACTTTTCGCTTCTGCAAATACTCCCCTCACAAAACAATTTGCTACTACTACCAAATTCTCGTAGGTAGAGAAGATCCAATGCGTCCTGATCCGTTGCAAGCTGAATTTTGGTTCCACGATTTCCCTTGGACGGTCTATTCCTTTCCCTCTGGCTAAAAATAACTGCACCATGCACGTGTCCCATATTTTTAGCTTCACAGATTTTCCTCGAACATTCACAATATTTGATCCTAACTTAACACCAATTGTGTGACTACTTTCATCCTTAAATGTACATTATATGAACTGGTGAATTAAACACGACTTTCCTGATGTAGCACTGTCGATAACTAAAAATTTTAACAAGAAATCGTACGTCGTTCAACACATATTTATTACGGCTTTGCCGCAAAATTTACTCCGACGCATTTATTTCTCCAGAACTGCATTTGATTTCTCCTCCAACACTCCACATACGTCAGACGCTACACTTTTCTTTTTAGTGCCCTGAAGACAGGGATCACCATAACCCTTCGCCCCTCTTCAAAAGAACTGCTGTCTGCAGCACGCTGGATTCGAAAATACATACAATATATGAAAATTACTCAACGCAAACCCAATGATACGTGACACGAAAACAAAAAAACTACGAATACTCTACTACTTTCTGGATCTCAAAGCATACGGCACATCATGCTGTACTTTGTCTTCCTGGTTTTCTCTGTGCTTAGCACTTCTCTTCACTCTCTCTTTCTTCCTCTTTCCTTCCTGTGACACTCCTGGAATCGCATCCAGGCAACTCTTAAACGGCCGTAACCGCCCAATTTCTACTATCGTTGTTCTAGTTGGCAACTGAAGCTTAACATTAACGGGGGATGTGGTTTCAACATCTTGGTATGGCCCTTGATACCTCGTGAGGAACTTCTTCGTTTTCCGTTTTTGCATATAGGAGCTGGACAGCATTACCCATTGCCCCACTCTATACTGCGGTAAACTTCCTTTCCAATTTACTGCATCCGCTTTCCAAAGCCTTTGTATTCGCCTTTTGTACCCGTTTGCAAACATCCCGAATTGTTCTTGCGAATTGACGTACAGTTTCACCAGTCCTTCCTTTCCTCGCCAAATCAAACGGTGACGGCATTTTTCGCCTATACACTACCTCATATGGGAGACAAACCGGCATTTGTATGGACTTTTGCATTCCACTGATGGTTATGAGAATCCACATAAAAATTCAGCATCTTCCCAATTCACCTGTTCACCTGTCCTGTACTTCCGTTTGCCTGTGGATGCAATGCGCTCGTCCTCAACTTTTTTACATTCAACAATTAACACACTTCCTTTGTTAAATCCGACATAAAGTTTGTCCCTTGGTCAGTAATTATTGTCTCCAGTACACCAAAGATCAAAATCTAGTTATTTACTAACGCTTGCACGACCATAGCTGCCTGTTGATTTGGCATAGCCACCATCCCCACTTACCGAAAAATGGTCTGTTATTGTCAGAACGACTCTGTTCCCCAATGGTGTTCGCCTGAAAGGTCCTAAGACATCGATCCCCAGGATAGAGAATGGACATGTCGCTTCCAGTAATCGTTGTAGCTGTATGTGGTTCCGGCTCAAATCTGCTCTCTTTGTACATGGTACAAAATTCTTGGCATACTGATCCACATCTACTTTCCTACCTCTCCACCAATACCTCTGTGCCACTCTCCTATTCGTCGCTCTACATCCTGCATGACCAGATAACACGTGATCATGTGCTTCCTTTAAAACCTCATTCCTCAACTTCGCTGGCACTATTACTCTTAACCCTAACTTCGTTTCCCTGCACAGAAGACCGTCGTACATATTAAATTGTGGCTGTGTCCGATACAAATTACAATTGTTGTCCGCTTCCTGTAATTCTTGCGACACTGCTAGGTCATAACCTATGACTCCTCCTTTGCCACCTCTCTACTCAGTGCATCCGCTTTACCGTGCTTCCTACCAGGCTTGTGCACCACATCGTAGTCGAATTCACTAAGCCTCACAGCCCATCTAACGATTCTAGTGGACGGATCCTTCAACTCCAACAACGACTTCAATGTAGCATGATCTGTCATTACCCGAAATCTTCTCCCATATAAATAGCATTTAAAATATGTGGTTCCATAGATTACGCTAAGCATCTCCCTCTCAGTTTTTGAGTAATTCCTCTCTGCTGCATTCAACTGCTTAGAGGCATAGGCTACAGTATGTTCTTTCCCATAAATTTCCTGACTAAGAACACACCCTAATGCTAGATTCGATGCATCTCATACTAGTGGAAACTCCTTTTCAAAATCTGGAAACACAAGAACCCGACTTGATGTTAACACTTCTTTCAGTTTGTGAAACGCTTTCTGACACTCTTCTGTCCACTCAAATTTCACACCCTTCCGTAACAATCGCGTCAATGGCTGTGCTAAATCTGCAAAACCCTTCAGAAACATTCGATAGAAATGGAAAATTCCGATGAGTGACCGCACTTTCTTAACTGTTTTCGGTTCCCGAAAATCCCTTACAGCCTGTGCCGACCTCGGATCTGTTCGCACTCCGTCCTTACTGATAATATGACGTAAATATTTTACTTCTTCTAATACAAAATGACACTTCTCCAGGCTCAACGTCAAACGAGTGCTCTTAACCTCATAAAGACTTCTCTTAACCGCTGTCTATGTTGCTCCATACCACTTGAAAACATTATAATGTCATCCAAATAGACCAGACACTGCCCTAGTTTCAAACCCCTCAATACACTGTCTAGCAACCTCTGAAACGTTGCCGGAGCGTTTTTCAAGCCGAATGGCATTCTAATGTACTGGTAATGGCCTCCAGGAGTAGAGAAAGCAGTTTTTGGACGATCCTCTGGAGCCGCCTCTAACTGGTGATAACAACCTGTCAAATCGCTCGTAGAAAAGTACTGGCACTGTTCTTAAGTGATCCGAAGTCTCCAATATGTTTGGAATGAGGTATGCGAGCTATTATTGTCTTATTATTGAGGTATCGGTAGTCACAACAGAACCTGTATTTCTTAGTTCCATCCATACATTTTTTTAGGCACAACGACAATGCCCGCTCCCCATCATCTATTACTATGCTCTATAATACCGTACGGAAGCTGCTGATCAATGAAATCCTTCACAATCGGCTTCAAATACTTCGGTATTCTGTATGGTGTACGGTAAACAGGTGCTCCATTCCCTGTTGGTATTCTGTGTTGAACTAACGGAGTTGTTGGTAACGGGTCTTGTGGAAAAAACAAATCCTTAAATTCCCACAATAATTCTTCCATATGCTGTCTTTCTCCTCCTTTCAAATGCTTAATTTTGTCACGCAATGCAGTTCCATCGGCCTTTAGTGGTTGATCGCTTCGCCTACCTCTCGAACAGCAGTCTTCGTCATCTGGCACATCCAAATTTGCTACTAAAACTCCTTTCCTCAAATTCACGTCTACAGCGCTAAAATTATCCACGTTCATTGGAACTACTCGCCCGTCGTTCCCCTCCTGTACGTGTACAACACTACGATTCACAAAACAACCTAATGGAACCAAAATTTCGTTATCTTCCAATGGTTCAATAACACATACTATACCCACAAGTAGATTTGACTCCACACTTACCCAAAGTGACTTCCCGGTGCCACTAGACACACTCATGCGAATTAAGCCTTAATGCAATTGTACAGGGTTCAATTGTTTTGTTCATTATGTTGAACGCCTCTCGCGACAGCTCTGCATTGACAAAAGTTTACCCTAGCGGAAATAACATTGCACCAAGTTCCACAGTTCGTTGTCCAAGGTCAATTTTGGCATGATGTTGATGCAAGTAATCTACTCCTAGGATCATGTCGTAGCCCTCGCACACCTATGGTACTACCTCCATGTGTGCATTAAATCGGACTTTCTCTGTTTGAAAGTCAACTGTCACCGATCCCAAAGGCGTGACCTCCTTATCCACCCACTCCACGCAACCTATAACGTGGTGGGTCTAGCTTCCTTCGTTCCGTTATATTCCTAGTAGCCACTGACACTTGCTCTCCGGTGCCCAACAAAATCTTAAACTTTTCAGTTCCTATGGATCCTACCACTGAACATTCCACCTCTGCATGCGTATTCGTAGCATCGAAATTAAATTGGAGCTCCCTTAGGTGGGCCTTGGGCCCCCTATGCCATTTAACGCTTGTTCACCTCTCCTATCTCCACTTCTCCATCCTCCCCGCTGCCGATTTCCACCCCGTCCTTTGTTCCTCGGTGACTGGGTACATTGCCTCTGCACGTCCCGTACGACAATGCTTAAAACATTTCACACCCGCTGTAAACACTGTTTGCCTCTCGCGTACCCCTGTTGCCACGTCTATTTCCTCACATTGAATTGCCAGCTGAATGGCCGAATACAAATCTTTTGGAGTCCCTTCACGCACTTTCCGTGACATATGCGCCGGTAACCCTCTCAAAAATACATCAAGTGCCCTTTGCTCGGCCTCCTGCAACAGAACACTATTCGCTTCATCGCTCTGACCCAACTCGTAAGTATACTCATTAATGTCCCTTATCCTGTCCGCAAATTTCTCCATCGTCTCCCCCTGTCTATTTGACATTGTGCTTAACCTCTCTCTAAAGTACCGAGCGCTATTCTGTTTTTTGTACCTTTGTAAAAGACCTTCCTTTAACTGCTTAAACTGTCCTGCAGGCCTTAAGGCCTCAGAACAATTTACATATATTTTCGCTTCATCCGTTAATCTAATCTTGACTATATGTAACTACTGCTCATGAGACCAACCATTCATCGCCGCTGAAGTCTCCTCCACAAAAGAACGCACATCCTCAGATCCCTTGACAGAAAATGGAACAATCAAACTCACAGCTGCTGGATCAATCTCCTGCACCCTAGTCAACAACGACTGATCAGATGTGGTTTCTCGGTCACTTCTAGATGTTAATTAATTTCTCAACTGTGTATTGTCTGCTGTCAATTGTGCTTTTTCCAACAAAATCCATACCGCTTCTGGTTCCAACATACCTCGTGTCCCTCACTCAGCCATTGCTTTGCTTTCGTTCCCAGTTAGTCCCGAAACAAAACATTTCAGTACAAGAATAACCTGACTCCCTACACCTCATTATCATCATAATCAATAACATCATACTCAAACCAATACAAAAGTAATTAAATGCCACGAAAAAAATAAACGTTACTGCCCCAAATATACTAACTCCTATTCTCACAAAAAAAAAAAAAATAATATGCCTACGCAAAACATCTTAAATGGCCTGCCATGAGCCATACTCAAGAACACATAAAGGCAATACTCAAAAGAAAACTGATAACAACTCATCACATGTTTCGAATTCAATGGGGTTAGTGGGCTCAAAGGTAGTACTGGACAGATGACGTCTGCTATTCTGACACCAAATGTACTGGGAACTTCAGCCATCGAATGAAACACCAACACCAAATGTTGCAAAAAGAGGTAGATGGTACCGTATTAAGATTCATCCGATCTTTCCAAATGATTTATTGTTTCCAAATACAGTGCCCCTGTTCCTCTCGATCTGCATCACTGAGTCCCGCAATGCTGAGGACACCCCTTCACTGTCTGCTAAATGGCTTGGCATGGAATGGTTGCCTCAGATACCTGTGCACGCAATGCTGTGTGTCGGCCTTGTATGGCAGTGGAGTTGTGGTGTCGTCAAGATGCCGGCAGTTGACTCAGCAGTCTGCGTCCCTGCCGCCTCAGCGCTGCTCAGTGTGAGCCACAGGTGGCCAGCTGCATGCTTCTCGCTGGCGTGCCTAAGACCATGGTGACAACAAGCGCCCGCAATCCGGAGTCCGAATCTGCTGCCCTCGCCTTGGGATGACTCTGGCGTGTGTTGGAAGCCAGGATGACTGCCTGCGGTAGCAAGCTGTGGATTGGCCCGCCACTGGCTGGCTACGGATCCCACGTCGGCCTCAGAGGGTCGAACCAGCGACCCACTATGGACTGGAACGCTGGCACCCCATCTGCTGCTGTGTGTAGCTGGTGGTGTGACATGACCCGCTGCCCAGGAGAGCTGCCACACTTGGAAGAATCTCGTTACAAAAACGCACCTATTTATACACAGCTGTGCGCCTCTGTTTTGCCGTACGCGCCGCTTCATGTCACATACTCATAACGCGCTAGGTTGGCCAGTGGGCCCGTTTCTGCCTGTGCTTTGCGACATACAAAACTGCTACGTATACTCTTCCAGCATTTTGATGACCCTGCGGCCTCTATTCTACTTGGCAACTGTTAGTATGTGTAACTCACTGCAATCCGGCCTGCACCTGGCTGTAACTTGTGCTCAGGATATTGCACAAAACTAACTTTCCCTATCCTAAGATGGCGGTGCCGCTACAATATGTATTTTCCGCAATTCTATCGATTTTTTAAATGTCAATTGTATCCACGTCCTGTATTCTACAATTGCTTGTAAATGGAGCACAGATGCCAACACCTAGCGCAAATGCACTGATCGGGAGGTATAGAATAGCACTGTAATAGATTGCTTCCAGTCACTTCCACCCAGAATATTCCACATTTGCCAAGCGTCTGCTGTGTTTTCTGTATGTCGGTGTATATGCATGTGTTGCACATGTCCCCCACGACCTGCTGTAGACCCAAGTTAGCGTTCAAGTGTGGATCTGCCATGCATTATATCCAGAGCGATGTAGGGATGCAGATCCACAATGTACCACATCCGGGATAGGGTCTGAAGGTGGATCCGCCATGCACAATGTTCGCAGCGGTGTTGGGATACAGATCCACAATATACCACATCCAAGTTAGGGTTCGAGTGTGTATCTGCAGCACACTATATATACAGACCAATGTTCAGAGACGGATCCACCACATATCACATCTGGGATAAGGCTCGCAGGTGAACCAGCCACACATTACTTCTTAAGATGCGTTCTTTGTTCGGTCCACCAGTGGGAGGGTCTTGTCCTGGGAGCCGTTCACGACATATCCACAAACACAGACATACAGAAAGCAGAGAAGACGCTCTGCAAATGTGGGGTGGAGGTGACTGGATAAAATTGTGTACAGTCCTATATTATACCTAGCGATCAGTGCATTTGCGGTAGGTGTTGGCAGCTGTACTGCATTTACAAGCAATTTAAGAATGCAGGACGAGAGGTTGTCGTGATCGTATGGGTAGAACTGATATAAAAAAAGTCGATAGAATTACGGAAAATACGTATATATTGACGGAATATACACCAAAATGTGGGGAAATTGAGGAAGTAATTGCGTGTCTTCTGCTTGGCCCAGAACAATTTGTACATGGGAACAATCATGTGGCAGCAAGAGCTATCCTATTAAACATCGACATGGAAGCGAAGGGAACCAAGGAAACAGTTACTTTTTTCCGTCGAGGCAGTATTCTACTGCACGTCTATTGAGGTAACAGTGACACACACGATTGGACTACTGTATTTGACGCTTTTCAGGAAGACAGACAACCATCTGCCTCTAAACTTACTTGCATCTGAGAGAGTGGAGGGATTGGTTGATTGAGATGGAGTTGTGATGACGTATGATTTAATGGTAGACAGATGATGCATTCTAGAGAGACAGAGAGAGAGAGAGAGAGAGAGAGAGAGAGAGAGAGAGAGAGAGAAAGAGAAGTTACCTGCAGGTCATTTGACTATTTTTTCCTGATGTTCCATCAGGATGAATCAGATGTAAGACATACCCTGTGTTCGACTCGTATACAGCCACTTTTTCTGTGTGGGTCTTAGAACAGTGTCTATTTGTGATCGTTAACAGTAAACCTCTCAGTCATCATAGGACTACCATCTCACATGTGATGAAGCGTGACACATTCCTCTAAACGAACCAAGATTTATGTGATGTACTCCATTGCAATGTCGCATAATAAGTGCAAAAACGATACTTCAGTTTCATAACTAAGTTGGCGATAGGTGTTTGTGAAACACTGCAATCCTCTTTGTATACATCTGCTTGAAATATGTGCTCTTTACAGAGTTAGTGGTGGCATGACTTGTAATTTCACACGTCAGGCGCAGCTGCTGTGCGTTTAAGGGCTACTAACCTCCTGGACATGGGTGCATCAGGAGAAATCTTGTGTACTTGGATGGGCGAGGACTCGGCTAGCTCCATTCATTCATGAGTTGTGGAATGTAGCGGTCTACCTTTGGTCAGCTACAAATTAAATCGGTAACAGAGCTACAGGGCCGGCTGGTCGAAGACAGTGCAGAGCGTCATTTCAGTCTCTGGTTTTATCCTTAAACTGCTGGAATGCTCTATGACTCCCATCCGCATAGAGATAGATCGTAAATTATGCACTATGCTCAAGGTGCTAGAAATATGTAGAGCACTGTGTCTGGTATACTTTGATGATGTATGTGTTCGATAATTAACAATGAATGGACGTACTGCACAGTCATCACTCTGTATTCACAATGATACTCGCAAAGTAGAGAGAGGGCGGTTTAGCAATGATACTGAAATTGGGAACCATGCTGTCGCATCATTGCCTAGTGTTGAAATTGTTGTAAAATTGCTACAATTGTTCACACTATCCACTGTGATACTTATTATTAGAGTACATCGATGGTGTCTTTTCTACCCCATCCTTCCACTGGTACGCTGTTGGTTACTACATAATGGTTGACTGACATCGTTTGTTTGAGTTGGAGAAAGAGTTTTGGTTTAGGGACCACATCTTCTGGGGACAATGATCACATACATGACTGCAATATGAAGAATCAGTCGAAGCAGAATGCAGAGCCATCAGCTATTCTGTCACTCTGACAGATGAGTTTAAATGTAGAGGTCGTCAAGGACTTTTGGACAGCAGTTTGGAAAATATCCACAACGCCGCAAAACTCTTCCAATTTCCTTATGTTGTCATGTCTTTTATTTAAAATCATCCAGTTTTTGTGGCGTGTTATGGTAGCCACAGTATCAACCTGATTTACACCGTGGAACTTCTAGTTTTCTGCGAGAGGCAATGGATCAGAACGTGTTAATATCAGTTTAGAACCTGACACAGACCTCGAAGTTGTGGAAGAAAAAAGTAAATGAATGGCAGTGTGCAAGGCGTGTTACAGCAGAAAGAAACAATGTTTCAAACAACGACACAGGATCATAGGGAGCATCTCTTGCATTTTACAGTATAGTCTGTGGGATACGGTCATCCTCCTAAAGTACAGGTGATGAAACTTTAAACTGGTCTGTGCAGTGGATTATACCTGTATATTTGATAGTATCGTCATCTGTGTTCGATGCCAGCATGCATGTGGTATTTGGTTTCGATACAGGGAAGGAGAGATGTGGTAAAAATCTTATCGAGTTCTCTATCAGATGATGTTAGTGGAACTTTTATAGTTCGTAATATTCCTCTGGTGGATGGTTTAGAATAACGATGCTAGAATGTTCGGGTGATAAACATGAATGGGCCCTGAGGGACGTGGATCTGTAGTACCTGCTTGTAGTTTGTAGAAGCACCACAAAGCTGTAGCAAAATCCACTTCCTTCCCCCAGTTCTCGTACTGTCTTTTATACTACCTTGTGTTTCAGGAGCAGGCTTCATTGCCGTCGAATGGTCAAAACGCAGTAGTGTCGCAGTAACTCAGCTTTGCCTGTTTCTACACAGGCTGCAGAAGGTGGTAGATATAGCTTTCTCCGAGTTCTTCTCATTTCCGACTTACATTGAAACGATCACGTTTGCAAAGCTGCAGGTATGGTAGTGCAGAGTCTCAGGGGCAGTTGCAAGATGCATAGGGAATACCTACGACCGCGTTGTAATCTTACTGCAGCCGATAGGTTCGAGAAAGGTGACTCGTTTCGAGATATGAGGGTGTTAGAAATATGATTCACTAGTGGCTGTAATCATTAAAGGACCTCTCCATAGGATCCTACACAGATATGTGGTTGAATGGAAAAACTTGATTCCAAATCCCAGACAGCATTTCACCGAAAGCGTACCACTAGCGATTTGAAAAGATAGTGTACATTTCTTACGATCTCAATTAGCACACCATCTACTATTGTTTGTAATCCTTCTCAATGAACCATCGCCTATAACACAGTCGATATATCACCGAACCTCTGACATGGCATCAAGACAGAACGCATTACAAATACTGGAGAAATATCTAGCGGTGGCGGCGTGAGGAAGTTGAAAATACCAGTTTCATACCACACTCCTTAGCTGAATTACTTTCAAAATTCGGTACATTCATTATGAGGGTGCACCATCGGCGATGTGTAACTGCACTGCTGGTCTTATAATATACACTCTCGCAATCACTGTCTATATTCAGTGTCATGGTATTTGTCTGGAAAAAACCACTTCATTCATAGGTATGTGCACTCGCGAGGAAGGTATGGATTTGACGTGCGATACTGTGATAGCTAAGGGAAGAGTATGTCAAGTCATAAGAATGGTACAGATATTTCTGTTTCCAAAGCCACAGCCGTCAGCAGGGTGTATTTCTGATACTCCACTCACTGTCGTATGTCGTTCAATTGAGGCCATGATCGTAATATTTAATTGTAAGTACGGGGATAAAATATACAGGGTGTTACAAAAAGGTACGGCCAAACTTTCAGGAAACATTCCTCACACACAAAGAAAGAAAATATGTTATGTGGACATGTGTCTGGAAACGCTTACTTTCCATGTTAGAGCTCATTTTATTACTTCTCTTCAAATCACATTAATCATGGAATGGAAACACACAGCAACAGAACGTACCAGCGTGACTTCAAACACTTTGGTACAGGAAATGTTCAAAATGTCCTCCGTTAGAAAGGATAAATGCATCCACCCTCCGTCGCATAGAATCCCTGATGCGCTGATGCAGTCCTGGAGAATGGCGTATTGTATCACAGCCATCCACAATACGAGCACTAAGAGTCTCTACATTTGGTACCGGGGTTGCGTAGATAAGAGCTTCCAAATGCCCCATAAATGAGAGTCGAGAGGGTTGAGGTCAGGAGAGCGTGGAGGCCATGGAATTAGTCCGCCTCTACCAATCCATCGGTCGCCGAATCTGTTGTTGAGAAGTGTACGAACTCTTGGACTGACATGTGCAGGAGCTCCATCGTGTGCATGAACCACATGTTGTGTCGTACTTGTAAAGGCACATGTTCTAGCAGCACAGGTAGAGTATCCCGTATGAAATCATGATAACGTGCTCCATTGAGCGTAGGTGGAAGAACATGGGCTCCAATCAAGACATCACCAAGAATGCCTGCCCAAACGTTCACAGAAAATCTGTGTTGATGACGTGATTGCACAATTGCGTGCGTATTCT
Organism: Schistocerca gregaria; assembly: GCF_023897955.1. Taxonomy (NCBI): domain Eukaryota; kingdom Metazoa; phylum Arthropoda; class Insecta; order Orthoptera; family Acrididae; genus Schistocerca; species Schistocerca gregaria. Next base: position 582,836,036 of record NC_064922.1, read on the forward strand.
CGTCAGCCCACACATGTTGATTGTGAAAATTTACAATTTGATCACGTTGGAATGAAGCCTCATCCGTAAAGAGAACATTTGCACTGAAATGAGGATTGACACATTGTTGGGTGAACCATTCGCCGAAGTGTACCCGTGGAGGCCAATCAGCTACTGATAGTGCCTGCACACGCTGTACATGGTACTTAAACAACTGGTTCTCCCGTAGCACTGTCCATACAGTGACGTGGTCAATGTTACCTTGTACAGCAGCAACTTCTCTGACGCTGACATTAGGATTATCGTCGCATGTCAACACAAGCACCAAAGTCAACATTACCTTCCTTCACCCTTGGGCCAAATGACGGTGAATCGAGGAAGTACAGTACACACTGACGAAACTAAAATGAGCTCTAACATGGAAATTAAGCGATTCCGGACACATGTCCACACAACATCTTTTCTTTATTTGTGTGTGAGGAATGTTTCCTGAAAGTTTGGCCATACCTTTTTGTAACACCCTGTATATGAGGCTGGTTTTTTTTCCTAGGACGACTCAGTCTATGTGTACTTGGCCTGCAGTGACGGTGACCTGTGTGTCACAGGAATGATTCACGTTTCCGGCTAACAGTAGGAGCTGACCAAATGGATAGTATGTGTGGGAGAGCTTTCGTGATCACGTGGAAATTTTAGAAGATTCAATATGGACGTGTGTTTGTGCTCCCTCCCATGTACATTGTTCAGTTGACTGCTTCTGCACATTTGGCGCCTTTATTTAGTTGAGAGAACATTAATTGTGGTGTGTGCGTCTAGCAGGTGGAAGACACGTCTGCTGGTTGTCTTGGTATGAGAAACACCTTAAAGGTCTTTGTAAATTATAGCGATGATTTGGAATCGGTTACATCACCAACATCGGTATTCATGAGTGGAAATACCAGTTTTTCTTTTTTCAAGTTTTTTTGCGTGAAGGTCTTCGCAGATGGGATAAGTTTCTAGTTACCAGTGGTTTACGGTATGCTCCACGTCGCTAAAGTTTCAGGTTTGTAGAGAAATAATTCCCAGTCTATATCTTCAGAATTATGTTGCGTGAGCTATCGGTTAGGCTACTGTTATATGCTTGATATCGAGAAGTATCGCTGAAATGGTCTAATATTCTGGCAAACCATGTGAAAATACATGTGTTCTTGTAATCCCCAGAATCTGGAGATGGGTGTAGAAAAGCAAGCAAGCAAGCAGGACGGGGCCAGAAACAGAAACGTCTTTGTCTCAAGAGGAACTGACTCAGACTTTGGATAACAATTCTAAGGGTGACTTCGGTCTACTTAGGGTGCTCTGGCCACGAGTCAGGAATGGATAATCACCTGACCTCACGGGAAATAACTAGTGCAGTGAGGAGTATATACGGCGCTGTCCATTTTCGCGGTATATGTCTGAGTATCTGGCAGTCGATAGCTATACGAATGATGTAAAAGGGGTGATTTTGTATGGCGCAGGATACAAACTGTGTGTTTACTACATCGACATGGTACGCGGTGATATATTGAGAGTTGGAGATCGGTTTCACACTCTAATATTGCAGCCTCCATTCCTAATGGTAGAGCAGTGTAATTGAGTCCTACGGCGCATGGGCTTATGCTGTCTGTCTTAGCGGTATATGTACGAGGTCTGGCGGTCGATAGCTGTATGAATGACGTAAAGTGGGCGATTTTGTATGGCGCAGGATACGAATTGTATGTTTGCTACATCAACACAGTACGTGGTGATATATTGTCGGGTTGGAGATCGGTTTCACATTCTAATATTTCAGCTTCTTTCCTCAATGGCAGATCAGTGTAATTGGGAAAAAATCTTTCCTCATTTGACAATCTGTACGACACTTTTGCAGGGTTTAATTGTCGTTGCAATATGGCGATCTGTGGAAAATAGTTTTTTTCCCCTGAAAGTCTCGTCTGCACAAAGAAAAAAGAGGTGGATGGTGGTTCCACACTGGTAAATCAGTAATTCAGAGGGTAAATTTGATAAGAGTCAATCGTAATGCTCCATTTATTCATTCACAAGACATCATTTGTGCATGGATATAGGAGTCTCCATACAGCGGAACGTTTGCATTTGTTGAAAGCAGGAAGGGTAACACTTGATGGACGGGATGCCACTTTAGGACCGCGAGGAAGAATGCATTCGACGTTATTCTGCACTATTTTCGTAAACCGGTTTTGTTAGAGCAAGAATTTCCATGCAGACAAGTCGCGACATCACGAAAGCTCCTACAAAAAAGTGAGCATTAACTATTTCTGGGACACTATACAATTTCCGAGAGGTCGACTTGGTTCTTATTTTACATAGCCATGTGACAATAATATAACATTGAGAACCTTTTTAGATATGCTTGTGATGGCGTGTAGCTTCAGGCAGATTTCGCTATGATGCGTCAGCCTCACTGGGCAAGTAAGCTCGCATGCACAGCCAAATACAGCTCGAATGTCCCTTTAGTATCGCTAGGAAGAGAAAGCAACCAGTGCTATTCTGGGAGGCAATGGAACTGATTTCTGCAGTGTTTGCGAGAGAGAGTTGCAGTGCAAATAGGGCTTCATTCCTGTCTGGTCACGTCAGAAATTGTGTCTAGGTGAACAAGTATTTCGAGAGGAATTGCACGTGCCACCGCCTCACGCTTGCAGGTATGTGCCTGGCTTGTCAGCTGACAATCACGTCATCACTTCGGAGGGGCTGCTGGCGCATCCTGCCTTCTCGGAGTGTGAGCGGTAGTGCTCTGTGTGGGCCAGTGGACAAGAGGTGGCGGGGAGGCGTGCACGCATTGTTTGCATGCTCTTGCATTATTTTGCGAGCAGGTCTGTAGACTGTGCAGCGCGTTATTTGGATAGTTTACGAGTAGTTAGCGTGTCTGCAGAGCGTTTTACATGCGTTTTTTGATAATTTACGAGTTGTTTTCGTGTCTGCACTTTAATGTACTGCATTATTTCGGTGCTTTAGGAGTAGTTTACAACTCCATATGCTGTGTGCTACATTAGTTCGGTAATTTACGAGTTGTTTGCGTGTATGTACATCAGTGAACTGCATTATTTAAGAGTAGTTTGCAGGTCTGCAGACTGTGCATTGTGACCCCAAGCACGTCAGAGCGAGTGTTTTGTATCAGTGTAATAAATGAACTATGTGAAATCTGTCTCTAGATAAATTGTTGCAAAATAAATGAAGTACACTCCTTTCTCTCTCCAACAACCCAGCGCAGGCGGAGTCATTTTCACGCCATTTCCCTCTCCCCCCCCCCTCCCCCCAGACCACCATCTTGGATTACGTCACGTGAGGGATGACAGTGCCCTCTAGTGGCAGTACTGTGTACTAGGTCAGTTGGACTCCAGACCTTGTGTTGGACACACTGGATGTTGGTAGTGTCTCAAATTGTTTAAATAAAGACTGCCTGCAAAATAAAGACTTATGTCCATCCTATCCAGCACAGGTTGATTCCCTTTCCTGCCACTTTCCCCCTCCAGACTGTCATCTTGGATTACATCATGGAAGAGATGACAGCGCCCTCTGGTGGCGGTACTATGTCAGTTGGACTCCGGACCTCATGGTGAACACACTTGCTGGTGGTACTGCCCCTAATTGTATGGCTGATTCACTACTGAGCCATCTGGACCCTTCCTTCCACTATCAACTTTTCTGAGCTCTGCAGATGGGAATTATCCTTACAACACATTCTCTGCTCCTCTAATTATTCCACCCTCAACCTATGGTAACTACTGTCCCCACACCTTCCACCCAACAGTGTTCACCCACCCCCCTGTGTTATTATCGACTTCTGATTCTCAGCTCCCACCGTGCTTGATTGCACCCTCTTCCAACGCATCCACCCATCTTTCTCCACTCCTCTCCTTTTTTACTCCTTTTTTTCACCAGCTCCCCTGCCACACAACCTCCTGTTGCTGCACTAGTAGGCATTTTGGTCCTTGCACACACTACCAGACAGCGTTCATCTCTATCCCTGCCAATACACTACTATCCCTTCTCTTTCACCAGCCCCCATATGATAGTTGCATTCCAGCCCGAGGTGCTATGTTGGGAAGGAGTGTGTACGAAGTGTGCTTGCTTGTGTGTATGAATGGTGTGTGTCTCTCTTTTACTGATGAGGGCTGCGGCCAAAAACTTTATGTAAGTGTCTTTTAGTCATGCCTGTTTGCTACTTCCCATGTCTTCTTTATAGTAAGTAGCATTCTGTCCACGCTGTTCATATTCCTACCTGAAATTTCCATTGTTTGAAACACGAAATAGATTATGTGATATTTCAGCAATGTTCCACGTAGAGTAGAACCAATAGGAAGCAACATTACAAGGAGAAAGTAAGACGCAATAATGCATTTGTCATGTTCAGCAGAAGCCACCATCCGGCGGTTTTATGTTATATGTTGCACTCAATGGATATACGCAGTTTCTGAGCACCAGCAAGTTGAACGAATGATAATCGTACTATTTGTTGCAAAAATGGTGGGAAACGTCATATTGATGGTTAAAGAGTTTTTGTATTTAGTTATTTTCGTGTTAAAACTCGCGTGTAATGAAAGTAAGCCGTCTGAAAGCAATGAGCCTTTTAACATTCAAGAAAAAGTGTCATTCGTGTTAGGATGTGTTGTGTAATTAAATGTCAATAATATTTTGGTGATTAAAGTAGAGAAACCGAGGCCAATAACAACTGAGTTTTAGAATAGCATAGTTGTCTGAGGCATGTCATACAGCACTGAGAATAGATCAAATGAGGATTCAAGTCCCGCTGCATGCAATTTAAAAACCTTCACGTTTTCTAAAAAGTTGTGAGAGTTTCGTATGAAAGTAATAGAAATAATTTCTGTAATATTTCATGTTATGTAAATATAAGTACGCTTCACTTATACATTTCATTTGTTGAACTTTTATGAGCCGAATTTTTCCTGAGTGGACATGTGTATTTAATCTTTGTCTTACTACAGGTTCACAGGTATTGAAGTTTTTATTTATGCATACCACAGACAAAATAATGTGACTAGCATATTGCCAGAAAAGGAAATGTTCATTTTAATAGAGGTAACACAGGAATTCTATGCATGTCCATTTTTGTGAAAAAACTGTATGGTTTGCTAGCCGAGTAAAGCTGACAACCGCCACTGGAAAGGAGTGACAGCCCAGAACCACGTCAACCACCTCATGCCCTGTGCCGACGGCGCTGGGTATTGTGCCCTGGGATATCCCATCTGTGTGCGCTTCAAAGTTAGCTGCCTCGTCCCATCCGACGGTTTTGGCCTGCACCATTTCTTGATTCTAAACAGTTTACATACTTGTACAAATAGAACAGTCATGAAATTGGAATCTTCGTCAGTTAATATTGTGTCGCCGCTTCTGAATGGGAGAGTCAAGTGATTAACGAAGGCAAAAGTGACCGTTTCAGCGGTCTTATCAGCGAATGGTTATAGAATTAAGCATCGAGAAAACGAACAAGAATAGATAGGATGTTCTTATTATTTTGTGTACTTTGTAGAAAGGCACCGACAATGTCTATTGCAACGTTTCGAAATGGTTTTATAGCTTGTGGGAGGGTCTTCCAAGTGATCTTGTTCCTTGGAGGGATCCCTCTCTATGTGCAAGGTAAACAGTTATGAATGTATTACCGTAGATCTATTTGTCTTCCTATCCAACAAAAGTGAGAGGCTATTCTACCATTTGCTGCACGTTGCCCATTCTGGCAGGTCTGCAACTTGTAATGACATTGTGCCATGATGTACTTCTATAATTCTTTAGGTATTACCACTCTGCTGGCCAAGAGGGTCTTGCGATATAGAATACCATTTTCAGTGACAAACTCTGGGTGAGATGCGTACTGATAGCATCCTAAATATCTCTTATGTATTTCTTTTAGGGCCATGCCGCGCAGGGATGCCACGGCGTCTCTGCTGGCAGAACGCGGTCTGCCGGTGCGGCTGCCAGCAGGGACGCCACAGGGGGGACTCCTTCAGTCTGCGCTCAGTGTCGAATGGACGTAGAGGAGCTAGTAGCTGTGCTTTGTACGCGTCGTCGACAGAGAAAGAGAATGCAGAGAAAGAAGAATTTCTGGTTACACCCCTTCATTGCTGATAGTGATGTAAACGGATTATTTCATACACTATACAATGATTTAAGAAATTACAGCGATAATTTTTTTTAATTACGTGAGAATGTCAGTACGTTCATTTGACGAATTAGTGGAGATCTTCCGAGATGAACTGAAGAAAAAGGACACTGTTTTAAGGAACGCCATCTCACCAGAAGAAAAGATTTTCGCAACATTAAGGTAACTAACTACCTGTCTGCTCAGTAGCTAATTGTTTGTTTTATGCAGTGATACTTGCAATTTGAGTTGTAACTGTAACATATACATAGAAGCATTTTATCAGTGTTAATCGGAAAAGTACTTTATTACAAAATAAAATTCAATATTACAAATAAAACTTGAAACAATATTACAATTAAACTGAAAGCAATACTACAAATGAGACAAAGCAATATTACAAGAAAAAACTTAAAATAAATCAACAATATCTGACGACTCTGACCCATTAACATCACTTGCTGCAGCTGAAGACGTAACTGTGTAATTTTGTTCTGGAGGGGCATGTTGTGCATAGTAATTTACTGTGTTAGTAGCTTGCGACTGCAGTGGAGCATCAAGTACAGGGTGACAGGAAACTCTAGGAGATAACTTCCTATTGGCCAGCGTCCTGAATGAACCTTACTCTGTAAATAGCGTGGCCCGTACTGAGCTTCATTTATCACACTCATTATTTTAATGTTTATCTCCATTTTCCTTTTCTTGGGAATACCAGGAAGGGGGTTTAACAGAGACAACAAAAACATTCTGTCTCCATGCTCTTCTGCTTGCCGCTCCCGTAATTCTCTTTGCTGAATACGCGCATTAAGTAGCTTAATCAGTTGGTCTTCGTCATCTTCTTTCCTCCTTTTTCTGTTTCTTCTTAACGGAACCGCACCCGCACGAGATGCAGCTTCTTCTTCTTCTTCTTCTTCATTGTCGTGCGGATCCTCAGCTTATTCAGATTCCCTTATGCTGACAACGGTCTGAAGGAACGACAGTTGTTTAAAGTAAATGTATTGGCTCTTCCTTGTGGCACCCGATCCTGACTTTAAGGATTTCCTGCGTTGTAGCTAACGCGCAAAAGAGCCTCTGAGATTCTTCCACCTCTTCTGCAACGCCAAGCCTGCAACAAAATATATGCACGTTTTGTCACGGTCCGTGTTATTTGTCAGAAATAGTCCCATCATTTTTAAAAAAAATTCAAATATACGGTGGAGACTGCATTATACGGACCTCAGTGATACGTATTCGTGATTATCCGAATTGTAACAGACATGTCGCGCTGGTACTACCCGTCTGATATTCGTGCGAGCCCTGTCCCATGCTTTTGATTATTGTTTGATTAGACAGTTGGCAATCGCGGCGCCGTGTCGCGTTAGTTCTTAAATACGCGAAAGCGCAAGAGAATGGCGTTATCGCTTAAAGATAATCATTACTAATAATTCGTTAAAAAAGGGGAGAAACTGGTCTTGAGTTCGTCGATAAGTACGATGTACAGTAGGTATTTTTCTACGATAAGCGACACTAAGATGAATAACTATTCAATTTTGATGTACACATGCAAACTTGATAATGGAGACGCGAGTAAACATCGAAAAGTGATGAATACAGAAAAAATTAACTTTTGCTTTGTATTGTTGGTTTTTGCGTCCATTATAGCACAGATTTTAATATTTCGCAGAAAAGTCGTTTTATTTCATGTGGCATTTTACCTTATATAAAAAGAAAAGTAGTCATACGAATCGCTTGTGGTACTCATTGTTGCCTAATTTATTACAGGTATCTGGCGACTGGCTGTTGTTTCATGGAACTGCATTATGGATACCGTCTCGGGCATACAACAATCACAGAAATTGTTCGAGAAGTGCGTATCCTGTTATGGCAGAAACTGTATGCATGTAAAGCTATGCCGATAACATAAGAATTGCCAACTTTCCTCACTGCATTGTAGCAATTAATGGCAAACATGTACGAGTGATTGAGCCCGCTCACTCAGGTTCCTTGTACTGCAACTACAAAAATTACTTTTCCATTGTTTTGCTCACTGTGTGCGATGCTAACTATACTTTCGTAGACGTCGGAGCTTATGGAAAAAGTAATGATTCGGCAATTTTCAAAGACAGTTTGTTTTACAAGAAACTTATGAACATTTCCCTGAAGATACCTAAAGCTTCACCATAGACAGAAAAACATTAAGCTGTTTTTCCTTATGTGTTGGTAGGAGATGAGGCTTTTGGCATGAGTGAAAATTTGATGCGTCAATCCGGTGGAAATAATCTTAGTTACGAGAAGAAGATCTTCAGTTACAGATTATCCAGAGCTAGGCGTTATGCGGAATGTGCCTTTAGTATCCTCTCCAACAAGTGGAGAATCTTTCATCGTCCACAAAATGTGGGCATTGATTTTGCGCAAAATATAAAGCTTGTTGTGCTTTGCATAATTTGGTACGTGCAAGGGATGGATTCGTCTATGAAGATTCACTTGAAGTATTTGGTTTTGAGATCAATGAATGTGCAGGCCATTCAGGCAGAAGCGGTCATTCTGCACTTGCAGTGAGAGACAAATTTTCAGAGTATTTTGTTAATCGTCTAAACATTCATGGTGGTGTCTGTTTGTTCTATATCGTGTCTCCCTACCACTTTCGCGCAACGACGCTCTGAGCGTGTTTTTTAGGCAATTGACTAGTTTGAACCTGGGACCTGTTGCTGGTAAGGAGACGCCAGACCACACATGACATGTAGAATTCAGAAGAGTTCAGTGAGACTAGCGATGATATAACCAAATACTAAATGATCTTAGCGTCAGCTCCACTGCACTCCCTGTAAAAGAATCTTAATACTAACTAAATTTAGTGGAAGGGGTTCAAGGCTTTCCTATTTTTAGTTAGCTGGTAAAATAACGTCGAAAAAGCAGTTAAGTTTACCATTGGAAATTTTATTCTACTCACAAAACATTGTTTATAAATTGCGCTATTGATAAAAGGTAGTGTTTTAATACAGGAAAGTAAAAACCAACTGCGTTCAACAAAAATGTGAACGAATATTCCCTGAATGGATTTCCAAGTTCTACAATGGATCGAAGGATGACCTATGCCCCATATCACATCTATAATCTAGGTTTAAATTAAGTTTCACAAAAGAGAAAACTTTCAGAAAGGTCTACAGTGACCCTCAATTATCTTTAATTACTTATCTAACTTGTCGTAAATTACAGTGGCTGATGTGGCTTCTCAATAATTATAAAACAGAGAAATCATCACGTTTCAGATTTTTACTTCAAGTGGCTAATGTGAACACCATGAGCTTTAATTTACGATCGACACTAGTATTAATCAAGAAGGGGGTGTAACAGATGAGACTTCTGCAGTTCTGATTGAAGCCTTATGCGCTCAAAAATGCGGCATGGCGTGCGTTCAGTACCTTGTCGGTGTTTAGGCAGCGTCAGGGCAGCGGCCGGCAGCAAAACTCCGCTCACCTCGCCATCTCGGAAGCAACTCACTCTAACTTCTCCTTACTACAATTTACCGAAGTTGGTTAAAAAAAAACTATCTGGCTGTGTTTTCATCTGACCAATCAGGGTCTCAATGTTAACCTTAAGCTCCGCCTACAAAAATTCTGTCTATCCAATGAGAAACGTTATACTTTTCGTGGTGGGGCAATGTTTTTAAAGTTTGCAACGTAACAAAGACGCGAAAAAGTCTCACGCTAAAAGCTGGAGCAGGTGTGGTCCTTTTAGCGTTATCGTAAGATCTATACTGTTCTTCTGGAGGGCTCTATCTTTTAACATGGGCTGGGGGGGGGGGGGGGTCCTAATGTAACAGACACGCGAAAAAGTCTCACGCTAAAACTTTTTGTGTTATCGTAAGATCTATACTGTTTTTCTGGAGAGCTCTAGCTTTTAACATGGGCTGGGGGGTGGTCCTTGACGTAACAGAGATGTGAAAAAGTGTCACGATAAAACATGCGGGTGGTGTGCCCTAGTGGTTAGCTGGCGGCGTGGGTGTCCAGTCCGTCCCTTATCGTAGGGCCTTCTAGCTTAACACGGTTCTGCTCTCGGCTTCTGTTCTCGTTTCTCCCCTCCGAACTGCATCGGTCTCACGGTGGGAAGGTACGACATGCATTTAGGCATTCTTGTGTTAGTCTGTGGTATTCCATTTGCTCACTCGTTACTTGTATTACTTTGGTTAATTTAATGTCACGATTTATTCGGAGCTATGTGACATACTACTGGATTTGCTTATCATGCGAATCTTCAACTTCTGTTCTTCCTGCTTTTTCTCTGCTTCTTACTTGCTTCTTGGTTCTTCTCTGGGCAGGATATGGAAATATTTATTGATAACTAGTCGCTTTGAAGTTCTCCTCTTAGTAACAGTTTGATAAATTGTTTGGGCGCATCATTTCCACTTTGTGGAAGTTTGTGTTCAGTTTCGTGCATCAGCGTGCTGTTTAATAGCAGTAGTGTGACTTTTACGCATATTTTTTGCCGGTGGTGGCTTGCCCAAGCGGTCTTCTCGTCGGGCCCTTTTTTGCTCGCTCCGCTGTGTCCGGGGCTCCCCGGGGTTTACGAGTGGTGAGAATCCGGTGTCCCTGCACCGGTCTTTTCTGGCGTCCCGTGGCACCTCTTTAGGGCTCTGTCACTGTCCATCCCAGCAGGGTTCCACCTAGCGGGCAAATTTATTGCCCACTTTCTATACAAGGGCCTTCTATTGGTTTTGCTGCTCTTTTTCCTTCTCTCGACGCTCCTGCTATGTAGGAATCGTGTCTTGCTAATTACGTCCTTTTCTTTCTTGATACATCTTGCGTTGCAACTTGTGGGTCGCTGCATCTGGTCTTTGTTGGAGTTTTTACAATGGTTCTTACACAAAGTTTTACTTATAATCATCTAACATATGTTTAGTAGGTACATTGTTTTGAGCCTTCTTAAAAAGCTTTACAAATTTCGGCGCCCTTTGCATGTTACAATTCTACGATATCTGGAGTCTTAACGTCTACTCAAGAATCCTCAAATTTGGTTTTTATTTTTGTGTAGTGTCGTGGTGTATAGCATTTTAGTATTTCATGCTGTTACACTATCTACGCTTTATCCCTTCACCTTAATTTATGGTACTATTGGTGTTATTATTGAAACTACTTCCTTTTTCCCACCTTCCTCTCTCTTCATTCTTCTTTCTCCTGACGATCTTATCTGCAACATAATCTTGAAATATTGTGCTGATTATTTACCAGTAATAAAATTAATCTTCAAACTTGTACTGAAAGTGTTTAATACTGCCAGTCTTAGATAAATGTAACTCTGCTTTATCTCGTAAAATACCCTCTAATTCTCTTTTACTGTGTTCCAAAATACCTTGAACTTCTTGCAGTTTTTCGTCGATTTCTTTATGGAGTTCTAACATGAGCTGAGGCGATTCCTTCTTTTGTGCATACCATTCTAATTCTTCATCCTCTTTATCTCGCGTCATTCTTAATTGTTTGTTTATAACTGGTATCTCTTCTAATTTTAGCTTTTGCTCAAAGAGAAGTGTGACATTCCCGAATGTTACGCTACCTTTCCGCATATCTATTATCGCTCGTCTCTTATTTAAAAAAATCTGCACCTATAATCAAATCTACAGTTAGTTTAGGCATAATCACGAAGTTGGCTTCGATCTTTTGACCTTGGCACGAAAGAGTTAACCTTGTTTGTCTCGTAACGTCCGCAGCAGTGTTTGTAATAGGACCTCTTACTTTAATCTTACGTGTTTTCAGAACTGGCAATTCCTCATTGCCATTACGCTGCATGAATAAATTTTCTGAGATGGCAGTCAGTTCACTTCCGCTATCAATTACAATATTGACTGGGATATGCTTTACCATGGCCTTCACAATTGGTTGAATTTGAAAGCGTTGGTTCTCTTCTTCTTCTTCTTGCATCAACGAATCCTCCACTGAATCATACATGAGTCTTTTTAGGAATTTCTCTTGTGAATTCGAACTTTCTACATCTACATCTACATGACTACTCTGCAATTCACATTTAAGTGCTTGGCAGAGGGTTCATCGAACCACAATCATACTATCTCGCTACTATTCCACTCCCGAACAGCAAGCGGGAAAAACGAACACCTAAACCTTTCTGTTCGAGCTCTGATTTCTCTTATTTTATTTTGATGATCATTCCTACCTATGTAGGTTGGGCTCAACAAAATATTTTCGCATTCGGAAGAGAAAGTTGGTGACTGAAATTTCGTAAAAAGGTCTCACCGCGACGAAAAACGTCTTTGCTATAATGACTTTCATCCCAACTCGTGTATCATATCTGCCACACTCTCTCGCCTATAACGTGATAATACAAAACGAGCTGCCCTTTTTTGCACCCTTTCGATGTCCTCCGTCAATCCCACCTGGTAAGGATCCCACATCGCGCAGCAATATTCTAACAGAGGACGAACGAGTCTTTAGTGGACTTGTTGCATCTTCTAAGTGTCCTGCCAATGAAACGCAACCTTTGGCTCGCCTTCCCGACAATATTATCTATGTGGTCCTTCCAACTGAAGTTGTTCGTAATTTTAACACCCAGGTACTTAGTTGAATTGACAGCCTTGAGAATTGTACTATTTATCGAGTAATCGAATTCCAACGGATTTCTTTTGGAACTCATATGGATCATCTCACACATTTCGTTATTTAGCGTCAACTGCCACCTGACACACCATACAGCAATCTTTTCTAAATCGCTTTGCAACTGATACTGGTCTTCAGATGGCCTTACTAGACGGTAAATTACAGCATCAACTGCGAACAATCTAAGAGAACTGCTCAGATTGTCACCCAGGTCATTTATATAGATCAGGGACAGCAGAGGTCCCAGGACGCTTCCCTGGGGAACACCTGATATCACTTCAGTTTTACTCGATGATTTGCCGTCTATTACTACGAACTGCGACCTTCCTGACAGGAAATCACGAATCCAGTCGCACAACTGAGACGATACCCCATAGGCCCGCAGCTTGATTAGAAGCCGCTTGTGAGGAACAGTGTCAAAAGCTTTCCGGAAATCTAGAAATATGGAATCAACTTGAGATCCCCTGTCGATAGCGGCCATTACTTCGTGCGAATAAAGAGCTAGCTGCGTTGCACAAGAGCAATGTTTTCTGAAGCCATGCTGATTACGTGTCAATAGATCGTTCCCTTCGAGGTGATTCATAATGTTTGAATACAGTATATGCTCCAAAACCCTACAGCAAACCGACGTCAATGATATAGGTCTGTAGTTAAATGGATTACTGCTACTACCCTTCTTGAACACTGGAGCGACCTGCGCAATTTTCCAATCTGTAGGTACAGATCTATCGGTGAGCGAGCGGTTGTATATGAGTGCTAAGTAGGGAGCTATAGTATCAGCGTAATCTGAAAGGAACCTAATCGGTATACAATCTGGACCTGAAGACTTGCCCGTATCAAGCGATTTGAGTTGCTTCGCACCCCCTAAGATATTTACTTCTAAGAAACTCATGCTAGCAGATGTTCGTGTTTCAAATTCTGGAATATTCCATTCGTCTTCCCTGGTGAAGGAATTTCGGAAAACTGCGTTCAATAACTCCGCTTTAGCGGCACAGTCGTCGGTAACAGTACCATCGGCACTGCACAGCGAAGGTATTGACTGCGTCTTGCCGCTTGTGTACTTTACATACGACCAGAATTTCTTCGGATTTTCTACCAAATTTCGAGACAATGTTTCGTTGTGGAACCTATTAAAGGCATCTCGCATCGAAGTACGTGCCAAATTTCACGCGTCTGTAAATTTTAGCCCATCTTCGGAATTTCGCGTTCTTCTGAACTTCGCATGCTTTTTCCGTTGCTTCTGCAACAGCGTTCGGACCTTTTTTGTGTACCACGGGGGATCCGTTCCATCTCTCACCAATTTATGAGGTATGAATCTCTCAATTGCTGTTGCTACTATATCTTTGAATTTGAGCCACATCTCGTCTACATTCGCATAGTCAGTTCGGAAGGAATGGAAATTGTCTTTTAGGAAGGCTTCTAGTGACACTTTATCCGCTTTTTTAAATAAAATTATTTTGCGTTTGTTTCTGATGGATTTGGAAGAAACTGCATTGAACCTAGCTACAACGACCTTGTGATTACTAATCCCTGTATCAGTCATGATGCTCTCTATCAGCTCTGGATTGTTTGTGGCTAAGAGGTCAAGTGTGTTTTCGCAACCATTTACAATTCGCGTGGGTTCGTGGACTAACTGCTCGAAATAATTTTCGGAGAAAGCATTTAGGACAATCTCGGAAGACGTTTTCTGCCTACCACCGGTTTTGAACAAGTATTTTTGCCAAAATACCGAGGGTAGGTTGAAGTCCCCACCAACTATAACCGTATGAGTGGGGTATTTATTTGTTACGAGACTCAAACTTTCTCTGAACTGTTCCGCAACTGTATCATCGGAGTCTGGGGGTCGGTAGAAGGAGCCAATTATTAACTTAATTCGGCTGTTAAGTGTAACCTTCACCCATACCAATTCTCACGGAGTATCTACTTCGACTTCACTACAAGATAAACCACTACTGACAGACACAAACTCCACCACCAATTCTGCCTAATCTATCTTTCCTGAACACCGTCTGAGACTTCGTAAAAATTTCTGCAGAACTTATTTCAGGCTTTAGCCAGCTTTCTGTACCTATAACGATATCAGCTTCTGTGCTTTCTATTAGCGCTTGAAGCTCAGGGACTTTTCCAGCGCAACTACAACAATTTACAACTATAATTCCGACTGTTCCTTGATCCAAGCACGTCCTGTAATTGCCATGCACCCTTTGACATTGCAGCCCACCCCATACTTTCCCGAGGCCTTCTAACCTAAAAAACCGCCCAGTCCACACCACACAGCCTCCGCTACCCGTGTAGCCGCCAGCTGAGTGTAGTGAACTCCTGACCTATTCAGCGGAACCCGAAACCCCACCACCCTATGGCGCAAGTCAAGGAATCTGCAGCCAACACGGTCGCAAAACCGTCTGAGCCTCTGATTCAGACCCTCCACCGAGCTCTGCACCAAAGGTCCACAGTCGGTTCTGTCAACGATGCTGCACATGGTGAGCTCTGCCTTCATCTCGTAAGCAAGACCGGCAGCCTTCACCAAATCAGATAGCCGCTGGAATCGAGAGAGAATTTCCTCAGATCCAAAGCGACACATGTCATTAGTGCCGACATGTGCCACCACCTGCAGCTGGCTGCACCCTGTGCTCTTCATGGCATCCGGAAGGACCCTTTCCACATCAGGAATGACTCCTCCCGGAATTGCACATGGAGTGCACACTGGATTTCTTCCCCTCCTTAGCCGCCGTATCCCTAAGGGGCCCCATTACGCGCCTAACATTGGAGCTCCCAACTACCAGTAAGCCCACCCTCTGCGATTGCCCGGACCTTGAAGGCTGAGAATGATCCTCTGAAACAGGGCAAGCAGCTGCATCTGGCTCAGCCAGAGACAGTGCCTGAAACCGGTTTGTCAGACGCACCGGGGAGGCTTTCTGATCAGCCTCCGGGGACGCCTTTTGCTGCCTGCCACGCCTTGGAACGACCTCCCAATCAACCACAGGCGAGGGCTCAGCCCCACTGCGGGCAGCAACCGGGGCAACCACAGCGGCAGACCGATTTGGGGACAGACGGGACGAGGTTGACATCCCCGTGATACCCAAGTCCGGCTCCCCACAGTGGTGCCCATTGGCAACAGCCTCAAGCTGCGCGACCGAAGTCAGCGCCGATTGCAGCTGTGAGCGAAGAGATGCCAAGTCAGCCCTCATCCGAACACAGCAATTGCAGTCCCTGTCCATTCTAATCGATGTTGGACAACAGTTACTGAAACAAGAGTCCGTGGCTAGATAACGCAAGCGAAACACGCAAAGAATGTATCAACTAACCTGTACAAATGCCTAACGACTGTGCTACAATCTGCTGAATTTACGATTACAATAACTAACACTCGAAATTGCACCTCCTATACGAAACTCACACGCAATTTAAATTAGAACCTACCAAGTAAACACTAAAGCGCGTTACTACAACTGTCAAATACAATAATACGCCCCTAAATATGAATTAAACAATGCAAGTACCCAAAAACACGCAAAGAAATTAATTAAACTATCTAACAAATAAGTAAGCTAGGGTTATACGACTTGCTGCTGCAGCTGTTTATCCAACGGCGGCAGGGAGCACAATGGCTGTGACCAACCGACACTGGCCTTTCAAAACAAAAACAGAAGACAGACGACTACGCGAATTTACACTATTCAGGTACTAAGGCGCGATGCTACAACCCTCAAATACTATAATACGCCCGAAATATATGAATTAAACAATGCAAGTACGCAACGGCGGTAGGGAGCACACTGGCTGTGACCAACAGACACTGGCCGTTCAAAACAAAAACAGAAGACAGACGATTACGCGAATTTACACTATTCAGGTACTAAGGCGCGATGCTACAACTCTCAAATACTAAAATACGCCCGAAATTTATGAATTAAACAATGCAAGTACCAAAAACACGCAAAGAAAATAGGAATTAAACTATGTAACAAATAAGTAAGCTAGGGGTATACGACTTGCTGCTGCAGCTGCTTATCCAACGGCGGTAGGGAGCACACTGGCTGTGACCAACCGACACTGGCCGTTCAAAACAAAAACAGAAGACAGACGATTACTCGAATTTACACCATTCAGGTACTAAGGCGCGATGCTACAACTCTCAAATACTAAAATACGCCCGAAATTTATGAATTAAACAATGCAAGTACCAAAAACACGCAAAGAAATTAAGAATTAAACTATGTAACAAATAAGTAAGCTAGGGGTAAACGACTTGCTGCTGCAGCTGCTTATCCAACGGCTTCGACTGCTACTTCTCTCTCTTTTATTTCCTCTTCTCTATTTCTTCCTTCATTTACGCTTTCTTCTACATCCTCTACTTTTTCCTCATCCTCGTCTATCTTCTCCTTCTTCGTCGCTACTTCCACATAATCGCATCTAAATGCTCTAATTATCACTTCATAACTTCCTTCATTACATACGTTGGGTTGTGTGCCCACTCGTAACTTATTTTCAACTTCTGTCGACTGCGCATTATCCTCATTGAATTCGCTTTCCCTGGTTTCCATCTCAAATAGCTCTGCAATACTCATTACTTCGTCCTTTCCTCCTACATTTGTTGTGCATACCTCTGGTAATTCATCTTCCTCGTCAGTATTCTCCCAATTAATTTCGTTCCAACACGATATTGTTATTTTCTTGTCTTTGTTTTCATCTGTCCCTGCGGATTTGTTTCTTCCTTCTTCTCTTCTCGTGATAAGATTTTTACTTCTCTGTTCAAGGTGCTGCAATTGTCCTGGGTCGGTGCGTCATTCTCTTTGGCATGGGCGCTTAGTTGTCAACTCGAACGTTTATCGTGTTTTGATGGTCTTACCTCAACCTCTTCTACCTGTATTCGCTTTTCTTGTTCAGTTTGTTGATAGTGGTTTCTTTGTTGATAATTTGTCGGTCTATTGGTTCTCCAGTACCCGTTCCAGTTGTCGTTATTCCCTCTGTAATAGTCGTTGCCGTTCCTGGGTGAATTATAGTTATTCCCATATTCTCTTCTAAATCCATAACCGGTTCTTTGTTGAAATCTATTGTCGTTTCTTGGTGCGAAGTTATCACATGGTTCGTAATTATTGTTTCTTCGTACTGTGTCTTGTGGATTCCACTGCTTTTTGCTTTCGTTTTCACGTGCACTTCGTCTTTTTCTTGCGTCATCTTCCGAAAATATGAACTCTAGTTCCCTTAGAATACCTTTAAATGCTTCGACGTCATTGCTTCCGCGACCTACTAATGATTGCTGGTATTTCAATGGTAGCTTCATCGCGCATAATTTAATCAACTCTCCGTCACTCTATGGTACATCTAAGCATTGATTTTTGTTTGCCATTTCTTCGAAAAATTTCACGGTACTCTTCTCTCCTGAATTTTCATTATATGGGTTCTGTAATAATTCGTACTTCACTCTGTTCTGTGCTTCGCTGGACCAATATCGTGAGAGAAACTTCTCTCTGAAATCTTCGTACGATCGGCATGTCGCTGCAACATTTTGCATGGTTTCTGCGACTGTTCCTGACATGTGTGCACATATAAAGTCTAATTTGTGTGGTAACGTCTAGTGTTCTTGTAATCCTACTCGGAATTGATCAGTAAAAGTTCGTGGACGTAATGAGTTTCCTTCGCGAAAGTGTTGAAATTTTCTGACTGTGAGGAAATGATCGTCGTCGTACTTCGTCATAGTACCATATGAAATTCGCGATTCTTCGCCACTTTTGTTTCTGATCAGTTCTCCCGTCGTTCTTTCCTGTTGTGGTAGATCTATTGGATATTGTCCACTGTAACTTTCGCCTACCCTTGCGTAGTATCGTTGGAGTGGTACGCAATAATTTTCTTCCATCGGTTGTGAACGTATAGCTGAATGCATTGCACTGTACTCTTCGCGACCTGGCTTTCCATTGTCTCGTATGTTACTTTCCGCCTGTGATTGGAATCGCAAATGCGTAATATCTTCGTCAATTGCTTGTTTCTCCGGTGCTGTTACAGATACGGATGTGGTTGCAGACTCTGTGCTTGTTCGATCCTGTTCACTACGCTCTTTGATGGTTTGCAACAAGTCTGTACGCAATTTCTGAAATTGTCGCTTCGTTTGCGCTTCTATTTTGGCTATGCGGTTATCATATCTTTTCAGCGCTGCTTTTGTGATACGTTTGTGTAACACACTTTTTTCAACAATTTCACGCGCTGTACCTGCTGCTTGTCTAGTAATTTCGTTTATCTGTCTCTTTAGTTTCTTGGCTTCTCCCTGGGTGTTGTTGCGTAATGTTTTGATCTCGTCCTGAGTGTCATTACGCAATGTTTGTACGTCCACTTGTACCTTGTCAATGTCTGTTCTCAACTGATTGTAACCTGTTATTTGGTTTCCTATCACTTCTCGAGATTCTTTTGCCTCGTCTTCAATATGACTTAGGAGTAACTGAATTTTTTAATTTTGTTCTTTAATCTCACGTATTCGTCTCGTGGTTTCTGCATTCTGAATTTGAATTTGGTTCGCTATGTCTTTATTTTGCCTTATCATGGTTTCCGTAATTTGTTGTAATAATTCTGCCAGATTCGTGGGTCCTATTGCGTTTTCTTCCGACGTCCTACGCTCTGTGTTTTGGCCCAAGTGTTGGTTCGCAACCGATTGCATTGACCTCTGCTGTGACACGTTTCTGCTCGCATTCCTTGTACTCTGTGGTGAGGGAGCTCGGATTACTTGTACTATGGGTTCTACGTATTCAAGACGCAAGTTAGAATCCTCATCGGCTGTCTGACTACTTTCCTGCTCTTCTGCCGTATGCTGACCTAGGTTTTCTGTGCCTTGGCGTACATTATCCTCGTTATGGTGCGTTGTCTGTCCTATTTCTCGCGATATTGCACCGTCTGTTGTACTGTCCTCTATTCTCTGTCCATTTTTATGCTGGGTCTCTACCTCAATTCGGTAAAGGTCACGATCTGCCATTGCTAATCTTTCCGAATCCCTTATTTTCTGTTTTAAAAGCAATTCACGCGCCTTACTTCGTGTCAACATGGACTCATACGATCTCACGCGTTTCATAAACTTTTTGTTCACACGACTTGACAAACCATTCACTTACTTGTTGGGTCAGAACCAACTTGTCAACGATGTATCCGCCACCTGTGCGCTTGCATTGGAGAGGAAACTTAATTCTAACAGAATTAAAATTCATAACTTAATTATGCTGTTATCTCTGCTACAATGTCTTTCTTGAATACTTTTACTATCTATCGCTGCAGCTACTGTTTTCGACTACGTATAACTTTAAGAAAAATACTTTTAACTACGAAAATTTTTCAACAGGTATTTTTCTGACCTAGTTAGGCATGTGGTCAACCATCAATCATGGTATTTTACCATCCTGGCAGGGTCGCCATTTTCTAAACATTCATGGTGGTGTCTGTTTGTTGTGTCTCCCTACCACTTTCACGCAACGACGCTCTGAGCGTGTTTTTTAGGCAATTGACTAGTTTGAACATGGGACCTGTTGCTGGTAAGGAGACGTCCGACCACACATGACATGTAGAATTCAGAAGAGTTCAGTGAGACTAGCGATGATATAACCAAATACTAAATGATCTTAGCGTCAGCTCCACTGCACTCCCTGTATAAGAATCTTAATACTAACTAAATTTAGTGGAAGGGGTTCAAGGCTTTCCTATTTTTAGTTAGCTGGTAAAATAATGTCGAAAAAGCAGTTAAGTTTACCATTGGAAATTTTATTCTACTCACAAAACATTGTTTATAAATTGCGCTATTGATAAAAGGAAGTGTTTTAATACAAGGATGGTAAAAACCAACTGCGTTGTGAACGAATATGCCCTGAATGGATTTCCAAGTTCTACAATGGATCGAAGGATGACCTATGCCCCATATCACATCTATAATCTAGGTTTAAATTAAGTTTCACAAAAGAGTTAAACTTTCAAAAAGGTCTACAGTGACCCTCAATTATCTTTAATTACTTACCTAACTTGTCATAAATTACAGTGGCTGATGTGACTTCTCAATAATTATAAAACAGAGAAATCATTGCGTTTCAGATTTTTACTTCAAGTGGCAAATGTGAACACCATGAGCTTTAATTTACGATCGACGCTAGTATTAATCAAAAAGGGGGTGTAACAGATGAGACTTCTGCAGTTCTGATTGAAGCCTTATGTGCTCAAAAATGCGGCATCGCGTGCGTTCATTACCTTGTCGGTATTTAGGCAGCGTCAGGACGGCGGCCAGCAGCACACTCCGCTCACCTCGCCATCTCGGAA
The DNA here is from genome assembly GCF_023897955.1 of Schistocerca gregaria. Taxonomy (NCBI): domain Eukaryota; kingdom Metazoa; phylum Arthropoda; class Insecta; order Orthoptera; family Acrididae; genus Schistocerca; species Schistocerca gregaria. Next base: position 582,857,012 of record NC_064922.1, read on the forward strand.
GCAACTCTCTCATAACTTCTCCTTACTACAATTTACCGAAGTTGGTTAAAAAAAAAACTATCTGGCTGTGTTTTCATCTGACCAATCAGGGTCTCAATGTTAACCTTAAGCTCCCCCTACAAAAATTCTGTCTGTCCAATGAGAAACGTTATACTTTTCGTGGTGGGGCAATGTTTTTAAAGTTTGCAACATAACAGAGACGCGAAAAAGTTTCACGCTAAAACCTGCAACAGGTGTGGTCCTTTTAGCGTTTTGTAAGATCTATACTGTTCTTCTGGAGGGCTCTATCTTTTAACATGGGCTGGGGGGGGGGGGGGGGGTGGTCCTTATGTAACAGAGACGTGAAAAAGTGTCACGATAAAATGTGCGGGTGGTGTGCCCTAGTGGTTAGCTGGCGGCGTGGGTGTCCATTCCGTCCCTTATCGTAGGGCCTTCTAGCTTAACATGGTTCTGCTCTCGGCTTCTGTTCTCGTTTCTCCCCTCGGAACTGCGTTGGTCTCACGGTGGGAAGGTACGATATGCATTTAGGCGTTCTTGTGTTAGTCTGTGGTATTCCATTTGCTCACTCGTTACTTGTATTACTTTGGTTAATTTAATGTCACGATTTATTTGGAGCTATGTGACATACTACTGGATTTGCTTATCATGTTAGAGTTTTCATGGAACGTGTTGGATTTGCCGGACACCTTACAATCGTGATCCCCTTAAGTGGCAAAGTACTTACGTTCAGTAAACTTTCATCATCATCATCATCATCATTTAAGACTGATTATGCCTTTCAGCGTTCAGTCTAGAGCATAGCCCCCTTATAAAATTCCTTCATGATCCCCTGTTCAGTGCTAACATTGGTGCCTCTTCTGATGTTAAACCTATTACTTCAAAATCATTGTTAACCGAATCCATGTACCTTCTCCTTGGTCTGCTCCGACTCCTCCTACCCTCTACTGCTGAACCCATGAGTCTCTTGGGTAACCTTGCTCCTCCCATGCGTGTAACATGACCCCACCATCTAAGCCTGTTCACTCTGACTGCTACATCTATAGAGTTCATTCCCAGTTTTTCTTTGATTTCCTCATTGTGGATACCCTCCTGCCATTGTTCCCATCTACTAGTACCTGCCATCGTCCTAGCTACTTTAATATCCGTAATCTCAACCTTGTTGATTAGGTAACCTGAATCCACCCAGCTTCCGCTCCCATACAACAAAGTTGGTCGAAAGATTGAACGGTGCACAGATAACTTAGTCTTGGTACTGACTTCCTTCTTGCAGAAGAGAGTAGATCGTAGCTGAGCGCTCACTGCTTTGCTACACCTCGTTTCCAGTTCTTTCACTATGTTACCATCCTGTGAGAATATGCAGCCTAAGTACTTGAAACCGTCCATCTGTTCTAACTTTGTTCCTCCTATTTGGTACTCAATCCGTTTATATTTCTTTCCCACTGACATTACTTTCGTTTTGGTGATGCTAATCTTCATACTATAGTCCTTACGTTTCTGATCTAGCTCTGAAATATTACTTTGCAAACTTTCAATCAAGTCTGCCATCACAACTAAGTCATCCGCATATGCAAAACTGCTTATTTTGTGTTCACATATCTTAATCTCACCCAGTCAGTCTATTGTTTTCAACATATGATCCATAAATAATATGAACAACAGTGGAGACAGGTTGCAGCCTTGTCTTACCTCTGAAACTACTCTGAACCATGAACTCAATTTACCATCAACTCTAACGGCTGCCTCACTATCCATGTAAAGACCTTTAATTGCTTGCCAAAGTTTGCCTCCTATTCCATAATCTCTTAGAACAGACAATAACTTCCTCCTAGGAACCCAGTCATATGTTTTTTCTAGATCTATAAAGCATAGATACAATTCCCTGGTCCACTCATAACACTTCTCCATTATTTGCCATAAGCTAAAGATCTGGTCCTGACAACCACTAAGAGGCCTAAACCCACACTGATTTTCATCCAATTGGTCCTCAACAGATACTCGCACTTTCCTTTCAACAATACCTGAGATTTTACAAACAACACTGATTAAAGAGATACCTCTGTAGTTGTTACAATCTTTTCTGTTTCCATGCTCAAAGATTGGTGTGGTTACTGCTTGTGTCCAGTCTGATGGAAACTGTCCCGACTCCCAGGCCAATTTAATTATCCTGTGTAGCCATTTAAGACCTGACATTCCACTGTATTTGATGAGTTCCGACTTAATTTCATCCACCCCAGCTACTTTATTGCACTGCAATCTATTGACCATTTTCTCCACTTCCTCTAATGTGATCTTATTTCCATCATCATTCCTATCCAATTCTACCTCGAAATCTGAAACGTTACTGATCATATTTTCACCTACATTGAGCAACTCTTCAAAATATTCCCTCCATCTGCCCAAGGCATCCACAGGATTCACCAGCAGTTTTCCTGACCTGTCCAAAATACTTGTCATTTCCTTCTTACCTCCCTTTCGAAGACTGCTAATTACACTCCAGAATGGTTTTCCAGCAGGTTGACCCATAGTCTTAGACCTGTTCCCAAAGTCTTCCCAAGATTTCTTCTTGGATGCTGCAATTATCTGTTTGGCTTTGTTTCTTTCTTCAACATAACTTTCTCTGTCTACCTGAGTTCTATTATGTAGCCATTTTTGATACGCCTTCTTTTTCCTTTTACAGGCTGCCTTGACTGTGTCATTCCACCAAGCTGTTTGCTTAATCCTACATTTACACACTGCTGTTCAAAGACATTCTTTAGCCACTTCTAGTACTGTGTCCCTGTACCTTATCCACTCCTTTTCCAATGACTGTAATTGACTACATTCAACTGACTGGTACCTTTCTGAGATCGCTGTTATGTACTTGTGCCTGATTTCCTTATCATGAAGTTTCTCCACTCTTATCCTCCTACATATGGACCTAACCTCCTGCACTTTCGGCTTTACAATCCCAGTTTCACTGCAGATTAAATAATGATCAGTGTCATCAAAGAATCCCCTGAATACACGTGTGTCCCTCACAGCCTTCCTGAATTCCTGCCGGCCGCGGTGGTCTAGCGGTTCTAGGCGCTCAGTCCGGAACCGCGGGACTGCTACGGTCGCAGGTTCGAATCCTGCCTCGGGCATGGATGTGTGTGATGTCCTTAGGTTAGTTAGGTTTAAGTAGTTGTAAGTTCTAGGGGACTGATGACCACAGATGTTAAGTCCCATAGTGCTCAGAGCCATTTGAACCATTTGAACCTGAATTCCTGATCTGTTATTATATAGTTAATGACCGATCTGGTTCCCCTGCCTTCCCAAGTATACCGATGAATGTTCTTATGTTTAAAAAAGGATTTTTTGATTACTAAGCCCATACTGGCACAGAAATCCAATAGTTGTTTCCCGTTCTGGCACAGTAAACTTTAGTAATGAAAAATAAAATGTTTTTGAAGCACTTGCCGAGTTCTTTCTTCACTTCCAAAGACGATTCTTTTCCTCATAAAATATCAACAAGTTGTTCCCAACACGTTTTTTTCAGTTCACGGTTCGAATAATCCACGGATGATGTGTCCCAAATTGCTGGTCTCGCCTGAATTTCACATACAAAAGCTTCTGTATCGAAACTATCCACGGTTTCACAGTGCAAAACTGCAACAAAACTGAGCACAGGTGAGCGGCGGGTAGCGCGTGGCAGGTCTGCTGGCGTCCAGGTGCGCGAGCTCCCATAAGACGCCTTGTGTTTCACTGGCAGCGCCACCAGCCTGGCAGAGGCTTGGAGCGGCGGGTCTGCTGGCATGGCTGCCAGCGTCAGGTGGATGCCAGGTGCGGGAGGCCCCACTGAGCCCAATGTATTGTATCGGGAGTCCCTGCCAGCAGAGATGCCGTGGCATCCCAGTGCGGCAGGGCCCTTAGCTCATCTATTAAAACATCATCTGTCTGAACAATATGACTCGTCCACAGCTCGTGGTCTAGTGGCTAGCGTCGCTGCCTCTGGATCAAAGGGTTCAGAGCTCGATTCCCGGCCAGGTTGGGAATTTTCTCTGCTCGGGTACTGGGCGTCTGTGTTGTCCTCGTCATTTCACCATCACCATCATCATCACTCGTGCAACTGGCTAGATTGACCAGTGAAAAAAAATGGACTGTTGTAAAAATAGGGACTTTGTTTGAGTGCTGATGACCGCGCAGCTGAGCGCCTCACAAACCAAACATCATCATCATCAATTCTGACTTCGTGGCTTAAAGAGTCTGAATTTTGTTGGAGATGGCCTGGCTTGCGACGTACTATATAATTGTACTCTGCGAGCTTCAATGCCTGTGGCTCCGAGAATTCTTTAAACTTGACACGAATACAAGGGCGGCGTGGTCAGTGGCCACAGTGAACTTGCGTCCATATGGGTAAAATTTACAATAATTATCTCCAAACGTAAGGGCTAAAAGCTCCTTCTCAGTAGTGCTATAACTAATTAAAGCTAAATTCATCTGCCTAGACACGTCGCATATAGGCCTTTCCTCGCCGTTGTTTTTCTGGGAAAGAATCATGCTCACAGCGTAATCAAATACATCTGCGGAATGCGTAAATGATTTTGCAAATTCTGGGTGGATTAACAAAGGTGACCTCATTAAAACGTCCTTAATTTTTTCACAGCTCTGTCACATTCCTCTGTCCGCTTGAAGTCAACACTCTTCTTTAAAAACTTCGTCAATGTCTTGGCTGCCACAGCATAGTCCTCCAAAAAACGACGATAACAATTTGCTAGTCCTAGAAATGATTGCAACTCTTTAACGTTTGTAGGTACTGGAAAATTGTTACAGCTTCTGTCAACCTACGGTCTGTCTTAATTCCATCTGTAGTAATAACATAACCTAGGTACTGGACCTGTGACTTAGCAAAAGAAGACTTCTCTATCTTCAAACTCAGATGTGTATTTTGCAATCTATACAACACTTTCCTTAATCTTTCTGCGTATTCCTCAGTTGCCTTTAAAAAAATTACCATCTTATCCAGATACGCAGGACACATAGCAAGCTTCAAACCTTTCAAAAGTAAGTCAGTGAACCTCTGGCGCATTCCTTAGACCAAAAGGCATACGGAGCACAAATAACCCAGTAGGAATCATGAAAGCGGTTTTGTGTGGTCTTGTTGTGCAATTGGAACTTGGTTGTTCCCAAAGAGCTTGTAATGGGAGGTAAAATACAAACAGTTCCCTGATCGGTCCAATGTTTCGTCCATATGAGGTAGAATGCAAGTATCAAGGGTAGTGACTTTGTTTAACGCTCTCATAATCGACATATAGACGACAGGATTTTCCTCCATTTAATGAGTTATTCGGGACCACGACTACAAGTGACTACTACGTTAAGACGTCAAATATTTATTTGTTATCTGATATGAGAACCAGGTTGAAGTACATTTTTGGTCTTATATTTTTGGTGTAGTTAATGTTCAGTCGTGTAGGAGTAGGAAAACCGCTCTAATACATACAGGGTGATAAAAAAGTCAGTATAAATTTGAAAATGTAGATAGAGAGGTAAAATTGACACACATGCTTGGAATGACATGAGGTTTTATTAGAACAAAAAAAAAGGTCACAACATGCCCGACAGATGGACAACAAAACTGCTACCTTGACAGGTGAGAGGTACGACGATATGTTACAGAATCGCATCATCCCCAGCCTGGCTGATAAACACCTGTTGGAACCTAGGATGTTTATACAGGATGGCGCTCCACCCCATATTGCTAGACGCGTGAAAGATCTCTTGCGCGCGTCGTTTGGTGGTGATCGTGTGCTCAGCCGCCACTTTCGTCATGCTTGGCCTCCCAGGTCCCCGCTGAAAGACAACATCCGACGCCAGTGCCTCACCATAACTCCGGACATGCTTCACAGTGCTGTTCACAACATTATTCCTCGTCTACAGCTATTGTTGACGAATGACGGTGGAAATATTGAGCATTTACTGTAAAGAACATCACTTTGCTTTGCCTTACTTCGTTATGCTAATTACTGCTATTCTGATCCGATGAAGCGCCATCTGTCGGACATTTTTTGAACGTTTGTATTTTTTTCGTTCTCATACAACCCCATGTCATTCCAAGCATCTGTGTCAATTTGTACTTCTCTATCTACATTATTCCGTGATTTATTCAGTTTTCAAATTTATATTGACTTTTTGATCACCCGGTATATAACTAAGTATGATCGTAAACCATATACTAACTGTAATGAGTCTGCCATGTAGTTTAATGTTCGATTGCGTAGGTGGGCTAAATGGACGAAGAAGTTTAATTACACACATCCATTCCTCGTCTCCCATTGGTCACGAGCGAAATTTAATGAGAAGTATTGGGAAGTGTTTCAGGAAAACTGGAAGGAACGTCGTGCGTTGTCGCGTTGTGATTTGTTGTATTCCAGTTGGGCTAAGGACGTAGTGACGTGGTATAATGCGTCCATTCCGTGTTATAAGGTGAGGAAACTGAAATTGCATTGCGGAGAGTTGTATTATCCCTGCAGCCAGCTGCTGTTTAATAATGTCTTCAACAACATACGGGAAATGAAATGGTTATCTACATGGTTTCTGAACAATCAGATTAATGTCTCCGGTGGGAATTTCGTGCTGAACGATGTCAGTTGTTGGCAAATGTTGGCGCTCCTCGAATAGCCACGCATATTCCTCGAGAACTGGGTATAAAAGATTCTGATCTAACTTAGGCAAATTTACCCACTTTTCTCGCAACTGATTCAGAAGCGAAATTGCACGAACCTTTCTTATTGGTAAATCCTTCCTCACACTTTGCTGAATGTGTTCTTCACACTGAAATTCTGTTTCTATAACCTCTTCTCCACCTGCCAATATCGTTCCCAGTAGAATCTCGGTGTCTCGTTGACGACCGGAATTGTCAACACAAACTGGTACTCTAAACTTCTCTCCTAAAACATCTAGTTTACTTACGCTTCTCTGAAAACGGATTTGCAATCAGTGGAGAATATCGCTCTGGCTGAGCGGACCGACCAGCGGAAGTCGAGTTTTCACCCCTGCTGATTCTGACAGTGATGGAAGTTTTTTATGTCCACATACGCGGTTCTATTGGAGCTTGTGAACGATGCCTCATACCACAAGTTCCTCGCGACTGAGGCACGTGCTTATTGCCGAAAGAGTGTGTTGCCTCACTGAATTGAACAAATCGCTTCTTGTAATCCATGGTGTAGAAAATCATTCCCTAAAATGACAGCAAATTCTCATCTGTGTCTCCTCACTATTTCTATGCGAAACTCTTATTTTCTCCATCCATTTGCAGACTGAGAAAACGAGTTCCACTTGGTGTTGTTGCCTCCTCATCTTAATCACTTATACTGCGGCGGCTTGGGCGCACACTTGTCGTCTTGGGACATATATAAAACACTAGTCTGGGCTCTGGTGTCTATTAATATACGGATTTTCGTCCATATGAGCTTACCTTCCAGTATTAAATTCACCACCTCCTTAATCCTGGCCTCATATTTCCGGCTGGGGGCAAGGGTAGGTGGTAGGGCCTGCTCTTCACTCATTTTCACATTGTTCAACTGAGACCTCCCATTTCTTTTATCATTTTGAGGAGAGGTGGGGGAAGCTACTTTTACTTCACTCCCAATCTACAGGTTAATTCCTCGTATAAATATATTAATCGCTTTGGCTTCGGCCCCTTCGATTATCACATGATTATAGCTTTAAGGCATAAAAGCGGCAAGTTACACTTCTGATGCGATCGGAAAATGCTTCAAAATCTTCATCATTCATCTATCAGTGTCGTTAACCAATTTCGGTAAAAACTGACACGCCTTTGTCGGAGTAGCGCTTCGCCTGGACATCGAAAGTGAATGCGTCATGCAATGCATTGAGTGACTCCACATAAGTGCGTGCATCACCAGAAAGTATGTTTTTTTTTTTTTTACAGAAAGTTTTCGGGCCATGAATATGTTTGCTTACATCATGCACATTTTGAATGAATGTGGTGACATTTTCACTTGGTTTTCCAGAAAATGAAGTTACAGAAGTAACTGCAGGGAGAGTACTAGCAACTTAACGCACGTACACTCAACAGCAAAAAAAGTGAGTCACGCCTGAATTCCAACATGTAGGCTGCACCTGAATGTATGCAACCAACATAGCATATCTGTGTTGCACATCGTCGCAACCTTCCACAGTACAGTCGTTGTAAGGTACACAATGGGTACCGCTAGAGACTACTAGAGAACACCGGTCTTTATGACAGTCCGTCCAGATGTAAAGTAACACCAAAATAGTACAGAAGAGATCAGACAGTCCTTAACATTTGTAAACTAAACTTAATTACAATAAGTGACATTTCAAACGTTATGGGACAACTAATTTTGTCACATAAGTCGTTCAGTAATCCTTAGGCACAATTAAATATTTGAGACAGTATATGGATTTATAAAGTTGTATGGCAGTTGGAAACAAGTTCTTTGCTGTCTAAAAGGTTTACCCAGCACATGCTGAACGTCGTTCAACGTTCAACGGGGAGTGGTTTCGCATCAACTTTATGTGTGACTAAGCAGTTAAAAGAAAACGTGATTAACGGCGGCCAGCACTCTACGTAATTCCCAACATTAACAGCGAATCACAAGTAATATCACTGTTCACATTACTCATCAACAGTTACTTGTACACAAAGTTGTAATTTAAATGACATGACCAACGTCTTCGTTCTGGATCCGGATGCAAACCCAGAACGTAAAGCCATTGTTAACCAAGCAAAGCTTTGTGCCTTATCGAGACTCGATCACTAGGCAGAAAGAGACATCAAATATTGGCGTTTGCACCAGTATCAGTTATCAGCTCTCAACTTGAACGTAAATGACGGTAATGTTTGAACGAAACCAGGAAACCTAACATGACAATTACCTTCTTGGTAATTAACCTCGTAAGATGTTGTATATTGTTGCATTGTCAAGGAACAAAGGATGCACATGCTTAAAATTGAAATGCCATCATGTAATGCTGGTGACAAAGATGCGAACCCAGCACCTAATCAGATTGTTGAATAAGTACGTAACATCAGAATGTAGATATCACAGTTTGTCACAAGTAGTGAGGTTGGAACCTTAAATGGCGACTGAAGTTGTATTACCTGACCGGGATTCGAACCCGGCGCCTACCGCCGTCGTTGTCTAACCAGGAACAAAGGAGAGATGTCCAATGTTGGTCCACCATTTGCGAGATGTGCGGACGTTTAACTAGAAATAAAATCTATGCTGACTGAGAGTCGAACGCCACACTCATGGGTATGAAGACACGTTAATAATCAAATTCTTATTGTGTAGTAGCTAGGAGTAGCATGTTTAGTTGCAAACCTTAAGACCTTTCTCATCCCTAGTAACGTGTTGCTTAATATCTGCAATATCATGGTGTTAATTTACAAGTGGATTGCCTGCCGTAAAGAGCAATGTAGTCGTGTATCATTGAGATGTAAATAAAGTGCCTGAGCAGAAAGTAATTTCAATCGTGCAGCACGTATTGTTTCAGAGAGACTGAGTACATGTTATAAGTGCACAAAACGTGTATTATATTCTACGTATATACTATTATTTGGAGAAGCTGCCGCAAAACCTGCTTACTTTTACATTCCGCTTAGTTGTCGTGATTGAATATACGTTTTCTTAAGGCTACATCTAAAGCAGAGCGCTTACAAGAAAGAATAGTTTCCTGCGTCATGCTATTGCTAGCTAGGTGAAATATTTTGTGGTATCTATGTTTAAAATGAATGTATTTTTCAACGTATTGTTCGTCAAATACTTGAATGAATAGTTAACTGTAGGTGTACCTGCACATGTTGTAGCATCACAGCTGTAGCTGCGTTAGTTTATGCTACAGACTTGGGTAGGTTAGGTGTAACTTTTGATCCTTCAAGGAGTGATCGTGGCCATGCGGCCCGGGTCTGTACTAGCCGCGGCTCGCGAGCTACGGGCCAGCCAGGCTGACCGAGGCGAGACGGAAGTGAGCGAGCTGGCGGTGGCGTTGGTGGGCCAACAGCCCCGGACAAGCCAGCACTGCCTCTGCCTCTCCGTTTGACTTAAATATGTTTACCTCCTCTCCTGGCATCAGTATAAGAGCGGCAAACAGAAATACACATCAGGCTTTCCGCCGTAATGGCTCACTGGGACAGGCCTATTCGAGATAGAGTCGTTGTTCTCATTGAAGAAGGAGGATGTTCCATCAGAGAAGCTGGCAGACAGTATGGCGTACCACATACCACTGCAACGAGATGGTGGAGGATCTGCCTTGAAAGAGGCACCACCAACAGGGCTCCTGGCTCAGGCAGGAAGAGAGTGAGCTCACAGCAGGAAGACGGGGACCTAGTGTCTAGGAGCATAGAAAATCCCTTTCTGAATGCGAAGCAGTTGCGGTGGGAGACCAACTTCCCCGGCTCCAGTGACACGATTCGCCGAACGCTGAGGGACGCTGGACTGCATGCACGACGATCCGCCGTGAAACAAGAGCTCGTGTGAGCCCCTCCACGCTCGCACAAGCATGGTGGCCAACTCAAAAGATCTACTGTCACCTCTGCATTGTTAGTATTTAGAATCGAGGAGATCGCAGGAGCTATGGACTGCGATGTTATCCGTACGTCTGGGTAAGATTACCCATTAATATAGGCGCATCTGGTTGATAGAAGTGGTCGAGAAAGCTTGACAGAATCAAGCTTGAAAGAAGAGCGGTTTAAAGGGCAGAGGGGAAAAAAGTGCCAAGGCAAGTTCCAAGGGAAAAAAACCTCTACAACAGTATCAGGTTGGGTAGTAAGGGCAGTAGCGGCTTCTTGCTATCTGCGACAGATCGTGCAAGGTAAGGTTACGTTAGTGGTTGGGTATCATGCATTCGTACCATAGAAGCAATGACAGATTGTCATAGAATGATCGGTCCTGTCGAGGAGGTGAGCGCTGCTGCTGCTGGGCCGACGATGTCTCCTGGGCCAGCTGCTGCTGCTGCTGCTCCTGTAACATAGCCATGGCATTGTAGGTTGTCTGTCGATGGTCCTCTAAGGAACTGGCAGTGTGCTGTGTTGGGGATTTTTTTGTGAGCCGTGTTTGGCTTCCCTGCGATGGCCAGTTCTCATGGCAGAGGCTTAGCTAGCAAGCTAGTCAGTGGCTATTGTGCAGGGGCTTGCCTCACTGTGTCGTTTGCGCAGTTACAACGTTACCGTAGATGGTTAGTCGATAAGGAGTGTCTTTGGGCGCTTGTGTTTCCATCTATTGTTGTGATCGTAGTTGCCCAGGTGCAGCATGTGAGGATTGTTCGAGTGACTTGATTTCTTGTACAGTCGTGTGGCGAGTTTTTTTGAATACCTCGTGCCGGCCATGTGGCCGTGCGGTTCTCGGCGCTTCAGTCTGGAACCGCGTGACCGCTACGGTCGCAGGTTCGAATCCTGCCTCCGGCATGGAGGTGTGTGATGTCCTTAGGTTAGGTTTAAGTAGTTCTAAGTTCTAGGGGACTGGTGACCATAGATGTTAAGTCCCATAGTGCTCAGAGCCATTTGAATACCTCGTGGAGAGTCTCCAGTCGGTATTCTCGGTGAAGGTCCGCTGTCCGCGTGTATCGGGGAGCATTGCTTATGATACGTAATACTTTGTTCTGTATTTTCTGGAGGCGGTCCAGGTGTGTGGACGCTGCGTATCCCCAGACAGGAGCTGCGTATGTCATCAGCGGTCTAATCAGTGTCATGTATAATGTCCTAGACACCCGCCTATTCAGTGTACTATTCCTGTTGAGCATAGGATAGAGTTGTTTGAGCCTCGCGTTTGCCCTGTTGGTCATGTGTTGTATGTGGTCCCCCCATGTAAGCTTCCCGTCTAGCCAAACACCAAGGTATCTGACTTTCGCATTGAAGCACGTAGTGTTATTGGTCTGCAATTTTGGTGTTTGCGCAGTAATTTGCTCGACGGTTCTGAGTGCTGTCTGTAGTTTGTTATTAATGTTTGACGGTTTCCAGTCTTGCGCAAGGATGGCTATGTCATCTGCATAGATGGCAACCGTCGTGTTTTGTGTCGTTGGAATATCATTAATGGAGAGATTAAACAAGAGGGGCCCGTGGGGTATCCTGCTTGGATAATATGTTGCGTCGATTGTTTTCCCTGAATGCCCAGGTTGAAACTTTTGTTGGTGAGGTAGGAGTGTGCGAGACATACGAGTCCGTCGGGGAACCCAGCGTCCGTGAGTTTGCGGATGAGACCATTGTGCCTGAGACGATCGAAAGCTTCCTCTATGTCAAGGAACACTGACCCAGTTGCTTTGTTCGTGTTTTAGCTGTGTGTCATGTACTCTACGACTCTCAGTAGCTGTTGTGCTGTAGACTGGTGGTTCCTGAATCCGAATTGCTCCGGGCGCAGGGTGTCATTGTTAACGCAAAACCGAGTGAATCGTTTTAGAATCACCTTCTCAACGACCTTACTGAGCGCGCGCAGCAGGCTGATGGATCGGTAATTTTGTGGGAGGGAGTAGTCTTTCCCTGGCTTCCTGAACATCAGGACTTTGACAGCCTTCCAACAGGCAGGGAAGTGTTGGCGTTTGAGTCTGGCATTCGTAATGTAGGTTAGATATTCTATGGCTTTGACCGTGAGCTCCTGGAGAACGCGGTTCTGAATGCCATCGTGACCAGGGGCTTTCCTAGGGATAGAGTGCATAATAGCCTATGTGATTTCATTTGTTGTTGTGCATCTGATTTCAGTGCGCACTGGCTGGGCTACAAGCTGTGTAACCATCTGGTCAGTTTCAAGTGTGAACGCTGGGTCGGAAGGAGCCACGTTCGACGTGAAAGACGCTGCTAGTGTGGTGGCCATGAGCTCCGCCTTCTCCTCCACGGAGTAGGCGGGGCCGTCCGGTCCCTGTAGCATTTGGGGTGTAGTGTTTTTCCCTGGTGAAGTGTCAGGCTAGCTGCCACTGCCACACTCCGGGACGTGTTGTATCCATCCCAGCGAGTTTTTAAATGTACGTATTTTTTTCCCTGGAGCCTGTTAACATGCCGTTTACACGGCGGGTGCCGGGTCCACTGCCAATATCTCCTGAGACGGTTTCTCAAGGAGATAGTGTTCAGTATTTCCCGAGGCAGCGCCGCTGAGTGATATTGTGGTGGTCGAATTGGTATGGCGTCAGCCATTGCGTCTTGGACAGCAGTGGTAAGAGCTACAATAGCCGTATCGATTTGTTCTGCTTGTGTAATCTCGTGATGATTATCAAGCGTTTCTTGAACAGAGACCAATTCACGCGCTTGTAGTTCATTATCCTGCGTGGTTCGTTGTTCTGCAGTGTTTCTTCCGTGTGCAGTATTACAGGCGTGTGGTTTGAGGGCAGATCGTTTACAACCTCAAGGTTGAGAGTTATTGTTATGCACTTGATGAGGGCCATGTCTAGCACGTCTGCCCTATGGTTCCTTTGGTAAGGAATATAAGTCGGTTAAGCTGGTGCAAGTGTGATATAGTTTCTATCTAGTGCATGTTCGTATAGTTTTCTGCCGTTGGCGTTTCGTATACATGAATACCAGTTGGGGTGTTTGGCGTGTAGGTCACCAGTGGCGATTACTCGCGGTGCTATGTTGAGTAGTGAGCTGATATCTCGTGTGCTGATGTTCCTAGGTGTGTTGTAGACCGATATCAGCAATGTGAAAGCTCCGTTGAACTTGACCCTGACGGCCGTAGCCTCTAGTTTTTCGAGTACAGGGAGCTCAATGTTCGTGTGCTCTATGTTTCTGTGAACAATGATAGCCGTTCCGCCACTACCTCTGCCGTCCATTCGCTCGGTACGGCAGACGCAATGGCTGGTGAAGTTTAAGTTGTTGTGTGGTTTGAGTTTAGTTTCGCATATGAGAGCGATGGGGATACCCCTTCTCTCCATTACCGCCGCCAGTTCGGCTCTTTTGATTTCGATCCCGTCTGCGTTCCAGAACAAGATCTGTGATAGCGTTTGGTTGTTAGCATGAGGGGGCGGTGGTGGTGTGTTAGCCATTGGAGGTAGTGCAGAGCGTTGTTACGGCGTTTAATATGTGAGCTATATGCTGGCCCAGTTGGGCTGCCATAAGCTGTGAGATGAGTGTACTGATGATCAGGATCGCTCTTACGAGGTAGCCGACGATCGGGTTTTGGGGGAATAGTGATTCCAGTACTCTCCCAAAGTTGGTGAGGGTACTGTTCGTGTCGGCCTGTGGGTTAGGTGCTGTGTTGGTGGCACTGGTAAGCGTCTTGGGGCTGGGGGATGGGCTGGCTTCTGTGTTGCTTGTTTGTGTAGCTGTTATTGGCGCCTGTGTTGCATTTGTGGTGAGTGAGTGTGTCGTGGATGTACTGGTCTGTCTGTCCAGGTTGTGTTCCCTCGTGTTGGTGTTCTGTTGCTGGTGTGGTTGTTCTAGTGAGCCCGTGCTATTCCTGGGATTTTTGTTTCTTCTCCTCCTCCTACACTGGGGTCTCGGGTTTCCCTGTGTAGGTGCGTTTTCTGTGTTCTCGTGTGTGTCAGCGTCAGCGGTACCAGCGTTGGCACTGTGGTGTTTAGGGTTGGTTGTGTGGTAACTTCCGGTGTGGGTGCAGTTTCTTGCGTTGTCTGCATCATCTGTGTTTCTGATGTTGGGGATGTGTTGTCTGCGTTTCCTGGGCTCTGGGCGTCCTCGACCTGTCCCCTTCCACTAACTACACCAGCAAAGGAGATTCCACACAGCCTCGAAGTCTCCTCTGCACCCCCTGTAGTTAGCCACATGGGCTTCGCCGCAGTTGGCGCACTTTGATGGGTCTGTGGGGCTGAGTGTGCAGTGTTGTGCCGTGTGGTTGCCACTGCATTTTCTGCAACGCGGCGCCATGCCACAGCGTCGGTCCGCGTGCGAAAAGCGCTGGCAGTGGTGGCATTGTTGGGGGACGCGTGGTTATTCGTATAATTCAACCGGTACGGTCGCAGGTTCTAATCCTGCCTCGGGCATCGATGTGTGTGATGTCCTTAGTTTTTTAAGTAGTTCTAAGTTCTAGAGGACTGATGACCTCAGCAGTTAAGTCCCATAGTGCTCAGAGCCATTTGAACCATTTTTTGAACCACGACCAAATGAAGCAGCAGTGTCAGCTTCAGAATGTCGCGCGAGGCGGCCGTGACGGCCAGCTCGACCATGCAGTTTGGCTGTGGCTGACGTGTTCGGAACCCGTGCATTCAGCTGGCGCTCACGCATTCCCAACCAAGTGTACAAAGTTCGTCTCTGACAGTGTCGTTTGGTGTTGTAATGTCAACGCCCTTTATCACGTACTGTTGCGTCTTCTCATCTGGGGTCCTGTACGTGATGTGCTCGATCGCGTTAGCTTTGAGGAAGCTAACGGGGTTTGTGCATGTTTTCTTTGCCCCGTACAGTGCGGCGTAGTCCCCAGAAAATTTTGAGTGGCAGGTTTCGGGGTTGTGTGTCTTCGTGAATTGCGTGTTTAAGTCGCAAAGACGACAGTAGTTTCGTATGATGACCGGTGGGAAACCGGTCCGTGTTGTTTGGTTCTGCGTAGTTTCCGTGTTTGGTGCTTGTGTGATGGCGGCCGTAGGGCTGTTCGCATTGGTCCCTGTGTGGCGTGTTTTGTACGGTATATGTGGAGTACATATACTGGGCGGTTGCCGCGTGAGTTTGCCTCACTTGTTGGTGTTGAAGTGGCCTGTTTGCGGCGTGGACTGACATGCTGCCATGGTCCATCTTCTGTATTTTGTGTGGCTTCTGGGGTTTCCGGTTCCAGTGCTATTACCGGAATGTGAGACCTCAGATGCGGGAGTGAGGGTATGTTAGTGTTCGCAGGTTGTGATGTGTGCGACGTGTTCATGTCTGTGAGGGATATGTCAGTCGCCACCATCAGGTCGATGATTGCCTGCTGTTCGGTTATTCGCCGATCACGCAAGTCAACCTCTTCCAGGAAGGTGGCGAGTGGGACGGAGAGTACGGTGGGAGCAGCCATCGTGTCCGCCGCTTGAGCTGCCGCCCTGCGGCGAGCGTAAGGATGAGAAGGAGGGGTCACGACAATCTTGCTTTTTATTCTGAAAAGAAAGAAAAGCGAAGAATAATATGCCCTACAGAAGTTGGGGGTCCCTACGACCTAATTGCGCGTAGTGCAATGCGCGGCACCTGAAGGAGGTGCGGGAAGAAGAGAAATGCCTATAGTGCGCGGGGTTATCCGACGTGAACGGGCCCCTGACACTGAAATCACCCTACCAAAGAACGGGAGAGTCCCGTTGGGGTTTTGCAACCGAAGTTGCTGGAAGTTGAGCCGAAGCTCTTGCCGCTTAGCGCCCGGAAGCGTTAAGCGGCTTGCGGTGGTTTGTGGCGTTCAGAAGAGCGTCACCGGCAGCTACGCCAGTTGTAGCTTGTTTGAGACCACTCCGAAGAGCTATCAAGCGGTCAGCTACGCCAAGTGCAGAGAGCAGCATTCTCCTCGGCTCAGCTGCTCGACTGCGAGTGCCAAGTGCTCAGCGAAGACAATTTTTTATACCAGCTAGCATTTGCGGAGCTCCATCTGAGGACGTCGTGGGACAACGTCATTTTCACTAATGAGAAGGTGTTTTTCACCAGTAACGACGGTCCACGAATCGTTTACAGGCCGCAAGGGACTCGCAATCGACGCGAATATGTAACCACGACGAGAAGAAGTGGCCAGCTATCTTTTACCTGCAGGGGTTGGATTCTGCGAGAGGGGCGGGAATTCTTCACAGGATAGAGGGAACTCTGGATAGTGTGCAGTATGCCCACATAATGGAAAATGTGATGCTTCCGTCAGTGCGAATGCTGTATGCAGAATGGGACGTCACATTGCACGAGGACTATTCTCCCATTCACAAGTCTGCATTTGTTCAGCAGCGGCTCTCCACGATTGGCGTCAACGTCATGGACTGGCGGCTGATATGAACCCCATGGAAAACATGTGGGCTGAGGTCGCCAGAACATTAACATCGAACTAGCCACGAAACCAACCAACTACTGCGGACACTCTTTGGGACTGCGTCCTGGAGGCCTGGGAGGAAGCTACTTATTTAGGCTGTTACGCCCGACGGCTTATACATTTTGTGCCAAGACGCATGATAGAAGTACAATGAAGGATTCTGGATAAAATATTAGAGCCCTTAAAATGTTTTGTTACGTCTTCTTTTTCGTCATTTTTTCTTATTGGGAGCTAGTGGAAGATCGCGTGGTAACAGAAAAGATACAATATGTGTTAGTTTTCCTTTGAGTTGCCTTTTTAATTCAAGTGGGTTTCTTTTGCTTATACAGTTTGTTAAATATTCTATTTTGATTTCATTTATACCCTGTCTAGATACTTACAAACTAATCAGCGTAGATGGACTCTGTCACAGTAGTTTTTGTTATTTAAAATACATCTCTCTCTTCCTCTCCATCCATGAATACTCCCTCTATCCTCCACACAATACGCAAACGATTTCATATTATTTTTACTCGTTGTTAATATCTCCTCTATTCTCTCACACACACTCTCTGACACTATCGCCGCAAGTGCCCTTCTATTCGATTCCCCCAAAACTTTACAAACAAATCTAGCGGTTTCCATTGACGCTACCTTTTCTCTTTTAATTGCTGCTGTCTTTACTCTCTATCGTTCCTCTCAACGCCTATGAAACCGTATTCTTTGATCTCCCCTTCCCTATAACCCAATTTTCGTTCTAAAAACAGTGCTTCCTTATCTCTCGGTCATAAGACGAAACGAACTATGGCACACATCTAAGTAAGCAAACCTTTGCAAGCATTTCATGCTTATATTTTGCACTACTGCACTTCTATCCATTCCCAGATCCCGCCCTTCTTCCTGTTACCCGTCTCTTGACATCTGCATCTACATCTAAATGAATACTCTGCAATTCGTAATTATGTGCTTGGCAGGGGGTTCTGTGGTCTGGTGGATTAACCTTGTATTGACGTGTAGAACATGTAGGTTCACATCTCACATCAGGCGTAGATTTTTAACATACACAAGTAACTCTCCTTCACCCCTAGTGACGCCAACTGCAGAACGCCAGTAAGCTCCGTAGTTCAATATCCGCAGTAAAGATAACATCCCTTCGCTGCCGGCTGGGGCAGAGCGGCATTCGTTTTAGCTGTGACAGATGGAGAAACCCCGGAAGGCAGAGACTCTGTCACCAGCAAGCCGTCGTAGAATAGAAAACGTATTTCATTTAATGAACCAATGGCCATGTAAGTTCACAAGGCTCTTACTTTATTTGAAATTGAGACGTTGAAAATTGTGGTGCTGGACTGGGATTCGAATTCGATTTCACTGTGTTCCCCAAAATTGCAAACTCTTCTAGCCCTCCTCCAAAGGCACCTATCTGGTTTCAAATCCTGATCAGCATAAAATATTCATTATTTCAATTCAAGCCCTAGCAAGTGCACTCCGAACTACTGGTGAAAAAAAGTTGCATTTTCAACGTCTCTTCGTGCGTTGTCAGCTGTAACGTGTTCGTTTCAACTCACAGCCACATGATGAGCTTTTTATCACAACATTACAAGATCAAACGTTTCCTTACATCTTTTCAAGTTCAAACATTCCTCTCCATCCTACTGGCGAAAATGGATTTGGCTTTGGCGTCGTGTTCATTGTGATCACCATCGACGATACGTTGTGGATTCAACTTCTAGCCAGCAGAGTATTTTGCATCACATCATTGAAAGTATAAACATGTCACTCCTAGCTATTATTGCTAAAGGATTTGATAGTTCAATTGTCTTCATGACCACGTGTGTGGGGTTTGAATTCCATTTAGCACAGAACTTTTCGTCGCCTGACGTCTAGTTAAACATGCACACATCTCGCTACTGGTGAACCAACAATAGCCATTTATCGTCTGTTCCTGGCTAGAAAACGACGGCGCTAGATGCTGGGTTGAATCCCAGTTAGGCAAAAACGATTCTATCGTCATTTAAGGTTCCAAGATCTCGCTATTGGTGAAAACATTTGATATTTAACTTCAGATTTTACGTACTTCGTTAAAAATCCGATTAAGTGCTGGGTTCGCATCCCTGTCACACGCTTTACATGATGGTATTTCAATTTTAAACATGAGCATACCTTATTCCTTGTGAATGACACCATATCAAAAGTCGTTGAGGGTAGTTCCCAGGAAGGTAACTGTTAAGGCAGTATTCCCAGTTTTCGTCATTTATTTTCAGGATCTGAATTGATAAATTATAGCCGGCCGGAATGGCCGTGCGGTTCTAGGCGCTACAATCTGGAACCGAACGACCGCTACGGTCGCAGGTTCGAATCTTGCCTCAGGCATGGATGTGTGTGATGTCCTTAGGTTAGTTAGGTTTAATTAGTTCTACGTTCTAGGCGACTGATGACCTCAGAAGTTAAGTCGCATAGTTCTCAGAGCCATTTGATAAATTATACTGGTGGAAACGTGTATACTTCACGTCCCTTTATGCCTAGTGATAGGGTCACAATAAGACACAAACAAAGCATAGCTTAGTTAGCAATGGCAGAACGACGACGTTGGTCATGTCATTTAAAGTTCAAATTTGTGTACACGTAGCTGTTGTGTTACGAGAACAATGATACTACTGGTGATTCGCTGTAAAATGTTGAGATTTCCGTAGAGTGCTTGTTGCCGCTAATCGCGTTTTTTTTCTGGTTCCTCCAATATCCTTTTCGAGAGCGGAAAACTTTTTTCCAATTGCCGTACAGCTTTGTAACTCCATATACTGCCTCAAGTATTTAATTTTGACTAAGTATTACTGTACGATATATGTAAAATAATCCGTTTTCTCAGAACTTTTGGAATGTCACTTGTTGTAATTGTTAGTTTATGGGCGTTACGGGGTGTCTCATCGCTAAGAACGTGTTTTCTAATGTGTTTTGTACGCCGATATTAGTTGACGCTTAGACTGACTGCCATAAACACCTTTAGTCTCTAGTGGTCTCTTGCGGTACCCATTGTGTGTAGTCAAACGACTGTACCCAATGGGGTTTTGGTGTTTAGAGGACCAGCATCACAGTTACGTTATGTTGGTTGTATTCGGCAGAGACCCACTTTTTTTGCTGTCGAGTGTACATGATAGGATCCGCTGCAGTGGCTTTGGAAGGGTTGCAGCTGTCTAGACGTGCCGAGTTTCACAGTGTAGCTAGTGCAAAGCTTCATCAAGCTGTCTCTGTAACTCTTAATTTGTCATGCGCCATTAGATTAAGTAGCATTTGTAAGAACAAGAGACGATCTACCTCATCATTTGAAGCTGCAGCGACGAATTCCTGCGGTGGAAGGTCGTAGCGCAGGTGGTGAAGAAAGGAAGGGTAGCGCAAATTGAGAACCGTATAGCACGTGTGACGTGACACGAAACTGCAGCACGACGCGCACGTTCCGCACATGTCGCGCTGGTCCTGCGCACATTGACACTCGTACTCATACTTCACACTCGCCGATTGGCAACGCTCTGCGCTGACAGAACCGAAGCGCGCGCGCGCACCCCGAATCTTTCTCAAAAGATTTTATAGCAATTATTCAGTGAAAATATTTGATTTTTGCCTTACTTGGAGCGTTATATGTCAGCTCCGTAGCGAAATGCCCATCATATCGCTAATGCTTATACTTATTGTGATGTTCACATTTTAGTAAGACACTACGGAAAATTCGAAAAGTTTGCAATGATAAATGGAGGTCTCTATCATTCTGCATTTGGTGCGTATTACACCAAATGTTGCTGCTTATGAAATTTAGCTAACATATTGAATTTTCTATTTAGACTTGGGAGGAGGTCTCTATCTGTCTCCGATCTCGAGAAAATGGATCCTATGTAGCATATTTACATCATCCCTCATATCTCCTAAACCGCTCGAGACATCGAAACGAGAATTTGGCGAATGATGGCACTCAAGGATGAGAGTCCTTTGCCAGTTGGTAAACACACTCAACTTTCTTATCTATTGCTATATAACAAAAGTTGTACTTTCTATTTAATTTTTTTTCTTCCTGTGCCAGTAATTCTTTAACAGTTATCGATAGCTAGTATGAAAATAAATACGAAATTTGTTCTCTTATGTTACCGCCAATCGACACAACGAGGTTTCTCGTAAGCTATTGAGCTCTCTGGTCGCCAATTACTTGTAGAATGAGACACTCTGTTTCAGAATTCTGTCACAATAGCTGCTGCAAAAATAAATTTGTGCAGGTTATACTGTGTTTTGTCAACAGAAGTAACATTAAACCTGTCAACAAGAGAAATGTGGGCGTTACTTATAAATGGTGATACTTCATCGAAAGAGAAAAGGTTAACAGTTCGCACAAAAATAAATCGCCAATTCAGTTGAAATTTTGGTTGAATCCCATGACCCATCGTATTTTTATCACTGAGCGACTGGAATGGAAACTTACCAAAGGATGTTATTCCTTTTCTTCACCTGAGCAGTATTAAAATAATGACGAGAGTACTCTTCAGGCAGAATGACATGCATGTTTCAGATGCTGGTTATTCACCTACGGCTTGCCAACATGAGAATGTGTGATTCGCGAATAAAATCGTTGTTATTGAGAAAAGTAAACATTTGATATGTAGCACAACACAATGGTCAGTGTGTCGTCAGCAGTTGTGAATAATGTGCACGTCAGGAATCCGAAAGTTAGCCATTTGTGCCTTGTGAGCGGAAGAGTTCACGTCGTTCGAAAAACATTGTCATGTAAGTAGATCTGCCTAAGTCAGCAGTACATTTCAACAAATCACATATATCAAATCACGACCTTTTTTTCAGGATAGTGATAATTTCGGAATAATACCGACCATTACTTCATTGTGTAGCCTGTTGTATAATTAGTTTATTAATGCTGATAGTGTGTATGCAACCACTGAAATGCTTTTTGTCGTCACGACGAGCCGATTAAAACATCATTATTCACGAGGGCTTCACCACTGTTTCTAGCTTGCAGTGGAAATGTGATGTCCAAGTGTACGTTGCACAATATCTCTTATTACATCCATATCCAAATAATTGTAGTGAAACTTATGTACTTCATATCTTGGACACTTTTTACCAGGAGCACAAAGGGGTGGTACCTGTGGAAATAACGCCTTTTCGACTTTCTGTAAGAGATCCTACAGACACATCAGCATAACAGGCAGCAAGTACATAACCTTGTTCTACTTTTCTGCCTTGCTTCTAGAACACATGATTTTATAATATCCCATACTTCCTTATTCGCTACACTCATGATGAATCGTATGTCCCTTCTTACAATCTGAAAACATAAGATATAACCCCAGTGGCTAATGGCTCACCAGTTATTGAAGTGTGCATTGTTCTCGACAAAAGAATAAACAAACCAATAAAGTATACAGGTATATGTAACTGAAAACAATTATGTACAAACGAAAAAAGATGGAGCTCTTAATCAGAAAAAAACGAAACACTGCTCAGTTACAAAAACGCTGTAAGGCTGTATTTTTCAGATGGGCAGTACTTCCACTGCCCAAATGCGCCATGCCTTCCCGCTCCCTGCCTCACCCATCCCGCAGCGCTCGCTTGGCACGCTGTGTGAGAAACCTGACCACAACCACAATACCACGCGGCCTGGCACAGGCGCCTGTCGTGTCCCATTCGCGTCGTGTTCCTATTTGCGCAGTCCCATTTGAACCTGTGAAGTTACACACACACACACACACACACACACACACACACACACACACACACAAATAAAAATAAATAAAAAATGCGCTGTGCCGCGCCACAAGAGTTATACGCCTCTCAATTTGCGGCTAGTGTAAGGGCACATTGCAGCGAAACTTTCATTAACATCCTGCATCGACGGTGGCAGCACCGCAGTCGGTGGTTTCGACGGATAAGAAGTATGATGGCGCTAGACATGGAGATGACGGGGTCGTCGGCGGCAGCACGTGCATGCAGCAGCGTGGTGACAAGAACTCTCGGCGGCGCGACTTGATGGCGAGGCTACGAAGGCACAGCGAGATCGGTGGCGAGCTTCAGACTGCAAGTGACACGAATATTGTGACAGCAGCGTCAAATGGTTTGAGAGAGCGAGCTCAAACAGCAAAGGGGCTGTCTACAGCCTAATGCATTGACGGTATGCTCCGCACGCAGTGACATGCAGCGAGCACCCAAGATGCACTTCCAACCACAAAGAGGACGTCGAAGTTTCCTGTCACTGGCCAAGCAGCACGGTAACTACCAAGCAAACAAGTGCTGCCAGTTCATATCCATCAAATTAAAATTGCAAAGGAAACATGTCAGCTGGACCTAACTGTGAGCCATTCCCACTTCAGCTGACACCACTTTGTACACGCTGAACTTAGTCAGGATTGGAAAATGAGCAGGAAGTGGGGCGCCTTCTAGAGAAAAGGCTGTTTCGAATAACCGGTGGAGGTTTTATTTCTCCAAAATCCTAAGGGGCACATTAAACTCAATATCGCTACAGCAACAGGGAGCTGCCACGGTGAAACTAAGAGGCAATGCAGTCCCAGAAGGAGGAACTAGTGGACACGTCCAGTCATTGACCAAACTGGCAGGCAGGAGTGCATTCTCAGTACTAACGTTCTCTCTTAAACCCATCCAGCATACCCCCTATGCCCGCTCTCAGTCCTACTATTGGAAGGCAGAGGGAGCTTCAGTCAGCATCAGTAGCAGAATAAAAGTGGCACGAGACCGTCTTTTGATATCGAATTGATATTCCAATTAATGAAATTGGTCAATTAATTACCCAACACCACACAACACCTACCCCCAACCTCTCGGATGATGCAATGTGTTTTCCACAGCCAGCACGTGGGCACCCACCCTCCCCCTCCCTCTCCAGCTGGTTCCACCGTCTATCTTAATGGCAAGAATTTCGAATTTTGGCAGTAATTTCGAATTTTTGTGGGAAGTTCGGATTTTGGTGAGAATTTCGTAGTCCCAGGACTATGCTGATATCCTACCCCACATCCCCGCCAGGGAAATGGCGGGGAATTAAAAATGGCGGCGCCTTTTCTGGGACTTGAACTATGGTCCATATTGATGGAAAGCCCAAGTGTACACCCAACATGGAAGTTTCACAGATGTAGGAGAGGAAGGTTAGGTTAGCGTACTTTATTTATTTTGATTGGGAAACTGAAGTAAAGATCAGTCCCAATTACGTAATTAATCACACAGATTGACCCTCATTACACAACTACATGCTTTGCGCTACACAAGTACTGTCTAAAATCGCAATACAGCTCAAAAATTAACGATGGCATGCAAATGGTGTTATCATGCTGGAAAAAACTTCTCAATACCACTCAAAACTAGTGGTAGACGCACCCAAACTCTACCCTTAAGCCACAAGGTTGTGGGATAAAAGGTGAAGTGTGCGATGTAATGCTCTCTTTCGCACATCGACGGCGGTTCTGCAACATAAATTGTCCACCTTCCTCGATACTGCTACAGATCTGCACACATAACTCCTGATTGCAGCTATTTAAGAGATGAGATTTCATAACTACACGACGGAGGCCGCTATAAGTACAAAAATCTGAAAATAGTCTTGTGAACTCTAAAGAATAAATCGGAAATGGGTTGCTGTTCAGATTTCTAAGTTCAAAAATCCTTCTAAAGTTGCATTAGGATTTTTTTGTATTACTATTATGCAAAATCATCAGCTCACATGTGTTCAGATCATTAAAGTTCCTGTTCACAGTCCTCGTCACACTCAAGCAGCCAGAACTTTTCCTATGCAATTCCGAAATCGTTTACGAGAGTAACACAGTCAGTAAACTGCTATTTACTTTTGCACTCGGCATTCAGTGGTTGTCTTTAAATAAAGTTTTTGCTCGCCATAAATACTCAGCAAAAAAAAATTTTTTTAAAAAAATATGTAGTACCGCCACACTTTTAGTTCAATGTTTACACACGCGATTTTCTCCAGAACAAAATATCTCTCGACTCTTAATATTTTACAAATAGTTAATGGTAAAAACCAGCTACCTTTATCACTGTACCGAAACGCGGAAGCCATAATATCACTTCATTTTACACATAATGCGTTCGGACACTTTCAGCATGACCGGCTCCTTCAAAAGCTAGTCCACCACTTCCTTCTTCTCTCTGCCTCTACAAGCTCCTGTATCTCATGCGTTAGGTGGCAAACCGTCTCACTTCTTATTGGCTGTATAGAATTACGGCCAATCAGAACTGACTATCAGGGCGCAGCTCGAGGCAAAAACTAGCAAGAACCAACCACTGCTCTCAGCTCACTGATGTCATTAAAATAACCAACTCAAAACTCTTTTGTTGAACAAATAAAATGAAATAAATTTTAAGCTGTAATTTAACTATATAGTCGCGAACGTTCTGGCTACCTCTTTCATATTCAAACATGCTTGAACATCCATCATCTACTAGTAGGGGAACCACTGGTGGATTCGTTCCCACGATACAAATCTGGAACACTTACAAGTTCCTATAGAGAATTACAAACTGAAAATTTAATATTGGCGAATGTCCCACATACACTCACACAAGTACTCTCTTTCACACTCAGCCCAACAAAAAACATAAATATCTACTTGAAATTCTTATGCTATTCCTACAGCAATATTACGAAAGGTTTTCTACTCAAATATATATATTGATTTAGTTTTTTAAGTGTCGGATAATTACGTTCTTTACTAACGTTTCTTTTTTTTCTTGTAACTTCCAAATTATGACAGTTATTGACTTCAGATTTTGACAGATTGTTCCTTTACACAACAGAAGGTTATGTACTTTATATGAAGTTGCTAAGACTATTTCTAGATCAGTTATTAATTTTTATAGTTCCAGAGAATGTGACTACTCTATAAGGGCCTCTCCGCTACTTTCACACGCTGCAGTCACGCGATATGGTCATGACGCACGTATGCAGGACACAGCTCGTCCGTTGCAGAATGTATAAGATTCTGACTGCTTACACTGGAGCCCACGTACATTCATACAAGAAAGCTTTAATAGACAAATTAGCGATCGCGCCCTAGCTGCGACGCCTCATACCTCCTGAGGAACTAAAAAATTTTAACCTCTTAAAAATATTTTTGTTTCTTACAAATTTTTCTATAAAGATTTTTACCCTAAGTAATCTGATTCTTTCAAGCTCGAATTAAATTAAACTTCCCTAAGTATTAATATATGACATTCTTATTTATGTATATACATCATTCATTATTATCTAGGGCTGATTACCTACAATCAATTAATTCTAAACAGACTTATTACATCATCATTCGATGTAAAGAAAAGCAAATACAATCTTCATAAAATTTTACAAATTGCTGAGAAAGAACCAAACCTACAATCTTAATATTTTATAACATCGCTTTTTCTTCTTTACACATCGCTATGGTGAGCGTCTGTATAACAACATATTACTCTTTGTACGTCACAAGCACAGTAACAACAATATTGCTTTGGGGAGCGTCTACCTATGAACACTTACACCTTCCACTTTGCTAGCACTTGTTGTCCTACTCAGTCGTGCTTTGGAGGTCTCTATGTATCTAGTGCTATCTCTATATCGTGTCAGCGCACCTGAAAAATGCAGCTGGCTTCAGATTCCATCCTTAATTGCTACTTCTTAACCTGACATGAATATACAGCTCAAAATTCTTTTAATCCTTCTTTCAATGACTTTTTCTGAATAAATCTACTTTCTCATGTCATAGCATAATTTTTTCAATATTTACATTTACTGATAATCTTTTTAGCAAAAATTAAACTAATTTTCTCTCAAGCAGTTCCAAAGTGGCACATTGACTATTAACCTCTTCTTCAAAATCTCACTGCAATCAATCAAACAAGTTACTGTTACAATTTTATATACAAATTACTCCTGAAACTCATTACACAAATAAACTTCAAATTCCAGCCAATGCTTGTGGCTCTCCACTCCTGCATAACACGTTACCTTAAGAAACACACAATATTATTAATTAAACAAATTTTCTCCAGGCCCTCTCCTGTAGTCCTGTAAACCTCACATATACATCTACTACAATGTAATACACATAGAAATACAAATTATTAATGAATCCATTGTGAATCATTGCAACCTGTGTGGCTTCAACACCTTCTCCACACCTTTAGTTCTTGCCAACTACCGTGACCCTCGTAAGAGTCATCATCATAACCAAATACTGAAACCATCTTCCAGTCATCTGTGTGGTTTTCAAACACACTTATTTATACTCTATATATACAAGAAAAATAAAAGCTGAAATCATATAGAAAACATTTCTTGAAGCCACTAATCTTGAAAATAGTTCTGCCAACTTCTGTGGCACTCCAACATGTCAGATTCACATACATTTTAGCATTTACTGAAGTCCACTTAGGGTTTCTCAAGCCAACCTTTATCTGCTCTGTTACAATAACATCCACATCAGGTTTCACAAACTAACTCTTTTATTGCGCAGCTTCAATGTCTCAGAACTACAACATCAGGTTCCTCCAGTCACATTCAGTATTTATTACATAGTCATATCCACACTACATTCACTCAGATTAGTGATGGTTAATTACGTACATATCTATTCTTGGTTACTTTAGGTCCTTTCTTATGCCTCTTGTTTGCACTTCCACCTGTTTCTAAACTTTGATCCCTTTTGTTTAACCACATTACGTCTCTCTCTTTACTACAATTAGCAGGCAACACCTTGCCGCTCACTTATTTGTTTATTCATTACCACTGTCTTAAAGTCAGCCTACCTGCTTTGTAAATACTTCCTTACATGAAATATAACCCCTTCTGAGGGTACCCAGAACCTCCATGTCTAAATTTACTTAAATAATGCATCTCTTCCTGGACAATATTACCATTGCTTACAGCCAGCCTTGCTGTTCTGTAAACATTTTTCGTTTCTTCTTACAATAACAACCTTCTGATGTTTCCACAGCACTTAGCTCTCTTACTTAATATTACTATAGTGAAGAAGGAAAGCGACAGTCAAAAGTTCTGAATTATGAAGAGGAAGAATGACAACACGAAATGAAAATTAAGTAGCATGTCATTAAATCGAGTCCTAGTGTTCGTCAGACACTTAGCCTTCCAAAGAGTGCAAAGCCTTCTGAGGTTTTTGGTTACTCCTGGCTACGTCTCTTTTTTGTACATATCTCTTTAGATCAATAATATTTCTTAAGCCTAGCAGCTAATGAGACTACAAATTCCAATCGGTAAACAAAAGGGTGAGGTTTCTCTATTATCCTAAATGGACCCTCATACTCGTCAGTAAACTTTTTGGTTTCTGAGGTAAGCTTTTTTGATTTCTCCTTGGTCTTTATTAGAACTAGATCACCTATTTGGAAGCTAGTACAATTAGCTCTAGCATCGTGTCTCCTCTTTCTTTCCAGTGCCTTCTTCCTTATAGTAGCACGTGCTAGTTTCTTCTTTTCTTCCATAGCTGAATCAGTAAGACTAGGGAATTCCACAAGATCAAACAAGATGTTACTTGGCCTAATTCCACACATTAGTTCTACAGGTGCAAATCCGGTGGCTTCATGTTTAAGATGGTTAATGAGCTACTCAAAATACTCAATGTAGGTGGCCCACGCAGAATGTTTCTTGTGGCAGTAAGTCTTACATAATCAGTTTAGTTTTTTCATGATCCTCTCACACATATTACCTTGAAGAAAATATGCTCTACCCCACGTTGTTTTAGGCACTCCTCAAACCTATTAGAAATAAATTGTGGCCCATTGTCAGATAAGATAGCTTTAGGCACTCCTATATTTACAAAGTAATCCTTTTCCAGTTTGCTTACTATTACCTTAGAATTAGCTTTCTTGATAGGGTAAAATCAAACGTACTTGGAAAAACCAAATACCACTACAAGGACATACTCACAGCCTCCTCGTGACACTGGTAGCGGGCTGAGTAAATCCACTGCTATCAAATCCAATCGATTCTGTGGTTCTACAGAATACATCTGAGCTTGGATAATTTTATTGTTGGCTCTGACTTTCTGACACCGATCACATGACTCTAACCGCTGTTGAACCCTTGTCCGCTGTAGTTCTTTTCTGTTTGTTGAAGGGACCTACTTGCAAAAGCAATGGTTTTGTGTACTTCTTCTCCTTCTTTCTCAATCTGAAACAGTTCAACTTCTAATCCATATCCATGGGCATCAGGTCCAAGACAGAACTGCTTTGAAAAATCTGGGTGGTGAAAAACTTGACTATTAACTAAGGCTTCCTTTAGATCTTCGAACTCTTTCCGACATTCAATATTCCACTTATATACTACATTTTTCTTTAACATTTCTCTTAAACAAGGTGCATTAAACAATTGACCAGACACAAATTTTCTGTATAAACCGAATACACCAAACATCCCCTTCACTGTTTTGCGTGATGCTGATGCAGCATAGCCTCAGATAGCTTTAATTTTCTCTGGATCAGGCATGATACCTTCTCCTCTTACTACATGACCCAACAATTTGGTCTCCTTCTTGACAAATTCTGTCTTATCTTACTTTAGATTCAGTGCCCCCTTTTTAATTGCTTTCAATACCTCATCTAGAAATAAACAATGCTCTTCCCAAGTAGGAGTCGATATTAAAATGTCATCTACATATAAAGTTGCTCTTCTTAACAATTGGTCCCCTAAGACCTGTGACATACCTCTTACAAATACACTTACACTTAAACACTACTGGCCATTAAAATTTCTACACCAAGAAGAAATGCAGATGACAAAGAGGCATTCACGGGACAAATATATTATACTAGAACTCACATGTGACTACATTTTCATGCAATTTGGGTGCATAGATCCTGAAAAATCAGTACCCAGAACAACCACCTCTGGCCGTAATAACGGCCTTGATACGCCTGGGCATTGAGTCAAACAGAGCTTGGATGGCATGTACAGGTACAGCTATCCATGCAGCTTGAACATGATACTACAGTTCATCAAGAGCAGTGACTGGCGTATTGTGATGAGCCAGTTGCTCAGCCACCATTGACCACACGCTTTCAATTGGTGAGAGATCTGGAGAATGTGCTGGCCAGGCCAGTAGTCTAACATTTTCTATATCCAGAAAGACCCGTACAGGACCTGCAACATTTGGTCGTACATTATCCTGCTGAAATGTACGGTTTCGCAGGGATCGAATGAAGGGTAGAGCAACGGGTTGTAATACATCTGAAATGTAACGTCCACTCTTCAGAGTGCTGTCAATGTGAACAAGAGGTGACCGAGACGTGTAACCAATGGCACCCCATACCATCACGCCAGATGATACGCCAGTATGGCAATGACGAATACACGCTTCCAATGTGCGTTCACCGCGATGTCGCCAAACACGGATGCGACCATCATGATGCTGTACACAGAACTTGGATTCATCCAAAAAAATGACGTTTTGCCATTCGTGCACCCATGTTCGTCGTTGAGTACACCATCGCAGGCGCTCCTGTCTGTGGTGCAGCATCGAGGGTAACCGCAGCCACGGTCTCCGAGCTGATAGTCCATGCTGCTGCAAACGTCGTCGAACTGTTCGTGCAGACGGTTGTAATCTTGCAAACGTCCCCATCTGTTGACTCAGGGATCGAGACGTGCTGGCTGGACGATCCGTTACAGCCATGCTGATGAGATGCCTGTCATCTCGACTGCTAGTGATACGAGGCCGTTTGGATCCAGCACGGCGTTCCGTATTACGCTCCTGAACCCACCGATTCCATATTCTGCTAACAGTCACTGGATCTCGACCAACGCGAGCAGCAATGTCGCGATACGATAAACCGCAATCGCGATAGGCTACAATCCGACATTTATCAAAGTCGGAAACGTGATGGTACGCATTTATCCTCCTTACACGAGGCATCACAACAACCTTCCACCAGGCAACGCCGATGAACTGCTGTTTGTGTATGAGAAATCGATTGGAAACTTTCAGAACGTTGTAGGTGTCGCCACCGACGCCAACCTTGTGTGAATGCTCTGAAAAGCTAATAATTTGCATATCACAGCATCTTCTTCCTGTCGATTAAATTTCGCGTCTGTAGCACGTCATCTTCGTGGTGTAGCAATTTTAATGGCCAGTAGTGTATTTAGGCCAAACGGCACCACCTTATTTTGATAACATCTACCTTCAAATAGAAGCGCCGTATACTTTCTTGATTCCTTGGCTAAAGGAAGATTCCAGAAACCACAGGTTACATCCATGGATGTGAAGAATTTTGCCCCTTTAAACTTCTGTAACAGTTCTTCTGTATTTTCAGGTCTGTCACTCTCAGGTAATAAGGGGAGAATACTATCTTATTCAAGGGTCTAGCATCTGATACTAATCTGATCGAGGCATCCTTCTTTGGTAAAAAAAAAAAAGAAAAGAAAAGAAAAAAGAAAACTCGTAATGTTTAACTATACCTGGCTGATCAGAAAATACTTTTATATACTTAGTCAAAATTAGGTCATTTCTTTGTCCCTCATGTAGGTCACTAAATTCTAGCAGTTTATTATTGATCCTACCTCTGACACTATCCAGCTCAGACGGACCCACTTCTTCACTTCCACCATACTCATTAAAGCCTACCATTAGTTTTGTTGTCCTGCAATTACGGATTGGCAAGGCAACTCATTTAGTTCTTCATCTTCACTTGGTCTCTTACTTATGAATGGTATAGTGATAAGGTTACCATTAATTCTTATCATTACGTAATTGGTCCCGAAATTTACCCATCCTTCATATTTACTAAGAAAATCGGCAACCACAAGAATATCAACACTTAGTCCACTAATTACTAAGAAATTAAGCTTAATTGTTATCCCCTTACCACTATAGGTAGAAATATTTCTTGCTTCACCACCTTTTTGGTTTTTTCCCGTTGCTACAATTATATTTAGGCCACTCACTGGCATCTCTGATACTTTATAAATCAAACACTTTACATTTTCATCAAAAACACTATATTATAGGCTGTCCTACGTACTCTCTTTTATTTGCAGGTTCTACCTCGTCTAGTAAATCCTGCCCCGTTTCCCTTCTGTCAAAACCTATGTTCTGTGTGGATATCATCTGTATGTTTACTGGGTCTTCCTCATGCTTAATATTATTACTGCTAGTGGCAGCTCCTACCAGTCTGTCCACTATCGCTAAATTGAAACATCTTTCTAGTGTTTCCCTTTCTGTATGTACCTCTGTTTCAGCGACCCTATACCAGGTGCCGTCAGCATTATATATTTCCTCTTCTTCTTCACTGCTCTCAATTACTTCGGATAATCTATCAAGCAC
This sequence comes from Schistocerca gregaria, assembly GCF_023897955.1. Lineage (NCBI taxonomy): Eukaryota > Metazoa > Arthropoda > Insecta > Orthoptera > Acrididae > Schistocerca > Schistocerca gregaria. Next base: position 582,889,209 of record NC_064922.1, read on the forward strand.
CCCTTTGAGCCCTGCTCCATTATTGATTCCCCAACTGTCATTCAGTTCCTCCTCTGTTTCGCCGTGCAAATTTACCTCCACCCCCTGATTCAAAACCTTATTATTAGTACTTATTTCCTCTACAAATGTGTTCTTATTACAGGTGTTGCTACTTCTGTGCTCCCTTAACTCTACATTTTGTAATTCTCTTGCCTCTTGCTGCTCCCAGTTATTCTCCCCTTCTTTCTTAGAGACTACATTAGTTCTAAGTGGTTGTATTGGTGCCGTTCTCATAAATGGTTTCGCCAGCGGGTTCAACTGGTAATGTTGTTGTCTACGAGCGCCAGCCTTCTCGTAGGCTCTTAGCAGTTTTCCCGTCGAGGTACGTCACCGCTAACTAACGTCCTCGGCCAGCTGGCTGCCTCATCTCCTGGCAGCTGTCTACAGTCGCCATACTGACCTCGGTCACTGACCCGATTATCACATGTCCGGCCTCTCCCTCGTGATCGACGTCGGTATCCGTTTTCTCTCTGTACACTCATTCTGTTAATGTTTACCTTGGCTCGATTTTCATTCTGCCTAACAGGATGTCGATACCCTCTCCTTGCGCTGTCCTCCTCTTTTAGTACAGATTGTACACGTTCAAGATATTGCACGACTTTATCTACATTATCTCTAGGTGCAGAAATAATCTTATTCTTCGAATACCAAGGTAGCTTATATTCTACCCGCATAACTATTTGTTCAGTTTCTACCTTAGTACTAAGATAGGATAGAGTAGTTACCTACCCCTGTACAAATCTTTTTATCCCTTCTTTCTTGGGGTCGTATTTTTCCCCAGACCAAAACTGATTTAGCACATCCATTTGTTTACGCTTTCCCCAGTATTCAAAGAAAGCTTGCTTAAACTCCTGTAACTTATTATATTTACCTGAGGCCAAGTTTCCCCAGATTCTTGCCTCCCCCAGTAAGTTAGAAGTAATAAACCCGATCTCCTGCTTATCACTCCACACTTTAGGCAAGATATCTTCAAAGTCATTCCAAAATTCACTTGGATGTACACTTTTATTTGGATCAAACTTGAGAAACTGACAAAGTGTGACATAAGCAATGTCAGTGGATCTACTATTCCACTAGAAATAATGCTACCGCTACTGTTAGTAACACACTGTTCTAGTTTTGTTATTCGACAGTCATGCTCACACAATTGCTCAATCACAATGTTACTGAATGGATTAAGATGGGTTTCCAAGCCAGTGACTTTATTTATTACCTGTGCCCCAAGTTTTTCACACTTAGCTTTACTTTCTTTCAATTTACATTCTAATGCTGCGTGATTTATTGTTCACGAGCCTTGACTATCTCTGATTTAAACTGTTGGTGGTCATCAGTAACTTGTTCGATCTGTGTTGTTAATCCACTTTTTACTTTAACAATAGATTGTGTACATTCCTGTTTAACGTGACTCACTTCGATTTTTACATTATTGTTAAGCACTGCCATGTCGTGCTTCCAAAATTCTCTTAGATCTTAAACTTTTTAAATCCAGTTTAGATTCTATTTCAACATCCAAATTAATCATTTTTGAATCTAACCCACTCATTTTTGTATCAATATCAGACCACGTTTTACTTATTTTAGATTCCATCTCATCACTCAATAACGTACCAATTTTTGTCATTTTAGAATCTAACCCACTCATTTTTGTCAATAGATTCATTAACATTCCTGCTACACTATCTTTCTCTGCATAATTGACTGACACAATTTCCTGATCAGTATTAGTTACCACAACAGGTAGGTTGGTTGGTTTGTGGGGGTTAAAGAGACCAGACTGCGACGGTCATCGGTCCCTTTTTCCAAATACTAAAAATACACACAGAGAATAAAAAACGTGCAACAGAATAATAAACAGACGACCCAGAACAAGAGAAGCGTGGACAGACGACACAGAACAAGAGAAACGTAGAATAGGACCAGACAAAACGAAATAAAATCACACTGAGTGTGACAGTGGTTGAACGACCATTGGAACAAAGAAAAGGACAAGCCAACCACCGAGAGACACATTAAAAACTCAGTTTAAAATCGTAGGCCAAATGCCCGAATCAACACAAAAAACATAACAAACACTCAAATTAAATGATAAAAACCCCCTGCCCGAATAAAACGTAAAACTAAGCATGCCATGGCAGTGTCATCAGTTGAAAGGGCACGGAGCGTATCAGGCAGCGCAAACGTCTGCCTGAGCACACTTAAAAGTGGACAGTCCAACAAAATGTGGACCACCGTCAAAGCAGACCCGCAGCGACAGAGGCGGGTCCTCACGACGCAGTAAATAGCCGTGCGTCAGCCGGGTGTGGCCAATACGGAGCCGACAAAGGACAACTCAGTCGCTGCGAGGAGCTCGCATGGAGGAATGCCACACAGTCGTTTTCTCCTTTATAACACGGAGTTTATTGGGCGAGTTACCACAACAGGTAGGTATGAAACACTGGGGTCCGATACATTCTGTTCCCCCTCTGATCCATATTTACCCTATAATGAATCTGGCAAACTACTACTAAAATTTGGTTGTGATACATACAAACTAAAGCTCTTTCTCCAAATCTACCTTCAGCTCGTCCTTTACACTTGTCTCCTTACTTTCAGCCATTTTATTCAATTTCTGCGCACTCACACACAAAGTTTTAAAGAGCACACTGCTTAACTTTGCGCTTCTGATGTCTCTGACACAGCTAGGTGTCACTGCGGGTCCGACCACCATGCGCTGGGCCGTCGCACCAGTTTACGGGCCACCACTACAGCCAGCGCTGCCAACTGCATTCGTTGACGGTGTCGCGTCGTCTCTCGTAGCTTGTGGTCTGCATGAAGTCGCCGCTATCTGCTACTCCAGTCGGCGAGATATAAAGGCAAATCCGTCCGCCAAGCACAGCAAACGCAATCACAGTTCATGGGCTATCACTTTCTTTCTATCCACGTGGTGATAATTCACTGATAATATTTGTCTTTGCACAGTTCCTATTTATTCGCGAGCACTTTTTCATAGTCCGATTATCCCAACACTACTGCTTTTCTAGAAAGTCGCCTACCTCGGCGAACTTTACTAATGTTTTTCCTGGCCGATGCACCAATTGCCACGTAATGCTCTCTTTCGCACATCGACGGCGGTTCTGCAACATAAATTGTCCACCTACCTCGATACTGCTGCAGATCTGCACGCGTAACTCCTGACTGCAGCTACTTAAGAGATCTCAGAAAAGCAGTGTTGAAGGAACAGAGATTTCATAACTACACGTCAGAGGCCGCAAAAAGTTGAAATTAGTCTTGTGAACTCTAAAGAATAAATCGGAAATGGGTTGCTGTTCAGATTTCTAAGTCCAAAGGTCCTTATAAACTTGCATTAGGATTTTTTTTATATTGATATTAAGCAAAATCATCAGCCCACATGTGTTCAAATCATTAAAGTTCCTGTTCACAGTCCTCGTCACACTCAAACAGCCAGAACTTTTCCTATCCAGATCCGAAATCATTTACGAGAGTAACACAGTCAGTAAACTGCTATTTACTTTGGCTCGCCATAAATACTGAGTAAAATAAAAAAAATCACTTAGTACCGCCACACTTTCAGTTCAAAGTTTACACACGCGATTTTCTCCAGAACAAAATATGTCTCGACTCTTAAGATTTCGCAAATAGTTAATGGTAAAAACCAGCTACCTTTATCACTGTACCGAAACGCGGAAGCCATAATATTACTTCATTTTACACATAATGCGTTCGGACACTTTCAGCATGACCGGCTCCTTCAAAAGCTAGTCCACCACTTCCTTCTTCTCTCTGCCTCTACAAGCACCTGTATCTCATGCGTTAGGTGGCAAACCGTCTCACTTCTTATTGGCTGTATAGAATTACGGCCAATCAGAACTGACTATCAGGGTGCAGCTCGCGGCAAAATCTAGCAAGAACCAACCACTGCTCTCGGCTCACTGATGTCATTAAAATAACCAACTCAAAACTCTTTTGTTAAACAAATAAAATGAAATAAATTTTAAGCTGTATGGGTTTTGTATGTCTTTCTAAGTCAGAAATGTATGTGCCCTCAGTCACACTTTCAACATCATTTGTGCTTGTCATTAGTAGAACCAGTATCGCTTTTGACAAATGTGGCTACGTCTAACTAGGAAATGGAGCGAGGAAAAACTGACATGAATATTTTTGATAGCTGATATATTGAGATGCCAGTCACGCCCTGCTGCACAAAAATACGAAGAAGCAGCACCTTCTTACAAGGGAGTAAGCACAACAGTAGTGGTACAAGGGCGGTACGTCCCCAAAGTACCGATATCCAAGATGGCGGCCGTGACGCAAGTACGTAATGTCACATGACGTCAGCTGATGACGCGTGCACCGTTATCCAAAATGGCGGCTTTTGGAGGGAAGATAGGTCAATTGGGCTACCTCTACTAACCTAAGTCACCCGACTAGGAACTGACGGGAAGTTTGAATTTTGGGGGGAACATAGGTCAACTGGGCTACCTCTACTGACGTAAGAATATTGAGGGAAAGAAAGGGCACTTTGGCTACTTCTCCTAAGCTGTCACCTCTTACTAGAAACTGGCGGCAAGTTTGAATTTTGGAGGGAAGATAGGGCATTTGAGTTACATCTACTAACCTGAGAAAATGGCAGGAAAGATTGGTCAATTGGGCTACCTCTGCTAACCTAAGAAAATGGAGGGAAAGAAAGGGCAGTTGCGCTACCTCTGCTAGCCTAAGTCATCTCTTCCTAGGAACTGGCGCGAAGTTTGAATTGTCGAGGGAAGGTAGGTCAATTGGGCTACCTCCACTAACCTACAAAAGAAAGTTCACTTGGGCTACGTCTGCTAACCTAAGTCACCTCTTCCTAGGAACTGGACATGTCTTTATTTAAACAATTATAGACAGTACTACCATCAAGTGTATTCGCCATCCTCTTGGAAAACGTGAGCGAATTTTGCTCTAAGACCTCACTCCTGCAGCTGAGAGGAGTTAGTATAGTGCTGCCCCCACTAGAGGCTGTTCATTCAATTGGAATATAATTTTTTTTAAATTTTTCTAAATTTGTTTAAATTTCTATAAATTTATTTTCTACCTACAGCATTAGTTTTGTGTTACCCCCACAAGAGGCCAACGTATCAGTTGCCCGTGTTTTAATAGCTGTACATGCACTCATTCAGCTCTGCAAATAAGTCTTTATTTAAACAATTAGAGCCACTACTACCATCAAGTGTGTTAGCCATCCTCTTGGAAAATGTGCACGAATTTTGCTCTAAGAGCTTACGCCTTCAGCTGAGAGGAGTTAGTATTGTGTTGCCTCCACTAGACGCTGCTCCTTCAATTCGAATATAATTTGTTAAATTTTGTTTAAATTTGTATAAATTTGTTTAAATTTACTACCTACGTACAGCATTAGTTTCGTGTTACCACAACAAGTGGCTGAGATATCAGTTGTCCATGGTTTAATAGCTGAGCATTAATGCTTGAACATATGAATAGGAAGAGTACGGTCCTGCAAATAAATTCTTTGCACAACACATGGAAACACCTGCCACACAAGAGGAAACTGCCTCCGATCCAACAGACCGGCCGAAGAACTGACCTAGTTCCCCACTACAGCACTTTGCGACAGGTCATGTTATCGTCCGGCTGTATGTGTGTCGTGGTCCCATCCCAGGCTTACAAGAGCGTTGATATCCATTAATAATAAGAACTACAACCGACTAGCCTACTTTCAGGCCCACTGACGTCTGCTGGACATGAAGAGTTGCTTTCCCTAAGAACACTCACATCGAGGGACGGATGTCAACTAGTTTATTTATTACGCTGATACACAACACTCACTCTACCAGAGGTGTGGAGGATGGGAAAATTGGTGTGAAAAAGGAGTCAGCTTGTTCTGGGCTGGTGGAGAGAGGAAGCATTTTACTTTATTTATTTTTTGAACAATTTAGTTAGCCACGGATTCATCTAATTTATTTATTATGCTGATGCAAAGCACACATCTTGACGTGCCTCGAGTCACAATATACAGTGTACAGACCTGAAATCTACCCATAAATAATGCATTACGCAGATGTGCAGAGACGCAGACAACTTGTGCATTACTCAGATAATCTAGTTCACCATGCAGACGTGTAAAATACTCGTAGATCACCGAAACAATGCATTGAAACACGCTCACAACGCTTAAACACCCGAAAATAAGTCAATTCACACACACTCAGTGCAAGTAAAGAAAAACCAACTTACCAGCCCCTCGAACCCTGATAGTGTACTTTATTTACTTTGCTCGGGAAACTAACTCAATTATCCATCCTAATTATTTAATTAATCACAAAGATCGGACCTAATTTCGCAACTATATGCATAGCGCTGCACAAGAATGATTTAAAATCAAATAACTAACTATACCATACAACTGGTCTTATCCTACTTGTAAAAAAATTTTCCCAGTACCACTCGAAATGGACGCAAATATCAATCCTAATTACATAATTAATCACAGAGATCCATCTTAATTACACAACTATATGCATAACGCTGCACAAGGACGGCTTAAATTCGCAAAAACTAACTATACCATGCAACTAATGCTATCCTGCTGGGAAAAAAAAATTCGCAATACCACACCAAACTTACCCAAATATCCATCCTAATTGCTTAATTAATCTCAAATATCCGCCCTCATTACACAACTATATGCATATCACTGCACAAGAACGGCAACACTCTCCAAAAACTGTTAACTAGTCTTATCCTGCTCGGAAAAAAGAACTATACCACTCAATACACTCAAACTCAACCCTACACCTACAAGCTACGGGGGGAAACGCTCAGATCATGGTGTTGGACAGAGATGAGTTTAGAAAAAAGTGTATTACCCTCAGTCATATAGCATCTATCCCTGTTTGATGTCAGAGTTCACTACACACGTCCACTAACAAAAAAAAAAAGAAAAAAAAAGAAAAAAACGTCCTAACTGAAGCCAACACACGCTATCACAGCTGATGGAAAAAAAGCATCACACTACTGACGGGAAATCGTCGCCCTACGTTCTCGTCCGTGTACAATCACAAACTATGAGACAGAGCTGCTATGCCGACAGTCTCGCAGCCCCCAGCCGAAAGCCTCACCAAAATGACTCAAGGTGCCAAGGCGAAAGTCCCGTTTTCCCCCCAAATGCATTCTGTTCGTCTAGAAGTTTGTCTGACGTCACGTAGTACACTCGAGCAAGGACCGGACGAGAGCCACCGTTCTGCCATCAATTATTTACTTAACATCAACTTGACTCCAATAATAAAGCAACTATTACAAAAAACATTTCCCCCCATAATAAATGTCCTTTTTCCACGAAAATAGACAAAGTCCAGTTTTTACTTAGTGTTATGAGGAAAATCTGTTTAGTTTCTTTCACGTTCGACTGAGAAACTTGTCATGTGGAAACCGATATTTCCACTCGCAAATACAGATATCGGTGATTTAGCTGATTCCAAATCACCGCTATAATTTAAAGAAGTCCAATAAGGTCTTTCTCATATCTAGAGAAACGGCAAACCTGTTTTCCACCTGCTAGATGCACACACCACAATCGATCTCCTCTCAAATAAATAAGGAAATCAAATGCGAAGTAGACGATTGAACAATTTACATTGTAGGGGAATAATGGCCCAGTGCAAACACATGTCCATATTGAATCTTCTCAAATTTCCACTACCACATATTAAGTATTAGTTCGCTATTCGGTCGTCTGGAGGACTACGTGGTTAAGTCAACTACATTCCCGCATTGAACAGCCCTCTCCATTCGGACGATCCCAGCCGGTAGCAGGAACGTGAATCATTCCCATCACAGGCCATGCATATACAGAAATCGACCACATATATATTGGATCGATATAATTACAACTGAAGTATTACGATTGATATTTCAGTTGAATGACATTCGACAATGAGCGAAGTATCGGAAATACACCCTGCTGACAGCTGTGGCTCTGGAAATAGAAATATCTGTACCATTTTTATGACTTGAAATACTCTTCCCTTTGCTATCGCAGTATTCCACGTCAAATCCATACCTTCCTTACAACTGAATATAGTCATCTCCTTTACACATGTCGGCACACAAAAACATACTTTATAAACCTGATGCTCATGACGAACACATCACACATCCCCTACCACTAAGTATAATACGCAATCAATAAGTGATTGCTGACCACACGAAATAATACTAGCCGAAAATCAACGATTGGTGTTTGTGTCTCATAAGTTTTTGTTGCGAGTGATACCACAGTGTCGTAGAAAGAGAGGCCTAATCGTCTTACAAACCATCAGATGTTAAAAAACACAACCATATTACCATCACAAGTGGTCTTGGTTCTACAGGTGCATACACGTATCCATGTTAAAAGCCATACTCGCTTCATAAATCGAGGTACAACATTACCTCTGAATGTGGTGGTTTTTGGCCAGACAAATACTGTGACACTGAACACAGACAGTGATCGCTGGAGTATACTGGGATTGGGAATTGAGTCCTCCTATTCAAACACATACCTGTGTAGTAACATGTGGAGAAGTCCTTTATTGATTACACCCACTAGTTGAACCATGTTTCTAACACTCTCATATCTCGAAACGAGCCACCTTTCTCGAACCTAGCTGCTACAGTAAAATTCGGACCTCGTTTTAGGTAGCCTCCATGCATCTTGCAACTGCTGCCATTTCTCCAGCTTTACACTTGTGATCGTTCCAATTTAAGTCGGAACTGAGTAGGAGTCGGGGGAAAATGTATATACCACCTTCTGCAAGCCATGTAGAAACAGGCTAATCTGCGTTACTGCGACAGGACTGTGTTTTGACCATTCGATGGAAACGGGAACTACAAGAAGGACAAGGATTTCTTGCTACTGCACTGTGGTGCTTTCCCAAATGACATACAAGTACTACAGCTCCGCATCCATTCACATCTATCTCCCCAACATGCTATCTTCATTATTCTGTACCATCCAACAGAGAAAAATTACGTACTGTAAAAGCTCCACTAACTTCATGTGATAGAGAACTCAACAAGATTTTTACCGCATCTCTCTCCTCCCATTTATCGAAAACAAAATACCGCATCTGTGCAGGCACCGAGCACATATGACGATCCTATTAAATATACAGATTTGATCAACTGCATAGACCAGTTTAAAGTTTCATCAGGTGTACTGTAGGAGTATGATCGTATCCCGATGTCTATACTGTAAGTCGCAGGAGACGCGCCCTATGACCCATTCTTCTTGTTTGAAACATTGTTCTTTTTTCTGCTCTAGCTTGCTTTGTACACCGCCAATCATTTTGTTTTTCCGTCACGACGTCGAGGTCTGTGCCACGTTCTAAACCATCATTAACATCTTCTGATCCATGGCCTTTCGCAGAAATCTAGACTTTGCATGGTGACGTGATTGATGTCAGCAGATGATGCCATTGACATCATTCAAGATGGCTGCCGTGATGGCAGCTGATGATGCGATTGACGTCATTCAAGATGGTGGGAAAGTGCCACGCCCCCTGCCGAGTCCCCCCCCCCCCCCCCTGACGGGATTTTTTTAATTTTCGAGGGAATATAGGTCAACTGGGTTACCTCTAGGCTTCACACAGTGTAAATCATGTTGTTACTATTGTACCATAACACACCACACACACTGGATGATTTGAAATAAAATGCAGTTGCAACATAAAGAAATTGGAAGAGTTTTGCTTCGGTTTCCAAACTACCTCTCTTTACCCTTCTCCCTCCTTAACCTGTTAAGATTTTCCCTAGTCTGTTCTAACTGTACCTGAAAGGCAGCAACTTTCCCTCCTGTTCCATTATTTTCCTATCTCTACTGCGTATCTTACAGAACCACTGATGAGTCTGATCCACCTTCCCATTTCCCATGCCGCTACAGTCACCCCAACGAAAAAAGCTACTGCAGCCATCACACCAAACACCAGAGATAACAATTCTACGGCACGTCAGGCACTTTTCACTCATGGTAAAAATCTTAATTTAGTGAGAATAAGACAAATTAAACTACTGAAAAACAAGAAAACACGTTTACGAAAGATTAGGTCTAGTCTCAATCCTATGTAAACAAACTTATTTAGTGACAATAAGTTAGATTACCTAAAAAAGAATAAAAACACGTTTACAAACATTAGGCCTAGTCGCGACTTCATGTAAACAAAGCTACTACCGTTTGTACAAACTTACGATGTATTTCGCAAAATAGAAGTTAAACAACAAAGGGATACGCTTTTCCTAACTTTCTGGAACGGAACAGAGCAATTCAATGAGATTCTACAAGTTTTACTGCACTAAAATGCATGCATGAATACGGTCGTAACCCTACTTCTTGTTCCTTTCACGTTTTCTGGAATAATACTCAAAGAGAAGTGAAATATTTAATAGTAAACTTGACAAACACACTAACACACGTATTAAACTAGTTTCCTGAACTAAACTGAGTTTTATTGCAGTCTAAATCACTTATCTGTATCGCTGCACAAAACTCAAGCGTGTCGCCTGGTGCAGGGCTACCAACTCTCCGCTTACTTTAAGCGATTATTGAAGTGTGATTCCCTTGCTGGACTGATTCGCTGGCTGCTACAGTGTTCTTCAACTCCAGGGTTCGTGATTCCGGATGGCACTCGACATGATGCAGGAAATCCTCCGTGATCGAGCCGCTCGTTGAGGCGCCACATATACCGTGACGTCGTTGTGTTGTAGGAGCCACGTATACCATTTGTTTATGTATATGTGTCGATGTGAGAGCATGAGAAATGTTTATGTTTGTGTTTACCTATTTGTTGTCGACAACACACAACTAAACTGCCACAGTACCACATGATTCCAGAATAGCTAGCTTAATATACACTCATGCTCATATATTAAGATAATTGCAGAATGTGGTGCCACACAACGTGGACCTACATAAAACTGGCGCTAATAGCATAGGCACATAGGAAACACACACGACACAGATCTGGAAGTCCACGGTATTGGCGATAAGTTGAGAAAACCGCCCTGAAACTCATTTGCTACTAAACGCCATTGTTTCCTGGGCATGTACCCCGACGTCAATATGGGATATTGAAAACCATCTACTTGCGTTTCAAATCTCGACTAGAATTATAAAACGGGGAGGTACTGTTTAATCAGAACTCAGGGAAAAGTTGTGGTCTAAATGACAATAGATTTATTCATGCTTAACATTGTAAGACAACAAAAATGACAAAAGAAACATCACACAAACTTTTTATTTTATTTGACAAACGCTTTCAATAACATGGGGGCTCTGCTGGACAAAGTGATCAGCTGGGGATTGACACACGACGCTAACCAGAACACTAATGGCCTTATCTGACTTCATACACATGAGCCCGGGATATGTCACAAAAACTACACCACCATGAAGCATCTATATTCTACCATTCCAAAAAGAAAAATATGTTTCGAAAGAACAGGGTGCTGAGAAACATATATTCGAGCCCTACGCTGTAGCAGCGTATACTTTACCCTCCTGCTGGTCAGGGCGGCACACCACGATGCGTTTGGTGACTGAAATCATAGACGGCCGCAATATGTTATTAATGGTGCACGGCTGAAAAATGCAAAGTTCGAGTAATCCGGAATGCAGGTACTTTCAGATGAGACTTTGAAAGCCTTGCAAACTTGCTTTAACTGTCTGCGAGTACATAAAATTACAGAAAATATAACACGAAATTCGAGAAATTCAGCATGACTGGCTGTACCCGGACACTCAAGGCCGAGAAAAGCTTAAAATTATGCTCAGGCTGCAATCACTTTTACCCCTCCCCATACCCCTGCAAACTACATTGATTTTCCTAACACATACTTCAACAAAGGCTACATAAGTATTACACAGAAGCGCCATATTAAAAGACGCAAAACATATGTATCTCGATCCACAACTGTGTTCTCACACATAACCAAAGAAATTGGTGCACCTGCCAAATATCGTGCAGGGTCCCCACAAGCATGCAAAAGGGCCGCAACACAACGTGACATGGACTCTACTAACGTCTGAAGTAGTGCTAGAGGGAACTGACACCATGAATCTTGCAGGGATCGCTAGAGTACGAGGGGGTGGAGATCTCTTCTGTACAGCATGTTGCATTCCAGATATGTTCAATAATGTTCATGCCTGGGGACTTTCATGGTTAGTGGGAGTGTTTAAACTCATGAGAGTGTTCCTGGAGCCACTCTGCGACACCCCATGCGACCAGAATCGCTACATTGTCCTGCTGGAATTGTCCAAGTATCTCGGAATCGCAATGAACATGAATGCATGCAGGTGATCAGAGAGGATGCTTACGTATGTGTCACCATCAGAGTCGTACCTAGATATTTCAGGGGGCCCATAACACTCCAACTGCACATGTACTACACCATTACAGAGCCTCCACCAGCTTGAACAGTCTCTTGCTGACATGCAGGGTCCGTGGATTCATGAGGTTGTCTCCATATCCTTACACATCCATCCGCTCGATGCAATTTGAAACAAGACTCCTCTGTCCAGGCAACATGTTTCCATTGGTCAACAATCCAATGTCGGTATTAACAGGCCCAGGCGAGGTATAAAGCTTTGTGTCATGCAGTCATTAAGGTTACACGAGTTGGCCTTCGGCTCCAAACGCCCCTATTGGTGATGTTTCGTTGAATGGTTCCCACTATGACACTTGTTGATGGCTCAAAATTGAAATCTGGTGCAATTTTCGGTCGGGTACACTTCTGTCACCTTGAACAATTCTCTTCAGTCGTCATTGGTCCTGTTCTTGCAGGATCTTTTACAGGCTGCAGCAATGTCGGAGATTTGATGTTCTACCCGATTCCTGATATTCACGATACGCTCATGAAATGGACATACGGGAAAATCCCTGTTTCACTAATACCTTGAAGAAGCTGTGACATAGCTCGTGCGCCGACTATAACACCACATTCAGTTCTCTTAAATATTGATAACTTGCCATTGTAGGAGCAGTAACCGATCTAACAACAAGAATCCAGTGAAATATTTTTAAGTGCTTTATCTGAAAACTACCTTGAGCAGTTAAACAGAAAACCGACTCGTGGCGATAATATATTAGACCTTCTGGTGACAAACAGATCCGAACTATTTGAATCAGTTAATGCAGAACAGGGAATCAGCGATCATAAAGCAGTTACTGCGTCGATGATTTCAGCCGTAAATAGAAATATTAAAAAAGGTAGGAAGATTTTTCTGTTTAGCAAAAGTGACAAAAAGCAGATTACAGAGTACCTGACGGCTCAACACAAAAGTTTTGTCTCAAGTGCAGATAGTGTTGAGGATCAGTGGACAAAGTTCAAAACCATAGTACAATATGCGTTAGATGAGTATGTGCCAAGCAAGATCGTAAGAGATGGAAAAGAGCCACCGTGGTACAACAACCGAGTTAGAAAACTGCTGCGGAAGCAAAGGGAACTTCACAGCAAACATAAACATAGCCAAAGCCTTGCAGACAAACAAAAATTACGCGAAGCGAAATGTAGTGTGAGGAGGGCTATGCGAGAGGCTTTCAATGAATTCGAAAGTAACGTTCTATGTACTGACTTGGCAGAAAATCCTAAGAAATTTTGGTCCTATGTCAAAGCGGTAGGTGGATCAAAACAAAATGTCCAGACACTCTGTGACCAAAATGGTACTGAAACAGAGGATGACAGACTAAAGGCCGAATTACTAAATGTCTTCTTCCAAAGCTGTTTCACAGAGGAAGACTGCACTGTGCTTCCTTCTCTAGATTGTCGCACAGTTGACAAAATGGTAGATATCGAAGTAGACGACAGAGGGATAGAGAAACAATTAAAATCGCTCAAAAGAGGAAAGGCCGCTGGTCCTGATGGGATACCAGTTCGATTTTACACAGAGTACGCGAAGGAACTTGCCCCCCTTCTTGCAGCGGTGTACCGTAGGTCTCTAGAAGAGCGAAGCGTTCCAAAGGATTGGAAAAGGGCACAGGTCATCCCCGTTCTCAAGAAGGGACGTCGAACAGATGTGCAGAACTATAGACCTATATCTCTAACGTCGATCAGTTGTAGAATTTTGGAACACGTATTATGTTCGAGTATAATGTCTTTTCTGGAGACTAGAAATCTACTCTGTAGGAATCAGCATGGGTTTCGAAAAAGACGATCGTGTGAAACCCAGCTCGCGCTATTCGTCCACGAGACTCAGAGGGCCTTAGACACGGGTTCACAGGTAGATGCCGTGTTTCTTGACTTCCGCAAGGCGTTTGACACAGTTCCCCATAGTCGTTTAATGAACAAAGTAAGAGCATACGGACTATCAGATCAATTGTGTGATTGGATTGAGGAGTTCCTAGATAACAGAACGCAGCACGTCATTCTCAATGGAGAGAAGTCTTCCGAAGTAAGAGTGATTTCAGGTGTGCCGCAGGGGAGTGTCATAGGACCGTTGCTATTCACAATATACATAAATGACCTGGTGGATGACATCGGAAGTTCACTGAGGCTTTTTGCAGATGATGCTGTGGTATATCGAGAGGTTGCAACAATGGAAAATTGTACTGAAATGCAGGAGGATCTGCAGCGAATTGACGCATGGTGCACGGAATGGCAATTGAATCTCAATGTAGCGAAGTGTAATGTGATGCGAATACATAGAAAGATAGGTCCCTTATCATTTAGCTACAAAATAGCAGGTCAGCAACTGGAAGCAGTTAATTCCATAAATTATCTGGGAGTACGCATTAGGAGTGATTTAAAATGGAATGATCATATAAAGTTGATCGTCGGTAAAGCAGATGCCAGACTGAGATTCATTGGAAGAATCCTAAGGAAATGCAATCCGACAACAAAGGAAGTAGGTTACAGTACGCTTGTTCGCCCAATGCTTGAACTGCTCAGCAGTGTGGGATCCGCACCAGGTAGGGTTGATAGAAGAGATAGAGAAGATCCAACGGAGAGCAGCGCGCTTCGTTACAGGATCATTTAGTAATTGCGAAAGCGTTACGGAGATGATAGATAAACTCCAGTGGAAGACTCTGCAGGAGAGACGCTCAGTAGCTCGGTACGGGCTTTTGTTGAAGTTTCGAGAACATACCTTCACCGAAGAGTCAAGCAGTATGTTGCTCCCTCCTACGTATATCTCGCGAAGAGACCATGAGGATAAAATCAGAGAGATTAGAGCCCACACAGAAGCATACCGACAATCCTTCTTTCCACGTACAATACGAGACTGGAATAGAAGGGAGAACCGATAGAGGTACTCAGGGTACCCTCCGCCACACACTGTCAGGTGGCTTGCGGAGTACGGATGTAGATGTAGATGTAGATGCATCAGATGTTTTGCTTGTTTACATAAATGTATATTTGAATACAAAGGCCTATACCAGTTTCTTTGACGCTTCAGTGTGGATATCACCGGATTACGGTTGGTTCTCACAAACAATGCTATTCCTTAAGTATTAAGGAGAAGGATTATCTCGTTTATCAGATTTAAGCCGTTCCCTAGACTTTCCTGTAAGAGAGTGGACAGATGTCACATATATCACCTTTAATAGTGTGATGGGGGTGTACTCTAGAGATATTGTGTTAGGACGTAATTGTATTGTCCTACACATTAGGAAAACTATCTAGCATCAGACCAGGACTTATTTGTGAAGGAGAAATGCTACCAGTGCAGTGGTGACGCTACTGTAAACAGCAATAAGACTGTTACATCTCCTTTGCTAGTGATTGTGGTAATTCCTCCCTCATAAGAAGTTTCCGCTTCTTCGTGTGCATTATGGAGCAGCAGGGCGTGGGTGGTACCTCAATGTATCAGCTCTCGAAAATATTCATATCAGTTTTTCCTCTCTCCATTTTCTAGTGAGAGAACAGCAGTCTCCTGACTTCGTCCTAGTTGGTTTATAAGCAGCTAGAGCGGCCGATATACACTGACAATGCCTTTCTAGGACATCAGTACAGCGTAGACGGAAGTAGTTTTATTATTTTAAAGTTTGTCACTGTGGTGGTTTGGGGCAGGAAACTTGCAGGGTGGGGCGGTTGTATGTCTGATGATGGACAAATACAGGGTGTTTCAAAAATGACTGGTATATTTGAAACGGCAATAAAATCTAAACGAGCAGCGATAGAAATACACCGTTTGTTGCAATATGCTTGGGACAACAGTACATTTTCAGGCGGACAAACTTTCGAAATTAGAGTACTTACAATTTTCAACAACAGATGGCGCTGCAAGTGATGTGAAAGATATAGAAGACAATGCAGTCTGTGGGTGCGCCATTCTGTACGTCGTCTTTCTGCTGTAAGCGTGTGCTGTTCACAATGTGTAAGTGTGCTGTGGACAACATGGTTCATTCCTTAGAACAGAGGATTTTCTGGTGTTGGAATTCCACCGCCTAGAACACAGTGTTGTTGCAACAAGACGAAGTTTTCAACGGAGGTTTAATGTAACGAAAGGACCGAAAAGCGATACAATAAAGGATCTGTTTGAAAAATTTCAACAGACTGGGAACGTGATGGATGAACGTGCTGGAAAGGTAGGGCGACCGCGTACGGCAACCACAGAGGGCAACGCGCAGCTAGTGCAGCAGGTGATCCAACAGCGGCCTCGGGTTTCCGTTCGCCGTGTTGCAGCTGCGGTCCAAATGACGCCAACGTCCACGTATCGCCTCATGCACCAGAGTTTACAACTCTATCCATACAAAATTCAAACGCGGCAACCCCTCAGTGCCGCTACCATTGCTGCACGAGAGACATTCACTAACGATATAGTGCACAGGATTGATGACGGCGATATGCATGTGGGCAGCATTTGGTTTACTGACGAAGCTTATTTTTACCTGGACGGCTTCGTCAATTAACAGAACTGGCGCATATGGGGAACGAAAAAGCCCCATGTTGCAGTCCCATCGTCCCTGCATCTTCAAAAAGTACTGGTCTGGGCCGCCATTTCTTCCAAAGGAATCATTGGCCCACTTTTCAGATCCGAAACGATTACTGCATCACGCTATCTGGACATTCTTCGTGAATATGTGGCGATACAAACTGCCTTAGACGACACTGCGAACACCTCGTGGTTTATGCAAGATGGTGCCCGGCCACATCACACGGCCGACGTCTTTAATTTCCTGAATGAATATTTCGATGATCGTGTGATTGCTTTGGGCTATCCGAAACATACAGAAGGCGGCGTGGATTGGCCTCCCTATTCGCCAGACGTGAACCTCTGTGATTTCTTTCTGTGGGGACACTTGAAAAACCAGGTGTACCGCCAGAATCCAGAAACAATTGAATAGCTGAAGCAGTACATCTCATCTGCATGTGAAGCCATTCCGCCAGACACGTTGTCAAAGGTTTCGGGTAATTTCATTCAGAGACTACGCCATATTATTGCTACGCAGAGTGGATATGTAGAAAATATCGTACTATAGAGTTTCCCAGACCACAGCGCCATCTGTTGTTGACAATTGTAACTACTGTAATTTCGAAAGTTTGTCTGCCTGAAAATTTACTGTTGTCCCAAGCATATTGCAACAAACGGTGTATTTCTATCGCTGCTCGTTTAGTTTGTATTGCCGTTTCAAATATACCAGTCATTTTTTAAACACCCTGTATATACTTCATTAGAGTAGTGAGAGCATTGAATTCCACTCAACTAATACTTCGGTAACCGTATGGCTTTAACAATATAGCATTTTTAGGTGCAGAACCATGTTTGTACCCTACAATCATTTTTCTCATGCCGATACCTTCTTGGTAGCGACTCCAGACAGTGGAATAATGCTTCAGAATTCATAGCACAATTGATTTACTTGAAATGTTTCGAACTCCATCTGTCTGGAACTCTATCATGTATGAACCACACATTTCTTCGAAACCATCTGTTATACCAGTGCTACACTGTCATGTCTATTATACACCAGTAAGAGGTGCTACCCTCCTCGACAGGCATACATCTGGAGAGATATCGCACATATGGATGCGTGACATGGGTAAGATTAGTTTTACGTGGAGGACTGGTCAAGGACAATGTAGGAGGGATCTGTCAATCTCCGACTTTGTCCTATGAATACGAGGATACTCAGTGACACCCAGCCACACAGGGAAAGATGGGCAACCATAATCGCAGATTCTGCACTATGGTCGATGCGCTGGAAAATGTAGATGACCTAACTGCATGAGTGTAGCACGCAGTCTAGTGTTCTTTGATGCACATTGCTGAATGGACGTACTACACAGTCATCTCTCTGCATTCGCAATCTAGTGTATGGCACCTGCAATGTGGTGGAGGGCCGATTTAGTGATGATACAGAAATTTGGGACGCCTTCCGTCTTTGGCTAGCGTTGAAATTACAGAACAACTGGTATACATTGATGTATATGACCGAATGGAAGTACTGCACAGTCATCTACATTGAAGAGAAAAGGAACTTGGTGCACCCTCCTAATATTGTGTAGGGCCCCGTGAGCACACAGATGTGCCTCAATATAATGTGGCCTGGTCACGACTAATATCTGAAGTAGTGCTGGAGGGAATTGACATCATGAATCCTGCAGGGCCGTCCATAAATCCGTAAGAGTCGATGGGGTGGAGATTTCTTCTGAATAGTATGTTGCAAGGCATTCCAGATAAGCTCAATAATATTCACGTCTAGGGAATTTGGTGGCCAGTGGAAGTATTTAAATTCAGAAGAGTGTTCCGGAGCCACTCTGTAGCAATTCTGGACGTGTGGGGTGTCGCATTGTCCAGCTGGAATTGTCCGCTCCCTCTGAATGCACAATGGACATGAATGGATGCAGGTGATTAGAGTCATGTCTAGACGTATCAGGGGTCGCACATCACTGCAACTACATATGCCCCACACCATTACAGAGATTCCACCAGCTTGAACAATCCCTTGCTGACACGCAGGGTTCATGGATTCATGAGGTTGTCTCCATAGCTGTATAATTTGAAACGAACTCGTCCTACCAGTCAACATGTTTCCTGTCATCAATAGTCCAATCAATGTTGGTGTTGACAGGCCCTGGCAAGGTGTAAAGCTTTGTGTCATGCTGTCATCAAGGGTACACAACATGGGCCTTCGGCTCTGAAAGCCCAAATCGATGATGTTTCGTTGAATGGCTCTCACACGGACACTTGTTGATGGCCCAGCATTGAAATCTGCAGCAATTTGCGGGAAGGGTTACCCTTCTGTTATCATGAACGATTCTCCTCAGCTGTAATTGGTTCCGTTCTCGCAGCATCTTTTTCTGACCACAACAATGATAGGGATTTGATGTTTTACCAGATTCATGATACTAACGGTGCATTCATGAAATGGTCATTTGGGAAAATCCCCACTTCACTGCTACCTCGGAGATGCTATGTCCCATCACTAGTGTGCCGACTATAACACACGTTCAATCTCACTTACATCTTGATAACATGCCATTTAGCAGCAGTAACCAATCTAAAAACTGCACCCGTCTCTTGTTGCGCTATACAGGCATAGGTGACTGCAGTGCCGTATTTTGCCTGAATTTGAATATGCATGCCTACAGCAGCTTCTTTCGCACTTCAGTGTATCTGCATTCGCAATCTAGTGTATGATACTTGAAAAGTAATAGGGGAGGGAGGCTGGGGGATTTAGTGACGATACAGAAATTGGGAAGTAATCTGCCATGTCATTGGCCATGTCAGTGGCTGGTGTTGAAATAATAAAAAACTGGTAAATTGCTAAATGCTAGTGCTATCAAATGTGGTGCATATTACAGTACATCATCTGGTGTCTTTCCCATCTGGTCCATCCACTTGTTCACCGTTGATTACCACTTCATTATTGACTGGCACCACATCGTCGAGATGCAGGGAGCCTCAGTAGAACAGTGGATTTTTACTACTTGTCACTGTGGAGCATAGTATTAAATGTAGGGGTCATCACCTTCAGGCAGTTGTTTGGAAGAGTTCCATGATGCAGCAGAGTTGTCCTATTTCCAGATACGGTAATATCCTCCAATTGATTTTTTCTTTTTTCACCAAAAAGGTAACAGTACCTCATTTTATTTCTACTATCTCACATGTGGTGTGAACAGCACCTTCCAGCGATGGTCAGCACCGGAACTATAATTATGTAAATGACTGCAAAATGAGGAAATAATGCTCTTCGAAATGGAACACTGAGACATCTGCTACCCCCGTCGCTGTGGAAGATGAGATTAACCGTATAGGTCGTCACCTTTGGATAGCTGTTGGAAACGCTTTACAATGCCGCAAACTCCTCCAGTTACCATATATTGCAATGCCTTCCACATTTTTCTCACTGAGAAACATCGCCTCTGTGTTTTATTTCTACCTACCTGTTTGTTGTGGGAGCTGCATAGTTTACAGCATGCTATGTTCAGCTTTCTGTGAGAGCCAATGGAACAAAATCTTATAATGTTGGTTTAGCACCTGACACAGATTTTGAGGACATGACTGAAAGACAAAGTGTTTGGCGGTGTACAAAACTGTAGTTGTAGACTGCTTGGATGTGTTATAGACAAAAAAACAATGTATTAAACTGCTTATGAAGGAACAATGCAAGAATCCGCTCACATGATTGATCGTCTGTTAGATATGGTCTTCCTCCAGTACAGTCTGTAATGCTTTATGGTGGTCTGTGCAAGTGACTTCAACCACTGATCACCTGCTCCAATGCAGCGATACGTGAATATGCTCAATGTCAACGTGCAGATAGTGTTGGTGTCTTGATATATCGGAAGAGAGAGAGATGGCAAAATCCTATAGGAGGTTCTATTACGAATGGTAATATAAATGTTAAAGTTTGGATGCAGATAGTTCTCTCAAAACTACACCGATTTTGCTCATTAAAACTAATAGAAATCGGCTATATCTGTTCTCGTGGGGTCATGACTTTTTATAATTATCGTCACGATTCCATGTTTCAAAACAGGTGTTACTGCAAGTCCTATGTTATTTCGAACTTCATAAGCTCTAACTATAAAGTATATATCACTTGAATTATAGCTCGTTGTGGAACCTAGAAATGAGAGTATTTTTCCCCCGACACGTGAGTAGATTGTGTGAAACAGGCTGCGATGATTAAATTGCTGACAAAACTAGAATGCAAGAATCTGCTGTGTGATAAAACTTTATGGACAAGTCAGTAGAGGTGAGTTATGGGTAAAAACGTCAAATGTAAGCACACAGATAGTATTTGACTTTGATGTATCGGAAGACAGAGACCCAGTAAAATCTTATAAGAGGTTCTATTACATGGCAGGCTCTCGCGATTTGTTTCGTAAACGTCAATGTGATATAGCATCCCATTAGTAAAATGTAACCAGCAATAGTGTACAAAATAGCAACGTCCTCTTGAATTATAGCTTGTTGATGTCAAACCTAAAACGGTTTTCCTTTCCCGATATATGGCTAAATGGCGTGAAGATTGTATTCTCTAGTGTTATTTCACATGTTGAAATATTTGTAAGACACACGTGAATGACAGTTGATAAACAGACACTGTTTTGAACACGAGTATGCTCTCAGGCCGTGTAATTTGTCCATCAAGTTGAAAGAGATTGCTTAACATCGATGTTCCTTCTTTGAAGTTTAAATTCTCGCTTTTTCTTTACTTCGATGATGGTTTCGAAATTATGAGGGCATTCTTTGGCGATCGTTAATTTTTGCAGCAAAATAGTAGAGGGTTTTGTCCCAATTTTATGCAGGATTGACACATTTAGGCCTCTGCAGTCTGATAATTTGTAATCGGTGGTGGTCCACTTCGTTGGATATCGCAAAATAGTGTGATACGAATTGTCGCCGACTTTGCTCGTAAAACTGAAAGAAAATGGACTGCGTCCATTTTTATGGAAAGAGGACATTTACTTTCTTCGTTCTTGTGTTTTCCTTTCTAATAGATGCTTGATTATAAGGGACGCTTTGACATTAAATACAGTTGTTACAGTGCAGTACTCGTATTTTCCCCCTCAGAATGGCTGGCACTTGCAGGGCTGTTGTGTGGTTGCCCTAGGCAGCTGTGTCACGATCAGGATGCACCGTGTGTGGTGGTGCTGTGCCACTAAATTTTAGATGAACAAAGAAGTTGCACTTGGGGTGGCCCTTCATTTATCTACAATTTTTAATTGACTATACATCCTTTTGTCGTCTTAAGTCTGGTGGGTGATGCTACTCTGCCTGCAGAAGGGTGGTATGCTGCAGTAGGTCTGTGAGGTGTCTCTAATTTCGGCAGTCCCCTCCCTCAGAAAATGGTAGGATGTTCAAATTCCAACAGGATAATGCATCCCACCATGGTTATCTCTACTAACATAAGAAAATCACGGGAAGATAGGTCACTTGGGCCAACCCCACTAACCTAAGTCACCTGACTTCCTCCTTCTTCTAGGGACTTGCGGAAAAAGGACTCGACCAGTGCTGGATATAAGTCTTTATTTAAACAATTTCATGCAGTGCAGCCATCTAGAGTGTTCGCCACGAGGTACAGACTCCAACTGACATAGTAAACAGTACCACCACCAGAGGGCACTCTCATCTGTGACGTAATCCAAGATAGTGGGGGGAAATGACGGGAAACAGTGTGTTCGCCACAAGGTCCGGAATTAAGCTGACCTAGTACACAGTACCACCTCCAGAGGGCACTGTCGTCCATACCATTACGTAATCCAAGGTGACAGCCATGACGTCAGGTGATCATGTGAGTATCGTTATCCAAGACAGTGGAAATTTTTTTTTTTTTATCCACCCAGATGAGCTGAATTGCGACAATGCAGCACATGCTCATGCACATGCGCAAACTGCTGAAATATTCATCATGAAGTATTCACTCTCCCAAAACGGAAGAGACGTGCAGTTGATGTCAATTCGCTTCCGTGTAAGCATATTTGTATACAAAATATATACCATTGAAGAGTAGCTGCTCATGCTCATCCTCATGGTCACGCCGAAAGTGTTCTATTGATGAGTTATTGGTATTTGACTGGGACGAGTTTAACAGCTATGTTGTTTGTAAGCATACAGCCGAGGACTGCCTCCAGAGCCTCCTACATGTAGAATGGAAGCGAGAATTATTGCTTGGACATATGAAGAGGAAGAATACGGTCCTGCAAATAAATGCTTTGCATCGAGATGTCTTAAAGATCCATTACCCAACTCATGGAAACATCTGCTACTGTTGGAACTGTCTGCCTTTTCTAAAAGCACCATATACGCTCCCAGCCCACAAGAGATGACTGCCTCCCATCCAGAAGACCAAAGAACTGAGCTAGTTCATGAGCTCGCTGCTAGAGGCCAATAGGAATACAGCATCATGATGACGTAGGTGGATGGTATATAAGGAGGACTCAGCAGTTGCTCAATTTCTGTTCCTGTCAGTCAGTCAAGATGGAGTGCCAGTCACCTCAGCAGCAGCAGAATAAGAGGAGGAAGCAGCAGAAAAGTAAGTATCTATTTCGCAATATTATTATTATTATTATTATTATTATTTCTGTAGCAGCAGCATATGATGCTTATGAAAACCCTTCTTTGTCCGGTAGCTGCACCCGTGAAGTCAGAAGTGGGTTCCAGCTTGTCAGGACCTGCACGTGTGATGTCAGCATCAGCAGGCTCCAGCCTGTTGGGGTCCGCACACATGGTGGCCTCGGACTCTTCCACGCAGGATCCTATAGTGCAGCTTCTCAGCATACTGGAGCAGGATAGCGAGGTGCTAATGTCAGTGCGAGAGACTGTGCTTGAGGGGGCTTCACAGTACTGGACTCCTTCGTACATGCCCTCCATTGATCATCGCACAAGAGACGTACAACCATCATTGCAAGAACAGGTGTATAAAGGCACATTCACATGCCGTGCGTGAGTTTCCTCGGAAATGCGAAATCTTAATTAAATAATCTCTGAGAAATAAATAAAGCCTATGGCACAGAACTGCAGCGCTATGCCACTGATAAAACAAAATACAATGATGACACTCTTATGTTCGATTAACAAGAAGAAGTAGGCCGAGTAGAATAACTGGTGCGGGAAGCACGTTTATTTTATTAACTGGCACACCGCCATATTTGATGTTATATAAGAACACTGCGAGTTGCAATCTTACTAGGCACTCGATTCTGTAAAGAATTTATATTTATGAAAGTAAGTAGAATTATGTAACTGTAGACTTATTCGTTGAATATATCTGAAGTAACTAACTGTGTAAACTTTTTTATGTTTAGTAGACAGTCACCCCTGTGCGAGTATTGACATGGCTGGCAAATTATTCTAATATTGAGATTTAGATTTTGAGTCCGCACCTGCCGCAGTAGTCTTTGGAAACGATTTAAATACGATTTATTTGAGTCTGATTTCACGGTCAACTACGAATAACATTGCATTTACGAAAAAGCCATTGCCAAGCGTCTGATGCCAAATAATTAAACGTCCACGTTCCAGATAAGCAAATATTAATTACAACCAATCACTATCATATATAACTAATAATTAATATTCAGTAAAAGCGGCGATATCCCTCCACCTGAAAAAGCATATTTGACAATGTTGCTGTGGAAAATCAAGACCAAATTCGAAAATATTTCTGTTTCGGTCGTCATGTGGGTGCTGATGTATTTTATCTAAGTCAAACATATTCCATAAAACCTCAAACAGTTGGTTAGTGATAACGCAAAGCTCCTTCAAACGAGACAACCTGAATTTAAAACACATTTACCAGGCACATGTCAGAACGGACATGTCATTCAATGGTTTTGTAAAGATATGTGCAGATTGCTGGAATCATTCACAGTATGGCTTTCTCCTTATTGATAAAATTTGAAAACTGACTGATGGTAGGCACAGGCGAAACTTTCAAGAGTTTTTGCATATATAGCACGGTAAGAGAGGTTAGTACATCAGTCTACGCCACACCATGGACAAATTCGCGGGTATATCTACCTCTCAACCCGAGAGGATGGGTGTACGTAGACAGAACATTTGCCTGTACATGGATGCGAAAATTCAGGCTCTGGCGCAGGTATGCACAGGGAAAGAGAGATGGATTACCAGACCCTTCTGAGAATGATGAATGCATTAAATGAGCTAGTTAATCAAGTCAGTAAGAAAGTAACCGATTTAACTGAAAAGGCCGATGCTATTCAAGGGAAAATTGATGTAGACTTTCTTCTTGTTGAGAAGGGCGATTGGGATCATAGTGAGAGGAGGAAGAAAATGACCGGATACATAAAGCCTCACGCTGCGGAGATGTCTTATTAGTATACACCGAGATGTCGATGAAGCAGAAAGTGATTCAGGCGTGTAAAGCAGTCCGTAAGAAATTGCGACTGCTTAGTTTAGGGAATATGGATCGACAGCAAACACTAAGAGAGACCTTTAAGCCGGTTACTGAATCTGTCTGACATTTCTCAGCCAATTCAAAAACACACGATAACGAGGTTGTCGCCATTGATGAATTCATTACTCGTCATACCGCCGGCCAGATAGATAAAACATTCGGCGTTGGCAGGAGAAGACCGTACATGCTGGGTACGCATCCTATAAATGTAACTGATGACACAATACAGATTGGTGATAGGCCGTTTGAGAGAACACCAGGCTTAGTGAATCTTATTTTCCTAAGACCTACCAAAAAAACCTATGAATTATTCAGTTAATGATGGGGAAACATGCCGTGAAATACTGCACATGGCTGGTGTACATAAGATCAAGAAAAGTCTGAGCAACAAGAAATACAAAACCGTTATAAAACCAATACTTGAAGGTGAAAAAAAAAACAACAGCGGCAGCGTTGATGGTATTGACGTTGAGTATAAAGCAGTGAGCAATCGAATACCGCAATATATGTATTATGACGACCCCAACGAACTAATATATCGACTACTGCTGCTCATGGTATCAGCTGCTGCAGTTAATACAGCTCATTCGAATGAACTTGTTTCAGTAATCTCAGAGCTTAGAGAGAGACGTATCATCTAATAAGTATGGAGACAGAAGTCCGAGAGCTGCACAAACCAGCAGGCAGAACATACCCTCGCAGGCAAGTTTTGATTAAAGGTTTGGATGACTTGTGGCAAGCAGATCTTGTAGATATTAGGGACTATTCATATGAGAATAATGGATTCAAATATATTTTAATGGTATTGATCCATACTCCAAAACCTCTAAAAACAAAAACGGGTCGAAATGTCGCCGATGTTTTTGAGCGTTTGCTACAGGCAGGGAGGAATCGATGCGCAGACAAACCGAACACGGTGGGGAGTTCTACAATAGGTATTTCATGACAGTGATGCAGCGGTATGGAATACATCACTACTCAACGTCCACTCACCTGAAGTCAAGTATCGTGCAGCGCCTGAACAGAACAAGAAAAGGTCGAATATAGATGCGTCTTAACCTTCGCAGCTCATACAAATGGACAGATATCCTCCCAGAAATAGCTGCCCAGTGTAATCCAACCAAACGTAGCACAATAAAAATGAGACTAATCGATGTTCATGATAATGGACTCATGGATACGGTGTACTATCGCATTGAGATGCTGGATCCACGCAAACAGAGATTTAATGCAGGTGATTTGGTGCATATCTCAAAACACAAGACTGCATTTGAAAAATCATATCTACCGAACTGGTAAAGTGAGATATTTACAGTTTCAAAGGTGCAACGAACGAATCCTAGTACTTATATATTGAAGGATAGTAAAGGTGAAGAAATTGCAGGCTGCTTCTACGCTGAGGAGTTGCAGAAAAGCTCAGAACAGGATGTTTTTCTCGTGAAGACAGTCGTAAGACGTCAGGAAATAAAGCACTAGTCAAATGGCTTGGTTTTCCTTCTACACAAAACAGCTGGATTGATGCTGGCAATTTGCTATATAATGGGCGTGCATAGAACACAACCACCACAGTAGCGGAACATGCGAGCTAAGAGATGCATTAGAGGAGGTGGTGGTATTCTAGACAAACTGCCTGTGGAATTACACATCCCTGGGTATTACTACTGTGGACCTGGGAGAAAGCATCAGAAACGCTTGGCGCGAGGTGACAAGGGAGTTAATCTGCTTGACGAAGCGTGTCTGGAATACGACATTACATACACTGCAAATAAAGATCTGTCAAGTCATCACGTTGCTGATAGGATTTTATCTGATAAGGCTAAGGCGATACGAAGTAGAAAAGATATTGGTGTAAGTCAACGCATCACAGCATTCGCAGTTGATAAAACCACGCATGGAAAAATTAAGTTGGGTTTAGGGGTGATGTATTTCAAGTGAGTTATGAATGCTGCACGTTGTGCACTAAACAAGAAGAAGAACAGGAAGGGCTGTTTGAAGAACCGTATCCTGACAGCGATATATGCAGCTAAAAACGCACTGAAGCAGAAATATGCGGAGAGAAGATGAGGATCGGTTAAAGCACCTAGAGTTCTACCATTACACAAGATATCAGGTGGTTTTATTCCATTTCTCATCTCGACTCTCTCCACGCTCTCGGCGGTAGGTTCCCTCGCTGGTAGTGCTGCAGCTATTGCTCGAACGGTCAAGAGCGCCCAAAATCCCCAAGCAGAGTTAGAAGAGGCAGAAAGACATAACTGCATGATGGAAGCCGCAGAAATAGGAAAAGGACTATTCTTGAAACCGTACAGGAAAGGGCTTGGTGTATTCATAAATAAAAGAAAAGCCCATAAGCGATCATACCAGATCGACCCCTCACAAATACAGATCTTAAGTTTGTTAGAGACAAAT
This sequence comes from Schistocerca gregaria, assembly GCF_023897955.1. Classification (NCBI taxonomy): domain Eukaryota; kingdom Metazoa; phylum Arthropoda; class Insecta; order Orthoptera; family Acrididae; genus Schistocerca; species Schistocerca gregaria. The sequence continues at coordinate 582,916,988 of NC_064922.1, forward strand.
TAAAGATACCAAGATTATGTGGTGTGTTTATGCGGTATACATTACCGAAGCTATGTGGAAAACTGGTGAATGCGGTATTGTGAATTTGGATGTTGCTGGATGCCCTGGCATCCACTGGGTATGAATAATGCGGATACCGTCTACTGTTTCGACTCATTTGGTGACCTGCAGCCACCAGAAAAATTACAACGAAACTTCTTCACTCACAGAAGACGTGTGCTTTACAATTATCGACGCTATCAGGACTTAAATACACACCTCTATGGACATCTATGCTTCATGTTTCTCTTGACATTCACGAAGATGAAGAAGAAGAAGAAGAAGAAGCATGCTGTATATATAGAAGGTTTAAACATTTCTTCATCAGTTGAGATTCAGATGCAATGTCTTACACTTTGACGTTGGAAGAACGATCATCTATATTACGTACAAATTACTTTCCGCCAATTGATTTGAGCGTTGGTGAATGGAGTACTGCATTGATGGGACTGGAGACGTACAACAGCATCCCAACTATCACAAAGACTAACAATAGACTCCATCTGGATATTAATGGTGAAAAAGATATTGTGGAAATAGAACTGGGTGCATTCGATAACGACGATTTAAATGAAGTCTTAAAACAGTCTGGAAAAGGTATTGAACTACGTGCAAACATCAGTAGACTTAAATCTGAAATAAGGACTGTAAATGCAACGACTGACTTTTACCAGAAAGGTTCAATAGGACGCCTGCTAGGTTTCACTAAAGGACAGATTTTGAAGAAGGATCCAAGTAAATTTTACAAGCCAGGTCAGACGTCAGACATATTCCCTTTCAGCACAATCCGTGTCGAGTGTAACATAGCAACGATAGTCTGATTCACACTATTTAAAAATTCTTCCCCTCAGTTGCAACAGGGTATAAGATCGTTGAGACCCCTGCAAATGCAATATACCTTCCAGTGACAGCACAGACATTGGACTATTTGGAGCTGTGTATTGTGGACCAGAATAATCAACTTGTCGACTTTCATGGTGAGGAAATCATTTTACGATTACATCTAAGGAAGGGTGGGCGTACGGTATAAAACAAGTGCACGCAATCGACAGCATGCCATTTCGTTACCGAACAGTGAAGTGATAACATGTGCGAACTACGAGTTTGTTAAATCAGTGAGTCTGAAACCGCGCAATGACGTTCTCATTCAATATAACCAATTCGGTAGAGTATGATGAAAGAATTATACGTCAGGAATACTTCTCTCATAAACCTTATGCTTCAACCACATTTGACAAAAACGATGAAATCAGGATTGTCATCCACCTCCAATATGCACTCACGCTTCCATGCAAGAGTTTCTTATATCTAGAGGGGTCATTCAAGAAAACCGACGGCAGCGATACAGTGGGATCCAAGCTAACACACAATGCTTTAGCATTCCTGTTCTAAAAGATATGCCATGAACTCAACGGGTCTGAGATAGACCGCACATGCAATGTCAGTATAACGTTAACCCTTAAAATGTATGTATTTTCCAGCACATGTTTCTCATACATATAAGATTAATTTTTGTATTTATTTTGTATTTTCATTGTTTCAGCACATGGTGCTTATTTATATATATTTGCTTCAAGTAAATAGTGTGTGTATGTGAGGGTTTCCACCCCATCCTCACAAATGACTCTTATCAGCATGAGGAGACAATCCGACTTTAGATTGCAGTACAGTGTACACTTCATGACCTCGCGATAAAATACTAGTTTGCCGAATTATGTGTGGAGGAGCGCCTTGAACGTTGCGACCATGCATGCACTGCAAACAGTCTTCAGCCATGAGAGCTCGAGATGACACACGTTTAACATACTTTGCCTGCCTCCAGGTCCTCTGTCTATTGCACAATATGCATACAACTCAAGCCCACAAATTTTACAATCGGTAAACCATTTGCCTCGTCTTTCATGAGACCAATAACCTTCTTGTTCTTAGGAACAATACCGTAATGATTATTGACCTGATAAGAAGACGTGTCGAATTCTTTACCATGGCATCTAATTACTTCATATGGATCGCAGTTCTTGATCCAGTAGATAAAGCTGCCTGTATCCATATAAAGCAACGTTGGTTCTATGAAATGAGGTTTCGTAAACTCATAGTGGGAGCAGTACATGTAGAATTTGGAGATATCCAGTATGCACAATCCAAATAAACAGGCATCGTAAACTCTATGGCAGTCTCCGACATCTCCACAGCAACAAAGTTTTCATTGAAGATGGTGGTACACTTAAAATTTGGCCTGGCGATACACTTTCTCACGCCATAACGCCCTTTCTAATCAAAATAGCGCGTTCATTTCTTACATTTTGCATAGTTTGTCTGAAAATGGAATTGTTCATCGATTTATAAAAATCTTTTTCAAAATCATTACTTGCGAACGCCCCCTTTTCGGTGTTTAGTTCAATACACTTCTTCAACCAGGGGGATTGCTTGAAGGAGATAGCCTGGATGACAAACAAGCTTCATCACTGCTGGAGGTTATGATAATTAATAGCATACCTCTGCTTATGTCCAACTGTAGCCAACAGTTTAGGGATGGTGCTACATCACGGAATTTGTTGCTCTGGACATCACAGCAAGTCGCTTGTCCCTCCATGCAAACTATTAGGATATGTGATGACTGCCTCAGCCCATACCCTACATCAGAATCGGCCACAAGGCCCATTATTTTTCCACCTAATCCATTCTATTAGTTTTCAGGCACCCATCGAAACCCACCAACCGGCATTGGCTGCATCATGGTGTGCCCATATAAGTTGTTCACATGTAAGTACATAATGTAACTCAAATCAAGGGATGCGTTAAACCTGACATCCATCTGTGGGTTATTAGCCTTGGCATGCCTGTGAACGCATTAACAAAGTCCCCCATGGATCCTTCACTCAAGAAATACAAGCATTGCAGCATCAGTCAAAATTTCGACGCTGCGCCACATTGTTTTGAGCATAGCGTCCCAGGACAACCCAGGTGCCGTGTAATAAAAGGCAGGGTCCAGAGAGTAAATGGCCATACATACACTCCCTGACTTTTCGAAAACATCTGCAAGCAATCTCACATCTGTGTCTACATATAGTCTTGCATATTCTGCCAAATTGGGGATGTTGAATTCCTACCAGACATTCACAGCATGCTCATAATCTGCTGTAGTTACAGCATCGCCTATGAGAGTACTGTTAAATGCAGATATGTCGGGAAGCCTGGTTTCATTGAGTTTTGCCTTACTATCAACATATTCGTATGGGAAAACTCCTTTCCTAGTCGCAAGTTGGAACTTTCCCTCATCAGGAAATGCAGATCGAGTGTTATGCATATCATTCCGAGGAAAAGTTTTAAAGGGTATCTGGAGTGAAGTCTGCATAAAGCTTTAAAGAGTCGAAGAAGTGGATCGTAATTTCTGGCGTCATTCGTTTTGAGAAAGCAATGTTCTTCTCAACACTTTCAGGGAGGACACTGACCAATCATTCTTCATTCCGAAATTAACCAAGTGCTCAACGAGAAAATGAGCATCATACCCACTCAGATTATGAAAAAAGACAGGTATGTGCCGTGCATGGTAACTTATACTTCAAATTGCATGCGTTATGAGCTGCACCGTGGAATTTCCCCTAAGATGGCCATGATCTCTATGGGGAGTTTCAGCTTTTCTATCTAACGGTAGCCCACAGATATGACAATTAACCGCCTTTTCATACAATTCATCATCTTCCTTTGATTTGGTCATGGGAATGTTGATGCTGTAGAGCTTATCAACTTCCCATGAAAGTTTTTCAAGCTCAGCGAGGAGCCAAACCGCAGGATCGTCCCCAACATAAGAATTGCAGCGATTAAGTTTAGAATTATCTCCACATACAACTTGGAATGCTACAGCATATGGTACATGTTTCTGTGTGATGGTTGTATGTGAGGCTAAAAGGTTCCCTTCACGGCATGTAATAGGAGCCAGCAGGCATTCAAAGTCGGCATACACTACAAAAGGACATCACTGCTGGTGGTGAGCATTTTGAAATTTAATGCAGTTATTTTCCTCTGTGGGCATAATAACACATACTGGGTCCTTAGAAGCACAACCTAATAGATGTATCGCTAATAACTCTTCTGATGAAAAATAATTCAGACACCTTAAACAAATTTGCTTTTTACAGTGATTTTTTGGTAGTTGGGAGGAATGGAGTTGGGACATGTCTTTGATCCACACAAAGTGATAATTATCACCTTCAGAGAAGAGCAGCCTGTTTACATACAACTCTTGCTCACCTGCAAATTTTGTGCTTGTCTTGCTCATCTGACTTATCGTTATTCTTCTCCAGGCCATAAATGTGAACCGATATGCTGGTATTCTGCGCCTCAAATTTAGGTATGTCCTGAATCTTTACAGGGAACTCTGTACCATCAAAGTTATAACATGTCTTAATATCGTGGACGTTGTAACCGTTTGGACACTGCGGATGATCTGTGTGTTAGGACTTTTCCTCACAAGCCAGGATTGACCATACAAAAAAAAAAAACCTTGATCCTTTCTATTTTCGACATTAATGCATGCCTTCTTGTTAGCTATATGCTCTGGGATCTTCATATAACTGGACCCTTCATTTACCATATCACAGACATGTATATGGACGTCAAGGTGTGGTATATGGCTGAGCGCTTTAGTGGACACATTTACTTCCATCTTGAAAATCGGGTCATAGTAGCGCTCGAGTTGGATTCACGATACCACTCAGCAATGGATGTGCTCAGAGAAATAACGCCGAGAAATAACCCCATATATAGTGCAGGGTTGTAGCCTCTGCATCAGCTGGATGTTTAGGTGTGATTCAACTCGCAGCATAGTACTGCGCTGCATTTAATGGCGTTAAATGTCGGATCTTCTAAGACTTTGAGGAGTTCAGTCTCCAAGACAGGGAGGCATGCCTCTAAAAACCCGACATGGTAGCAGTACCTCCTACTGCTAACATTGTGTGTGATATTACAGACAACAGCATTGCCTAGTGCCGGTGCTGTGTACCAAACCACATGGTGAACTCACTGTTTGCTACCATCTTCGGTAACAGTACTCACGTTATCAGCTGACATTATGGTAACACCCTCTTGTGGTGGTGTTTTGTACTAGGCGTTGTGGTGAACACACTGTTTGCAGCCATATTGGATAACAGTTCTTGCGTCATCAGCTGACGTCATGAAGGCCATCTTGGGCGACAGGCCCCTGTGATGGTGGTACTGTGTACTAGGTCAGTTTGAGTCTGGACTTTGCAGCAAACAGTGTTTCCCACCATTTACTCCCACCATCTTGGATTGTGTCACAGATGAGAGCGCTCTCTGGTGGTGGTACTGTGTGCTAAATCAGTTGCAGTCCAGACCTTGTGGTGAACACACTGGATGGCTGTACTGCATGACATTGTTTAAATAAAGACTTATATCCAGCACTGGTCGAGTCCTTTTTCCCACGAATCCCTAGGAGGAGGGGGCAGTTGGGTGACTTAGTAGAGATAACGAATTGACTTTTCGTTACCACCAAAATTCAAACTTGGTGCCAGTTCCTAGGAGGAGGTGGCAGTCGGGTTACTTAGGTTAGTGAGGGTAGCCCAAGTGACCTATCTTTACCTTCCACTCCAGCCTTTTTTCCTGCCAGCTTGTAGGTGAAAGGCAGAGTTTGGTTGCGTCTGCCATTAGTTTTGAGAGATACTGTGAAATTTTACCCAGCATGATAACACCACTTTTATGGGATCATCAATTTTTGAGCTGCACTGCAATTTTAGGCAGTCCTTGTGAAGTGCTATGCATACAGTTTTGTAATGAGGAACAATCTTTCTGATTAATTATGTAATTCGGTCTGATGTTTACTTCAGCTTCCTAACTAAAATAAATAGGTGCACCAACCTAACCTTCCTCTCCTGCATCTGCAAACTTTCCATCTGTTGGGCTGTGCATTTGGACTTTCTATCCAGAAGGACCAAGGTTTGAGTCCCAGAAAGAGCATTCTCAGTTTTAATTCCATACCATTTCCCGCATGGGGGTGGGGTGGGGTGGGAGGTCAGCACAGCCTTGGAACTTAGGAATTCCCGCCGAAATTCGGAATTCCCGCCAAAATTCGGAATTCCCTTCAATAGGATACGTGGTTGAGGGGAAGGGACTGAGGGGGTACTCACATGTCACCTGAGGAAAACACATGAAGTCATACAGGCTCCCTTAGGTGGGGATGAGAAGGAGTTGAGTGGGCATTTGGAGTAATTAATTGGCCAATTTTATTGATCTTCATATCAATTTGATATCAAAAATGGGCTAGTGCCGCCCTTACTCTATTAAGAGCGTCCCTCCATCAGCAGTACTCAAGATAGCGATCGTAGTGACAGTTAGTAGTGTTGGACGTTGTTCATGTGGACTAAGCATGAGTGTTACACATAACATCTGGTATCATGCTGACACAGGCTCAGCCACTGTCTTTCCAAAGAGGCAGCACCGTATGTATTATGAAAGACAATTAAAATCAAAATCTAAAAACATTTTGAAAATCCGTTTTTCCTCTCAGTAAAACTGCTCACCATGTTCACTGTCCTCTTGATTGATGTGCAAGCATGATGGCTTCTGCTGGCCGATCAATTTCAGATTACAGTACTTGTTAGATATCATTTACCAACAGTATCATAATGTATAGCACACAAGTATACACTGCATAAGAATAAGCATCATAACTTTAAAGGAACCTCATGCTAACCTATAACAGGCACAAATCACAATTATGCTTCACATAGTTTTATAGTCTCGAAATTTGTTTAAACCTGATTAGATTTCTTTCAGAAAATTAGTAGGCCCTGTTTTTGTGTCTACCTACAATTACGTATTAGTGGAGAACACAGGTTTTGTTTATTGTAATATATATTTCTGTAATACTGTATCATATATCTAAGAAACAAAGGGAATGACTTCAGTGTTACATTGTTTGAGGACCTGGTACTATTATAGTGTACACAATAGTATGGAATTATATGAGAAAAGTAACAGATAAACTCAGTATTTGTTAAGGACAGGAGTACTGTTCCTATTTAAAGATTATTATATAAAGCAAATGCAAAGGCATGAGCTTGCATACAATAGTGTTGGTAATAAACTAAAGACATAGTCAAATAATGCTGTTTTTGGTGAAAAGTGGATAACCCAAGACAGTTAAGTAAAATAACTCATGGACAAGTAAGTAGTGCAACATGTAACTGTAACAACTATAACATTCTTGTTAAAAGACATAATGGCTTTCAGTTCAATACTTACCATAAAATGACTGAAGTACTATACCAAGTAGGTTAAGTTCACAGACAGCTCTCCATGCCTGAAGATATTGGTGATACCATTTGGATAGTGTCCAGTGATGATTTACTTACAAAAAGGTAATAATTAAAATTAGGCATAAAATTGTGTTACAATCAAATACCGAGCCACTAGAGGGGTGATATGTGCTGATATTCATTATGGAGTATACCACATACTTGTTAACACTAACGTCCTTCAGTGCCACTGTTCGATATATGTTTTGTAGTAAGTGCACTGTGTATATAAACTATATAGTATTTGTACTAAAGAGAAAACAATTAATATGTATTGGTCATGATGCAAAAGATATGAACATTTGTAAAGTGTTTGGTTTGCATTTAAAATAATGTGTACTTTTCCTTGTTGCTCATTCTGTGACAGGGTTTCAAAAAAGCTGGAGCAACGGCGGCGGACTTGCTACAGCAAGTTACAGCTTCATTGGAACTTGTTACCATATCCACCAAGCTGACGGCCATGCCAAGCTAGAAGATGTCGTCTTTGGAACTGCAGCCTCAGATTATTACTAATTGATTTGTATTGTAAAAGAAAAACGAAAAAGTTTTGAAAGATTTTACATCTATATCAGTCAGTTACCTGATTGTCTTCATTGCATTAAGTTGAAACTAATATGTTCGAGCAATCAGAGCTTTTGATACAACGTTGATGACGTGAAATTGTATTATGAAGACAAATAAAACTGCACAGAAGATGTGATTTATGAAAAATTAAAACCTGTATGGAGAGAATTATCACGATAAATTCTATCAAGATCATATTACTGAAAAGATGTAGAACTTTTAGTTGAGTGGAACTCATAAAGTGAAGGGTAATACCTTTGAACTAAAAATTCTTCCGAAAAATGGCTAATAAAAGGTCAGTTCACACAGGCACCATCATTTCACGCTGCTGTCACTTCAAAGTGCTTTCAAACTGTCCGTCACGTCACGACATGTCAGGTCGGTTTAAGTGATCTCAACTCTCATGGCTGTCCTCAAATGTTTTTTCAAGGGAATTGCGTCCTTCGCAAAATGATTTCCAACTGTTTTTACGAGCGTTTGGGAAACATCATCAGTGGCCTGTAATACATATTTCCTTTCTACATATAATAAACATATTACCTGGTAGATATAATAACCTGCTATATTACATTTTATCGCGTCTTTCTCTTGTTTTTAGGTTAAAATCAATTTTCGAACCACAAAGTTCGTAATGTGAGCTTATCGTTCGGTGTTACTTACGATTTCCAGCGCTGTTAACTCGTGTGTGGTCCTGGAGATATATACGTTAATTTCCATACACCAACTGGCCGTTTTCTGGAGGTCTTTCACCCACATTCCTCACATCATATATATCACTTGCACTTTCCATTTTGTTATCAACATACACACATTAAAAAAGTTTTGCATCCTCTTGGTTCCAAGAGTTCCAGAACCTGTACAGAAAATTGGAATAGAGATCAACATAAACATCATTTTCGCCCTTTTTATTGATCTTGAAAACCACATTGCATATTGTACTACCATACAGCGAGACCTTCAGAGGTGGTGGTCCAGATTGCTGTACACATCAGTATCTGTAATACCCAGTAGCACATCTTTTTGCATTGATGCAAGGCTGTATATGTCGTGCCATACTGTCCACAAGTTTATCAAAGCATTGTTGGTCCAGATTGTCCCACTCCTCAACAACGATTCGGCATAGGTTCCTCAGAGTGTTTGGTGGGTCACATCATCCATAAATAGCACTTTTCAATCTAACCCCGGCATATTCGGTAGGGTCAGGTCTGGAGAACATGCTGGCCACTCTAGTCGAGCAATGTCGTTACCCTGAAGGAAGCCGTTCACAGGATGTGCAATATGGGGGCGCGAATTCTCGTCTATGAAGACTAATGCCTTGCCAATATTCGGCCGATGTGGTTGCACTATCCGTTGGAGGATGTCATTCAGGTATCCTACAGCCGTTACAACGCCTTCCATGATCACCACATAATGCCATCCCAAAACAGCAGGGAACCTCCACCTGGCTGCATTCGTTGGAAAGTGTGTACAAGACATTCAGCCTTACCGCAGTCTGGTTGAAGGCATATGTGATACTCATTGGTGAAGAGAACGTGATGCCAATCTTGAGCAGTACATTCGACATGTTGTTGGGTCCATCTGTAACACCACTGTGCAGTGTAGACATGCAGTCTGAGGTGCCTTGTCATGCTTCGCGCAGCACACCCATCATTCATTTTTGAAAGCAAACTATGAAGAGCGTCATCTTGAAATGTGGAAAAAAACGAAATTGAATTGAGAGTGTTGTAATACAATGCAGTTAACCATAAAAAGCAGTGAACACTGTTAGATCACCAAGGTTGGCAGAAATCTGACATCGATGCAAAGCGATTTTTTGGGGTCTAAATTAGCCCCTGCGGTGACACGACATTGTTAACTTGTCTCTGTCTCGCCCAATTTCGTGAAGTCATCAGTAGTGAGAGAACCTTCATACTGCCCCACATTGCACTGTTGCCCAATTAATTCGAGATGAAGGATCCATGATGCAGCCATAGATATGGCAACATTGCAATGACATCATGGTGGGAAGTTCAAATTTTGGTGGGATGATAGGTCAGTTGGGCTACCTCCATTAACCCTCCTTTCCCCTCCCGTCCTCCCACCCCCAAGAAAATCGGGGGAAGTTCAAATTTTGACTTAAAAAAGGTCACTTGTGCTATCTCCACTAACCTAAGAAAATGGCGATAAAAAGGTCACGTGAACTTCCTCCACTAACCTAAGTCTTTATAGGGATTGGTCAGGATAGGATTCCGCCTGTGCTGGGCTGCTGGAAAGGATGGACATAAGTCTTTATTTTGCAGGCAGACTTTATTTAAGCAATTTGAGGCAATAGCTCCATCCACTGCATTCACAATGAGGTCCAGAGTGCAAATGACCTATTTCACGATACTGTCACCAGAAGGCACTTCCATCCCATGGTGGTCTGGGGGGTAAAATAGCGGGAAAAGGTCTCAACCTGTTCTGGGCTGCTGGAGAGAGAAAGGAGTGTACTTTATTTATTTTGGCACAATTTATTTAGGAATGGATTACACCCAGATTATTTATTACACTGATGCAAAACACTCGCTCTCTCGTGCTTGGAGTCTCAATACAGACCTGCAAACTACTGGTAAGTCACCAAAATAATGCAGTACACTGATGTGCAGACACGCTCATTAATTGTAAACTGTCGAAATAACGCAGTACACAGCACAAAAACCTACATACTACTCGTAAATTACTGAAATAATGCTGTACACTGATGTGCAAACATGAAAACAAACCGTAAATTATCCAAATAATGCATGTAAAATGCTCTGCAGACACGCTCACTACTCGTGAACTGTCCAAATAATGTAGTACACAGTATAAAGATCTGAAAATTAATCATAAATTACGTAAATAATGCAGTACACTGATGTACAGTATAACATTTCAGCTCCTCAACACCAAATTAAAACGTTCCACTTCAATTTGTTTGCACTTATAGCGATCCCAGCTTCCTCAACCAAATTAAAACGTTGCATTAGGAGGTGTCTGCTTCGTGCAAAAGGTCTTGAGTTCATATTGACGACAACAAGTAATTCTTCATTACAGACGTTTATTTACAAGCAGAACTGACAGACTTCACAGACTCAACAACTGACTCTCAGAGCTAACTGCACTGCAAATCCGAACTGGCAACTGACAGCTCCTAGGTGTATTAATATCTTTCCAAACAATGAGAGTCTTTGACAATGCCTTGTTTACAATACGATAACAATTCACGACTTAAAACTAAATTAGACATTACAGAATTTTAGTACAGATTAAAGTAAGTAAAAGGATCAGTACATATAAATTCTTACAAGCATAATTTCCAAATAGATTTTATAACATTTTTCTACCAGCTTTTGGATAACCTTCACCAGATTTGTACCGATGTTTCCAGAAATATCTTGACATTTGATTCTGGATATTTCTTGAGTGATTTAGAACAACTATTTATATGTAAAATGATTTAAATCGTGTTTCAAAACGTAAATAAATCTTTTTAGCAATATTTCTCGATACAAAACGTTTTTCGAAATTAGGTTATGAAACAGTTTTCACAAGTTTCCGTATTTTTGCGATCATAATATAGAATTTCTCCATAGAAAGTTTCTAGAAGTGTGCATTAAACGTTCATTTACAGACTTTCTCTTTAGCTGGTGAGTTTTTAAAAGTATCTTGTCCATATTATACGAAATAATTTAGCTCAAAACTGATAATTTATACAATTAATCAGAGCTACAGCAAACAGTGAGTCTTTCTTTTACAAAATGAAATATAATTACAAAATTGAATGAAAATAGGTTACTAACACTAATATATATTTACATTAATTCTATTTTTGTTCCTTCTGTGCAAAATGTCCTAATATTGACACAGTACAATATTTAAACATCACCAAGGTTTCCCTTTACATTTTGCATATCTGTATCGACATCCCCTAAAAGTCTACAGTATCGAATACTTCAATATGTCCCAATATGTCCTGTAATGTTACACAACCCCCCCCCCCCCCCCCCCATCAGCACTTCCACGTGAAACACGGAAGGGTTGATGTCCTTACATTACAAAACAGAAAAGTGTTACACATATCTTTGGTGTCTTCTTTCTTGAAGACCGGTGATCTTCTTTCTTGAAGGTCGGTGATCTTCTTCCTTAAAGGTCGGTATACCTCAATGCCACACACTGTATTACAGTCTCATCTTCACAGTCCGTATGGTTTCCATATACACTGCAGGCTATCACAGGCTGCAATAGCACAGTCCGCTACGAATATACAGCATACAGTGGTCAAACCCAGTTGAACATTAGCAAAAGCATTTAATAGTCGGTGGGCCGGTTTTTAAAGACACAGAAATTTGAATTCTCTAAAGTCTAATTACTCAAGAAAATTTACTCTAAATAATTTCTTAAAGCTAAGAGAGGATAGACTGACAGATGGAGAAAATTGATTATACAGGATCACAGAATAAGTGTAAGATGCAATGCCAGAATACGAAAATGAAATATGACAATTGCATAGCTAGGGGACCTAGTGCTCGCCAAACACTTAGCACACAAAGAATGTATGCTCCCCTGAGGAATCAGATAAATACAACATAACAAAGTATACAAAAATATCCTGGTAAGATTACATATAAAAGTCTATAAACATCTATTATCTAAAACACTTTTTTACATTTTTTTTATACAATTTCAGTTCGGTCACATTTCGTAGGCCAAACAGTCTGCCGAATTTGGGTAGACTAGACGGTAAGCATTCGGATGAGGATTGTCCTGTATCTTGAAAGGTCCAATGTATATGTCAAAAAACTTTTTTAATTCACCACTGATGGCTTTAGACTTCTCTTGTGTTTTAACAAGGACCAAGTCTTCAATTTTAAATTGAGTAGGCTTCAATCTTTTGTCATGTCTACATTTCCTCTTATCACCTTGAGATTTCATGGTCTTTCTCACTATTTCCTCTCTCTCTTGAGTACTTAATGGTTTGCAGACTGGAAAATCAATGAAATCACTAATTGGATTTGGTGGTTTGCTATTATACTGTATTTCATAAGGCGAAAACCCTGTTGAGGAGTGCTGTAGGCTGTTCACAACATCTTCGAATTTCTCAACATAGTCAATCCAACTAGCATGATCAGTATTGCAGTAGGTTCTAAAGAATCGCCCAATTTCCCTCATGTATCTCTCCGACGGGTTTCCTGACAGATGGTAAGCTGAAATAAGAATGTGACATATTTTCATCTTCAACAAAAGCTTTCCATACTCCAGAAGTAAATTGAGTCCCATTGTCTGATACGATATTCTGAGGTTTTCCAACCCTGCCAAAATAGTCTCCTCTGATTTTTGAAATAATGCTCTTACTGTTTGCCTTTCGAAGAGGGTATAACTTAATGAATTTTGAAAAAAACATCAACCATAACAAAAATGCAGCAATAGCCGCCTCTGGTCTTTGGTAATGGTCCATATAAGTCGACAGCGACTAACTCGTGTTGTTCTTTTGGTAAGATGTTTTGCATCAATCCTCGACAAGTTTGGTTGGATACTTTTACTCTTTGGCACCTGTCACAACCCGTCAAAAATTTTTCTAACCCTCCTGGCTATGTTGTTAAAGTACACATTTTCTTGGATTTTTTGGATACACTTTTGAATCCCACAATGACCAAAACTTTCATGAATGTACTTGATGAGTACATTGATGTACTGTTCAGGCCAACGTAATTTCCATACATCGCTATCTACACTGTTTCTCTTGAATAGAATCCCCTTGTAGATTTTGTAATAATCTCCCACTTTTTCATGTCCCTTTTTCCCTAAATAACATTTGAGCAGTTTACAGTTCTCATCGTGGTTCTGATTCCGTCGGATGTCATTACAAATGTCTCTGATTTCTTGTTCATTGTCCACCCCTCTTAAATACATAATTTTGAATTCTTTTTCACATTCCCCACTGTCATCTTCAAAGTCACCCCCCACAGGTAGTCTAGATAAAGCATCAGCAACTACATTATCGGGTCCTCTAAGATATTTTATTGAGTAATTAAATTGTTGTAACAAGAGTGCCCACCTGGTAATCCTTCCATGATGCAACCTAAATTCTTGAATATAAATTAATGCCTTATGGTCTGTGTAGACAACTACCTGGTTTCCCAATAAATAATTTCTGAATTTAGAAAATGCCCAGTAAATGGCCAAAAGCTCTTTCTCGGTAACAGTGTATTGCCTCTCATGTTTTTTCAAGGTTCGACTAGCAAAAGCAATAGACCTGTGTTCTATTTTCCCATTTATATTTACTTCTTGGAAAAGGTGAGCACCTAGGCCATAATCACTACTATCTGCCATAATGCAAAAAGGTAAACTTAAATCGGGACAGTACAAAATTTGACTGTTACATAACTGTGTTTTTATTTCTTCAAAAGCAGCTTCACATTCCTGATCCCAAAGCCACATTGTGTTTTTCTTCAGCAATCTGTTAAGACTTGGAGCATTTAGAGCTTGGGTACTAATGAACTTTCTGTAGTAACCGCACATCCCGAAAAATGACTTTAGTTGTTTCTTGGTTTTTGGAATTGGGAATTTTGCAATTGCCTCGAGTTTTTCAGGATCTGGCAAAATACCTTCCTCAGAAATAATGTGCCCCAGAAACTTCAATTTTTTCAACTTACATTTAGATAATTTAAGTGACATTCCCCCTTTCCTTAATCTATTGCAAACCTCCCTCAAAGTATTAACATGTTCTTCCCAAGTTTCTCCAGTGATCAAAATGTCATCTACATACACAGTTAATTTTGTTAAAAGATCTTTTCCCAAAACAAAGTCAAGTGCTCTAATGAATTCGGCTACTGAGACATTCAGACCAAATGGTACCACAAAATACTGGTAACATCTTCCCCCATACAAAAAGGCAGTATACTTTCTTGAATCATTTTCTAATTCTACTTGGTGAAATCCTGATGTGAGATCTAAACTGGTCATGTATTTCATTCTTTCAAATTTATGAAGTAATTCGTCTATATTCTAGGGATGATCGGTCTCTCTTTCCAGATACTTATTTAGGTGTCTTGAATCTAGTACAAGCCTGACACTGCCATCACGTTTTGCGACCACTACCAAAGGATTATTGTATTGGCTCTTACTTCTCTCAATGATGCCCCACTCTTCCATTTTTTGAAGTTCCTTTTCTACATCTTTTCTCTTTGCAATGGGTACACTATAAGGTTTTATAAAGAATGGCTCATGTGGTTTTAATCTGAGTTTACATTGTGAGTTTACATTGATAATTCTTTACTCTGCCAGGTCTATCATCAAAAACATCACAGTAATTCCACAATAATCTTTCTAACTCTACCTTCTGTTCTTGGTTCAAATTATCTGATTCCCGTAATTTTCTTGAACTATATCCCCATATTCTCCATCATCATAATCCTCAGTAATTTCCTCCACACAATAACCACTGTCTTTAGAAAATGTAACGTCCCTAATTTCAATTCCCTTATCAGCACAGTTTTGAACCGACATGTCAGTACTGGAACATACTCTCGTCTTAGGATCAATAAAGGTAAACAAACTCTTTTCCCAATCAAATGGCGCATTAGCTTTTAATATCCAGTCCATACCCAACAGTACATTCTCATTTAGGTCACTTATTACAAGACATCCTTGAGTAAACTGTACATCATTTATACTGAAGGACAACAACACCTGTCTATTAACAATTTTGCTCAGTTTGCCGGTAATGCCTCTAATTTTTATTCCAACAACTGGTAATTCAACAAAGTCAGGATCATGCTTAATTATATCTCTTAATTTGCTTGAAATGGCACTAATTGGACTCCCTGTGTCAATCAAACAATACCCTTCCCAACCTGCAGGTTTAATTTTTATGTATGGACTACCAATAGTGGTGTTTTCCCTTTCTTCCTGTTCTTCATACAAAAGATCTTCTGCTATCTCATCATACCTCTGTTCCATATTTAGGTTTTCTTTATTAGGCAATACTTTCTTCAAACTTCTAGGTCTACTGGAATTTACTGGAATGTCTGGATTACTATTTACCTCACACACATCCCGACTAGTACCCCGTTTCATGATTTCATTAGGCTTAAAAGCAGAAACTGGTTCACAAATTTCCCTTAATTTGATCTTAACATCATTGTCATCACTGTAATCTTTAAATTTGTTCCAAACAGATTTCAAAATAAACTCAGATGCATCAGCACAATCAACCCCCCTGTCTCCTGATGTATTACTAAGCTGAACTGGCACAATCTGATTCTCATGTGGAATGTAGTTAGAGTTCCTGGCACAACTATTCTCAACACTATTGCTTATAACATCCTCCTTAACTTCAACATAAACTATTCCATCCAATTCACCATCAAAATCTTCTAGTACATAATCACCATTAGCCTTAACATCAACATTATCATCATCATTGCCTGAGCTTACACTACAAACACTACTAGTATCACCAACATTACTCACAACACCATCTTCACCAACCACATCCACATGAATATCAGACTTTCCAGAAACTTCAGTACGAACATCATTATGACAACTTACATCTAAAACATCACCACACACAAGTTTGTACCATCAAAAATTGTCAAAGTTATCCTTACCTTTCATTTCAGCATTAGGTGCTTCTTCTTAATTATATAAATTTGCAATTATATCATCTTCTAAGCCTACTTCATCAAAGGTAGCCTGGTTCCTATTACAGTTGTTTCGAGTATTTTCTCTGATGACATTCCAAAATTTCCTGTCAAATTTAATTTTTTCATTACCTCTATCTACAGATCGATCATAAGCATACTGTCTATACTGGTTAGGTCTCTGATTATAGTGCTGTCTGTTCCGGGTGAAATTAGCCTGATTTTGAAAATTCCTTGCCACAAACTGACAGACTCCCAGTGGAGCATTTAGTCGTTTAAAGGCATATGTCTGTCGTTTCCCTGCCTCGGGTTACCTTCTCTCATGTCATTACCCCAGGACCTGTTTCGATTTTCCCATTCTCTGTTTGAATTAAAGTGCTGATCATTCCTACCAAAATTTCTTCTGTCATTGCTATTATAATCATTCCTGTTGTTGTTAAAGTTTCTTTGTTCACTATTATTGTTATTATTTCCACGGTTTGGTTCCCACCCTCTGTATGATGAACCTACAAAGTCATTGAATCTGTTGTTTTGTTCAAAGGCTCTATCAAGTTTGTCCACATATTTCAAGAATTGTTCTATGGACTCATCTGGACCATATACTAAACCCCATTGTACTCTTTTCGGAAGTCTCCGTTTTAGTGCATCAATTTGAGTTAGCTCATCAAATGGCTTATCCAGATGCACTAATTTTTGCAACTGTTTCTCACAATAGGCTTTCATTGACCCATCAGATTCTCTGTAACTAGGACCATTCAAGAATTCACTTTTGATTCGAGCTTGCTCAGTTTCAGACCAAAATTTGGTTAGAAAACATTTTTCGAAATCTTCAAAGGACATTTCCGCGGAACAATTCTGATTGGCCCACGAAAGCGCCTCACCATCAAGTAATTTCTTTACAAATTCTATCTTAACACTATCTGTCATTATGGACGTGAACTGCTCCTTGCAGAATTGCATGAAGTCTTTTGGGTGTATATTCTTGTCACCGGGATAAGTTTTAACGGGAAAATTTCCCCATACCCCATTACAACTATTACTAAAACCTTTTTGCAACATAGTTTCTTGTATTTCTACAAATTTTCTGTCTACAGTTTTTTCGACATTACCTACTCTACTACAAATTTCTGTGACCTTTTTGTCAGAATCAGATTTGAAAGATTCAATTTCGCTTTCAAAAAATCGTTTTGTCTGGTCAAATTCATTTCTCAATTGAGAATTTTCCTCATTTACAAAATCAACAACTTTTTTAAGTTTTGACTGGTTATTTGAAATTTCGTTACTTAAATCAGTTTCAAGGACAGAAATTTTGCTCTCAACCGTGTCCACACGACAACTAAGTTCTTTTTGGTTTGACTCAAAAGTAATTCGCCATTCTTCGAGAACCTGATTAGTGTGAGCAATCTGTTCTGTATTTGAATTTATTTCTGATTTTAAATCACACACAGCCTTCGAAATCGACCTGTCCATCTGTTGTTGTGTCTGTTCAATTTGTTGACGTAATTCGGCACAAGAATCGTCCATCTTCGAGTTTGTGTTATCCAACTTCGAGTTTAACTCTGAAAACATTTGTTTTGACATTTCCAACATCCCTACACTGGCAGAAGCACTTTCCCTAATAGGTGTACTCGCTACACCGCTGTCAATACTGAAATCTACGTCTTTTTCCTTTATTTTAGGAAGCAGGTACTCATCTTAGTGTCCGTCGGCGGTCGTTGGTGTCCGTGTTTTGCGAAATTTCTTCAATTCCAAGATGGTTTCGCTCGGTTGATTCACTCCTCTTCTTGTGACCCCAGAATCGACGTATTTACTTCTGAAGAATGACTGGTCCGTCGTATATCCTCTTCTTGTGGTCTCAAAACAGACTATTTTCTTCTTGTGATCCCAGAAGAGACGTATTTTATTTTGAAGAATCACTGGGTGGTCGTCATATCCTCTGCTTCCTCCACCAAATTATAACATTTCAGCACCTCAACACCAAATTAAAACGTTCCACTTCAATTTGTTTGCACTTATAGCGATCCCAGCTTCCTCAACCAAATTAAAAGGTTGCATTAGGAGGTGTCTGCTTCGTGCAAAAGGTCTTGAGTTCATATTGACGACATCAAGTAATTCTTCATTACAGACGTTTATTTACAAGCAGAACTGACAGACTTCACAGACTCAACAACTGACTCTCAGAGCTAACCGCACTGCATATCCGAACTGGCAACTGACAGCTCCTAGGTGTATTAATATCTTTCCAAACAATGAGAGTCTTTGACAATGCCTTGTTTACAATACGATAGCAATTCACGACTTAAAACTAAATTAGACATTACAGAATTTTAGTACAGATTAAAGTAAGTGAAAGGATCAGTACATATAAATTCTTACAAGCATAATTTCCAAATAGATTTTATAACATTTTTCTACCAGCTTTTGGATAACCTTCACCAGATTTGTGCCGATGTTTCCAGAAATATCTTGACATTTGATTCTGGATATTTCTTGAGTGATTTAGAACAACTATTTATATGTAAAATGATTTAAATCGTGTTTCAAAACGTAAATAAATCTTTTTAGCAATATTTCTTGATACAAATCGTCTTTCGAAATTAGGTTATGAAACAGTTTTCACAAGTTTTCGTATTTTTGCGATCATAATATAGAATTTCTCCATAGAAAGTTCCATAAGTGTGCATTAAACGTTCATTTACAGATTTTCTCTTTAGCTGGTGAGTTTTTAAAAGTATCTTGTCCATATTATACGAAATAATTTAGCTCAAAACTGATAATTTATACAATTAATCAGAGCTACAGCAAACAGTGAGTCTTTCTTTTACAAAATGAAATATAATTACAAAATTGAATGAAAATAAGTTACTAACACTAATATATATTTACATTAATTCTATTTTTGTTCTTTCTGTGCAAAATGTCCTAATATTGACACAGTACAATATTTAAACATCACCAAAGTTTCCCTTTACATTTTGCATATCTGTATCGACATCCCCTAAAAGTCTACAGTATCGAATACTTCAATATGTCCCAATATGTCCTGTAATGTTACAACAGACACGCAAACAACTCGTAAATTGTCAAAAAATTTTGCATGTAAAAAACTCTGCAAACACACTCACAACACTTATACAGCCAAAAAATAATGCAGTGACAAACACTCACTGGACACAAAAAACGACTATTGTAAGCCGCACTGTATCATAGTCCCCAATGCATGCATGTACCGACGCCACTGCGAGTCACCACCAGACAGATGAACGCAGGGATGCGAGCCATTGCTTTCAGGCCACTGCCAACGGCAGCCAGCAGGAGAAAGTCGTGTCTATTTTTGGGTGTTATACTGACGTCACATGTCTATTTAAATAAGAGCCAAGTCACCCTCTGGACATTCAAGTGTTTGCCATTTCTGGCTCGATACCTCTCTACCTGCGGTCCAGCGAATACCTAATTACTGAGCGACTCAAACTCGCAGATGCAGCTAAAAGGTTCTCAATATTCTACTGACCTCACTGGTCGCACTATAGAAATCTGTTGCAGTGCTTCCCAGAATAGTACAGGGTGCATTCTGCCTAGCGATCCTATTGCGATATGTGAGATGCCTCCAGCCCACACATGTTTCCTGTGACTGAGGCATAGCATCGAAATGTTCGTGTAGTGACTCATCATCACAGGTGCAGCTAAAAGGTTCTTGATGTTATACTGATGCCTCATGTCTATGTAAATAAGAGCCAAGTCTACCTCTCGGAAATCGTAAAGTGTCGTAGAAATGATTAACGGTCACTTTTGTAGGAGCTTTCGTGATGTCTCAGGTTGTCTGCTCGGAAATGCTTCTCCTAAGAGGAGTTGTTCACGAAAATGGCCCAGAATAACGGCGAATACATTCCTTCTTATGGTCCTAACGTGACAGCCCATCTGTCACATATTACCCTTCCTGGAAATCGTTAAGTCCTACTTTCAACAAATATCTCGGAAATGCAAACTTTCTCACAGCTATGTAGAGGCTCCTTTGTCCCAGCAGAAGGATGTCTTCTTAATGAATGGCGCTTTCTGACTGGCTCTTACTGAGTTTACCCACAAATTACTGATGATTCTGGTGTGGAAGCACTGCCTGTCTTTTTCTGCAGACGAGACTTTCAGTGTCAAAAAAACTATATTATACAAATCGCCATATTGCACAGACAGTTAAACCATGCAAAAGTTGTCTACAGATCACAGAAGCTTGAATAATAGAGCGATTAACCGATCTCCAACCCAACAGTATATCACCATGTACCATGTCATTGTAGTAAATATACAATTCGTATCCTGCGCCATACAAAATCGCCCCTTTTGCATAATTCATATAGCTATCGACCGCCAGACACTCGTACATATACCGCGAAGACAAGCACCATAAGCACTAGGTATTTTCCCACAAGGTCAGGCTGTCATGAATCGCAGCCAACAGTCACAAGTCATGTCCTTCTGACACATGACCAAAGTGCCCTCAGCGGACGGAAGCCACTCTCTGAACTTTTGTACGAAGACGGGTTCGTTTCCCCTCGGCACAAAGGCATTACTGTTTGTGGCCCCGACCTGCATGCTTTCTATACCCATCTCCAGATTCTGGAATTACAAGATCATATGTAATTTCACATGGTTTGCCAGAATATCATATCATTTACGCGATACTTATCCATATCAAGCACACAGCAATATCGCTTGCATAGTAGGACTATCGCTCCCATGGTACAATTCCAAAGATATAGACTGGAAATCATCTCTTTAGAAACCCGAAACATTAGCGAGATGGGGCGTGCTGTAAACCACTGAGTAGCTAAAACCTTACATTACTCCGTCTGCGAAAACCTTTACATGTGAACTCGGAAAAAAATAGAGTGAACTCATATTTCCACTCGTGAATATCGATGTTGGTGATTTAACAGTTTCAAAATCATTCTTATAATTTTCGAAGTCAACTATGGTGTTCCTCATGTCTAGAGGACAAGCAAATGTGTCTTCCATCTGCCTTTCACCTGCTAGATGCACACACCACAATCGATGTTCTCTCAACTAAGTAAAGGGGCAGAATATGCAGAAGCAGTCAGCTGGACAATTTACATGGGAGGGAATAATTGTCCACCGCAAACACATCCATACCGAATCTTCTCAAATGTCCACACGATCTCAAAAGCTATCCAACACCTAAGTATTAGTCCGCTATTCGGCTGTCTAGAGGACAACATGGTTAAGTCAACTACATTCCTGCTTCCAAACAGGCCTCTCCATTGGGACAGCTCCTGCCGTTATTGGGAAAAGTGAATCATTCCCGCCAAGCACGCATAGACAGAATCGTCCCAGAAAAATCAGCCAACTCATATTTGATCGCTATACTAACAATTAAATATTACGATCGAGGTCTCAATTGGAGGACATTCGACAATCAGCGAAGTATTGGAAGTACACCCTGTTGACGGCTGAGGCCCTGGTTAGAGAAATATCTGTACCTTCCTTATGACTCGACATATTTTTCCCTTTGCTATCACAGTATTCCACATCAAATCCATACCTTCCTTATGACAGGACAGTCCAGCATTTGTGCACCGCCGCCGTCAGTGTCAGCCAGTTTGCCGTGGCATACGGCATCCATCGCAGTCTAACACTGGTAGCATGCCGCGACAGCGTGGACGTGAACCGTATGTGCAGTTGATGGACTTGGAGCGAGGGCGTATAGTGGGCATGCGGGAGGCTGGGTGGACATACCGCCGAATTGCGCAACACGTGGGGCGTGAGGTCTCCACAGTACATCGATGTTGTCGCCAGTGGTCGGCGGAAGGTGCACGTGCCCGTCGACCTGGGACCGGACCGCAGCGACGCACGGATGCACGCCAAGACCGTAGGATCCTACGCAGTGCCGTAGGGGACCGCACCGCCACTTCCCAGGAAATTAGGGACACTGTTGCTCCTGGGGTATCGGCGAGGACCATTCGCAACCGTCTCCGTGAAGCTGGGCTACGGTCCCGCACACCGTTAGGCCGTCTTCCGCTCACGCCCCAACATCGTGCAGCCCGCCTCCAGTGGTGTCGCGACAGGCGTGAATGGAGGGACGAATGGAGACGTGTCGTCTTCAGCGATGAGAGTCGCTTCTGCCTTGGTGCCAATGATGGTCGTATGCGTGTTTGGCGCCGTGCAGGTGAGCGCCACAATCAGGACTGCATACGACCGAGGCACACAGGGCCAACACCCGGCATCATGGTGTGGGGAGCGATCTCCTACACTGGCCGTATACCTCTGGTGATCGTCGATGGGACACTGAATAGTGCACGGTACATCCAAACCGTCATCGAACCCATCGTTCTACCATTCCTAGACCGGCAAGGGAACTTGCTGTTCCAACAGGACAATGCACGTCTGCATGTATCCCGTGCCACCCAACGTGCTCTAGAAGGTGTGAGTCAACTACCCTGGCCAGCAAGATCTCCGGAGCTGTCCCCCATTGAGCCTGTTTGGGACTGGATGAAGCGTCGTCTCACGCGGTCTGCACGTCCAGCACGAACGCTGGTCCAACTGAGGCGCCAGGTGGAAATGGCATGGCAAGCCGTTCCACAGGACTACATGCAGCATCTCTACGATCGTCTCCATGGGAGAATAGCAGCCTGCATTGCTGTGAAAGGTGGGTATACACTGTACTAGTGCCGACATTGTGCATGCTCTGTTGCCTGTGTCTGTGTGCCTGTGGTTATGTCAGTGTGATCATGTGATGTATCTGACCCCAGGAATGTGTCAATAAAGTTTCCCCTTCCTGGGACAATGAATTCACGGTGTTCTTATTTCAATTTCCAGGAGTGCATAAACAGGCTTATCAGACCTCTAGCTCACCGGTAGATATACTGTCTGTGATTTGGAATCAAGTCTTTCCATTCAATCATATACCTGTGTTGGATCCTATGGAGAAGTCTTAATGATTACAGCCACTAGCGATTCATATTTCTGGAACTCTCATATCTCGAAACAAGTCATCTTTCTCGAATCTATCTGCTATAGTAAAATTCCATTGTGGTTTTAGGTAGCCCCTATGTATCTTGCAACTGTCCCTCAGACTCTGCACTACCATACCTGCAGCTTTGCATCCTGTAACTGTGATTGATGACACAATACAGATTGGTGATAGGCGGATTGAGAGAACACCTGGCTCAATGAATTTTGTTTTCTGAAGACCTATCAGAAAACATAAATTATTCAGTTAATGATACGGAAATGTACAGTGAAATACTGCATTTAACCTATGTACATAAGATTGCAAAAAGCCTGAGCAAAAAGAAATATAAAACCATTATAAAATTAACACTTTATGGCGAATAATCTCTCAGCTTAGAGAGAGAGGTATCATCGAATAACTATGGAGACAGTAGTTCATGAATTGCATAAACATATCCTCCTAGGCATGTTATGATTAAAGGTTTGGATGATTTATGGCAAGCTGATCTTGTAGGTATGAAGGAATATCCACTTGAGAAAAATGGATTCAAATATATTTTAATGGTTATTGATACATACTCCAATTTTGCCTGGGCATTACCTGTTAAAACAAAAACGGGCAGAAACGTCACGGATGTGTTTGAGCGTTTATTACACACAGGAACGAATCGATGCCCAGACAACCTCCAAACCGATCACAGTGGAGAGTTTTACAATAGTTATTTCAAGACCGTGATGCAGCGGTATGGAATACATAACTACGTGAGATTCTCTCATCTGGAGGCAAGTATCTTGGAGCGCCTGAACAGAACAATACAAAGTGGAACGTGGATGTGTTTTAACCTTCGTGGCTCATACAAATACACAAATTGACAGATATTCTCACATTGCAGATAGGATTTTAGCTGATAAGGCTAAGGCGATACGGAGAAGAAAGGATATTGGTGTAGGTCAATGCATCGCAGCATTTGCAGTTGATAATACCATGTGTGGAAAAATTGAGTTGGGTTTAGGAGTGATGAATTTCAAGCGAGTTATGAATGCTGCACGTTATGCACTAAACAAGAAGAAGGAAAAGGTCGGGTAGCAGAACTGTATCCTGGCCGCGATGTATGCAGCTAAAAACGCACTGAAGCAGAAAGGTGAAAAAGAAGAACAACAGGATTGGTTAAGGCACCTCGAGTTCTACCAATACCCAAGACATCTCGTGGTTTTCTTCCATTCCTCAACCCAGTCCTCTCGGCGGTGGTAGGGTCTCTCGATGGTGGTGCTGCAACTATCGCTCGAATGGTCAAGAATGCGCAAAACAACCAAGCGCAGTTAGAAGAGGCAAGAAGACATAACTGCATGATGGAAGCTGCAGCCATAGAAAAAGGACTATATTTGAAACTGTACAGGAAAGGACTTGGGCTATAGATAAATAAAAAATTTTTTAACGTCAAAGAGTACGACGTTGCATCTTGTCCTCAACTGATGAAGGAATGTTTAAAGCTCCTCCTTATAAAGTCTGATTCTTCTACTTTGTAAACGCCAAGAGAAACATGATGCATAGATGTCCACAGAGGTGTGTATTAAAGTCCTAATAGCGCCGAAAATTGTAGAACACACGTCTTCTGTGAGTGAATATCGTTGTAGTTCTTCTGGCCGTTGCAGGTCACCAAATGAGTCGAAATAGTAGACGGTATCCGCATTTTTCATAACATATGACACCCACTAGGTGCCTGGGCCTCCAACAACATCTAAATTCACAATACCACATTTACCAGTTTTGTACATAGTCTTCGGTAATGTATTCCGCATAAAACCACCACGGAATCTTGGAATGTTGAATTTTTTTCTAAGAAACTTAAGATTTTTTCCCCCTTGCCATTGGTGGCAATTGGCGAATGGAAAACTGAGCGGCGACGGTTTCACATTCACCAATTTTCACCAATGGCAAGCAATAAAGGAAAGTCCAATGGAAAACACATATTTCTGCCAATGACAACACTCAATGCAAAGACCAATAAAAGAACACCTGATACACTTCCTCCTCACCCTCATATCCAATGACTGCACTCCTCCATAGTATATAAGCAACCAAACAAGGGCTGACTCAGCAGTTAGCAGTACAACCTGAGGAAGGCGTCTTGCAACAGTCACCGAAACGTCGGAATTCTATAGTTCACAATGCGACCTTAAACCAAGAGGAATTTTATTGACTGTGACAACGGCCGCGGGAGCCTACATTTACATTTAAAAACTATTCTTATTTGGATGGCTAGCAGCAGGTGAAAAACTTAAAAGC
This sequence comes from Schistocerca gregaria, assembly GCF_023897955.1. Taxonomy (NCBI): domain Eukaryota; kingdom Metazoa; phylum Arthropoda; class Insecta; order Orthoptera; family Acrididae; genus Schistocerca; species Schistocerca gregaria. Next base: position 582,942,799 of record NC_064922.1, read on the forward strand.
TATTCTATTTACAAGACACACATGGAGTGTAGATATATTGTCACGTAGAAGAAGGTGCGAATGACGAACACTAACTTCGCTTGATGAAGGTTTATTCAGCACTTGCACATACAAGAGCGCGGAGCGAACTGCCTCTGACCAGAACAAGTGCAGTATATATACAGTCACAGAATATTCCAGTTCAAAGTTTCTTGACATTTGTGGATACTTCTAGAATGTACTCAAACCGAATATGGAAATTAAAATTTTACAGTTCAGGTGAGTTTTGAACTCATGACCCTCCACGAGAAAGTCTAGTATCACAACGACTACACGACGGTGACTGTGCTACACTACTTCTTCTGCGACATCGCTCCCTCCTTAAGAGAGCAGAATCTTAGTGTTAGGTCCTCCTACTCCGGGAACGAGTCATCGGTCCTGCTTACTACGACTCCCGATGACTGATGTTCGCTCTGGTGGTGATCTTAGAACTTTTTTTGCCGCTAAGCTCGTCGTCACCTTTCCTCTTGTTTCCTGTCGCTGGAGCTTCGAATTTACCGGGGGTTGTAGGATCCTTATAGGGCTTCATTCGAAGGGCGTGGACTGTATCTCTGATCTTTCGTCGTCTTGTGTCGGGGTCGAAATCTTCAACTTCGTAAGTACCATCAGAAAACTGTTTTACAACTTCATAAGGTCCAAAGTAGCACCTGAGGAGCTTCTCAGAGAGACCAACCTTCCGAACAGGAGTGACGATTTAGACGAGGTCACCAGGCTGGTAGACAACAGGATGGTGGCTCGGGTCATACCTTGGGAGATCGTTTTCTTGAGCCTGCAGCGGGCGGAGTCGAGCTAACTGCCGAGCTTCCTCAGCTCTGGTTAACACCTGGCCGATGTAGTCGTCGTCCAGGATGTAACAGAAACACAGTGTCAACCGTCGTAGCCGCCTCACGCCCATGCACCAGGAAAATGGCGTAAATCCTGTGGTGTCTTGTTTGGCGGTGTCGTAGGCAAACGTCACAACAGGTAGCACCTCATCCCAGTTGCTCTGCTCAACATTAATGAATATTGATAGCATGTCGGCCAAGGTCTTATTAAGGCGCTCAGTAAGCCTGTTAGTTCGTGGATGGTAGGCAGTCATGTGATGAGTGATGTTGCACCGATAGTTTATCTCTGTTCAAAGATTCGATTGAAAAACTACCCCTCTTTCCGTAATTAACGACATTGGGGCACCGTGTTTTAATACAATATCTTCCACTATGAATTAGGCTACATTGAGTGCTTTGGCTGTTTTCACGGCTTTTGTAATGGCATGGCGTGTTAGATAATCAGTGCAAACAATAATCCGTCTATTGACACTAGGAGTCGTTGGAAATCGTCCGAGGAGGTCAATCCCAACACGCTGGAAAGGCATTTCGGCTGGTGAAATTGGTATGAGTCGGCCAGGTGGTTTCTGAGGAACTGCCTTTCTCCTATGGCACTCTCGATAGTGCGACACAGTGACTGATGACACCCCTAAACAAACCTGCCCAGAAAAATCTCTTGTGGATCCTATCGTATGTCTTAATAAATCCTAAATGTCCAGCCTCATGTGTATCATGCAAATTCTGTAGAACATCTAAGTGCATGTGTTTAGAAATCACTGGTAGCCACCTCTTTCCAAACGGATCAAAATTTTTCATGCAAAGTAATCCATTAACTACCTTAAATTGTCCTTTCACATCCTCTGACCGATTTAAGGCAAGCATAATTTGAGATATCTTGGCGTCCTTGTTCTGCTCAGCATAGAGATCCTGGAGTGCAGCGAGACAGTCACTATCTTCATCAAAGTCTTGATGGTCTTGCCCAGGGTTTCTTGAGTGGCAGTCAGCAGCTTCAGGATTTCTTCCACTTTTGTACACTATGGTAATGTCATACTCTAAGACGTAGTGCCCACCTGGCGAGTCGTCCTATTGGATCCTTAAAACCTGTCAACCAACAAAGTTAATGATGGTCTGTAACAACTGTGAATGGTCTTCCATAGAGATACTGTCGAAATTTGCATATGACCCATACCACAGCAAGACATTCTCTTTCTGTACTTGAGTAGTTTCTCTCAGCTTTTGTAAGTGCCCTAGAAGCATAGGCTATAAACGTCTCTTTATCCATCCAAAATTTGCACCAGAATAGCACCGAACCCATACCCGCTGGCATCTGTGTGTAGTTCTGTAGGTGTTATCATACAGACCAAGTACAGGGTCAGTCGCCAGAGCTTTTCGCAGCACATAGAAGGAATCTTGTTGAGCACCACCCCAGATAAATTTAACATCAGATTTTAACAACTCTTGGAGTGGCCTGACTTTGATACAGAAGTCTTTGATAAAACGGCGGTAATAAGAACATAATCCAAGGAAGCTTCTCACATCTCTAATACTTTCAGGAATAGGAAATTCCGCTATAGATCTCACCTTTTCTGGATCTGGCCGCACACCTTCGCTTGACATAAGGTGTCCAAGTATTTTGGTTTCTTTTGCTCCAACGAGACACAAGAGACTTTCTTGGATTAAGTCTGAGTTCACCTTGTTGAAGACACTTAAGAATGTTCCTTAGTCTTTTTACGTGTTCATCAAATGTCTCTGAGAACACTATAGTGTCATCTAAATAACAAAGACACATCGTCAACTTTAGGTGACTTAGAAAATTATCCATCATCCGTTCAAAAGTTGCTGGTGCATTACACAAACCAAACGGCATTACCTTAAAGTCATACAGGGTCTCAGGGGTGATGAATGCAGTTTTCTTACGATCAGCCTCATCTACTTCGATTTGCCAGTATCTCGAGTATACGTCCATGGTTGAGGAAAACTTAGCCCCCTTCAGAAAATCTAGTAGAAGAGGCAAACGTCCTTTTTAGTTATCTTATTAAGCTTCCTGTAATCAACACAAAAGCGTCAACTGCCATCCTTCTTCCTGACTAGAACCACTGGTGATGGCCATGGGCTCTGCAAATGCTGAATTATATCATTCTTCATTATTTTCTCTACCTCGTCGCGAATTATTCGACGTTCCGTTGCTGATACAGTATGCTCTCTGGCTTATTGGTTGATGGTCTCCAGTGCTAAACCAGTGCTTCACCGTCGATTTGTCTAATTTGCTCTTTACCTGTGGACTGAAGCATTCATGGAACGCTTGAATGGCAAGTATCTTCTATTGTTCGTTAGTGAGATCTGGTGACAGTCGAGCTAGAAGATCTTGTCTCGTAGTGGTAGCGCCAAATTCGCCCACAGACTCGGCATGGGAGGTTTCTATGTCACTCAGCTGTTTGGCAATTAACAGATCAGCATTTACTACGCACATGCGTCATTGAAGGATCTGCTGTTCTCGGCAACAGTTAACTATCCACAATTCACCAAATCCACGAGACGACAGAGGTTGGGATGAGTCGTATGCTTCTCTTACATTCTACTACACTTCAACAGAAACAAGTGTAACTTCAGGTGTGCCCCAGGGCAGCGTAATAGGTCGTCAGCTTTTTACGATTTACGTAAACGATTTGGTTGATGGTATTGACAGCGGCCTTAGCCTGTTTGCCGATGACGCTGAAGTCTATAGGAAAGTAGTATCACAAGAAAGTCGTGAACAAATCAATGAGGATTTGCAGAAAATAAATGTGTGGTGTAATGACTGGCAGTTATCTCTTAATATTAGTAAGTGTAACCTACTGCTTATAACAAGGCGAAAATCCCCATTGATGTACGAGTACAAAATAAATGATCAGTCTTTGGAAGCGGTAACATCAGTCAAGTATCTGGGTGTCACTATTCGAAATGACCTCAAATGAAATGATCAGATTACACAAGTAAGCGGTTTATTGGTAGAATCATGAAGCGATGCAGTCCATCAACAAAAGAAATAGCTTACAACACGTTAGTTCGTCCAGTCTTAGAGTATTATTCGTCTGTATGGGACCCTTACCAGATGGGTCTGATTCAAGAGATTGAAAAGGTCCAAAGAAGAACGGCAAGATTCGTGACTGGTACATTTAGCCATCGCGAGAGCGTCACAAATCTCATAGAAAGTTTGAAGTGGAACCCACTTGCAGATAGACGACGCGCTAAGCAGAAGGAGCTGCTCACTAAATTCCGAAATCCAATCTTCGCCGAGGATGTAGAGCATATATTGTTACCACCAACTTTGAAATCGCGTAATGATCATCTTTCAAAAGATAAGGGGAATAAGAGCTCGTACTGAGGCGTTCAGACAGTCCTTTTTCCCTTGATCGATCCGCAAGTGGAACAGAGGAGGGCAAATATGACTTTGGCGCGAATTGTGTCCTCCGCCACACACCGCTTGGTGGCTAGCGGAGTATATATATGTAGATATGTAGATGTAGAGTCCACAAGAGCTTGGGCTGGATGAACATCCATGTGGATATCGAAGTAGTTTCCTATCATTTTTGTAGTGATCGATGGCAGAGGATTTTTCTCTTCAGCAGCATCACCTCCAAGGAAGGTCGTACCCTTTAGTTTTCCAGGTTGCGGCGGCTAGGTGATTGGCTGGAGCTTCTAAACAGCGGTGGAGACCCTGATCGGCGTGTTGGGGAGCGTCCTCTCCAGCGAATAGCTTGCGGCTATGGTGACCTACGTCGTCCTGCACCCACATCATCTTGTTCATATTCGTCGTCCCAGAGTTGGCGTCGGCTAAGATCGGTCTGGTGCCATCTGGCGCGGTCATAAAATATCCGCCGCCTTTCTTGAGAATAGTGCACCACATGTCCTGGTCGTCCGCAGTGGAAACATACTGGTTGGTTATCCTGGGTCCTCCAGACGGCTGTCTTCCTTGGTGCCCAAACAGGTTCCTCATACAGCATTGTAGGAACATAACTTCGCCTGGGTCTCGACATTTTCACCGTTTTAAAGGGAAACTAAAGATGAGAGATTGGGTTCAGTGTCTGTTCCACTTCCTCCCTTATGAGCTCTTGAAGCGTGTCGGTTTTTTGCTCACTGTGCAATCGAAGTGCCTTCTCTCACTATCTGACAAAGAACACTTGCGAAATCAGTTCGTTCCTACATCGATACGACATTTGAAAGCCGTTCAAACTTCTTGCGTGTAATTCTTTTTTGATGCATTGTCTCGATATACTGGCACCATTTTATGAAGTCGTCTGCTGTCGAAACCTCCTTCAGGAGTAGGTCTTGATACATGTCCTCACCAACATCTGTCATGAGATGTGCAACCTTATCTTCCTCCTTCATTCTAGGATCCACTATTTTACACAGCTCCAAGACATCTTGAATGTAGGATACTGTAGTTTCACCTGTATTCTGTGCCCTGCACTTCAATTTATCTTCAGCCTTGCACTTCTGCCGTTGTGTGTCGCCGAAATATTTGTGCAGCTCTGCCTGGAATACTTCCCAGCTTGTGAACTTCTCGTTGTTCTCATACCATTGCTTGGGAGTGCCCTCCAAGTGAAAAAATACGTTAGCCAAACGCACAGTGTCATCCCATTTGTTAAATTAGGCTATACACTCATATACCTTCTGCCACTTCTTTGGATGTTGGTCATCGTCACCAGAGAACCTGGAAGGATGTCTCATGTGGTGGCACACAGTTGCTGTCATCGCAGCGTCTTCTTCATCTTCTTCTATCTCCGATAGATTGCGATCTGTTGAAAATGGCTCGAACTCTGGTTTCTCGCCACGTAAACGGCGACTCTGTCGTGGCCTGATGGGAGCCACTGTGTTGTCGATAATGTGCGCTATCACAAGTTCCAATAGCCATCGCCTCCACCAGAATTTTCAACTCATTCTCTCTATGTATGATATACATGTATACATAGTACACAAAAATATTTACATGACACACACACACAAAATAACTTCCACCATGATCAAGGGGTCATACTGCTACCCTGCAGACTCTCTCTCTCCCTCTCTCTCTCTCTCTCTCTCTCTCTCTCTCTCTCTCTCTCATTCTCTCCCACTCTCACTCAGAGTCCCCCACCCCTTCTCTCGCTACAAGTGAGTAGAGTGAGTAGGGGAGAGTTTCAGTCTCGTCATCACGAATGACCCTTTTATCGATATGAGGCGATAGGCCGATTTTAGACTGCAGCATACCATACTGATCTGCCATACCATATGCATTGGCTGTGGTGCAGTACCGCGAACACCATTGCACAGATACCACAAATAGGCTTTTGAGAGGGCTGTTGATGCCATGCTATGCGCACCCTTAGCTCGCCTCTGGGTTGCACCTTACAATGTGCGATATGCCTACATTTTTGAGCGTAGACATAAACTTCACAATCTGCAATCCATTCACCTCGGTCTTCATAAGACTGATAACCTTCCTGTTCTGTGGAATAATACCATAAGGATTATCGGCCATGTATGAGGACTTATCGAATTCATTACTGTGACACCTCATAACTTCACATGGATTGCAGTTCTTCACCCAATAGATGAAGCTATCTGTATCCATATAAATTAATTTAGGATCTGCGAAATGAGTTTTCTCGAACTCATAATGAAAGCGGTACACGTGGAGTTTGGACACGTTTAATATGCACATCCCCACATAAATAGGTTTCGTGAACTCTACTGCAGTCCAAAGACAATAACAAAGTTGTTACTGAATGTGGTGACCCACTTAAAATGCAATGGCTATGCACTTTTCTTACGCCATAACGCCCATCCTGTTTGGTTCTAATCATAATTTTACGTCGTTTCCTCAAATTCTTAGTTTTTTAATCGAAAATTAAATTATTCATTAATTTGTAAAAATCTTTCTCAAAGTCATGGAAGCTCTGTCTCGTATTCAAATCAATATATTCCTTCAGGCAGGGGTGATTCAAACCAGCTCCATACCCAGGCTGAGGCACTGCTGGAATCTGGGTGATTCTAACCAGCTCCCTACCCAAGCTGAGACACTGCTTGAGATTAAGATATCGAATAATGTATCTCCACTTATCCCCATCATTGTCATCAGATTTGGTTTGGAGCCTCCTCGTGGAATTAGTTGCTCTGGACACAGCGCCAAATAGGCGTGACCATCATGCAAACTAATATGGTATGTGAGTTCTGCCCCCACCACATAACCTACATCAGAATCAGCTGCCATAAACCCCATGATTTTCCCATAATCTCTTGCATTCGTCTTTGGGCACCCATCAAAACACCAATTGGCAGTGATTGCAGCATGGCGCGCCAGTATAAATTATTTACGTGCAGTTACATTATGTAACTCGAATCAAGGGATGAGTTTAGCCCATCACCAATCCATGGGTTTTTGCCTTCACATGTCTATGGACACATTGTCAAAGGCCCCACGGATCCCTCCCTCAAAGAAAAGAAGCATCTCACCATCAGTCAATAATTCAATGCTACACTTCGTTTTCTAGAGCACTGCGTCCCAAAGCAACCCACGTGTCATGTAATAAAAGGCAGGATCCAGAGAATACGTGGCCATGTTTAGACTCTGGAATTTCTTGAAAATATCTGCAAGCAAGCACACATCTGCGTCCATGTAAAGCCATGTATACTCTCCTAAAGTGGAGATGTTGAGTTCCCGCCAGACATTCATGGCATGGTCATACTCTGCATCTTTTATGGCACCACCTGTAAGGTTGGAAATTGCAGTTGTGTCGGGTAGTCTGGTTTCGTAGAGTTTCGCCATACAATCTACATACTCATTTGGGAAAGCTCACTTCCTAGTCACAAGTTGAAACTTTTCCTCGTCTGAAACGAAGGATGTCCTCCCAGGGTAGAGTTTCAACGAGTTTCTGGCGTGGCATCTACATAAAACATAGCGTATCAAGGAAGCAGAGCGCAATTCTTGGCGTCATTTGTTTGGAGAATGAAATGTATTTCTCGCACTCTCAGGTAGGACACTGACCTGATCTTTCTCCAAAGGAAAATCAGCCAAGTGTTCAACTAGAAAGTGAGGATCATACCCTCTTAAACTCTGGAAGAAAACGGGTATGTGTCTTGGTAGCTGGTGCTTCGAATTGCATGCATTGTGAGCTGCACCACTGAACTTCCCTGTTAGATGACAGTAGTCCCTACGAGGAGTTTCCACTTTTCTGTCTAATGGCAGCCCACAGATATGACAGTCAACCACACTATTATACAAATCTTCATTCTCTTTCGATTTGGTCATGGGAATGTTGCCACTGTAACGCTTATCAAACCCTGTGAAAATTTTTCGAGCTCAGTGAGCAGCCAAACTGCACGATTATCCCTGTCATAAGATTTGTACCAGTGAAGATTGGAATCATAGGACAATACAATTTGGTACGCTACCGCATATGGTACCTGTTTTTTCTGTAAAGGTGGTATATGAGGTTGTAGGGTCACCTTCACAGTGGACCACAGGAGGGAGGAGGCATTCAAAGTCATAGTACACTACAAACGGGCATTGCTCCTGATGAGCATTCTTGAACTTTATGAATTTGTTTGCCTCAGTAGGCATAATAACACGTATCGGTTCCTTGGAAGCACAGTCTACTAGCTGTGCTACTAGTAACTTGTCTGAGGAGAAACATTCAGGCACCTTAAGTAAATATGCTTCACACAATGATTAGCTGATAGTTGGGAGGAAAGGGGTTGGAACATGTATTTGATCCAAACATAGCGATAATTATCACCTTCAGAGAAGAGCAGCTCACGCTCGCCTGAAACTTTTGAGAAATGGAGGGGGTATGCTTGTCTTGCTCATCTGACTTGCTTTTCTTCTCCAGGCCATAAACATGAACCGATATTCTGATATTCTGTGCCTCAAATTTAGGTATAGCCTGGATCTTGACAGGGAGCTCGATACCATCAAAGGTATAACACCCACGAATATTATCACCTACATGGTATGTACTTGGACGCTCAGGATGATCCCTTCAATCACACTTTCTTTCGCAGGCCAGGATTGACCATGGAAAACAAGCCAGATCCTTTCTACACTCATGCTCATACATTAAGGATAATTGCAGAATGTGGTGCCACAGAACTACACGAAACTGGCGCAAATAACGAAGGCACATAGGGAACACACATGACACAAATCTGTAAGTCCACGGTGTTGGTGATAAGTTGAGAAAACCATCCCGAAACACATGTGCTACAAAACGCCACTGTTTCCTGCACATGTATCCCGACATCAATATGGGATGTAACCACCACGCACATGTACATGTACATAGACTGTACAATGGGTTGGCATACTCTGGATCAAGTAGTCGAGCAGCTGCCGAGGTACAGCCTCCCAGTCCTGCACCAGTGCCTGTCTGAACTCCTGAAGTGTTGTAGGGGTTTGAAGACGTGCATAAATATGTCCTCTGAGAGCATCCGAGATGTGCTCGATGTGGTTTAGGTCTGGAGAACAGACAGCCCACTCCATTCGCCTGGTATCTTCTGTTTCAAGATACTCCTCCACAATGGCAGCTCGGTGGGGCCTTCCATCAGGAGGAAGGTGGGGCCCACTGCACCCCTGAAAAGGCAGACACACTGGACCAAAATTACGTCCCGATACACCTGACCTGTTACAGTTCCCCTGTTATAGACATGCAGGGGTGTACATGCACCAATCATAATTCCACCACACACCATCAAACCACGACCTCCATACAGGTCCCTTTCAAGGACATTAAGGGATTGGAATCTGGTTCCTGGTTCACACCAGATGAAAATCCAGCGAGAATCACTGTTCAGACTATACCTGGACTCGTCCATGAACATAACCTGGGACCACTGTTCCAATGAAAATGTACTGTGTTCTTTACACCAGGCTTTAAGGGCTCTCCTGTAACCAGGGGTCAGTGGAATGCACCTTGCAGGTCTTGGGTGAAAAAACCATGTCTGTTCAGTCGTCTGTAGGATGTGTGTCTGTAGACAACTGTTCCCCCTGCCTGCAGTAAGGTCCCAAGCAAGGCTACCTGCAGTACTCGGTGGCCGTCTGTGGGGACTGGTGGTGAGATATCGGTTTTCTTCTGGTGTTTTACACTGTGGACGTCCGGTACTGTAGTGCCTGGACACGTTTCCTGTCTTTTGGAATCGTTGCCACAATCTGGAGATCATACTTTGTGGCACATAGAGGGTCCATGCTATGACCTGCTGTGTTTGACCAGCCTCCAGTCACCCTAGTATTCTACCCCACACAACGTTATCAATACGTGTTGTTTGAACCATTTTCAATACACAGTCACCATTAGCACGTCTGAAAACGTCTGCACACTTAATCGCTGCATGGTACTCCGACATGCACAAACACACCTCTGCACATGTGGACTGCTGCCAGCGCCACTGTGCGAAGACTGCAGGTCAACTGCTCTTAATGGTCATAAAAGAGGTGATTTAAACCCGCAAACCGCCCACCAGAGCGTTGTTTCATCGTGTATTTGTATTATCCTTAATTTATGAGCATGAGTGTATTTTCGACATTAATACATGGATGCTTATGAGCTATATCTTTAGAGAGTTTGATACAGCTAAACCCTCCATTTATCGGATCATAAACATGTGTATGCATGTCTAGGTATATTCAGCTGAGTGCTTTTGCTGACCCTTTGACTTCCATATCGAAAAACCGAACCGGTGTAGAACTCAAAGTGGATTTACGAAACCAGCTCTTTTTCCACAACAAGAAGGGACACCCTTTGAAAACCAACAGGGTCGCTGTACGGTCCTGCCGGGTTCTATATCCTTGTGAATGAGATTCGCTCCTCAGAGGCGTCTGCAATCACCGAGTGTTCTAACTGTGGTGTGGTGTCACTGAACTGATGAACTTCACTAAAAGGATGGAAGAGAGAACTGCCACTACCCACAGGATCTTATGTATTACTATTAATACTACACTCCTGGAAATTGAAATAAGAACACCGTGAATTCATTGTCCCAGGAAGGGGAAACTTTATTGACACATTCCTGGGGTCAGATACATCACATGATCACACTGACAGAACCACAGGCACACAGACACAGGCAACAGAGCATGCACAATGTCGGCACTAGTACAGTGTATATCCACCTTTCGCAGCAATGCAGGCTGCTATTCTCCCATGGAGACAGTCGTAGAGATGCTGGATGTAGCCCTGTGGAACGGCTTGCCATGCCATTTCCACCTGGCGCCTCAGTTGGACCAGCATTCGTGCTGGACGTGCAGACCGCGTGAGACGACGCTTCATCCAGTCCCAAACATGCTCAATGGGGGACAGATCCGGAGATCGTGCTGGCCTGGGTAGTTGACTTACACCTTCTAGGGCACGTTGGGTGGCACGAGATATATGCGGACGTGCATTGTCCTGTTGGAACAGCAAGTTCCCTTGCCGGTCTAGGAATGGTAGAACGATGGGTTCGATGACGGTTTGGATGTACCGTGCACTATTCAGTGTCCCCTCGACGATCACCGGAGGTGTACGGCCAGTGAAGGAGATCGCTCCCCACACCATGATGCCGGGTGTTGGCCCTGTGTGCCTCGGTCGTATGCAGTCCTGATTGTGGCGCTCACCTGCACGGCGCCAAACACGCGTACGACCATCATTGGCACCAAGGCAGAAGCGACTCTCATCGCTGAAGACGACACGTCTCCATTCGTCCCTCCATTCACGCCTGTCGCGACACCACTGGAGGCAGGCTGCACGATGTTGGGGCGTGAGCGGAAGACGGCCTAACGGTGTGCGGGACCGTAGCCCAGCTTCACGGAGACGGTTGCGAATGGTCCTCGCCGATACCCCAGGAGTAATAGTGTCCCTAATTTGCTGGGAAGTGGCGGTGTGGTCCCCTACGGCACTGCATAGGATCCTACGGTCTTGGCGTGCATCCGTGCGTCGCTGTGGTCCGGTCCCAGGTCGACGGGCACGTGCACCTTCCGCCGACCACTGGCGACAACATCGATGTACTGTGGAGACCTCACGCCCCACGTGTTGCGCAATTCGGCAGTATGTCCACCCGGCCTCCCGCATGCCCACTATACGCCCTCACTCAAAGTCCGTCAACTGCACATACGGTTCACGTCCACGCTGTCGCAGCATGCTACCAGTGTTAAAGACTGCGATGGAGCTCCGTATGCCACGGCAAACTGGCTGACACTGACGGCGGCGGTGCACAAATGCTGCACAGCTAGCGCCATTCAACGGCCAACACCGCGGTTCCTGGTGTGTCCGCTGTGCCGTGCTTGTGATCATTGCTTGTACAGCCCTCACGCAGTGTCCGGAGCAAGTATGGTGGGTCTGACACACCAGTGTCAATGTGTTCTTTTTTCCATTTCCAGGAGTGTATTCTGAGTCCACTCTGTCGATGATGGCGTTGGGGAGGGGCAAGTCGGTATGTGCTATGGCACACATACCTTCCATTTATGCTGATTCTGCTGAGGCTGGTGTGACGACATGAGGATGTTGCAGTGCTACCAGGTCAGAGCAATGGGAATACCTAGACTGCAGTGATGGTTCCCGATGTTGTTGTTGCTGCTGTTGTAGACCCGACCCAGTAACTTCAGGAGTGGTGGTTCAATGCTTGGCACATGGATGCCAGAGCAGTGGTTCAAAATTGTTCATATGGCTCTGAGCACTATGGGACTTAACTTCTGCGGTCTTCAGTCCCCTAGAACTTAGAACTACTTAAACCTATCTAACCTAAGGACATCCATGCCCTAGGCAGGATTCGAACCTGTGACTGTAGCAGTTGCGTGGTTCCAGGCTGTAGCGCCTAGAACTGTTTGATCACCCCGGCCGGCAGACTGGCGGTGGTGATGGCTTCCCGCATAGCGACTACCAGGACTACCAGCATCCTTATAGACGATGCATGCGTTACTGGGCGCCGTTTTGGGGAGGAAGAAGGTTTAGCCGCCACCAGTATGTGCGCCACACTGTGTTGCAGCTATGGAGGCGTGACCGCTGTAGACAAAGAGATAAAATAAATAATAGTTAAGTACATTGCTTACCACTGCTGGCGCAGTGAAAAAAGGATTCTGACGATCACAAGGTTATAAGCAGAGTGGGTAATTACCTATTTTTCTCTGGCTCCAAGGCATTAACACTTCATCGGGCAACACTACCACACCCATAAAGAAGTCATCATCATCATCTAATAGGGCCAGATCAGAGTGCCTTTGTCTCACCCATTCAGGTATATCATCCCCATCAGAATCAACATTTGGCAATTGGCCTGTCTCTCCAAGAACAACAACAACAGCAAACAAGACATATAAATCGAGAAAGAAGTATGCAATAAGAAAATTTTGTATCTCTATTATACAAGAACAAATTATAACGAAAACTATATTTATATGGCAAGTCTGGCTGTGACCCATCACAGGAGGCTGGACTTTCGGAGTCTTCCACAATCCAGCCCCCTCCTGTCTCTCCTCACACTTCAAGATAAAATCCTTGAGCTTCACTATAACAAGGAGACGGAATTAATAGTGTGAATTTAACGTACACACGAAAATTTGCACTAAAACTACAAATTATTTACTCACTTGGTATTCCTGTCTGAAGCACTCTATGCCTCTTGCTGCTACACTCTGACGTGTTGCAGCAGATACCTCTCTTCATCTGGTGAAGAGAAAACAAGTACACACATAGACGATGGAATGTACAACAAGGCGGACAGCAGTGGACTGAGGAGAATGAAGGTTGGTTGTGGGTTAATATATAGACTGAGGCGACCAATGAGAGAGCTTCATTTGAATACACAGCCAACGAGAAGATTTTATGGAATGTCGCTATTTCTGGAAGGGCTTGATACGACCATCCCCTCTCCCTCTCCCTCTCCCAAGTAACAAGAATGCTGTTGTGATTAACGGTGTTTTTTGCAAGTGTGCACATACATAATGAAGGCTTTTAGCTGTGAGAAGGTTACCGCTTCTGAGACGTATGTTGAAAGCAGGATATGATTTCTGGGAAGGTTAACATGTGATGCCTCGTTAGCACCATCAGGAAGTATGTAATTGGTGTTATTCTGGGATATTTTCGTTAACAGGTCCTGTCAGGACAAGAATTTCCATTCAGACAAACTGAGACGTCACGAAAGCACCTACAAAAAATGTTCAAAATTGCGTGAAATCATATGGGACTTAACTGCTAAGGTCATCCGTCCCTAAAACTTACACACTACTTAATCTAAATTACCCTAAGGATAAGGACGGACAAACAAACACACACACACACACACACACACACACACACACACACACACACACACACACACACACACACACACACAATGAGGGAGAAAGCAGTCTGTGTTATTCTGGGCTATTTTCGTGAACAGGTCCTGTTAGGACCAGAATTTCCACCCAGGAAAGCTGGGACATCACGAAAGCTCCTACAAAAGTGATCGTTAACTATTTCTGCACAACTTTACTATTTCCGAGAGGTAGACTTGGCTCTTTTTTCCATAGGCATGTGACATCAGTATAACATTGAGAACCTTTTAGCAGCAACTGCACAGGTGAGCCGCTATGCAGACATCTCGCACTTGGCAATTAGGAATGTGTGGGACCACCAGGTACACATGGTGGCTAAGTAAACATATATATGACCGGAGGTTCTCACATGTCGTGTTAGGATCACTAGGAACAATGCCCCCTGTGCTATTCTGGGAAGCATTAGAACAGATTCCTATAGCGCGACCTGTGACGTAAGTATAAAATTGAGAACCTTTTAGCTGCATCTGTGAGTGAGTCACTTAGCAATTAGGTCTTCACTGGACTGCAGGTAGAGAGGCATCACACCAGCAATGGTAAACACATCCACATCCGCATCCAGAGGGTGACTTGGCTCTTATGTGCATAGACATATGACATCAGTACAACACCCGAATTATTCTAAATATACACCCAAAAATAGATGCAACTTTTACCTGCTGGCAGCAAGCCACAGCAGCCTGAGAGAAATGGCCTGCTGCCCTGTGTTCGTCTGTCCAGCAGTGACTCGCTGCGACGTTAGTGTGTGCTGGCACTGGAGCCTCTGATACATTGTGGTTGACGATATTTCGAAAGGATTTTTTTTTTTTTTTTTTTTTTTTTTTTTTTTTTACATGCAATGAGTGAGTGTGCACTGCACTGTTTTTGGCTGTTTAAGCGTTGTGAGCGTGTTTGCATAGTGTTACACATGCATTTTCTTTTGACAATGTATGAGTACTTTGCAGGCCTGTAGGCTATGTAGTGTGACGCAAAGTCGTGTACATGACAGCACGTTCAGAGACCGTGAATAGTTACATCTGAAAGAAAATCAGCCCTCGGTCACTATTTTTACAAATTAACCTGGTTTTGACACTGCTAGGAGTGCCTTCCTCAGAATCTAAACCAAAGAATAGTCTATTCTATAACATAGTCACCGAATTATGACTAAAAATGTATGATAGAGTATAAGTATTGTATCAGTATAATAAATGAACTACGTGACATCCATCCCTAAATAAACTGTTCCAAAATATACACTCTTTCCTCTCGCCAACTGCCCAGAACAGGCCGAGTCCTTTTCCCGCCATTGTTCCCCCAGCCGCCATCTTTTATTACGTCACAGAAGGGACAACAACGCCCTCTGGTGGCAGTACTGTGTACTAGGTCAGATGGACTCCAGACCTTGTGAACACACTGGACAGAGGTACTGCCACTAATTGTTTAAATAAAGACTGCCTCAAAAATAAAGACTTAAATCCATCATATTCAGCACAGGCTGAGTTCTTTTATCGCCAATTCCAAGGAAGAGGTGGTGGTCAGAGGACTTAGGTTAGTGGAGGTAGCCTAAGTGACCTGCTTTCTCGCCAGAATTTGAACTTCCGACCATGACGTCATTGCCATATCTATTGCCACCATATTGGATCTGCCATCTTGAATAAATTTGGCAACAATGCAACACGTGGTAGTATGAAGGTTGTCCCACTACTTGCTGGTTCTCTACACATGAGAAACACACACAATTATAAGTATTAAAACCTTAACTGACCCTGTAAAGTACAAGGATGATCTGGTATCTGCTATATCATTGACCTCAATACTGCTTAAAAAATGCAAATGGATCTAACCAGCTTCCTCTATCTTAGAGCTTTCACATAAAGATCTTTGCAGACGAGACAAGTTTCTAGTTACTTAGTGGTTTGCAGTACATCCCACATAATGACCTTGCTGAAGTTTCAGATTTCTAGAGACGTAATTTCCACTCTTTATCTTCATAATTGTATTGTGCAACTAACTGATATCGTACTGCTATGTGGTTCATATCGAGACTTTCCACGTAAATGGTATGATATTTGGGCAAACCATATGAAAATACATATATTATTATAATTCCAGAGTCTGGAGATGATTGCAACTCGTTGTAGAAACCACAGTGTCAAGCACGCTAGGTCGAGAACAGTACTATTAGCAGACGCCTTAGCACTGATGGAACCAGCCGAGCCTTTATAAACCAATTTGGAGAGTGACAGTTATCCGTGGATGGCACTCCGATTATGCATTAGACGAGCATGTGTGGGATAGTTGACTCGAGCCCTCTGGCTGCAGTTTAATGACCGACCGACTTCGCTGGAATTATGCTGTGGCAATAAAAAGAGCATGTGCTTATGGTTTTTTGGGATCTGTCAGTCTTCATAATATATGTATGACTGACTGCTGGTCGGTAGCTTTATGCAGGATGCAGAAGTGATGATTTTGAATAGTGCAGGATACGAACTATATTGACTACATCAGTGCAGTACGATGAAAATCGTTTGTGGCGATAGAGCCTGGTTAGGAGATTGGGTTCACGCAGAAACCTTCAAGCTTTCCTCGACAGTAGCAGAGCAGTGTAATTGACAAAGTGTCTTTGGCTGTAGTTTCCAAATCTCATGGCCTGTAGACCATTTTTACAGGGTTTGACTGTCAGTGCAATATTACTGCTGTATTTTTTTCGATCTGCGCAAAATAAATTGCTCCTGAAATTCTAGTAAATATTCTGTCTGCAGAATATGGTGGACAATGCTCCCACATAGGTAGCAGCAATTTGACAGGTAAATTCAGTAAGAACCAATCAGAATGCTCCATCCACAGGAAGTTCCATGACGTCAGAGAATCATAAGATAACTTCTGTGCAAGGCCTAGGAGCTGAAACGTCCCCTTAGAAAAATTGTACATGACTGTGCTTAAACTGACAATATTTTTATAGCGCAACGCAATCTGACTTTCAAAAATCCCAACAACAGAATGGCCCCGACTAACAATCTATACCTTTCACAAATCACTTACCTCGCAAAAATCTTCGTTACTCGAACTACTGCAATACAGCGTGCGCCACTACTGCCAGCTAAATAAAAGATTCAAACTATGGAAGGCACTAACTACTGATAGGTATAGTTAGCAAATGAAAGATTTTAATAGAGAACAAACAGTGTATGTACCTTAATAGTCAAAATATATATGGTAGTTCATGACATCCAGTCTTACAAATTACAAAACTCCGCCATCTCTCTCCCCACGTCCACCACTGCTGGCGGCTCACCTCCAACTGCGCAACGCTACGCGCTGTTAGCATCCAGCTGCCGCAGCTCAACACTACAATGGCAGACAACAATGCAAACTAAACACAGACTGCACGCAGCACAGCCAGTGATTTTTCATACAAAGCGCTACGTGGCGGCGGCGTTACCAATAAAAAAAAAATCCTAAACAGCCTACTTACATAGCCCCCATGCTCCCCACAAAATATTTACACATTGTTTTGGGCAGTGGCCAATACAGATTTGAAAAATTTTTCATAATTACAATAACAAAGAAATGAAATGCACACACTTATCGATACAATGTTGGTCAAAAGCTAAAATTTTCTCACTGTCCATAAAGACAGTCCTGATCATTCATCACAGTAAAATAGTAGCGTTTTTCTCAAAGTCTGAGTAGTAAAAGAAAATGCACTTGGAAGTAGTGGATTTCTAAGCAGTCTTGAAGAAGTAGTGTTGTCTTTCCAATGAAAGGCAGTGCTGAGTCTTGACATGCAGACAGGTAATGGGCCACAGCAGAGTCAGTCGACGTTGAAGACTATCGGTAGGTAGGTCATCACAGAGCAGACCCACTGTAGTCCTGGTAGAGATTACGGTATTGGTGGGCCACCAGAGGTGCAGACCCATTGCAGTCCTTGTAGAAATAATGGTATCGGTGGGTCGTCAAAGGTGTAGACCCACTGTAGTCCTTGTAGAGATGGCCAGCAGCCATCTGTTTGACTGTGCAGGCGCACAATCACCATTGAAGAGTCTTGCGGATAATATAGCAAGTCCATAACCACCACTTGTGCACTCAAAAATTGTTTTTGAATTGTCCTTAGAACCAGCAATGCTGTTATCCAGTCCCTTACTGAATTAACACAGGTGCAAACACTATCAGTCCCTACTTCTCACATATTGTCCATATACTATGACCAACAGAAACGTGTGCAGTGAAATGATACTTAATTTGAAGAACTTGTGTGTCTACAATTATAAATTTCGTAACATAATACAATAACAAAGGTACAAAATACGTTATAAAAGAACATAACAATACAGATAATATTTGTAGTAATAGGGGCTTTACAAAAGAATCGAAATAACAAATACATTAGTGTTACAAAAATTGTGACATAAGTACATACATAAAGATCAGAATAACTTTTTAAACATCAACTTCACACATGAGCATTAGAACAAAACAGAATAAATAATGTGTAAACATCTTTACTAAGTAAATAAAATGTTATTGGTGCAAGTTAATTTGAGGATAACAGTATTCCTCATCATAGTGAATGTAGCTTAGTATTAGAAGAAAAATTCTATGAAACAGTACACAGAGACAGGAAGAAAACACATACACAAGGGTACACAAACACATAGTGGGATGACACAAAAGGAAAGGACAGGGTTTGTTTTCACTGTAACATTTGGTACTGCAGTCCAACCTAAAACTTCAGTCCATAGATCTTTCGTTTTATTTCAACATTTGTTTCCGCCAAAAAAATCCTATCCAAGCATGCTTTCTGTATTTATATGTTCACATATTTCTTACCTCATTTATTTTCCAGTATCTTACCTCATTTATTTCCAAGAGAATCCTACCTATACCTGCTTTCTGTACATTTTTCGTATAACCTCTCAATGCATTTCTTCCAATTCATCGCAACTCATTCTTTTATATAGGCTACTCCCTCTTAAGCTAACTTAAATCTACTGAGCTCGGATGCTAAACTAAGGGTCGAGGCAATGCAGCAGCACAAAACAAATTAATACAAACAGCAATGTTCCAAAAAAATGGAAATTGGTAAAGCAAATGCAATATTACAACTAATATAAGGCGCTGTGCAGCAAACAAGAAAAACAACTCCCTAGTAAAACTGGCTTAACAGAGTAATACAAAGTCAAATTCAGTAACATTATGCCTGGCACACAGCAGCAAATGCAATAGCTTATAACTAAACATGACAAAGCTCAAGCAGAAAAAATATTACAGTAAAGACAACAATGCAGAAAAGGGAGATGTCGATTCACATCTTAATGTCTATATAATTAAAGTGGTGCACCACAACTTATTCTACCATAAAAATTACCAAGTACTTGAAAAGAAAATTATGTATGCAGTTCCTGTGAAGGGAAGTCTTATTTGTGCTCTTTTTTTTTTTAGTACATCATAATTATTTACTGGATCTGTAGGCATAAAATATCTATATTAGTACATCCATTAAATTTTATTGTAACCAACGCTGCAGTGCAGCTAGAAACTAGATATTAAACAAAATAGGCAAAGCAAGGCGTGAAACATCATTCGCTAGCCATAAGTCATTTCATAATGCAGTAAACAATCTTTCAACTAGCAAGACAATAGACATGAAATGTTTCTCATCATTTCATTTCAGTAAATATCATAAATTAAGAACTCCAAAGTGTAATCATATGTTTTCAAGTTTGAGCGTGTCGTATTTGCGATGCTTTCTAAAAAGGAATCTCAATAGCGAGGATAATGGCCTCTTTTTTCTCTCCACCTGTGCCTCTGAAAGGCACACACTAATAGCTTTCTTTTTGTCAGGTGGTTGTCGCGCAGCTGGGTGCCACGACGCATTACGTGCAGGTGGTCACTTAACTGTCTTATCGAAATATTTACGACACCAGTTTCCGCTACAGTGGCAGTCTCATATAAAAAAATTCACAGTTCAAGAATTTGCGTTACACATCAGTAGAAATAAAATCATTTAAATATAATTGTCTGCAAAAAAATTTTCGCCAGCATAGTGATACATTCACGCATATACACTCATTTCATAACTCTTAAAGTAAGATTCTCGGTTTCCAACATCCTTTTTCACAAATCAGAGTCCCTAACCACTACTCATTATTTCTTACCTTATTACACATATATATATATTCGTCAACACTTCAATATTTCATCGTAACAGATACGTAGCATAACCAAATAACTCATATAGCATCAGCTTAAACATGCATCAGCTTAAACATACCTCAGCAACATAATTCACATCGTCGTCGTAATAATATGATAACACCACAGTCAAATTCTCAAAATCTCCGTAGCTTCCTCCAATAATTTCAAAACCTAAAAAAAAATCTCTGCTCATGTCAAAAGTGTCATCTGCCTCAAACGTACTTTAAAAATCGTGATCCCATACCAAATATGTCATTCAAAGCTCTCATAATATCACAATGGTTCCGAAAAAATATGAACAGTTCACAAAGTACAGACAAAATATAACTTCGTAAGTGTGAAGTTATCCAATGGTGTAATTACGTAAACATCTGTCACTGATGTAGTAAAGTAAATGTCTCTCTCAGTTAAATGATCAGATAGCTGTGTAATTTATGTGTTAGAGAAATATGGTACCGATGTGTAAAGTTGTATGAACAAATACCTTGTGCTTGCCAAACACATGGTACACAAAGTAGGCGTGTACCCCCCTGAGGATTAATGTAATTATACCCTCAGGTGTTACAGATTACAGCAATGGAATGAAATGTATCACGGAAAACTTACTTTCTTTCTAATTCAAATATGTTGAAAAATAAATGGTTTAAGTACAAACTTAATCATTCTAATGTGTGTCCTGTAGCGCTAAATGTGCGTCTTGCTGTAAGACAATCTCTGTGGAAGTGTCTTAGTTACTGTCCTCCGAAAGTTAAGTTCTGCAGAAGTCAATGTACTTACCTCATGAAAACGAAAGTGAAATGCTTTGCGTATAGATATCTTAGTTATTACGCTTATTGCAGTGATGAAGTAAGTACTGTACTGTATGTATTGTTGTGATACAGAAAAGGCTGTCTCATTGGAGCTATACCACAAACGTTACTACTAAAACATATTTTACTTTCCAGAATAATTCAGAAAAACTGCAGATGTAAAACAGATACATCGCAAAAGCACAATGTAAATTGTGTCACACATTAGTAGCGTCGTGATATAATCGTGTAGCTATCAAAGAAACCAAATGCTAAGTCATCTTTAATCTAACAGAAAGTACTTCAAATAATGTCTTTTCAACTAAACCAAAATGTTGCATTAAAACCTCATTAACAGTATATGTCCTAAGTATGTAAGCCTTATAGTCATTACGTAATCGTGCAACTAACAAGCAAGAATTTACAAATAACAGCACTGTGTCGTCTGTTCACTACAACAATGCACTCGTAAATACTGTCTAAATATGTTCCGTAGGTTCTAGACTGGATAGTGAACTTCAAAACATTGTTGCATGTTAACAGTTTCTAAGTTTGACAAAGCATACTAGAAATGTGAAGTGAAATGTTTTATGGCAAAGACAAAGTTAAAAAGCAGATTATCTTGCAATAAACGGTTTTACATGCGAAATGTGGTGTAAACCTTTACTCTTCCTAGTACGCAGAGTTTCAACTGAAAAGCAATCATCATGTGGTTTGGTCGGTAAGGAACACTGGAATTTTGCTCAAGGTTAGCTTATGTTATTTTTCTCTGAGCCAGCCGGCGCACGCGGCTGCCTGCGGTGCGAGTCATTGTTTCTTTGTTGGCGCGCGTCGTTAATGGGATTAGGAGACCTAACTTCTACAAATTCACCTTGTCGAGAGGGCCCTGCTCTGTTTCAATCCCCGCCACTTCTGATGCAATTCAGGTCTGTCGTTACGATCATATCGCCTTTCGTCTGTCGTCTCGTCGGTAATTTCTGTAATTAATTTCTTGTCGGCCACGTGGTGGAGAATTTCTCCCTGAATCGTAACCTCGCGCTGGACCGTTGCGTCTGAAGTTATTCTGTCTCCCTTGATAGTAATTATTTTGGTTCCCATATTGTCTGTTTCTCTGATTGTCTCTGTGATAGTCATTACCACAGAGAGGTGACCTTTCCCTGTAATTATTACTACTCTGCCTACGGTTGTCATACGGGTGGTGTCTGTTTTGGTCACGATTTGTATTGTGAGAATAGCCTTGTGTCCAGTTATTTCTTTCATCGCGGAATTGCGACGGATGTGACCTGTAATTATTGTGTTCCTGTTTTCGCGTTCCGCGATTGTCAGTGTCAATTTCTAATTCTTGTAAGAGTCCCTGAAAAGCTTCAGTGTCGTCTTTGCAACGGCCTGCCAAAATAATATGCCGTAAATGTTCAGGCAATTTGATTAAGCAAATGCGGATGAGTTCTGAGGGACTGTATGGGTTTGACAGGTACTGATTCTTGTGCAACATGTCTTCAAAATATTTCACAAGACTGGAAAATTCAGATTGTTCGAAATGTTTCATCATCATGATGCCATGTTTTACTCAGTCTTGTGTGGCTTGGGACCAATATGCTGAGAGGAAGGCATGGTAAAATTCTCCTTCACTGTGGCAATCGTGAATGACCGATCGCATTCTTACAGCTGGTTCATTCTCTAAGTAGCCACACATAAATTCTAATCTGTGCTATAGTGACCAGTTGGGAGGAAAACAATGAGAGAATTGATGGAGCCACGCTTGTGGATGAATGTCGTTGCCAGAATTCTTAAATGTTTTGAATTTACGAGTAGTAATGAACAGCTTATAGTCAAAATCATCGTGTCGGCGGGTCGCATATCGGTCATTGTTACGTCGTTTCGGCGGTTCCATCTCAAAATTCGGTGTACTTTGCCAATTTCTTTCATAATTTCCAAAGTGCCCTGTGTTGTTATTTTGTGGCAGTTCCGTATTTTTATGTCCCTCTTCCGTATTGGAGTGCGAGTGTCCTCTGAAATACGTAATTCTTGTATTACGTGTGTCAACTGATCTTGTACTTCCCGGATTTCTCTTTGGTGTTACGTATTAATTTGATTCCGATTTTGTTTGAATTTCCTAATTTGTTCGAACTCTGTGTCATTAAAGACTACTGGTTTTGTGTCATTCAGATTATCATCTACCTTCGTAGATAAATTAGTGAACTGATCCGAAAGTTCGGCTACTTTCTCCGATAGTGAACACATTTTCTCAGTGTGTTTTTCTGAACCAAGTTTCAGAGTGTCCATTTGTGTTGAAATCGAATCTACTGTGTCCTTTAAGTTTTCCTGAGTTCTTGCAAGTTGCGTAACCGAATCGGTGGATGCAACTGAGTCCATTTTAGCTTGCAAGGTGTCGTGATATTCACGAACAACAGTTTGCAATTCTTTTATGGCTGCTTCGTGATTCTGTAATGAGTTTTCATGCCGCGAAAAAATAGGTTGAAAATGTTCACAAATTTGTGTTTTTACCTCAGAGATTTTTTGGCATTTCGATTCAATGTTATGTAACTAAGTTAAATCTTCACGTGTTTGTTGAAGTGTGGTGTCTAGCTTCCGAAGATTATGTTCCATTGTATCCAACTGTTGCTGTGTGTCTCCGATTTTGTTCAAGCGTTGTGTCTAACTTTTGTAGCCTTTGTCCCATTTGTTGCATTAACTGTAATAACAGTGCACTGGTGTCTGAAACATGTTCCTCAGTGCTTTTCGGCAGTGCATTTGAACCGGCAATATTCGCATTTTGAAAAGCAGAAAATTTGTCTTGATTTATTTGGGAAAACGGTGAGGACGCAAAATCTGAATCTACAGTATTTGCAAGATTGTGTCCTGTCATTTCGGAATCCTGAGGCGAGCTGTTGCCGACCGATCGATCGATAACGCTTCCCTGTTCACTAATTGTTTCACTGCCTACACCATTATTTGCAACCCGCTCCATTTCCCTATGCGCTATTACCAAATTACTACTTTGGACGTTAGTGAATTCATTACATGGTGACGTGAACACACTGCTTTCGTCTTCACTGTCATTTCTCAGTTTACTTTGGAGCCTAGTGTTACGTTTTTCACACGCCATTGTCAATTTTTCACATGACAACACAGAAAAACACAATTTGAAGAACAAAAATAAGAGAACACATTAACATAGCACTGAAAATAATATCTAGTTAATTGCAAGCGCAGCTGCGAAATACTTGGTGCAAATCTACATGCATGCCACAACTGTTTTACTGTACAACAATGAAAGACTGCAACTACAAAGGAAATTCTCTCTATCATTACGCGCTAGCAAAGAAATCTACATAAATTACACAAACTACAAGAAAAAAAAAAAAAAAAGATTCCAGTGAGGTATCCTCGGCTAAAGGTCAACATATGAAACGTCCCCTTAGAAAAATTGTACATGACTGTGCTTAAACTGACAATATTTTTATAGCGCAACGCAATCTGACTTTCAAAAATCCCAACAACAGAATGGCCCCGACTAACAATCTATACCTTTCACAAATCACTTACCTCGCAAAAATCTTCGTTACTCGAACTACTGCAATACAGCGAGCGCCACTACTGCCAGCTAAATAAAAGATTCGAACTACAGAAAGCACTAACTACTGATAGGTATAGTTAGCAAACGAAAGATTTTAACAGAGAACAAACAGTGTATGTACCTTAATAGTCAAAATATATATGATAGTTCATGACATCCAGTCTTACCAATTACAAAACTCCGCCATCTCTCTCCCCACGTCCACCACTGCTGGCGGCTCACCTCCAACTGCGCAACGCTACGCGCTGTTAGCATCCAGCTGCCGCAGCTCAACACTACAATGGCAGACAACAATGCAAACTAAACACAGACTGCACACAGCACAGCCAGTGATTTTCATACAAAGCGCTACGTGGCGGCGGCGTCACCAATAAAAAATCCTAAACAGCCTACTTACAGAGCCTCTGCAGACTGGTTCGAACATGGCAGTGGTCAAGGTATCTTCAGAAAGTCTCCTGAAATCTGAGAGCCATGTGATGTGTCCTTCGTTCAAGTATTCAAAGACAAGTCCAAGGAGACCAGCCCTCTCTGATTCGGTTATGTGGACACACGCGCACACAGGCGCGCACACAGGCGCGCACACAGGCGCGCACACAGGCGCGCACAGACACACAGACACACAGACACACAATTGTGGGTTCAGAACATCTTCAGACCAGCAGTTGCAAGACATCGAAAGTTCCAGCCATTTTTCTCGTCTGTAGGATAGTGCATCAAACCTTTTTTTCCCCCCACAGTTTGTCGTGGGATTCGAAATATGATTAACTTTTAATATGTAATCTTTATAATTTCCCCCACCTACGATTAGACACTAGTGTCCTTCGAAAAGTGAGGAAAATAAAAAGTATTGGTGTGGCTATTACACACTAAACTTGTATACTAGTAACACAACCAGTTTGTAGTTGCAACACTTTTTTTGTGTACACACACATGAATTCATCAGCAGTAATAATCAATTAACAACATTTGTGTATTAAGGCCCTATTCGCAATTAGTATTTACAATATTAATTGTCACACTTGTGAAAACAGCCTATTTACGTGCCAACAACAACAATCAAAATAATAGATGAACTAGATAACCAAATGTTTACAATGTCGGCTATCAACTTTCTCACTAAGTTTTACACTTGCTGAAAAGGTAAAATTAATTTGATGCTACCTGACTTGAAGGGTACTACTAATTGTTCTATTCACACTTAGTGTTCAACTACACCCAACATCCCGAATATTCTAGACTTTATGCAAGCTTAAGGCAAAATGTCAATTTGGCGAACATGTGATGGAAGTGAGCAAACGTTAACCTATTACGATTTCACAGACACATGATCCAAAGGGTGAACTTACACTCAACTTTGGGCAGTAGGAAAGCTTCTGCCTAAAAGAAGCCTATGAAATAGAGAAATCGCACGTTAACGGGGTCCGGACGGCCCTGAGTTCACATCCTGAGATTTCCGTCATACTCCAAGCTCATGGGATGAGGTTTTCTCACATCAACCACTATACATGTTTCTGAAAACAGGAAAACATGAGCGACAGGCACATTGTAGTATATACAAGTTACACAAATATTCATATAGAAAAGCAATACCTTAATATAAACATGTTACAAGTTAAAAAATGAACAGAACTAAGGAGCTTAGTTTCCGTTGAGCCAAAAAAAAAAATAAATAATCTAGATACTACGTGAAAAGATGTGTCAGTCCACACGCAATGACTTAAGGTAACATTAGAGAGATGTGAGTGCGCACGGAGTCTTTCCGGCAGTCGTTCTTCCCGAGAATCATACGCGACGAACAGGAAATGGAGGCAATGACAGTGGCATGTAAAGTGCCCTCCGCCGCACACCGTTGGGTGGTGTGCGGAGTAGATGTAGATGGTTTACCTTATGAGATAATCTGTCTTTGCTGAATGGCTGACACCAGAAATCAAGTGTCCAGTATCTAACGGTGCTTAAGGTTGAAATTACAATAGGAAACTAATGTCACTTCAATAGGTCACTAATGCAATAAGCACGGCCCCCATGGCCACAGACAAATATACACACAGCCTCTATCCAACCATAAAACACAATGCGACCTATATTTATCATGGCCACTTGCCTTCCATACACACAAGAAATTAACACGAAACAACAACTATCACTAATTCGTAAAACCAGAAAATTATAGATCTATAACCAAGTTATGAAATGACATTTAAGTGAACCAGCTACCTTCAGCGTGCCATTAAGTACCAAATCCAAACTTACAAATGCGAGGCGCTGTTTCTAGCCACTTACATAACATAATTTCATGGACGTTCCAGAACATAACTCGCCTCGTCACCACTGCAGGGAATGTTTTGCTGGCCACTAGCACGAGAAATTGCAACAGTCAACAGTAGTTAAGTACACAATAACATTCACTATATATAGGAGGAGGAACCCACCATGAAAGCTTATCGATTTTTTTTCCTTCATGTGAAATTCACACGCTATCCATCCACATAACTCTCGAGGTATTAGCAAATCCTGGTCGCCACTGGCCAGCCATGTCAATACAACTTTAATACTTTTCGGCAGCGGCCCATGCTTCTTCGTTGCTTCCAATCAACTGGTCCTCACAGCATATAGCCGTGACACATGACATGGTATCGCCAATTCCCCACAACAACATCGAAAGCACATCACGTCACAGACTGACTCGGCTCATGCACGGACCTATTCTCCCTTACTTATGCATGCGCGCCACCATAAATAGCCTGCCTCAAAGACGCAAAGAGAACAAGGCGCAGGAACCATGATCAAAGATGGAAGTAAGAATCGATATCACCCAGTGATCTCTATACATCGCCTGGTGCCAGAAACCCACTGGCTCAAGTATGTCTTAACATCCCTGACTCCAGCAGCAAATATACTCGGATATTTTTCTCTCTTTCTGCAGCGCCTTTGAACAAGCAGTTAAAACTCGAAAATTGATGGGCATCCTATTTAGAGTTACTACTTTTTTATTTCGATTTTAAAATATCGCTATTTTGGCGTATAAAATCGGATACTGTAGTTGATATCAGATCCCACAAAAGCACACAAAGTATCTCAGGAGGTAGGCTGGGAGTTTTCACAAGTGTGCCACGATTTTCTTAGAGTATGTGTTCATGTGTAGCTGTATACATCGCAAATTGAAGCAAACTAATGTGCACTGATCTTTTTGAAAGTGTATTCAGAAGTATATTCAACTGGATTTAATAACTCCTGAAGCAGCTAATGCTCAACGAAAAGGGGAGGATATGGTATTTCCCACAAAAGAGCGAGAGAGAGGCTGCAAATTCTCACAAGAGTGTTGTGAGCTGTTTAGAGTCAGTGTTTAGGTATGGCGGTATACCCCGGAATAAATCGTGACATTACATCACAAATTGTTTAAATATTCTTGCGTCATCTGCAAAGCTCTCTCTCTTTCTCTTTGTGCTGTGGTACATTTAATTCCTATAACGTCATCAAGATATGTATGTGACACTATTCTACACATTGACATTTTCACTGTGCAGCGGAGTGTGCGCTGATATGAAACTTTCTGACAGATTAAAACTGTGTGCCGGGCCGAGGCTCGAACTCGGGACCTTTGCCTTTCGTGGGCAAGTGCTCTACTAACTGAGCTACCCAAGCACGACTCACGCCCCGTCCTCACAGCTTTACTTCTGCCAGTACCTAGTCTCCTACCTTCCAAACTTTACAGAAACTCTCCTGCGAAACTTGCAGAACTAGCCGTCCTGAAAGAAAGGATATTGCAGAGACATGGCTTAGCCACAGCGTGGGGGATGTTTCCAGAATGAGATTTTTCACTCTGCAGTGGAGTGTGCGAAGGTCCAGAGTTTGAGTCTCGGCCCGGCACACAGTTTTAATTTGCCTTAAAGTTTCATTCTACACATTGCTCAAACCACAGATTTAATAAGTCTTAAGGAGTTAATGTTCAGTGACAATGAGTATCCATGTACCACAAAGAATGCAACTGCACCAGGGATTAGGCGGAAGGCTGTTGGTATTTCCAGCACAACAGGACGTGTTTAGCGTGGCTGGCCTGCGGTTGCTGGGTGCCGGTGACCGGTGTGGAGAGGCCTAGTGCATGGAGCGCTTGCCTGAATATTTTTCAGATTTGTCTAGCTCGGTCTGTGAGAATGTAACTACATGTTTCCTTTCATTATCAGAATAAAAAAAATTACCAAAATTGTTTAACATAGTCTAAGTTGTTTGAACCCTGAGTCAATTTTGAGGTTGATTTCAGAAATAAATAAATTATATGCTCAAACAATGACTTATATGTGTTATATTAACCTACGATCATGAGGTCTTCCCAGTCCAGCTGTAGACACAGACTGATCGAATTTCTCGTCATTTCTTCCCCCAGACCGCCATCTTGGATTATGTTATGGTAGGGGGAGGGCAGAGGGTCAACATGGTCCTCTGCTGGTGGTGTCCTTAAATAGGTCACTTGGCGTCCAGACCTGTAGGTGAACACACTGGACGGAGCTAATGTTTAGTGCTGAATCAATGGCAACTCAAACTGTTTAAATAAACAATATACCACACTACATACAAAATAAAGTCTTACGTCCATCCTATCCAGCTACCCAGCACAGGATGAGTCCTTTGCCACCAATTTCCAGATGGGGAGGGGAGGGGAGAGGGAGAAGGTGACTTAGGGTGGAGATAGGTTAGTGAAGGTAGCCCAACTGACCTATTTGCCTCCCAAATTTTGAATTTCTCGCCATGATGCCATGCAACATTGCCACATCTATGGCCACCGTCTTGTATCTGCCATCCTGAATAAATTTGGCAACAATGTAGAGTGGCATGCTCATCAAAAATATCGTCGCTTTAAGTTGAATTTGTACATGCAATACTCATTGTAAAATTTAATATGGGAACTTGTGAAAATTTTATGAAATTCTAGATCAAAATTGTGTATTAATAAAAAAAAGTCACTCATGTCAGAAACATGAATTTAAAAATAAATGAGCCCATTAGTAACTTATATTGCATTTTTAGTTTCAGCACAACCGTGACACTCAGTCACTCTTCCTCAGTCCACACCCTCATCCACAAGATATCCCGCACTGAATGTCTATAAAGTTGGACGCTTTAGCCTGACTGCTTCAATTAATCTTTCGTCATTTCTTACAGAATAATAAATTTTAACAATAGTAATAAGGAAACAAAACGTGTTATTTAACTTCCATGTCATGTTTCGTGGACTGACTAACACCACAAACTTCCTCTGCTCCGGCCTGGACATTAGAAGCTTGTGGAGGAGGTATTGTTTTCAATAAAACCTACAGCTTAAAGGATTATTCTTGCAGATTTAGGAGAAGAATCTTGGCAGAGTTTGAAATAGAATGAGTGAATGGCAGATGGGCATTGTGGCTTAGTTAATGAGAAGGACAGAATGATGCTCAGGGGGATTTATGTCTCCTCCACGCAGAGAGAAAATTACTTAGGAATCTACATGGATTGTGAGGTAGCTGTAGAAGTGAATAGATTTGGAATTAACCAGACTATGCTTGTTTATTGAGCACTGTCATTGTAGAATATGAATTTTGTGTTCACCTTAGACCATTTATGTGTGATCATTTCAAAATCTTATTGATAACCACAATACATCCCTTAAAAGAGATTCTAATCATTATGATTTTTCTATGTTAAGCCATCTAGGTTGCTTCCTTTTATTACAATGCTTCAGCTACTGCTACAATCAGATGAAAACTTAAACTCATTAAACAAAGTTCAGTGTCAGCTGTAATAAAATTTCACTGCAAATGAATTTTTCTTCATGAGTTCTGTATTTTGATGTTATGATGGCACGAGCTAAAATGTAATTAATGAAAAGATGTATTTTGAATAACTTTGTAAAGAAAACTGTAAGTATACTATATTGTTATCTCTGTTCTACAATCTTCAGCTTGCAACAGTTGTGGTATGTTTTGACACAGCATCTTCTCAAAAGTTATCAGATATGGAACAGTACTGTTGAAGGATACAAAGATGGAGATGGTACCTATATAAGTTGAACGAATTGGAAGTTGTTGAGGGTTTCAGAGGGATAATTAGGCAACTACTCACTACAACAAGGGAAAGGAGTACAGTAGGATATGAATGGGTAATTTCGAGAGATGTAATAGCAAAGGTAGCATAGGATCAAATAGGTAAAAAGATAAGGGATAATATAAATCCTTGGATAACATAGGAGATATTGCACTCAATCGATGAAAGGAGAAAATATAAAAATTTCAGAAATGAAACAGGGGAAAGGGAATACAAACGTCTAAAGAATGAAATTGACAGGAAATGTAAGGTAGTTAAGTGGGAATGGCTAAAAGGTAAATGTAAGGATTTAGAAGTATATTTCATTCGGGGAAAGGTAGACATGGCCTACAGGAAAATTAAAGAGGCCTTTGGAGAAAATAGAAGCAGTTGTATGAATATCACGGGCTTGGATGGAAAACCAGTCCTAAGCAAACAACAAAAGGCTGAAATGTGGAAGGAATATAAAGAGTCTGTACCCAAGAGATGAACTTGAACGCAATATTATAGAAATGGAAGTGGACATAGATAGTGAGGTAGGAGATATGGTACTATGAGAAACATTTGACAGAGCACTGAATGAGCTAAGTAGAAACAAGGCTCCACAAGTAAATGACAATCTGTCAGAACTCCTGACAGCATTGAGAGAGCCAACCATGACAAATCTCTTCCACCTCGTATATGCAATATTTATGAGACAGACGAAATAACCTTAGACTTCAATAGGAATGTAATAATGAAAATTCGAAAAAGGCAGATTAAGACATCATAGTTGCAAAATAGTAACATGATTTTTTTGTAGAAGGATGGAAAATTGGTAGACTCTGACCTCAAGAAAGATCAGTTTGTATTCTGGAGAAATGTAGAAATATATGAGGCAATACTGACTTTAGGACTTATCTTAGAAGGCAGGTAAAATAAAGGTAAACTTATGTTTATAGCATTTGTAGAGTTAGAGAAAGTTTTTGAGAATGTCGATTGGAATACTCTCTTTGAAATTCTGTAAGTAATAGGGGTAAAATACAGCGAGCTAAAGGCTATTTAGAACTTGTGCAGTAACCAGACAGCAGTTATAAGAGTTGAGGGGCATGAATGGGAAGCAGTGCTTCAGAAAGGACTGAAACCGGGTTAAAACCTATCGTCAATGTTATTCAATCTGTACATTGAACAAGTAGTAAAGGAAACAAAAAAATTGGAACAGGAATTAAATTTCAAGCAGAATAAATATAAACTATGAGGTTTGCAGATTACATTGTAATTTTATCAGAGACAGTAATGGACTAGAAAGAGCAGTGGAACTAAATGAACAGTGCTTTGAAAGAAGGATGTAAGATGAACATCAACAAAAGCAAAAGAAGGATGATGGAACGTAGTCGAATTAACTCTCAGGTGATGCCGAGGGAATTACATTAAGAAATGAGACAAAGTAGTGGATGAGTTTTGTTAGTTGGGCAGCAGAATAACTGATGATGACTGAAGTGGAGAGGATATAAAATGCATATGGGCTATAGCAAGAAATGCGTTTCTGAAGAACAGAAATTTGTTAACATCAAATACAGATTTAAGTGTTAGGCAGATTCTAAGCAATGTAAGTTGCAGTAGTTATTCAGAGATGGAGAGGATAAAGTAGCATGGACAGATACATCAAATCAATCTTTCTACTGAAGACCATAATAACATGAAGGCATATAAAAAGTTGTTTCCCACTTGCTCTATTTGGGAGTGGGTCGAAAGAAAACAGCTAGTAGTGGTAGAAGGTAGCCTCTGCTACGCATCACACAGTGGCTTGTGGATTATGTACTTACGTTACATTATGTACAACCAGTCAACCTGTATCACAGTAATATTATCATCTCAGAAGGCAGACCACAGTAGCTAGCTCGAAGATCTACCTTCCAGGCTGAGGGAAGTGAAATGCAGGAGTTTTCATCTTTAGCTAACAGACTCCATAAAATATGGTACACTTAACTCCCGCCATTGAGATGCTACATTTCCTTGACAAAATAATTTTGATTGACAGACGATTTAACCATTTTACACATTACACAATTTTTTTTGTTGAGAAACAAATGGATTGACTTGGTAGATGATCCAAGAAAAACCCTATATAGACAGGATACTATACTGGAATTGTAGTGATTGCCCTTTAATTTTGCAGTTGCTTGAACTGAGTTTCCAGAGTAGTTACGTTTATTTCTTGGTATCTACAGGCAGCTTAATAAGTTCCAATCCAAAGGAAGAAAGATCGCATTTAACTGCCTTAGATGACGTCAGTAGAAATGGAAAAGTAGAAATTGGAAAAGGAATCAACTGTGTCTTTTTATTAGTAATCAACCTGACTTATAAATATTACGATTCTGTCATTCACCAGCCATAGCTGGACAGATAGAATCATGTTACCAATTATATTACCATAATAAAATGAATGCAGTATTGCCATTTGAACTATGATTCTAAAATGGATACTACAAAACAAAAACAATAATACTATCAACAATGGAACATATCACTATCATTATGTCAACATCGTTCACTGGCTATAGCCTGACATATTGTATCACATCTCAGCATAGGCATAGCCAGGATATTATTTTGGGAGGGGGCGGGGGTTCAAGAAATGAACATCATAATAAAGTAGAGTTGTAATAGAACTATATATATATATATATATATATATATATATATATATATATATATATATATATAGTTATTGTTGTGGTCTTCATTTCAGAGACTGGTTTGATGCAGCTCTCCATGCATACAGTAAAGGTGCATGCCCTCAGGAAAAATTAGGGCTGTAGTTTCCCCTTGCTTTCAGCCATCTGCAGTACCAGCACAGGAAGGCCGTTTTGGTCAGTGTTATGAGGCCAGATCAGTCAATCATCCAATCATCAATCATCCAGACTGTTTCCCCTGCACACACACAAATAATCATTTAACTAGTAAATATTATCATTAATCAGAAATAATAAAGTTATTTTGGCGATGGTATCTCCATGAAGATGTTTTTGTATGGCAGTAAACATTGTTTAGAGATGGCAGTGAACATCTGCGTAATCCACGTCCATCCAACAAGTGGTTTAAATTCTTACAACAACGACTTTGTGAGCTGGACAGGTAACACAATGACCATCACAAAGAGAGGAGAAGTGAAGAAAAGAATTTCCGTTTTGCTCAGTGTTGACAACAAAAGTTGAGTTTCCACTTCATAGGCCCATCGACATTTTCTATGGTAGGAGTAAGGAACTAAGTTTAGTGTTTATGTCTGGTCAACAACTAAGGTCATTAGAGACAGAGGTTTGGCCATGTTTTTTATTAACGGAGAGGATGGAAGCGGGCATGGGCTTTTCAAGGAACCATTCCAGCATTCGCCTAGAGTGAACTGGGAAAGCAAGGGAAACCTATACCTGTATGGTCAGATCTAGGGTTGTATCCAGGTCTCTTGAATGTGAGTCTAGTGCTTCAGGCACTACATCACCCTGCTTAGTACTATGGTAGAAATGACAGAAAAAAGGGGTGGGACAGGAATGTGAATGTTCAAATGTAATTCTTATCAATGGCAATGAATATGAAACTAAATTATGTTTGTTGTAACAGCGTTAGATTGCAAAGGTAGGCAATGACCAGCTACTGGCAAGAAAACTACTACAAGATTATAGGTCCATTTAGAATAGTTTATGGACGATTTTCAGTTAGAGTGCTAAACTGTATAAATTTGCATTAATCTTAATTAGCGTGAATAAACATAAATGCTTCCTATCTTGTGTGAACTTAATAGATCTCATCGGATGTTCTGCATTTACGAAATGTAGTCCACGTTAATTCGTTCAATGGAAAACAGAGAGAACAAGAACTGTGATAGCAGTACGACTTTCGTTAAGATGTATTCAATGGATACTTTTATAACAGAACTTACGTTAACACATACTGACATCAGCAGTATAAACAAACTGCACAATAACTGTTGTTGCTAGCAGCATATTTGGCAGAGATGTCATATTAAGAAGAAGCACAGCAAAGGCGTAAGTAGAATTTAACTTTTTTTAGTCATAAATACATAACCAGTATCTTCATGTGTTGCTATAGCTACTACAAATGCACTGTATACTGTGTATGTATTAATCAGAATCGAAATAGCAGAATTACAAACAAAGTAAAAGTTTTATAATTTTTTATTTTAGCAAATACACATTTATATAAAAAGTCTATTTTTTTTTTCGAAAAGAAATCTACGACTTCTGACACATCAAGTTCTATGCTGTAGTGGAGGTTCATTCGATCCAAACAGTTGAGACTATTTTCGCAAACTGTGTTCCTAAGATAATTTTTTAATCTGCTTAAACTGGAAAATGTTATTTCTGGAGCAGCTGTTGAAACTGGAACTGTTACCGAAATCTTCAGCAGTACGTAAATGTTTGGATACAACCTTGAATCACACAGATCTAAGTACTCCAAAGCAGATTTACGACTAACTCTCTTTGAAGTCATCTGTGCCATCCGGACGTCGAAATCTGCTTTTATTACTGATGTGCTTTTCTCCGGAACAAGTGACGAATACATTGATATCGTCTCATCAATGTCAGTGACTTTACTGAAATTTTCTGGCAATAGACCATAAAGAGCACATATTAATTTTCGATGCTTTGCGAATCTTTCATTTAACTGTTGAATTGTGAGCTCAAGGAATGGAATAAATAAATTCACTCTGTAATATGTAATTACACCCACTGCAGGCGTATTAGAGCGGTTCAGCTGCTTCCCAGTACGACGTGGCGACTGCAGCAAAACACCATTTTCCTGACATTAGCTTAGCTTCTGCAAAAACCTTCGTAAATTCGTCTTCAACAACTGCAAGGCGCTAAGAACATTGTCAACAAGATGAAATGTTGCATTAAAGTCCATACTGGTTCCTTGCAACTGTTTTGATATCGATAGTGTGTAGCTCATCACATTTTGAAGGGCCACTAAACTCATCACAAAATTTGAGGAAAGAAGTATGTTTATCACTTGGACAGCTTGTCTTGACGTCTCCTTGTTATGGCTAGACTGCAGTTATTCGAGGGCGGCGAAAATTGCTGGACAAATTTCCTTGAAACAGATGACTTTTTCGCGCTTGTGGACCCATCGTGTTGGAATATATTCGAGGAACATTTCCTTAATTTTATGATGATAAACATTCTCCAAATGAAGTGAAACTTATTCTATGTGTGCAATGTCAATAATATCGTCAGCAAGAATACTAAATATTCTGGCTTTCTTTACCTCATCAATTGTTTTATGTTGTATAATTTCGCCACAAATAGCAATAATTTCTTTTGAATTTGTGGGCTGGTATACAGAGCGTTCTTTGGAGCTGTTGACAAATGGCCCAAAATACGTTTATCTCCAGATGCAGTAACGCTCGAAAGTTGCCATCGTTCATTAGCTGTCGCTGAGGTTCCAATAATGTGTAAACTAGTCCAGAGTCAGTACGTCCTCTTAAAGGAATGCCTTGATTACCACAAAAAATTATAGCTTTTGCTATGAACGTCAGTTTCCTTTTATTGTCTTCTTGCTGTCGTTTCCTCTCTGAAGACAATTGCTCGGTTACTGTAGGCATCTTCGAGGAAACAGTATTAAGAAAATTGTCTGCCATTTCCGAATTTCGCTTCTGATAGGAAGTTTGTGCATGTGCTTGAAATACCTCCAACGCTGTTTTCCAATTCGAAAAAGGCTCACACATAAAATTTTCCTCGTGGCTGATTGTTCCCATTGCCTTCACCTGAACGACCCATAATAATACAATTTTTGCAGAAGGCTCTATTTTTTAAATCAGAATACGACAGCCAAAGGAATCTGTCCAACCATTTCAGTTGAAAGCTTGTTTCGTTTTGACGAAACAGGAAATTTGTAATCATTAGACGGTACCGAAGCGCCTTTTAAAATTTGTTCCTTTAGACAATCATCCAGTTGTGAACTTTGATTTGAATATAAATCTATGTCTAATGTAGCAAAACCATTCGATGCAGATGAGATGTCACGTAAACTTCCTAATTTCCACGCTCCATGTTGCAGGTTGATTGATGCTGGGAGTCAGTGTGCAAGACGACTGCTGAGTGGTCAAAAGTACCTCCGCGTTTATAGCTCTTTCTGATAATGAGGCATCAGCAATAATTACGTCATTACTGTCTCCACTCGTCACATTATGACTGGGGGTTCGACAGTTGAAGATGTGTCTTAAAATTACCAGCTTGTGAACACCATTTTTACTAATATTCCAAGCCCTTAGACTTATTTTTATTCTCAGCTTTTCTTTTCTTTGCCTCCATTTTTGTGATCAGATGACCCTATAAAAATACTCTAAAACAAAAAAATTCGCAGACATGCAACTGGTTATTATTAATTTTATTCGGCTGGTTTTAGACAGGATGCAAGTGTGCTGATTTAACTTAAGTTAATCATACTCACTAAATGATGGGGAACAGCTACTAGGACTAGAAAATTAGCGTTCTGCCATCCAGAAATCTGTGTTCTGAAAACTGAATCACTCAAACAGACCTCAGATAAGCATGATCTGAGCTTTGCCGAATTTCTGAGTGGATCTTTAGTCTTCATGAAAAGAAAACCAGCGAAGTTTCAGAAATTTCTCTGGTTCTTTTAAAATTCTTTCGAACTTAAGCATTTAATCGAAAACGTCAAGGTTAACAGATCTGTCGTGTATTAAGTTCTGTATCGACTGGGAAAGAATACTTTACAATATATAAACACCTATTTAGTCGCCATAATACGTGCAATATCTGAGATTGGACAATTTGACGAAAAAATTTCGAGGAGAAAAGTTGTGGAGCATCTAAATATATTGCCAAAATGCCAAAGAAAGTGTCGAAAAACCTAGTTCGTTAGTAAATATCACCAGTTACCAATTTTATAGAAAACGCTTGGTTAGTGACAGTAAATATTTTACTTTCCATTCATAGGCTTTTTGTAGTATCAATTTTTGTTGTTTTATTTATTTAGCAGTACACTCATTCTCTGGATTTTGTTGCTCCACTTTCTAACGGGTCTATTATTTTTGTTTGTTTTTAAACTGCCTTGGGCGCTCAATCCGCACGGTAACCCACTGCTTCTATTCAACCGATGCCACAATGACAGAAGAATGGATACAGAAACAATATGAACTCCGGAGTATAGTAACACGATACGCGACAAATAGTTTTCACAAGCCCTGCCAAAACAACAGATTTTACCAACCGAATGAA
The DNA here is from genome assembly GCF_023897955.1 of Schistocerca gregaria. Taxonomy (NCBI): domain Eukaryota; kingdom Metazoa; phylum Arthropoda; class Insecta; order Orthoptera; family Acrididae; genus Schistocerca; species Schistocerca gregaria. Next base: position 582,980,778 of record NC_064922.1, read on the forward strand.
TGAAGCGTTTGTGAACTGTGCAATGTACACTGCGAAATTTATCATGCAAAAAACTGCAGGAAAAGATGAATGTTAATAATAAAACTAGGACTACAACAATATGACTCAGTTTTGTATTTGCACACTGTGAGTATTTTCATAAATAATAAATCTGGCAGCGGAGGAAGCAACAGTTATCAGCTGAGCATTTTTTACTTACGTTCGTCACAGGGAGTCAACACGACGTCTGAAAGGTTTATTTGTAGTGAAAGTGTTATGAACGAAGTAAATTTGACATGGCGAAGGAAAAAGATATACAAACGTTTATTGACAGGACAAAGACAAGACCATATAGTAAACACGTTGGTTTTCGTGAATTGTGCCGCTATTATTGATAAATGCAGGAAATGTTATTGAAAGGATCATTATGCAAAAACGGGTGCAGACAATGGGAAATAAGTCCTACATTTATCGGCCATCAGTTTGTTGTTTGTTTTGTGCAAAAAAGTATCAGAGGGTTGCATGAAAAACGAAATGTAGATTCCGATTAAAAAGAAATCGGGTTCGTGACGTTACAAAGACATCTCAAAATCAATAATGGAATTGGTGACAATAATGACTGGAGAACTCAAGTAAAATTTAAGGTAGATCACATTGAAGATTATAATGTTTTTGCATATAAAAATTTTAACGTCAGAAATGAACAGTTGAACAAACAGTAAGAGCACTGAATATGAACAAAGGAGTTCTGAGTACAAATAAAGGAAGGATATCTGATAGTGCAACGTATATACCTTCAGAGTATCATTATAATAACAATTAGGGAAGTTGGGCCAACTACTGAGGCATAAAAGCGGTCTTTTTTTCGTGTAATGTTCATGAATGGAATCGACGGGGAGGAGGTGATGGGATACTTTAGTATCAGTGTCTCACTTACCATGTCGTACCTTGCAGAACACAATTATACAAATTTAAATGTAGAAAGAAAACATTAATAAAACAGACTATAATGTTGCACACAATAGTCGTTTCTCTTATACATTACTTTTCTGAAAATAAACATTTAAAAAATTTTTTACTACGCCAGTAACAATTTCTGCAGTTTCCGGGAAGCGGGATGCCGATGGTGGCACTAAGCTGCTGCTATGTGAATGAATGGCTTCTCACTGTGCCCAGCTTCGGAACTGTGACAACTAGGGTGGTCCTGAGCAGGGACTGCGCTTCCTGGAATTTTCTAGGGCTCCAGACAAACCGCATTCGTTTGCGGCTCAGTCCAGCCATTGGTGGCAATATTGTCGCCAACATCGGCTCTTCGCTGCCGTATTCCCCTCGCGCACTACGCCATGCTGGCATTGCCGCAGTTTGAAAACGTGGTAGCTTTGAAATAAAGATTACATTACAATAGGTATTAAGGTCAATTCTTCCGTTTCTTTTTAAGCTATATCAATTTTTCGGGGGGGGGGGGGGGGTTTGAACCCCCAAAACGCCCCACCTTGGCTACACCCATGCATCTCAGCGATTACATATTAAAACCCCTACTAAAACTAAGATGGCGTACAAGAAGCATTAAACAACACTGATGTTATAAACATTGGCTATAAACAACGATTCGGAGCTCTTAAATGTTTCCAGTTTGGGGCTTCACATGCGATGGTATCATGTTGATCAGTCTACAGTTCAACTTGTAGAGAAAAATTCATTTACAGGTTTTGGTTGCTATTTCTTGATCACGTGGATCAGTCTAGCTCTCAGTGCCAATGTTGAATCGTCCAGTGGTTGACATCTTCAGGGTTGCTGTGGGAAAACTGTCCATCAACAGCTTGGAATGTCAATGTCTGCCTTGTGTGTTGTAGTTGTTATTCTCTTATCTCTTGCAGAAAGATTCTTAATTTTCTTCTATATATACAAGTGAATGAAAACATACTTCCTAAATATTGTCACTATTTCCACCTGCTTGAAAATGGGTCTACATTGGTAAGGTTTCTGCACGAAGATATTTTTCTTACCGTTTTCTTTAGTAAGAGCAATGTTTTTACTAGCAGTGCAGTGTACTCGCAGCAACAATCTGTATGTGATGTTGTTGTGGAAAAGTGCATATTGTGACTAAATACTGATTTGCTATCACACATAGAAGATTCCTGAGAAGATAAATTACTCTTGAGAGCTAAGAACACACGTATGCAGTGAGTTCAGTCCACATCGGGTTAGTGTAAATTGTGATGGTTGGGAGATTGACATATCAATATTTGCTATGGGTACGCAGTCATCAAGGCTGCACATTTTCTGGGTTTTATCTTCACTTAATTTCAATTTGTTTATTTTGAAATACTTTTTGGTTGCTTCAAACAAAATATCAGCATCCTTTAGTGCCTCATATAAATTTCTACCTTTAATCATCACTGTTGTATGATCTACAAAGAGCAGTATATGACCCTCACAACTAAAGTCATTGTCAAATATTAAAAAGAACATAGGATCAAGTACGGAGCCCTACGATACACAGTGTTCAAGTGCTATTTCACGAAACGTTGCTCCCTGGATACAAACACTGCTGCCTTTCTCTTAGGTAACATGAAGTCTCAAAAACGACACCCTTTACACCATAAGATTTTAATTTTTCCTACAGTATCTTATGAAAGATCTGATCGAATTTCTTTATTCAATCACAAAAAATTAAAGCCATGTAGATCTTTTCTTCAAATGCTTCAATTATATTTGTTATTACATCAAGCACTGCAGTTAATGTAGACTTCCTTCTTTTAAATCCACGTTGATTATCCAGGAGGGGGTTGTTGTATTCGAAATAACATAACAGTTGGCTGTTCATTATAGTTTCAATCACTTTTGCTAGTATACATGTTAAAGAAATTGGTCTACAGCTAGGTGGACAATCAGGATCACCTTTTTTATAGACTGACACTGTCTTCGCCAGTTTTAAGGAGTCTGGAAAAGTACCAACCTCGAGGCATTGGTTAATAACAGCAACCATGGGTTCAGCAATATCAGATACAGCACAGTGTTGTGAAAGCACGGAAATCTTGAATATGTGCAGCCCGATGAAGGGTACTGAACACAAGCCTTCTCGAATGCGAGTGCAGTCTCAACCACTGTGATGCTTCCTCTGTCCTAGTGCATACCAGTATATGTTTAATATTCTTAATGAATTTGAGATTTCCTCTCTACGTCAGACAGCAGTGGTACTGTTTCCCTCAGAATTGACAGAGCAAGGAATAACATGGTTAATACCGTGTTTTCTTACCGCTGTTATCACATTTACAGAAATATTCGATGTGACGTGGGCCGTGAGAAAATTTTAACATGTACACGTTTTACTGGTGGAATAAAAATAAACAAATTTCGTATCCAACAAGATAGGACGACAATATTAAAGTATCTCACATTTAACTGTGATTAACGTTTGGTGATATAGATTTTTTCGCTTTGAGAACATGACAGGTTACTTATAAAAAAAATTGTCGTTTCTTGTTTTTACCGTCCTGGTATTGTAATTGTGAGTGCATTTGCATGCAGGAATACCTGTACATATTGTGAAGTAAACAAATCTTGTAAGCATCTTCCTTGCGTCACCGTCCAATTGCAAGAAGTTATTAAGAAAACAGTCATCTTAAGCCATCATTCTGCGTTCTTAAACAATAAATCACCCTGTATAGAGCTCACTGAAATCAGCGTATTTGAGTAGACTCCTTATCAGAGATTTACACCAGGATTTTAGTTTTCATAGTTGGTATGACATATTGATGAAGTAATGCCGAGTACGTAATGAAGTATGTACCGGTGTGTCATATGGTCATCGTAAAATTTTTGTTATCTTTGTACATTGACAGTTCTATTGCGGAAATTTAGCGAATGTTTTGGAAAATTATGTAACCGCAGTTCACCGCATTTTAAAGCGGCTCTGAAAGGTAAATTATTTTGATTAAAACAGTAAGAATAATTTGATATATGTTAACAACCTATAGAAGAGTGAAATAATTTGTTGCCTGCTAAGTGGTCATGTTGATATTGCAGAAAATGTTCTGACGTTTTAAAAGTGCGTGATTCCAAGTAGCAACTGAAAATTTCTCATGACGCTGCAAGATATAACATTAAGTGTGATGGACGGAACATTAAACATTTTCCCATAAAACATTCCTTTTTCATTTATAATGTTGTCAGAGCGTAATCACATATCGAAGGTGGTTTGGTCAGTTCTTGCAACGTAGGTAATTACAGAAAATAACTCTGATTGGCCCAGCAACTCTTTGTGTTGATGGAGAAGTAATAAAAAAGATAATGGAACGAACATATCATTTGTATATTTAACTTATGTAAAGAATGAATACTTTTGGCTAAAGTGGGCAGGCTGATATTTGAATTCCAATGTAACAGCTGACTAAAAGTTCTTACCTGGCACGCCCTAATCGTTAAGAACTTTCCGTTGAGAGTTACCACCACGATATGTGTTAGTAGTTAGTTATATTTAAGTGATTTCTTTTAACTTAGAAATGACTTTTAAAGTCCTTGAAAACAAATCCTTGTGGTAAACATACGTAAAGGCAAGCAGATGTGTAATGCTAAGGGTACAAATAACTGTAACTCTCTTTAAAATTCATAACTGATGAGATGAATGCCAGGAATTTGAAATATTAGATGCGAACAAATGTTGGCAAATGAGTGGATCATGACAACAAGGGAGGTGGATTGCTTGTACATACTTTCAATTGTGTAACACTTAGACTGCCAAGAGGCTGCCATTGGCGCAGCTGAGGTGCTTGTTGTGGCTCCCACTGGTCACATCAGTCAACATATTGATCAAGTAGAATAGAATTGTGATTGTTACTGAGAAATTGGTTATTGAAATACCTGTGGCAGGTCGCTAAATGGAAATGAAACAGAGTGCAGTAGAAATAATTCTAAACTGTGGAAGAGCTAGTCGCGTATTTTGAAGGATAGTAAAACTAATTTAGTAATGTGTAAGGGAGACTTTGCCAAAATAATTGTGTAGTACTGACTACACTCCGTTGGAGCTATTCTTTTATGTTTTCGGTGGCTGTGAAAGACATCAATGGGGAAAGTAGTGGAAAGATTTTGTTGCATGATTTAGCCATATTATTATTGTTGTTGTTTGTTGTTGTTGTTGTTGTTGTTTGCTCCATGTAAGTGTTCTTGGCAATCAGTTGATTAAACTACTTCGGAAGTAGGAGGAGAGGGAGCTGGTGGAGGATCTGAAGTTCAGGCTAGGTGAAGAGAAATGGTAAAGGGTGGAAGATGAGGTGGGATAGTGTTGCCGCATATACAGATCAGATGTTTGGTGAACAGTTCTGATAAAAGTTGAAGGTAGGTAGTGGGTGAGAAATGTAGGCTTAGGTGACATCAAGATCATTATACCCACCTTGTTGAAGTTTATCCATATGGACTATAGAAAGTAGGCCTTTGATTGTGTAAATCATGGAATTCTTTTAGATAAGCTAAATCATTATGGTTTGAGTGGGGCAGTGCACAAATGGTTTAATTCATACTTAAGTGGAAGAATGCAGAAAGTTGAAATAAGTGGTTCGTGTAATGTTAAAACAGCTGATTCCTCAAACTGGGGTGCTATCAAGCACCGGGTCCCACAGGGTTCGGTCTTAGGTCCTTTACTGTTCTTGATATACATTAATGACTTACCATACCACATTGATGAAGATGCAAAGTTAGTTCTTTTTGCTGATGATACAAGTATAGTAATAACATCCAAAAACCAAGAACTAAGTGATGTAATTGTAAATGATGTTTTTCACAAAATTGTTAAGTGGTTCTCAGCAAACGGACTCTCTTTAAATTTTGATAAAACACAGTATATACAGTTCTGTACAGTAAATGGCACAACTCCAGTAATAAATATAGAATTTGAACAGAAGTCTGTAGCTAAGGTAGAATTTTCAAAATTTTTAGGTGTGTCCATTGATGAGAGGTTAAACTGGAAGCAACACATTGATGGTCTGCTGAAACGTCTGAGTTCAGCTATGTATGCAATAGCATTAGGGTTATTGCAAATTTTGGTGATAAGAATCTCAGTAAATTAGCTTGATATGCCTACTTTCATTCACTGCTTTCGTATGGCATCATACTCTGGGGTGATTCATCATTGAGTAGAAAAGTATTCATTGCACAAAAACGTGTAATCAGAATAATTGCTGGAGCCCACCCAGAGTCATCCTGCAGACATCTATTTAAGGATCTAGGGATCCTCACAGTAACCTCACAGTATATATATTCCCTTATGAAATTTGTTGATAATAATCCAACCCAATTCGAAAGTAATAGCAGTGTGCATACCTATAACACCAGGGGAAAGGATGATCTTCACTATGCAGGGTTAAATCTGACTTTGGCACAGAAAGGGGTAAATTATGCTGCCACAAAAGTCTTTGGGCACCTACCAAACAGCATCAAAAGCCTGACAGATAGTCAACCAACATTTAAAAGTAAATTAAAAGAATTTCTAGATGACAACTCCTTCTACTCATTGGCTGAATTTTTAGATATAAACTAAATAAAAGAGAGAAAAAGAAAAAAAACCAACTTAATCATTAGTGTCATGCAATATTTTGTGTAATGTAATTTCTTGTACAGACATCTTTTGTTAACCTGACACGTTCCACATCATTACGAAGTGTCGTATTCATGATCTATGGAACAAGTATTAATCTAATCTAATCTGGCTTTGTGTTATGGTAAGTTATTAATCTGAGCAAGTGCTCAAATTACTTCAAAACAAATTTTGTATATGAATACTTAATACTTGTTTCTTCTTGTGTAAAAACCTATGTTGCTTGTTCCATTTATATATCTTTTTGTGCAGTAGATATTATGCTTCCATGTCTGAGATATGTTACTGTCCCAATGTGTTTCTTCAGTTCCTAACTAACTCTCCACTGATGGGACATCAAACCCTAATATTCCTTCCTTTATTCTGCTTGGGAGGTGCTGGTCAATAAGAGAACATCGTGTACTGACAAATGCACTGAACTTAATCTTCCCCTCTAACTCCCCCACCACCCTCCCTACTTTTGTGCTAGAAGACATTAGGGTCCTAATTTTCACCAACTGTGGACTACGTTATCGTCTTGTGCATTACTGAGGTTGTCATAATTAAGATACGAGGAAACTGGTTTGCAAGTATGTTTGGGATTTATTCGCTTGTTAACATGCTGTTCCACTAACATGGTTTAAACTTCAGTAGAGATCCTACTATTCCCTGATTATGAAACATTAGTATTTATAATTATGGTTGTTTCACAATTTGCTTAAATCACTTTCTATGTCTGATTTTCTTCTGCTTTTTGTGTATTTTACAGTTCTGTTAAAGGTGATGCATTATTGTAGCATAATTTATATTTTATTTTGCGGTCTGCTAGTGAATGTTTCTAGGTAGTTTCAAACAATATTGCTTATTGAGAAGCTTGTATTTCTGAATGAATCAAGGACATATCATCTTAGTAGTAACATTCAATCTAATAACTGTCTTGTAAATGGAGTTAGATGCTTTAGCCAACAGTATTTGATAACATTTTTCACCTATGCAATAAAATACACAATTTTTGTATCATCTAGGTGGTAAAAATGAATATCTTTTACTATCAAGTCTGTTGTATCAGGCATTGTAAGATGTAAATTAAAAATCTGGAAGTCTTAGTTGTCAGTAGTTTTGTCACATCTGAAGGCATTAAAATCACACATTGAGGATAGAGACATCCTGCAGCTTTCTTCCCCCTTTGATTTATCAGCTTGGAGAAGTTGCTCATTCGTGCTAATGGTAGAAAGTAGATTGTCAAGTTGAAAATGATTTCTCATCATTATTGACAAATAGTTGTTATGCTTATTTATTTATCTATTTGTCTACACACCATTTAGTACAGTAGCAACAGACATATTAGAAACATTATGGAACTAAGATATTTATATAAAACATAAACAATAATGTAGGAAAAGATAGCTATTTACGGTAAACAAGACACGTCAGCTTGCAGACAGGCACAATTAACTCACATATAGGATTTGGCCACAGACTCTGTCAGTAAATACTCTCTCTCTCTCTCTCTCTCTCTCTTTCTCTTTCTGTGTGTGTGTGTGTGTGTGGGTGTGTGCTTTTTGTCAGCCAGTACGACACGGGACTCGAATGACTGAACCACATCCTTCATCAGGGCTGTGATTACCTATCATCATCCCCTGAAATGTGGGACACCCTACCTGATACTTTGGACCCCTCCTAAAGTAGTGTTCTGTCATCCATCCAACCTCTATAACACCCTAGTCCATCCTTCTGCCATTCCCAATCCCATCCCCTTCCCACAAGGATGTGGAAGACCCAGATGCAGAACCTGCCCAATCCACGTACCCAGCATTTCCTATTCCACTCCTGTCACAGGTTTATCCTACCACATCAGGGGCGGGGCCACTTGTGAAAGCAGCCATGTCATTTATCAACTCTGATGCAATCACTGAACAGCTTTTTATATTGATATGTCTACCAACCCGCTGTCCACCAGGATGAATGGCCACCGTCAAACTGTGGCCAAGAGCAAATTAGACCATCCTGTGGCACAACATGCAGCTGAACTTACCACACTTGATTTCAGTGGCTGCTTCACTACCTAAGCCATCTGGACCCTTCCTTTCCACTACAGTCTTTTCTGAAATGTGCAGATGGGAGTTATGCTCACAACAAATTCTCCGCTCCCATAATGATCCCGTTCTCAACCTATGGTAATAAACTTTCCCCACACCCTCCACACTGTTCTGTCATCTCCTTCCCATTCTTGTCCACCACCCTGTTTATTTGTAGCCCTCTACCAACACATCTCCCCCTCTTTCCCCACTCCTATCATTTTTTGTTAGTTTTTTTCCATGTCTCCCTGCCCCACAACCTCCTGATGCTGCACCTGTTGGCAAGCCAGTCCCTGCACATTGCACCAGCCGGTATTCATCTGTCTCCCCACCCGTACACTACTGCCCCTTCCCCTTTCCCACCCTCTCCAGATAGCTGCCTGCATCCCATGTCACGCTGCATTCCAGCCCGAGATGCTGGAGTTAGCTGTTTGTGTGTGTGTGTGTGTGTGTGTGTGTGTGTGTGTGTGTGTGTGTGTGTGTGTGTGTGTGTCTGTGTGTGTGTGTGTGTAAGTAAGTGTCTTTTAATTGTGCCTGGCTGCAATGTTACATGTTTACTGTACGTTAAGTAGCAATCTATATTTTCCTACATTGTTGATATTCCTATGTGGAGTTTCCATCATTTGATAAAACATTTACAGAATAGTATATGTTAAGGTGAGGATAGTCCAGGAAGTTAGCCATGCCCTAATCAAAGTAACCATCACAGCATTCACATTAGTGAGAAGGGGAAACCATGGGAAACAGTCAGGATAGTTAGATGGAGAATAAACCCTGGTCCTCCTGAATGAAATTCCAGTAAATTAAGACTGGAGTAGTGATCTCACTAGGTACACGATTGGAAGGGGAATCACAAAGTACATTGTCTACATTATGAATGCCGCATGCACTGTAAGTACATCAGCGAACAAGAAGTTTTGAAAATACAAACACTACTGAAAAAATGAAGGAAAAGATGACAGAGCATTGCAGAGAAGTACAAAATACACAACGCCAGACTATCTTCCTTGTAAACCTCTAGAAAATCTGAAAGTGGTAAGCATTGGAAAGTTTTTTTTTCATTAGGTTTCTCTTTTATCAGGTGAAGTGAATTTTTCAAAAAGGATATAGAAAGAAAGAAAGAAAGGAACAGCAAGAATTAAGGAAAACAAGCCCTCTTAGAAAACAAGAAAACTTTAAAATGAAAATGGAGAAAGAAAAGCTAAGAAAGCAAAATTGACACTTGGAAAACAAAACAGGAAAGTCCACTGGAAATAGTATCTCACACACTTGAAGTTTAGGAGCCTGTAAGAGTCCTCAGAGCCTGGGGAAGGTTGTAAAAATATAGAATCAGGATTACCTAAGAGACGTACAAAAAAATGATTCTGAAAAAATTACTTAATAATTGCATACCAGAATTACCAAATAAACTATTTTCAGAGCTGACTGTCAGAGAAATTGAACATAACAAGCCCAGCATCACTGAAAAAGCACATGATTTTTTTATTTTTATCTTAAAAATATTTGTATGTGATCAGCAGGAAAGCAAGAGGTGAAATCTGTAAAGAACTTAAACAGTAAACATGAAGTTCACCACAACAGGTATATGATGCTTGTGCGTAAAGAGGCATATGAAATCTTTAAACAAGACATGGAAATTGTCACAAAGGAAGTATCTCTTTCTACCAACTTTGTCCCAAGTTATGTACTGCCTGTTACAGGTGCTCCACATAATGTGTGTGTTTACAAATATCACTTGCTGGACACTATAAGTAGTTTGTGTGTAAACTTTCACAGTAGAGAAGAGACTTGCTTCCTCTTGTTTCTTGTGACATGGAGAGAGTCCTGTATGTTGGGAGATAATGATACTTGCAACAATGTCTGTGATCTTTAACAGCTTCTGCCTGAATGTGTTGGCAAGAGAGTCTGTGAAATGGATGCAGTGGTAGAAGGAAAATAAGAAGCCTGGTCACCCAAAAGAAAGTAGTACTTTCCATGAAGTGATTTCCAAAATTACAGATCAGGCTCCAGTATTCACAAAACATTTGTTTATAAAAATCACTGAAGCTGCAGAATTTTAGAAGAAATTGGTTTTGCTAGAAACAAAAAAAAGTTGGTATCCTGGGATGAAATACAATCAGCAAATTGCTGTTACAAACAAGTGACCACCTTTACTGCATATTATTGAATTGATATGACAGTGAAACCTATGAAATAAATAGTGACCAATTTGCACGTGACACATATACAATATGTACCTTCTTGCGTTGTATAATACATGAACTAGAAGAAAAACTATCTGAACTATAAACAGTCTTTGTCTTCTCTGATGGGACATCATTTCAAGTTTAAAAATAAATGATCTCATTATGCTATTCAAAAGATGCCTTTGGTGTCCGAAGCCACGGGTCCTTTCTGTTTTTGCAACATTCCATGGAAAAGGAGCAGTTGATGGAATTGGTGGTAATGTTAAAAGAAAGGTCAGAATATGAGTGAGGTCTCTTCTGTCCACATTGTCTTTGAGTGTACGAAAGAAGAAATATCTAAGTGGTGGCTGACAGTGTCACATGTGCCCAAAATTCAGTCCAGCCTGTTTTTCATTCCGTGTGACGCAGATCATTCACTGGTCGCAGAAACAAGTACATCTGAAACAGTTAAGTGTAGTGTATAGAAAGAAATGAAATAAAGAGACTAAGAATACGTGAAGTTTACTCTTTGGTTGAGTCAGATGATTTAGAATGTGATACTCCTGATATTTAAAATAGCAGTGACTTTGTCTATGCAAGTTTCTTCAGATATTGCACCTGGTAAATGGGTTGCTGTGCGATACAAAGAAAACCATTATTCTGGTGAAGTGATTAGCATGATTTGTCAAAATAAATTTTGCAAATGGTAGTGACGTGTGTACCAGACCAGTATAAATGGCGTTAGCCTGTAGATTGTATGCAAAGAAAGAGGAGGAATTGAGTTTGATGACATTTAAAGCAAATTTTGTTTTTCTGTTTTTTAATTTAGTCTGTGGACTATTTTTAAGACACTATTTGTTCACTGAAGCTTTAGTTCTGTCACTGCTACCATTTTATGTAGTGTTATCTATCTGTGAGGTGTTGGATATAATTTTGGAGAAATGGTAACAGACATGTCCTGTCTGTCACATTACCTGTCGTGCACATCGTGTAACTTACTTTTTTTCAAAAACTCGAATTTATTAATTGTCCTATATTAACATGTGCTATGTATAATTCGTGGAGTTTGAAGTTCATGTGCAACTTACGTTTAGCTTTATATGTATGTATAAATGAGAGAAATAATGTAATATTCTGCAGTCTGCAACACATAAGGCTCAATTTTGTCCTGTCTGCCACAGATTTATTTTTCTGAATTAATGACAAAAGTAATGTGAATCACTAAAATGGCCATTAATCTTGTTTTCTAACCAATAAAAGCTTGAGCTCCAAAAAGAAATCAAGGATTTAAATAAAAAACAAATTTTTATTTTGATTTGCGTAATTCCAATTATTTCATCAGTCACTCATGGAAAGGCCAATAGATTTATTTTATGACTTTGGGACCTATTTTAATGTTTTACTTCAGCGTGATTTTTCTGCGCTATTTGAATAAAATAAGTGTGTTTCAGTTTCTGTCCTTCAATTGTTTACCTCCATATGTATTGTCTGTTTGCGGTAAAATAACTGGTATGGCACATCTTTTATTGTCTCCAAATAGTGCATAGATACACTTGAAGTGGGAAACACTGCAGTCTTTATTGTGCTTCAGCTACTGACTTTCCAAGCATCAGCAACTTTGTTTGCATCATGTTTCTTGCAAGGTCAATCTATTGCAAATGTAAATAACTTCCATATAATAACATTTATCATATTCTGTGTTCATTTGTTTATTATAAGGTACTATGTCATGCTCTGCTTTGCTTTCCCACTTTTATGTATTGTGACACTGTGATTGAGTCTTTAGCTTGATGTAAGTTTTTGTTTTATAGGTGGGGTGTCTTACTGAGCCACAACAATAAAATTCTTGTAACAGCAACAAAGGATCTCCATACCTGATCTGAGCAAATGGGGGCGTGGTTATCAACATCAATTTTGATGGGTGGTTGGGTGTCAACATCCATTACTATGGGTGGTTGGTACCCCAGCTGGTATTCTGCACCATCATCTCAAGAAGAGAATGAAAAAAACAGGAAAACCTTGGTCCATACACTTGACTGTCCATTATGTTTAGGTAACAGGAAATTTGGAGTAATCAGATGCAAGTATGGTCAAAATAAATGTAAGACATGCAGACCTAATGTTGGTTTGTGTCCGTACTGGAGAGAATCTGTTCGTCAAAGGGTTAAATGTAAAAACATTGAATTTGCGGAAAATAACATGCTTCAGGTACGTAAACCATCCACTGTTGGTCGTAAAGTGCCACAAGGAGAAAGATTGGATCACGAAAAGAATCGTCACTTCAGTATTTACAAATGTGGTTTGGCAGTGTGAAGTTAAATGTGGTATAGTAAAATGAAAAATTTGTAAAAGGGTACCTGCACATGTAACGTGTGGTATTATTTTGACAGAAGCTCAAAAGGTGCACAGTGCATTTTTTTATAGCTGTGATGTACTTGGAACTTGGTATAATTCATGAATGTCCCAAGATTTCCATTATGTTGATAAAATGAGCCACATTCCCAACAGTTTAAAATAATATTAAATATTTTGTGTTATCAGTTTTCACACCGTTATTGGAAGTATTAAGAGCAGCATCATATGAACATTATGCATGTATTCAGCAACCCGTAGTTTACATATTTCTGTTCATACTGATTTCTGATACAAATTTAAATTCTAGAGATATCAAAATTAATTATTAATCCTGTAAATATTTTTGCAATTTCGGAATGAATGGGACCCTGCAAATTGTCTTACCAATATAAGAAATATCTTTCTGATTCTAAGCACATGGTTTATAAGAAATGAAACATGTCTAGCAGGCAAAGTGCAGAGATATTTATTTTAGTTCGTAATGTACTGTCAAAAGGAAGTTCTGTATCACAAACAGAACAACATTTTAAAGTAATGTGACATTTTATTGTGTGTTTCATGTTTGTCTGTAGTGTTGTATAGCATACATAATCTTAGCTTCTGAATTTTTCAGTTTGTACTTAAAAAAATTGATTACTTTATTATTGCTGTGATTGAGTGTTAATGGAAATATGACTTTCATTGAAATGCTCACAGAAAAAAAAGTTTTGTACTTAATTTTTGACTTGCAGCTGGTCACTAATTATAGGCCTTACAGGTACAGAAAAGATTCTTTCCGGCAATGTGATACAATTCTCAGTTATTAAAATTGCAGTGTGTAGTAAATCATGATAGCACAGAATACTAAATCCCATAAATTACAGGGTAACACATTAGAAGCACAATATTGCACCTTACAAAGTCAGCTTCCTATTTGTTGTAAGAACTTTCTATGTGTGTGAGGGGACGGAGTGATTATTTTATGTATAATGTTCTAAATCACTACTTCAGGCAAGCAGTGTGTAGTGTGCAATGTTCCTTGAAAATTGTGAACTGCTATTTATTTTATTAATAAAATGCACAGCCATTGTGGTTTTAATACCCGTTCATGATGGTATGTTCCATTTATAGCAGTTTATGATTGTTGCTTTTTTAGTGATGTAAATATTAAATGACATTATTTTTTATTTTACATTGTATCAGTTATTTTGTAAACTTCTTTTTATATTTACAATTTTAATCAATGTCTGCAAGACAGTGAAACTGAGTCAGAAATAAATCATTTGAACAAACAGACTAAATTACTTATTCAAATGTTGGTAGAGGCAATTGCTGGATGTCTTGTATGTCGCATTCATTAAGAAGTCTACATTTAATGAGGGGCAATGATTGTAGTTACTGTCAATTTCTGGGACCTTTGTTATTGGGCCAGTTAGCATGCAATGTAATAAAAAATAGAGGCTCTTTAAAATGAGACTTTTATGCATTGTTGTAAATCTTAAGAGCATAGAAAAGACACTTGGAACTCTTAAGTAAAGAGTAACATTACAGGAGTAACACTGCAATACTGTAACTCAGATATTAACTCCAAGTTACTAATACTGATACAGAGACAATGAGGCTGGCCATAGTTTAGTGCTAAGATTCGGAAGAGGAGTATGACAGGCCACAGGGTACTTGTGTGAATAAAAGGAAAGTTTAACAAGCAGTTTCTAAAGTTGTAAGTATGCTGATCTAAACTAAAGCAAACACTTCGAACATTGTCCAACCCGGAGGGGGTTTAAAACAGAGAGTATAGATAGGGTGCAGTGATTATTTGTGGTGGTTACAGAACACTGGCCACAGGGCAGTGACATTGTAGTATATGCCAATCTTTTATTTAAGAATTCTGATTGCAAAGGAGAGAAAATTTCACGTAAAGTGCGTGCAATAACAGAAAGATCATTGGGAGCTTCCGGGCAAACTGGATGGTGTCTGCCATAGAAATCAAAAACCACAGTAGCCCCAGTATAGCCTCATGAACAATAATTAGTGAATTGCTGAATGTTGATGTACATTACCACACTGCTGTGGCGAAGGAAAGGAGTTAGTGGAGAGTTGAAAGAAATTATGTTGGAGGTATTCAGTCATTCTTTTAGGTATTATTTATTTGGTGTACATTATCGTCTATTCTGTAATAGTCCACAATGGGCTATATTTTCTTACATTGATTCTACTTCTGCGTTTACAGTATTTTACGTAGTTCCATTATGGTTACAAACTTAAAATTCCCGTGCTTGTAGACATGTCAGTGAATAGGAAATCGCACTTGCCTTTCAGGCCCACACAAGTGAGTATGGTATGCGGATCAATTGGCTACACAGCGAGCTCATCACCAAGAATGTTTAGTTTGAGCGTCCATTTTATAACTTCTATCATCCAGATATACATAGACACATTGAGACCTAATCTTCTGACAGAGTAGCCTGTTCACTTGTACAACAAGGGCAACCCAATGTACTGTAGTGGTGTATGCTAAGTGCTTTTTTTTTATTGTCAAATATTTGGGAGGCATTTGGACAAAACATAATTTCCAATCCTTTTCTGGCAACAACCATTTCCAAGCAATCCCAAAATGTCCAAGCAACTTGGGATACTGTACCTTGGGTACATAATCAACATTTAGATGCCTCTTGACATAAGATTAACTGCTTATGTGGCTTCTCAGGGTGATCACGTTCATACTGAACAGTACCGTATGTGTAGGTATTACCCAATATGAATGCTGTAGATGCTACACTGGGTGCATGTTTATTTATGCATACCAGAAATGAGTTTGCTACATAGTGCTGCTATTAGTCTTTTATAAATGTAAATACTGAACCACAAGTAATCTGTAGATGAAGTCCTGAAATTTGAAGTGAGTAGCGGCACGACTTTGTTACACAGATTTGCCTTTTTTAGGATTTGTTAACTAATGGTAGTGGTAATCTATTTGCATGATAATCTTCAAGAACATGTACTTCACGTAATATAATTTATTGTATTTGTGCTTGCAATTCTCCAGGGGACATGACATTAACATGCACTGCCAATGCTGGTGGAGAAGTTTGCAAACTTGCACAAATCTCAAAATTATGCTGACATTAGCATAGCTACTGGAAAGAAATCCCAAGTAAATTAACCAGACACAAGTTTTCCACAGATGTCATCACTTCTTTGTCTTATTACCCTTTTCTTCTGTGTTGTGTGATAATTGGTTGGTAGCATTGTGGTTAGCAGATATGTATTCCAGCATCCTCCACCATTTCTTTCTAGGTCTTATACCCAACATATTTAATAACTTGGTCCATTTACTTCAACCATGCACAGTGCACCTGTAGTACTGTCTAAAAAGCCTTCATCTCATAGCAATACACTGTCACACAAAAAGTAAGATGACTTTATATTTTTATTAAAAAAATATTTACTTACTCATCAGTATTCATGTTGTCCTCTCCAAAGTAATCTCCCTCAGATACCATACACTTTTGCTGACTCTTCTTCCAATCCTTGAAGCACTTCTCATAAACATTTTTTGGTAAATCCTTAAGTACTTCTAGCGATGCAGTTTTTATTTCGTCAATCGTTAAAAATCTTTGTTCTTTCATACGTCTCTTCAGGTTTGGGGACAGGAAAAAGTCGCAGGGGCCAATAACAGGGAATATGCTGGCTGTGGCATGATTGTCGTCGTGTTTTTGGCCAAAAAATCTCTCGCAGACAATGATGATTGAGCAGGTGCATTGTTGTGATGCAAAAACCATGAATTGTTTCACAATGCCGGACGTTTTTTTGCATATTGCTTCTCGCAAAAGGCGCATAATGTCAAGGTAATACTCCTTATTGACTGTACGATTTTGAGGCAAAAGTTCATGATGCACTATTCCATGGTAAATTGAAAAAAGTGTGCAAAACTTTGACATTTGATTGAACTTGGTGTGCTTTATTTCGGTCTTGGCTCTCTGGAATTCTTCCATTGGGATGATTGGCCTTTGGTCCCAACATTGCAACCATAAACCCATGTTTAATCACGAGTTATGACCCTTCTGAGCAAATCAGGATCATTGACGTCATTCAAGAGCTCCTGAAAGATGCTTGGCCATCAGGTCTTTTAATCAAAGTTGAGAACTTTTGGAACAAAGTTCGCTGACAAAACATTCAAATAAATTTCATGACACAAGCTGACCAACATGCCAGCATTCTCAGAAACTTCTCTCACAGTAATTCGACGATTTTCCAAAACAATTTTCTTCATAGCTTCAACTTTATCACTTGTTGTTCTTGTGCTGGGGCATCCAGAGCGAGGTTAGTCATTGGCATCTTTTCAGCCATCTTGGAAGAGCTTGTACTACTTGCAAACATTTATTTATTTATTTTTTTTCCTCACAGCAGACTCACCATATGCCACTGTCAACATTTCAAGTGTTTTAAAACACTTAATTCCATTTTTCACACAAAATTTGATGCAAATTCTTTGCTCCATTTTTAATAATAATCAAAAATTGTTGAGCACAGTAAAACATGTCTGACCTTTCTGTCAAAAACAAACGAAATATGCTGTACACTTGAAACTGTGACCACATGCTCGCGACCTGTGTACCAACATAGTAAAAAAAGAACAGTAATCAAATGTACATTGCCTACCCTATTTGAAGTCATCTTACTTTAACAGCCCCTGCATTTTTCAATTTTAGAGGTTTCTTTGCCTTTTACTTCTGTATTCTTTCCTTTTGTGCTGTCCATCTCTAGTGACCCTACTTTATTCAAAAGTGAATATGTGAACATTATAAGGAAACTAATCATAATGTAAAGAGAGTTTAAGTTGGTGAAGTACTTGAACATTCATGTCATTATCATCAAGAATTCTAAAACAATGTGGCCTCTTCAGGGAATCTGTGGAGATGGGCTTTTAGTAGATTCCTCCAATGCAGACATTTGTCCTTTGAATGATTGCATCTATTTACAATTCGCATGATAGCACAAAATAATACAGTTGTCATCAAATATATCGGAACATAAGAGGTTATTAAATGAAAATATGTCTTTATAAATTTTAACCACAGATTGACATGAGTGAACTTCAAATTTTGCTACCCCAAGGAATCAGCAACAAATAAAACTAATCATAATAAAACCTTTCTTAAAAAGTAAGTATGCAAAAGATAACTCTTGGACAGTCTTCGTAAAGAGTCACAACTATTAAATTAAGAACTGGTAATTTAGAATAAACACCAAAGAATGAGATTTGACAGATTTTGCTACATCCACACAACGGATACACTGACAAATTAAGCTCAAGTCAGATATAATTAAAAATTGAAATCTAAGGAGATTGCAATCAGAATGGAAATTACATTAAAATTTTCCTCAGCACACGAAGTATATACACAAATATTTGAACAGGCAAAAGAACTACTTCAAAATTTTAATTAAAGTGTCGTTCATATATAGAGCTTTAGGCAGTATATTTATATGTTAAAGCAAATACATCCGAGCCTTAAGAAGGAAAGATGAAACTTAAATAAATAAGACAAGCTGCAAAGGTGAACAGTTCCACTATAGCAAAAACAGACATGCCTCAAACACAGCCAGAAGACACATGCAGGGCCACAACATCAACAGGCCCTAACAGCTGTCGTCTGCCAAAATTCCAGGCTAGCACTTTACAAGGCCAAGAGGTGCTGCTAACAAACACCATATAGGTGAAATATAGGCTACAGAAATACAGATTACATGACCAACAATCACCACATTAAGAGATCATAGCTAAAAAAAAAATTAATAAAATAAGGTAGCAAATACTACTCCTAAAGGAAATAGATCTTAAATCTCTGGTAAGGGAGTATAAAAAATAATTCTCTCTCCAAACAATTTGCGTAAACTACATCACAGTTGTATGCCAGGTGTCTACTTGAACAAACAGAAAGAACAAATAAATGAGTAAGCTTACCCCTTCAAGGGAATACTTAGGGAGTAGGCACTAAAAACAGTTTTCTTCAATCAGTCGTTGGGTCTGACAACCATCTAGAACGTAGTTTCAAAGCACACATTAATTTCCCTTAAAATAATTGAGAGGAAAAATTACAAATCGTACAAAATGTAAAAAAATCTATCCGTGAAAAAGAATTATCACACAGCTCACAAGCAAGTTATTATAACTGAGTAAAGAACTTCATTCAACATTAAAACTCAAACACAAAATTGTGATACACATGAAGTGAAAGTTAAGTTTTACTAGCAAACCACTGGATTTGAAAGTGCCGCACAGTTTATATCCTTGGTAATCCACAGCAAATAAGGGTCTGTCTTACACTTTATCGCCAATGCGAGGACAGTCACTAATTCACATCCAAAATTTCGATCAGTGAAATAAATACAAAGGTGCGTCATGGTTGGAGCCAAGATTAATTGCAGTAAACTAAAATGTGTCACTGACCCATAAGGTACCAACAGCAGAGGCATAGATATTAGAGTGCGAGCCATACTGACTGCAAAATTTTCCAGTAATGTTCTTTTCATATGTAGCAACGATGAGGGCAAAACTGCAAGGATCCAAGTACACACAGCATGGATAAACAGGGAAGTGCAAACCCACTGAAGGCGATAGGTGGACACCATCAGTACAGCATTGTGATGCCACTACCCAAAGGAGTGATAAGTTGATCTCGGCATAAACAGAACTAACAGCCGAAAGAACCTTTGCACGTGAAAACTCATGTGTGATACCCTTATGCTGCACCCCTCCAGCCCATTCTCACCTCAGAATGCACTGCCAGCCTGTTTTCAACTGACTGAGCCAGTGATCATCTACGAAAACTGCAAGTTATTTTCCTGCCACCTATCGGGATGCCAGTGAAAGAATACACCAGCAAGACAGAAAGAAAATGAAATGGAGTTGCCACAGCTCACATTGCTTAAAACACTTTAATGAAAATGTTTTACTTACACAGTGATTAAACAATGTTTTAATACTAGTATTCAGACACACACAAAATGGCTCCATGAAAATAGTATTAATTGTTTTGAAAGTTCCCAAAAAAACTGACTTTTTTGATACATTAAATGTCATTGATCCTTTTGCTTGTTACTTTGCAGATAAGACACCATTGTTTGTACCTTCCTTTGAAGCATATGATTATGTAGCTTTCTGATCTCTTGATTTGTATGATTACTAAAGGAAATCTTGTTGGTAAGCTTCAGCTTAGATACCATCCACAGTAATTAACTTATTGCTTGCATGTGTTTCTCTACATGTCAGTATGCCCCTTAATATATATATGTGTTGAAAAAGTTTCAACAGAAATTCATGTTGAAAACAATATCATCAACTGTACA
Source organism: Schistocerca gregaria (assembly GCF_023897955.1). Taxonomy (NCBI): domain Eukaryota; kingdom Metazoa; phylum Arthropoda; class Insecta; order Orthoptera; family Acrididae; genus Schistocerca; species Schistocerca gregaria. Next base: position 583,001,258 of record NC_064922.1, read on the forward strand.
TGCGTTGCAGAAGAAGATCATGTCTGACTCACGGACTGGCAGGCAGTGATTTTGACCAGTGTAGCAGGGAATTCCCAAATGTAATCTGACACTTCTGTAGAACTTGTTTCAAATTGAGAAACCCTGTATGTGCACACATGTAAAACATTCAGTTTAGTTCACAGATACCATAAAGATTGGTGAGCACTTTAAAATGGTCTATGATTGTAATTAATTGTGCAAAACAAAATGTTGTCTGCTATAGTAATATACATTCTGTGGATTAAAAGGTTGAGGCCGGCCGGAGTGGCCTAGCGATTCTAGGCGCTACAGTCTGTAACAGCGCGGGCGGTCGCAGGTTTGAATTCTGCCTCGGGCATGGATGTGTGTGATGTCCTTAGGTTAGTTAGGTGTAAGTAGTTCTAAGTTCTAGAGGACTGATGACTTCAGAAGTTAAGTCCCATAGTGCTCAGAGCCAATTAAAAGGTTGATGTGAGATTTTCATTGCCCCACCCAATTCTGGGCTCATGTAATTGATGGACATCCTCTTATCACACCAGTCTGATGCCCTACTGTGTGTTCATCTGTTTCTTGAGTCCATTGTAGTACTAGTAGTTTTTCCTCTCTCTCGTCCTTGTTTCTGGGAACATGGCCACTCCACTGCAATTTCAAAGAGACTGCTTTTTCCAAGATGCCATTGACTTTTGAAAAAGGTTGTATATCACTTGGTCTCTTCTCACATTGATTCTCAAAGCCTAGCACAAACCTTTCCATGGTGTAATAGCTATCCCAGAGTTCTCATTACATAAATTCCTTCACTGCCTAGCTCTCACACCTGTAGTTCATCACTGTTAAGATATATTGGATTTGAACTTTTCTCTTCATGTTTGCTATCATATTGGATTTGATGACATGAGAATTTGCTAAAAGCTTTATAACTCTATATGTTTACATGCTGACATAGATAATGTACTTGCTTTCATTTTCCAGAAACATCATGTCACTGTAAACATATTCTGATGAGATCCATTTTATTGAACATAAGTTTTGTTTTTGAAAAGTATCAACTGAGGCAGTCTTAACTTACAATTGGATATAATATCTGTAACTAAAGATAGCTTGTAACATGATATTTTCCACCAGAAAATTTCAAGTTTTTGAGCTGCCTCCCGTTATCTCTAATTCATCTGAAACTTCCTGGCAGATTAAATCTGTGTGCCCAACTGAGACTCGAACTCGGGACCTTTGCCTTTCGCGGGCAAGTGCTCTACCATCTGACCTACCGAAGCACGACTCACGCTCGGTACTCACAGCTTTATTTCTGCCAGTATCTCATCTCCTACCTTCCAAACTTTACAGAAGCTCTCCTGCGAACCATGCAGAACTAGCACTCCTGAAAAAAGGGTATTGCGGAGACATGGCTTAGCCACAGCCTGGGGGATGTTTCCAGAATGAGATTTTCACTCTGCAAAGCCATGTCTCCGCAATATCCTTTCTTTCAGGAGTGCTAGTTCTGCATGGTTCGCAGGAGAGCTTCTGTAAAGTTTGGAAGGTAGGAGATGAGATAGTGGCAGAAGTAAAGCTGTGAGTACCGAGCGTGAGTCGTGCTTCGGTAGCTCAGATGGTAGAGCACTTGCCCGCGAAAGGCAAAGGTCCCGAGTTCGAGTCTCGGTCGGGCACACAGTTTTAATCTGCCAGGAAGTTTCATATCACCACACACTCCACTGCAGAGTGAAAATCTCATTCTCTAATTCATCTGTCCTCTCATTTCACTTTTGACATTGTCATTTGCAATAAAGCTGAGAACAGCTTAGATGAGTCAGAATCACCTTGTTTGGTACCTAATTATCTGGGAAAATTTGTTATCTGTTCACTAGTACTAACAATGGCTGAGGATCCATAATAGATTTACAGTAGTCAGATTGAGGCTGCCTCAGTATTTTGCTCAGCTGAGACTTGCAAGATTATTATGTAATGTAAAGTAAATCTGCATATTGTATCTCAGGCTTTCTCAGTGCAATTAATGAATAGTATACTTCCAGATGTTCTGCAAGCTATTGTTCCTATTTTTATGCAAAGTTTTTTGACATCCGACCCAGTTATCATCTTCAGGCGTAGCGAGTTTTGCTGTTATGTGTACTCACTGCATAGACTGCACCCAGACTGTGAACTGTTGTTTTACTCTCAAGCTCTATTTATAGCAGACTTCTGTTCCTGATGCCCACTATGGCCTTTGATCATCTTTTGTTTTTCAGAGCTCACATTGATATACTGGAGATGAAAATTCTCTCAGCATTTGCGGATGTGATGGCTGGTGACATTTTAATAAATTAAGTGCAGGACCCCAAGTGTAATATAAGTTGAAATAGCCTTCCCTGTTTATTAGGTTTTCTGGCATCTTAATTGCAATAGACTCTGTAGTTATATTGTCCCAGGGACTTGACGTTTGCACCACAATACTGGTCTCAATATATTTAATTTCATGAATATATTGAAGACATTGCTTGGTGACAGCTGATTCACTTGACTCTTTTAGTTGTGTATAAAGCTGATGTTCCTTGAATCTCTTCTCGATTGTTCTGATAATCTGCGACACATAAGACATGTCATATTAGCATGGAATGTGATACACACCTGTTTTAGAGATCTAGATCATCATTAACATTGAAATGAATACTTTTAATCTCAGTTGAAGGGAGCAAAATACACTAGATGTCATACTTCCATAGGTGTGTACTGATCTTTCCAGATATCGGGTCAGCATAAGATAGATAAATTATTCTTCGCTCCTCTTTCTTGATCTTGGATCAATCTCTTCCTCAGGCATTTCTGATTTAGACTGCATAGCCTGTTCAATTTGATGATAGGAGCACCCATTCTCTGTGGAACACTATTCTTAGGTGCTCAAATTCTTCAGTGAAGTTCTCCTTGTCTGAAAATATTAGAGCTTTGCGAGCTCTGTGGGCCAGTCTTTAGCACCAAAGTTCCTTGTGACTTATGGTGATGGTTTGAGGTGTGGAGATACAGGTCAATGTGCATAGGTTTTCTATATACACTGTGACGCAGGGATCCATGCATTCTTCTCTTAACTAAATGTTGAGGAAAGTTAATTGGCCCTCTTAATCAAATTCCACCATGAATTTTATATTACAATGAATGGAGTTTAAATGTTTTAGGAACTCTTGAAACTTTTCCACTCCATGTGGGCACATTACAAATGTCTTGTGCATGTATAGATAGAAACACATCAATTTCAACATGACATATTGTAGGGCTTTGCTTCAAAGTGTTACATGATAGGTTCGCTACAACAGGTGATAACGGACTACCCATTATTGTGCGATTGGTTTGTTCAATTATTTTTTTCTTGAACAGGCAACAAGTTGATGTCAGTACATGTATAATAATTTCTGTGAAACAGTCCTTGGACTTTTTGGCTATCAGTTCCAAGAAATCAGAAAGTGGAACTCTCACAGAGAGGGAGACTGCATCAATGCTGACCATAATATCCATTTCCTGAAGCCGCAGTTGACTGAGGCAATGTACAAAGTCAGCAGAGTTGTGGGTGTGGTGTTTGTACTTCCACTTGTATTTTCTGAGAATGAATTTCAGGTATTTTGGCAGCTGGTGTGCAGGTGTGCCAATAGTTTCCACATCCTCCCACAGATTACTCATTGCTTCTTGTTATTCCTTGCAGATGTTTGATCTTAGTATTGGTGTCTTGGCGAGTGCTCACAAGTTTTGCGGCAAAACCCATCTGCTGCTTCCTGTTGGAGAGAAGGTACAACATGCTCCATGGAGCTTATGTAATCTGATATTGGAGGTCTCTTTTGGAAGTGGGGATGAAATTTAGCTGTTTAGCAAGGATCTTCAGTATACCCTCATCCAGGTGTTTGTGACTGAGATTAATTACAATGCACCCTTTAACATCTTGTCTTGGCTTCTTGTGCAAGTGATCAAATGTTGCTTTCTGGGGTGCACACAGTTTAAAATGCATTGCTTCTGCCAGTGACCAGTGTTGTATTGTCAATTCATTCACAAAAATCTGCAAAGAATTTATCTAATATGTAAAGATAGAGTTAAAGAAGCTCTTCTGAAGTGACTTATAGCATGTGTTGGGTGTCATGATTTCTCTCTTACACTAGAGCCAGACATCCACAGTGTGTATCCCAATTTGTCTCTGGGGGTGCTAATGTGATGCTTGATTTTAGTGAATGTTAAGTACAACATGTTCATCTCAACACCTTGTCAGGAAGGTCAACGTACTGAGAACTTGACCTTATTTTGGTGGAGCTTATCCAACTTCAGTATGTTATGGAAAATCTCCTCCCTGTAGAGGGAAGTGATGTGATCTTTCAGGTTTTCTTGGCACAGTGGATTAATAATGTACTTCTGGTGGTTCTGCCTATTTGTTGTTTGTTTTATGCACAATATCTTGATCATCTCCAGGTGTTGCGAGTTCGCTGTTATGTGTATTCGTTGTCTTGACTTCAGCCAGACTGTCAGTTGTTGTTAGTCTCACACTACTATTAATAGCTGAGTTCAGTTCTCACACCTACTATGCCCTTTGATGCTCTTTTTTTATTTTATATTTTTTTACAGAGCTCACTCTCAAATTCTGTAAAATGCAAAATTTCCCAGCATTTTCCAATGTGCGTAGGTGTGATGGCTAGTGAGATTTTAATAAATTAAGTGCACATCCCAAGCATCTACTACATCAACTATACAGTGATTCAACAATGAGCTGCAGTGGTTTCAGTCCATGAAAAGATGCAATAATACATACTTTGGTAATATGGACTCATCATATGGGTACCACCTACTTCAGTTATCAGCTCAGCCTATCATCCCACTGTCAAAGGCCAGAGGAAATGTGGGGGACCTAATTTACAGTGGCTAGACACTAGAAACATGGATCTAAGATCAAGAATCCTAAAACCACAGGAAGTGTTAGATTCAAAAAGTGAATCCTGTTCCAACTGTATGGTGCTAAGAAGAAGAAGAAAAATATGTGACTTTTCATGCTTTCCTGATGGATCTGTTACAAATGTGCTTCCCAGGTTTGATGCCAGATTGAATTGTGTAGTTCGCCCAAAATTTCATCGGTGCAACTGCTCGGCATCATCAGGTGGTGCCAGCTGCTGCTGCCCTTGCTGCAAAACGTGACTGATGATAATCACATGGCGGCATTGAAATTTATCATGCCAGGAGCAGGCAATACGCGTGCGTGGGGAAATGCTCATAGCTGGAGGAAAGCATTGCTCCTAGTGCCTCCTGTTGAGAGCCGTGGAAAGGCCATCCACGCGTGCGCTATGGGCAATGCCTGTGCCACCGGATGCTCCTGTGGTTAAAGGCTGAATTAAGTCTCAGTAGTTCATTGCATCGTGTGATGAATTCGAAGGTTTTGTTTTCCCTGTTTTGATTTAATGGCAGCCAGTGGTGGATTCCAGGTGGCACTTAGTTGAAAGCCTGCATCCCCATTGATAAGATTGTCTGCCGTATAGACGTGTGTGGCCTCCTTAATGACACAGACCCATAAAGATGATGCTGGGGATAAAACTTCAGACTTTTCATACAACATACGGTGCCCCATGTCCAGGCAATCCTCTGCTACTGCAGATTTATCAGTTTGCCCCAGGAATGTATGACGATGGTGTTTGATACAACATTCTTGCATGGTTTGGCATGTCTCCCCAACATAAGATTTTCCACATTGGCATGGGTTTTATACACATCACATTTCCTAAGCCCAAGGACCGAGCAAAATAAATTCCTCAGTTTTGCTGGTGGTTGAAAAACGCTTTTGATGTTGTGCCTCTTGAGGATTCTTTCTATTCTTGAAGACATGCTGCCAAAATAGGGGAAGAATGCTGTGGCAGTGGGTGTCGCTGTGTCTCCATTTACATCCCTGCTTCGAATTTGCTTAGAAGGAAATGCATTGCATATCTCCATATTGGAATAGCCATTCTGTTGGAATATCATTCTTAGGTGTCTGCTTGCTTAGCTGGGTGGTAACATGTTTGCCTCCCATGCAAGCGGATCTGGGTTCGATTCCCGGCCATGTCAGAGATTTTCTCCGCTTGGGGACTGGGTATTAGGTTGACCTCATCATTTCATCCTCATCACCAGCACGCAAGTCGCCCAATATGGCGTCGAATGGCATAAGACTTGCACTTGGCAGCCAAACTTCCCCGAATAGGGGCTCCCGGCTAACAATGCCATATGCTCATTTCTGTTTTTTTACCATTCTTAGGTGTTGTAGCTCACCAGGCAGACTGTTGGCATCTGAGACCACATGTGCTCTATGCACCAAAGAGCATATGGCTCTGCCACATTGCGCAGTATGATGACAATTTGTGGTCTGCAAATATAGCTCCAAATGAGTTGATTTGTGATAGATGCTATGTACCAGTGTACCATAAGCTTTTCTTCTGACTATGACGTTCAGGAATGATAAAATTCCATCCTTTTACACTTCCATTGTGAACTGTATATTGGTATGGAGCAATTGAGTTCAAACGCTGGAGAAATACAGGTAATGTCTCTATTCTGTGTGGAGCCACACCACAAAAGTATCATGTACATACTGCCAGAAGTAGGAAGTTTGAGACTTGCCGAATGCAGTGCTTTTTCCTCAAAGTCTTCCATAAAATGGTTGACCACATGGGAACGCTGCACACATGTTCAAAATATTGGCCATTGAATAAGAAATAAGTTGACGTAAGCACATGTTTAAATAATGCCACAAGCTATTTCTCAAACTGGCTACTGATAGGCTTTAATGAGTCCTGCAGAGGTACTGTTGTAAATAAAGATACAACGTCAAAACTCAAATCATCAAACTAAATGGGAAATGCAGCCAACATAAAAAATACCTGAGAGAGAAGTTGAGAGGACTAGCTGAAAATCACTTACCTACCTTATGCTCACCCAGTACCTGGAATTAGTAGACTCCTGTCAATACATAACATCCAATGTTTTTTGCTCCTTCCTATAAGACAAGAAGTCTTATTTGAAATGTTGAAGATCTATGTCTCTGAAAGTTGGGTTTATATTGCAATCTATGTGAATGTAGCATGTCTTACGTGGGATGAACTATGAGAACAGTTGAGGGGAGATGCAAGGAGCATCAGTGACTTGCAAGTAGAGCAACCAAGCAAATCGGCAGCCACCAAGCACTGCTTCAAATGTGATCATGAAATAAAATGCAATGAGGCCAGTATTGTTGTGCAAATGCCAACTTCTGAATTAGCATAATGAAGGAGTCTATCAAAATAAAGATGTCAGAAACCGAATAAACAGGGATGGCAGTTTAAAATTAAATAAGGCTTGAGATCCAGCACTCGATTTATTAAAATCTCGCTGGCCATCACATTTCTCAGAGTTGGAAAATGCGAGAGAATTGGTACATTAGGGAATGTCAGTGTGAGCTCTGGAAAGCAAAAGAGCATCAAAGGGCATAGTGACAATCACGAATCAAATCTCATGAAACATGCTTCGGTGGAGAAGCAAGTGTTCTTTGTCTGTATCTGATGGAAAGATATAATATCGAATGAATGTTTTTTATTACCAAGAAGAAATTGTTCAATTTGATTTACAAACATGAATGATTGAGTTTTGAACCATGATTCCAAGAAGCTGATGGATGTATCCATTGTTTCATAATACAGTCTTCTATATTTGTCACATATTTCAGTGAATGTTTCTACAGATGAATTGATGGAGTCATCAAATTTCTTAGGGACTTTTCTCCTACGGGGTAATTTTGGGGAATCAACATCCGTATCTTGACATTTTGAAGTTACTTCACCCCAGAATGATTCAAAATTGTTTCTCATAAATTTAATAGAAGTTAATCATGTTATTGGCCTCCTCTAAGTGTAGGGATTTCCTCTGTAGTGCTATGTTTACAGTATCAATGTGACCAAACAGTTTTACCAAAAGTGATAACATGAAAAAGAAGTCATATATCTGAATATTAATCAAAAAGCAATTTGCTTTGGCCCCAATTTCCGAATTGTCATTTCTTGAAACACATAGAAAAAATTCCTGAAGTTCTGTATAGTTGGACAAAACTGAAGACATTGCCAAGTATCTTACTGCCCACCGTGTAGGACAGAGTGGTTTCAAATTTGCAGAGGCATCTGCCTTCAGGTGAGCAAAAAGATCTAATATTTTAGGTGAATCTCTCACAAAATGTATATGCATGGGCTCCGCAGTATATGGGGATGACAACGTATGTAAGTTAAAAGGCAAAAACATATTTAATATTGAGCCAGAAATTTTAAAAAATGAAGCTACAGCAGATTCTGTGGGAGAAATGCTACTATTCAATAGAATTCATAGAGGCTGAAATTATAATTTGAGAAAGGGGCAATTAAGTGTTAGACTTTATTGTATGTATATATAAAATAATTGTATTATTATTATGCTGTTTGTTAACATCAGCTGTTCCTTGTTTATGGTCAAATTTTACACAATTTGACTTGTTTCCCATACATGAATCAAATTATTTAGATTGTGTATGTTATGGGACAAATAAACTATAATTCACAATCCAGAATATTCCACAATGTCCCACAACAAATTTTTCCAACCATTATTGGCCGAGAAAAAAATTGTGTTGCATTACTTACTGAATGCCTTTCATCTAACTGAGTTAATTAGTTGTAAGATGCATTAATGCAATGAGAAGCATCATGTTTTGTAGTTGTGTCATTTTCTACTTTTGTTAGTTAAATCTATTTAATTTCATGTGTCATTCTTGTTGATACTCTGACACATTTTATTAAAGAGCAGACTTGCAGCCTTCCACACATTAATATATTTTCTAGTTTTGCAACTTTAATTTGATTGCTTAATTAGCTACAATAGTATTTAGGTGCCTTAATCAATAGTGCTAACAAACTCAAAATAAATTTTATTCACAATGTTTCAGTTCACCATGACTATAGTTAAAACAACCTGTTGTGTTTCAAAATTCACTTTTGTGATTTTGATCTGCCTTATTATCAGATTGACAACAATTTGTACTGACTCCGACATAATTACCAACTGCTCGGCAGACCATTTTGCTCTCAGTTCCACTTCTGTGAACTACCAACTGGCTTTCTGCTCCCTTGTCAGAGCCTTTCACTTCACACCCGCCATCCTGAATCCTACAATGTTCCATTCAGTGAGTGGGAATTCCACAGTGCCCTAGCTGCTTGCCCTAATACAGCTCCTGGGCCAGATTGCATCCACTGTCAGATGCTGAAACACCTCTCAGTGGACTCCTCCTTGGCCTTTACAAGCGTATCTGGGTCAAGGGTGAGTTTCCATCGCAATGGCGGGAAAGCATTTTTATCATCGTATTGAAACCTGGCAATAACCCACTAGAGTTGGACAGCTACTGCCCCATTAGCCTCACCAACGTTCTTTGCAAGTTGCTCAAACACATGGTGAGTCAGCGGTTGAGTTGGGTACTTGAGTCTCGGGGCCTTCTGGCTCTGTCTCGGGGTGTGTTCCGTAAAGACCACTCTGCCACAGACAATCTGGTGAGCCTGGAGCCCGCCTTCCATATGGCCTTTGCCCAACATCAGCACCTCGTCGCTGTCTTCTTGGACATGCGGAAGGCGTACAATAAGACAAGGCACCGTCACATTCTCTCTACACATCATGGTTGGGGTCTTTGGGGTCTGCTGGCGATTTTCATACAAAATTTTCTGTCGCATCATACCTTCTGTGTGCAAGTCGCGGCCTCACATAGTTCCCCCGAGTTCAGGAGAATGGGGTACCACAGTGGTCTGTCTTAAGTGTCTGCCTGTTTTTAATTGCAATTAATAGGCTCACTGCAGCGGTGGGAACGTCGGTCTCAGCTTCCTTGTATGCTGACAACTTCTGGCTCTACTATAGCTCCATTGGCATTGCAGCTGCTGAACGTCAGCTGCAGGGCGCTATCCGCAAGGGGCAGTCTTGGGCTGTAGCGCATGGCTTCCAGTTTTTGGCTGCCAAGATCTGTGTTATGCATTTCTGCCGGCAATGCACTGTTCACCCTGAGCCGCAGATTTATTTTGACGGCGAACCTCTTGCTGTGGTGGAGACACCATCCTGCTAATCAAACAATGCCACAGGAACACCTGCCTTGTGACACAGAGAGTCTCTCAGAGCCTTGGCCAAAAAACATATCTCTTTTCTGTTGTGAGTCACAGCTAGATCAGATGCTCTATGGCTTAGTCTTCTTCACCTTTGAATTTCTCTTCTCCTTCCCTCCTCCCAACGGCAATCCTCGTCATGAGAAAACAAACCAATATGGTTTATTTTTATGAACATGAGTACCGTACATTAATTACTAGTTCACACCCCTTTCCATCCAATTGAAAATGGATGTACACAGGATTCAGTTACACAGTTTTTAGTCCTAATACTGCATGACCACTTGGCCACAGAAAACATATTAGTTTGCTACTTATTCAACACAGAAAATTAAATAAATTAGCCAAATTTGGCAGGGAGTGGGAATCCCTGGGAGAGTATACATGGTATTAACAAAATAGTCCATATAATGTTGTCAGTTTTCCAGTTATCAAACATACAGTAAAATCAGATTGTACTGTGCTGTACGGTATGTTAACCGTCGGCATAGAAATGATGGACAGGCTCTCTCCCTGCAAGAGCCGCAGTGGTCCACAACCCCATGACGACTACTGCAGTCTACTTCACCCCTCCGCCGACCCACACCGAACCACTCTTTTAGGGTTATTGTGCGATTCAGCCCCTGGTGGACCCCCCCCCCCCCCCTCTCCCCCAGGGAACATCTCACACCAGATGAATGTAGCCCCTACGTGTGCATGGTAGAGTAATGGTGGTGTATGCATACATGGAGAACTTGTTTGCGCAGCACTATCACCCCTGTTGCTCCTGCACCACCTGCTTCGGGAGCAACAGTCCCCTACCCATCGGGGATGTCTGTCCCCACTTCTAAGCCAGAGAAGTGTCAAACTTCTTCAGCTCCTCTAGCTCGCAAGGGGTACCTAGGGTCCCTCCGTTCCACACTTCCGATAAGTGGGAAGGATGATGCCTGACAGTGGCATAAGTGGCCACAGACTGAATCGGTGAGGCTCTCCCAGCCAGTGAAACCCAAGGAGGAGCGAGAAAAGTCCAAGAAAAAGATGGATAGCACTTGCACAGGTGCTCAGTTGGTGGCAGCAGGTGACCCAGGAGCATAATTTGCCTCCTGAGTCCCTTCACGCCTTTCCCGGCCATGAACAATGTCATCCTCCAGTGGAACTGCAGCGGTTTTTTTCACCACCTTGCTGAGTTCCGATGACTTATTAGCCTTCACCCTTTCCTCTGCATTGCTCTTCAAGAAACTTGGTTTCCAGCAATGTGAACCTCTGTCCTCCGTGGCTATCGGGGTTACTATAGGAGCCAGGCAGCTTATGAAAGGGGATCTGGTGGCATTTGCATCTGTGTCCTTCACTCCCTTCACAGCGAGTCTGTCTCTCTACAAACACCTTTAGAGGCTGTCACTGTTCGGGTGTGGATGCCTCAGGCTGTTACTGTCTGCAGTCTGTATCTCCCACCAGACGTTGATGTCCCACAGCATGGTCCTGGCTGTGCTGATAGCCCAATTACCACCCTCTTTTCTGTTACTGGGTGACTTCAAAGGTGTTCAAATGTGTGTAAAATCTTATGGGACTTAACTGCTAAGGTCATCAGTCCCTAAGCTTACACACTAATTAACCTAAAATATCCTAAGGACAAACATGCACACCCATGCCCGAGGGAGGACTCGAACCTCTGCCGGGACCAGCCGCGCTGTCCATGACTACAGCACCTTAGACCGCTCGGCTAATCCCGCGCGGCGTCGACTTCAACGCCCATAACCCTCTGTGGGGTGGATCAGTGGCAGCAGGCCGAGGCAGCACCATTGACCATGTATTGGCTCAGCTCAACCCTTCCTTTTAAATGTTGGTGCCTTTGCACACTTCAGTGTGGTGCCATCGGCCTTTCAATCTGCAGCCCTAGCCTCTTACCGTCTGTCCAATGGAGTGTGCATGATGATTTGTGCGGTGTGACCACTTTCCAATCTTTCTGTCACTGCCACAGCGTCCCTCTTCTAGGCACACCTGCAGATGGGCTATGAATAAGGCTGACTGGGACTTGTTCTCCTTCATTGCCACTATTGAGCCTCTTTCCACTGACGCCATTGATGCGGTGGTTCACTCAGTCACTATCGGCATCATTACTGCAGAAGAATCTGCCATTCCCTGTTCTTCTGGGTGCCCTCAGCAGGGGAACTGTGCCTTGGTGGTCGCCCGAGATCGCTGAGGCGATTAAGGATTGCATGCAGGTGTTCCAGCGTCACAAGCAGCATCCCTCATTAGAACACCTCACTGCCTTTAAACAGCTCCGTGCGTGGGCCTGCTGCATCATTCGCCAACACAAGCATGAGTGCTGGGAACAGTATGTCTCCACCATTGGCCTCCGTACCTCTCTATCACAGGTTTGGGCCAAGATTAGCCTACTCTATGTCCATCAGATCCCCTTCAGAGGCCCTGTGCTTTCACTGAATGGAGCAGTTTGTAATGACCCAAACACAATTGCCAACTACTTAGCAGAGCATTTTGCTCAGAGTTCTGCTTCTGGGAATTACCTACTGACCTTCCGCTCCATTAAAGAGCGATTGGAACACCTTTACAACCATATCTGGGTTGCAGGTGGGTTCCTGTTGCAATGGTGGGATCCCCGTTTTGAAACCTGTCAAGAACCCACTGGAGGTGGACAGCTACCGCCCCATTAACCCCACCAACATTCTTTGCAAGTTACTCGAACGTATGGTGAGCCGGAGGTTGAGTTGTCTCCTGGAGTCTCATGACCTCCTGGCTCCGTCCCAGGACAGTTTTCGCCAAGTACGCCCCACCATCGACTACTTGGTGTACCTGGAGTCTGCCATTCAGTCATCCTTTTCCTGGCAACAACACCTCATTGGTGTCTTTTTTGATCTGAAGAAGGCCTATGATGCTACTTGGTGAAACCACATTCTCGCTATTGTGCATGAGTGAGGTCTTTGGGGACCACTCCCAGTTTTTATACAGAACTTTTTATCCTACAGCACTTTCCAAGTTTGTGTTGGTGCTTCCCATAGCGCACCCCATCCACAAGAGAATGTGGTCCCGCAGGGCTCTGTCCTGAGTGTCCCGCTCTTTCTAATTGCCATCAATGGTCTTGCACTCGCAGTAGGATCGTCAGTCTCTCCCCTCCTCTATACTGATTTTTGTATTTTTGTATTTCTTTCTGCTCCTCTTCTACTGTTGTAGCTGAATGCCGTCTGCAGGGAGCTATACGGAAGGTGCAGTCATGGGCCCTCAATCACGGCTTCCGGTTTCTGGCCACCAAAACTTGTGTGATGCACTTCTGTCACCATCATACCGCCCACCCCCATCTCGAACATTACCTCGATGGCCACCTGCTAGATGCAGTGGAGACTTTCCGCTTCCTGGGACTGGTCTTCGATGCTCACTTAAGTTGGCTTCCCCATGTTCATCAGCTTAAAGACAAGTGCTGGTGGTATCTCCATCTACTTCGATGCCTGAGCCACACCGACTGGGGTGCTGATCGTTGTACCCTACTGCAGCTGTACCAAGCCATTGTCCAATCCCATGTCAATTACGAAAGCATGGTGTATGGTTCAGCCACCCCTACTGTACTGCATCTACTAGACCCTGTCCACCACTGTGAAGTTCACAATGCTATGGGAGCCTTTTGATCTAGCCCAGTGAACAGCCTACTTCTAGAAGCGGGCGTTCCTCCATTACAGCTCCGGGGGCAACTGTTACTCGCATCCATAGTTCACCTCACCACCCAAATTACCGTCTTCTATTCCCAAACACAGCGGCCCATCTCCCACAACGGCGGCCCAGAATTGGGAATCCCTTCACTGTCTGTGTCCGGTCACTTCTTCATGACCTTGACGCTTCCCCCCTACCACCTTTCCTGCAGACTCGTTTCCCCTCCATGGTCAATACCTTGGCCACAGCTTCGACTGGACCTATTGCTTGACCTCAAAGGCTTGGACCCACATGAGGTCGTCCGCCAGAATTTTCTCTCTGTTCTTGGCGAGTTTGGGGGCTCAGACATCATCTACACTGATGGCTCACTGGTCGACGGACTTGTTGGCTTTGCTTATGCTCACATTGTCCATACAGAACAACACTCCTTGCTGGTTGGCTGCAGCATATTCACTGCAGAGCTGGTTGCCGTGTATCATGCTCTTGGACATATCTGCTCCTACTCTGGTGAGTCCTACGTCATTTGTAGTGACTCCTTAAGCATCCTACAAGTCCTCGACCAGTGCTTCCCTAGGCATCATTTGGCATTGTTAACCCAGGAGTCTCTTTCTGCCCTCTACAGGATTGGACACTCAGTGACATTCATTTCGACCCCAGGTAATGTTGGGATACCGGGCAATGAACATGTTGACCGCCTGGTCAAACAGGTCACCAGTAAACCATCTCTGGCCATTGGTCTCCCGGAGACTTGATTTGCGAGCAGTCTTACGTCACAAAGTTTTTGAGATTTGGGACACTGAATGGTGCAACCTGACCACACCAAACAAACTCATGCTATCAAGGAGATGATGAATGTGTGGCAGTCATCCATGCGAGCCATTGGCAGGGACTCTATGTTGTTCTTTGTCGGCTCTGCATTGGCCACACCCGCTTGACACACAGCTATTTGCTGCACCGTGAGGACCCACCTCTATGTCACTGCAGGTCAGCTTTGACAGTGGTCCACATTTTGTTGGCATGTCCCCTTTTAACTGTACTCAGGCAGATGTTTGCACTGCCTGATACACTCCCTGCCCTTTTAACAGATGACACTGCTATAGCATGCTTAATTTTGCATTTTACTCAGGCAGGGGGCTTTTATCACTTAATCTAAGTGTTTGTCCTTTTTCTTGTGTTGAGTCTGGCCTTTGGCCTACGATTTTAGCCTGGTTTTTAGTGTATTTCTGGGTGGTTGCCTTTTCCTTTTTTTGTCTGTATGGTGGGCCAACCACTGTCACAGTCTGTGTGATTTTAATTCCTTTTGTCGGTCTCTGTCTGAGTCTTTCTTGTTCTGTGTCTTCTCTTGTCGTCTCCATTGTTCATTTTTATTCTGTATGGATGTTTGACGTTTTTGGAGAAATGGACCGACGGCCCTAGCAGTCTGGTCCCTTCTCCCACAAACCAATCAACCAACCATATCTCCAGCAAAATGCTGAAAATGACAGATAGGAACCATAGAATAGGAAACTTATTTTATAACAGGTTGCCACTTAGCATAAAAAACTGAGCGCTTTCAAAAGGAAACTGAAGCAACATTTCATGCCTGGATGCTAGAATAAGGTGAAGCAATACTTGCAGGCAAATTCATAGAACAATAGGAAAACATTTCATTTCAGTTTTTATTGGTCCTTTGAATCATTTGTTGTACAAGGTATACAATATGATACTGGACGAGCCACTGTGATTTACAAAACACATTTTTAAATTACGCAAGAATATTTACATTGCTTTAGGCTTAATATTATCAAAACTGGAAATTCAGCTATTATACATACTCTTTAACACAAGTAATTCAATCAGCTTTTTTAAAACTTTTGATTAATATTTCATTCATTCCTTTTTAAATATTTGGCAACAATTTTTTATGTTTCAAGACGTTCATCTATACTGTAACAAACACTTTTACAATAAATATTTATGGACAGCAATTTTTAATTTTGAAGCGTCTTTTATTTTTTAATGTTTTTAGGTAGCTTATTGTATAGTTGGTTTTGTGTTTGCAGTGGTCCATTCTGTTTTAGTGTTATGAATGCATATTGAACATGTATATCCTGCTTTCTCCTTGTATTATACAAATTGATACTCAATTCAGTTGATACAAGATTGTTGCTATTTTCTAAGATTTTCTTAACAAATATTATTACTTGTAAGATATATAGACATGGTAGTGGATGAATGTGAAGTTTCTTAAATAAGGGCTTGCATGCTTCTTGAGGCAGCATTTTCTATGGCTCTTACAGTTCTCTTTTGGCATATAAAATAACTTTTGCTGGTAGATGCATTTCCCCAAATGATTATACCATACCACAATAAAGATTCTGCCTGGGCAAAGTATACGTTTTTTAGTGTCTCTTTTGATGTGCAACCAAAAAGAATTTTGATGGTATAACAAATGGTATTCAATTTATTTGTAATGTATTTTGCATGTTGGACCCATCTTAGATCTTCTTGGATCCATATTCCAAGAAATTTTGTAGAGCCTACATTTTCAAGGGTTCTGGTAAACAACCCAGTATCTGGTGTTATTGGACACTTATTCTGCACTGTGTGTAAGAGCATTGTAACGTTTTTTTTCTATGTTTATTACTAACTTGTTTCCAGAAAACCTGTCTGTAATGTGGGTGGTACTCTTCTTAATCTCATGCAGTAATTCTTCCCTGCTCCTTCCTTGTGTTATCACATTTCTGTCATCGGTGAATTTTATATAATTGTGGCATGCATGGACTAGTAGGTTCCAAGTCATTTACAAAGAGCAGAAACGGAATTGGTCCTCAAATGGAGTCTTGTAGTACACCACACTTAATGCTCTTGTTTTCTGAGCAGTAGGACTTGATTTTGTTCCCTTCTTGGACAGCAAGTCTTTCTACTTGCTCCCTATTTTGGAGATATGATTTTATCCATTCATAGACGGACCCCTAATACCTGCAGATTCAAGTTTCTTAAGCAAGATTTTGTGATTGATGACATCGAATGCTTTAGAGAGATCTTGATATATGGCTGAGATATGCTCTTTGCTGTCTAGTACATTTAAGGCTTTATTTAGTAATGCAAAAATAACAGTATCAATAGATTGTCACAAACCGTGTCATGTATTTGAGGAATAATTATTTTCTTCTATGAAATTGATTAGTCTTTTATAATAGATTTTTCAGTTATTTTGGGATAACCAGATAGTAGTGAAAAAGGCCTGTATTTTTGTACTTCTGTTTTTATCCCTTTCTTGAGCAGAAGTTTTACTTTTTCTGTTCTAGGTTTTTCTGGAAACACCCGTTCTGATAGAGAACAGTTACAGGCATTGACAAGTGTCCTGGCTATGAGAGGAGCACATTTCTCCAAGATGAGTCTGGGATATTGTCAGTACCAACAAAAAATTTGGGATTCAGCCCTTTGATTACAGCAAGTATTTCCCTTTCATTGGTGGGGTGTACAAAAGTAGATTTATTATTTAAATCACATCTGGATCGATTACTGAGAGTACACTGCAAATATTGATTTATAATTGGGAATGTGGTAAAACACTTCTAATGTGCAAACCAACTTTCCAAGGGCAAAACAAATGGAAGACCAAGTGTAGTGCAAATACTGAAGTGAATGTATAGAATGATGAGAATGATTTAAAAATGGTTTTCAGTTTGCATAAATGTGGTTATATTTTCTGCAGCATGGGATACATACATAACTTTGCCTGCTCTCTTTTTTGTCTCCAAGACTGTTGTATAAACAAATGCAGGCTATTAGTATTTATCATATTACCTATTACTAAAAATTTCGTTTTCTTTGTGTTTTTTGGCTTTATCTACAATGTCTGGTTACTTTTATCTGTGATTTTTATCACCGAAAAAATGTTTTCTGTAAGTTTGTAAGAAAAACTTGTTTATTCTGCATAAAACTTCCAATATAATGTGTCTAACATCATTTTAAAATATGATCTAGCAACAAAACTAAACATGATGACAGGTAATGTCCTCCATGCACTTGCCAAATAGAAACTATTCCTTTTTGTTTCCACAGGGTATAGTGCAATTCATCACTCCAAATCACTTGTTTCCAGTCATCTACTCTCCAGTGGCATGTCTCTTTACATCATCTCAGGTGCAGTGGTGCTGACTTAGATGGGGCAAGGTACTTTGTCCCCCCAATAGTTAAAAGTAGGGGCCTCACCCCGCACCCCACAATCATGCATTTCTCACCACTCTCTCCCCCTTCCTCATCCTTTAGTGGGAAATTTGTTAAAACTTGCTCATACATATTTCCATAATAGTATGAAATGATTATGTAAGAAAAAAATACCGATTTTACAAGCTATTGAGTATTCTTTGTTGCTACTCCTCCAACCTCTGCATATGACAAACTGTTGTGACAGGGTTTGTCCCCTGCATCTGTACTATTCGCACATTTTTACTGTATGAAGGTATGCGGGAACAAAAGCTCACCATGAGATTACAGGACTTTGGCTGCTAGGACAAGCTCCACTTCCCCCCACAGCAGCCCGCTGGCAGCTTGAAAAGAAACTAATTAGCAATAGCAACACCGAATTTGATGGCGATCTGAAGAAGGACTAGGTAACGTTAAAGACTCTTCATTAACTTTTGTAAATTCTATTGACAATCACTAGGTACAACACCACACAAATCTGCACTGGCTCCAGGGGTTTTACTGCCCCATGCGAACATGTCAAGTGCCTCCCCCCCCCCCCCCTCCAAACCCCCCTTTTTCGACATAGGTAACTTTTCCCACAATATATTTCATACATGACACCTTATTTTGACATATCACACTCATTCATCTCTTTGTTGTGAATATGTCTTTAAGATCACTTTAAGATCAAAGCAGCAGTCAGTTATAAGTTTACAGTGCAATACATTTTAAGCCATTTTTGTTGGAGGAAACGTTTCTTTCGTAAATCGGAGCACACTGTTTCTGTACCATAGATAATTTTCAATAAGATCCTTGATTTTTATTTCCAATTTATTCTCACATTTACGCAAGATGGATTTGCCACCCCCAAAAATCTGCCGCCCTGGACAAAGGCACTTAATACATTTTGTATTCAGCTGGTGTGTGGGTTGGATAAATTTATTTTTGAGGAAACAGTTATGATATGTAGATTCCAAAATAATTAGTGACAAGACTCTGTTTGCTGTGCAGTACAATTTTATTTTGCAGTTTCAGTATTCAAGATGCACTGCTTGAACTTCCCCAGAAAATTATCCCATATCTAATGACAGATTCAAAATAACCATGATAAGCAGTTTTTCATGTACTCAAGTCAGTGGATTTGCTATTATCTGCATTGAAAAAGCAAAACTGATTGGTTTATTTGATAGGAAGTCAATATGTGTATTCCAGCTTAGGTTCTTTTCCACATTTAGTCCCAGGAATCTGACCATATCAACTTCTTTCATAGGTTCATTGTTATGTTATATTTTAAGTCCCATACATTTTGAAAGTGTGGTTTTGAAATGTATCATTTGGGTTTTTATAACATTCAGTTTCAACCCATTTAATTGGAACCAGTTGTCTAATGTATCCAGTGAGCTTACAATAGAGCTCAGAATTTTTTCTGCATCCTCATGTTCAATTTAAACAGAAGAATTATCTGCAAACAGAACTCATGGGGAATTTATATTCACGGGTAAATCATTTATGTAGAATAGGTACAGTATTGGCTCCAAAATGAAGCCGTGAGGCACACCTTGTGATACTGTACTCCATTTAGAATAATAATTCACTGCAGTTGAGGTGATAGTTACACTTTGTTTTCTGTTGTGTAAATGTGGTGTTAGTCAATTTACAGCATTGTCCTTAAACCTGTATTTGCCTGATTGTAGAAAAGCAAGTCATAGTTCATAGTCAAATGCTTTTGTGAGATCACAGAAGATACCTGCAATTTTACTCCTCTGATCCAATGATTTGCCTATCTTTTCAATAAAGTTATTCACTGCATACAGAGTGCTTTTTCCTCGTTGAAATCCAAATTGGTTACTTACAATAACATCATTTTTTTACAATAAAGTTTTTTAATCTGGTTTGCAGCTACTTTCTCTAACACTTTTTACAGGACTGGAAGAATAGAAATAGGCCAATAGTTTCCTATATCTTCCCTCAACCCTTTCTTGAACAGATGTCTGACTTCACCACACTTCAGAACATCAGGAAAGCATTCCTGTTCAAAATACTGGTTGAATATTTTATTAGCTGGGGAGGTCCTATTATGCCACACACTGTTTTAATCACTTTAGTGGGTATCCCATTCCACCCAGCATAAGTTTTTATTTTTTAATGATGATATTACATTTTCCACATTTTTTATTGTGACCTTTTGAAAATCCATAAGATACTCAGCTTCTTGGTGGATTCCAAAAGGATTCATTTTACTCTGATACTCTGCTACATCAACATCTGACTTTCCCACATTTATGAAGAATACATTTAAACACTCTGATATTTGAGCCAGGTTCACAATGGAGCTGTCATCTACTTCAGTCCTAGATATTTCATTACTGATAATTCTAACACCTAACTCTGATTTCACAATAGACCACACTGCTTTTGTTTTACTTCTATGCTCTACAGTGAACTTCTTGTTTGCAAATTATTTGGCTGCCTCATACTTTTTAAAATATAGGTTTATATAGATGGACATACTCAGTAAAACATCTGTTTTTATTATGTTTTAGTTCATTCTGGAATTTTCTCTTCCTGTCACTAGAAATTTTGATACACTGTGTTATCCATTTCGACTTCAGATCCTGTAGTTTCATGAAGTTCACATAGATGATAGCACTATACATAGCCTTCAAAATGGCATACATAATGGATATGGTTTCTGTTATAACCTTTAATCACCAATAATTGCGTGGATATTCAAACACTCTCACTTAGAAACAATAGCTGGTTACATAATAACACTTAGTATCTCTTATTCGACAGCCATGCCGTGACATGCAGCTGGTGCCGTTCGCAGCTAGGTGGCGCTCCCGTGCTCAGCCAAGTTGCGGAGCACCTCTATCGCCGTTTGTGCATACTCTCGTGGCAGCACTGTTAAATGACATGGCACGGTCACAACACTTTTCCACCTTGAAAAAAAAAAAAAACGCTCACCTCCTTGGAGACATGGACAGTGCAGAGACATCCATGGCCTCTTGTGAGGCCCCGAGAAGATCCTGTGGAGGGGCATGAGAGTATGGTTGATAATGTCCAGGACGGAAGCTCGTGCGTGGAATGTGCCTCCTGGACGAGGTGATGGGTGAACACTCTGGAGCAGCATCCATAGGTGTGTGCTCCAGTGAGATGGGTCCCGAAGAAGGTGGCGGCGTGACTGGAGCCGGTTCCGGCATATTCGGAAGCGGTAGCGGCGTCGGCTGCATCAACACGTACGGTAGATCAGCAGCAGTGACAGGACTGGCTTCTCGGGCTGGTGGAGGCGAAGGAAGGGGCAGTGCCACCGGCGTGGTCACCACTCGTGGGCGCATCTGGTCATAATGGCGAACAACCATGCCATCGTCCATACGCATTTCACAAAGCCGGCGGCCGCGAAGAGCCTTGACCACCCCTGGAATCCATTTAGGGCAAGATCCATACCCTCGTGCCCACACGTTGGCGCCCACTGAGTATTTTCTCCCACTAGGGGACACAGCACAAGGCCTGACAGGGTGAAGCAGGTGCAGTAGAGTGTGCGGTTGGTGGCCACGCAAGAGTTCAGCTGGGCTGCGATCACCCAGAGGCGTGAAGTGATAAGAACTCAGAAATTGCAGCAGAGCATCATCTGTGGAAAAATCACTAAGGAATTTTTTCCTCTGGCTTTTGAAAGTGCCAACAAGGCGCTCGACATCCCGATTCGATTGTGGATGGAAGGGCGGTGCTGTAACATAGTGAATCCCTTGTCCAGTACAAAAATCATGGAAGGCCTGCAAAGAGAACTGAGGGTCATTGTCTGTGACGATGGTGGATGGAAGACCTTCTAGCGCAAAGATTTTGGACAAAGCCAGCGTCGTCACCGCAGTGGTGGGCGACAGACATAAAACAACAAACGGACACTTTGAGAAGGCGTCAATCAACAGTAGCCAATAAATACCGAGGAATGAGCCGGCAAAGTCAGCGTGCACCCGTTCCCATGGCTGCGCCGGATCAGGCCACGGAGAGGGCATTGTATGAGGTGCAGCCAGTTGTTGAGCACACTGACCACATGCAGCAACCATGTGGGCGATGTCCGAATCAATACCGGGCCAATAAACGTGCCTGTGGGCCAGGGACTTAGCCCGAGACATACCCCGATGGCCTTCATGCAACAGTTTGAGAACATCTTTGCGAAGAGAGGCTGGCACCACAACCCGTGGAAATGCGCCATCCATGGCCAGAAGAACAACACCATCACGAACAGACAGACAATGTGCAAGGCATGGTAGTTGCGAAGGGGATCCGATGCCTGGCCCTTGGTCCTGTCCGGCCAACCCCGTTGAACAAAACTGAGCACCCGACGCAGGACTGTGTCCCACATAGTAGCCGATGCGACCTGCGAACCTGTAAGTGGAAAACCCTCGACCGCACGACGTTCTTCCTCATCAATGAGGAAACAGAGTCGTTCATCACGATCGAAAACCGGGTCGGGGCCCATCGGCAATTGCGACAATGCATCAGCGTTGGCGTGCTGGGCCGTGGGGCGATAGTGAATCTCATAGTGAAAACGAATATAAGGCCCAATGTTGCAGGCAGTGAGGTGCCTTATCCGGAAGCGGCGCCGATGGGCTGAACAGAGAAACTAACGGCTTGTGGTCAGTGATGAGGTGAAACTTAGAACCATACAAAAAACGCAGAACTTTTTTAGAGCATAAATGATAGTGAGCACCTCCTTTTCGATTTGAGAGTAATGCTGTTGCGTATCGTTGAGGGTCTTGGAAGCATAGGCGATGGGCCATTCATACCCATCCTCATACCGATGGGCGAGAACAGTCCCTAGGCCATACTGTGACGCATCAGTCGCCAGAACCAATTGCTGACCCAGACGGAATGTGGCAAGACAAGGTTCAAATGGTTAAAATGGCTCTGAGCACTATGGGACTGAACATCTGTGGTCATCAGTCCCCAAGAACTTAGAACTACTTAAACCTAACTAACCTTAGGACACCACACACATCCATGCCAGAGGCAGGATTCGAACCTGCGACCGTAGCAGTCACGTGGTTCCTTACTGAGCACCTAGAACCGCTTGACCACCGCGGCCGGCGGCAAGACAAGGCGCCAACTGGAAATGAGCCTTCAGGTGGACAAAAGCCTGCTCACATTCGACGGACCAACAGAAAGGGACGTTTTTGTGTAATAGCTGATGCAGAGGATGAGCTACCGCTGCCGCGGATGGAATGAATTTGTGATAATAAGAAATCTTGCTTGGAAACGCCTGAAGTTCTTTGACCATAGACAGCTTGGGTAGAGCGTTAATGGCCGCAACGCGCTGACGTAGAGGACATATACCCTTAAGGGACAAGTGGAAACCAAGATACACAATGGAGGGTTGGAAGAACTGTGACTTGTCCAGATTGCACCTCAACCCAGCCGAATGCAAAACCCGAAACAGTGAACGCAAATTGCGAAGGTGCTCCTCAGTGGAGGCCCCTGTGACAACAATGTCATCCAGATAGTTTATGCAGCCTGGAACGGAAGCCTTGAGCTGTTCCAAAAACCATTGAAAAATGGCCGGCGCGCTATCGACGCCAAATGGTAACTGCTGGTACTGATACAACCCACAAGGAGTGCTGATGACGAGAAATTCCTTGGAAGAAGCACCCAACGGCAACTGATGGTACACCTCCGATAAGTCAAGTTTGGAAAAGAACTGGCCCCCAGCGAGCTTGGTAAATAACTCCTCAGGACGGGGAAGAGGATAAGTGTCAATGAGGCTCTGAGCATTGACAGTGGCTTTAAAATCACCACACAATCGCAGACTTCCGTTTGGTTTAGAAACCACCACGATTGGCGATGCCCATTCGCTGGAGGTAACAGGAAGGAGAATCCCCGAAACTGTTACCTGTCTATCTCAGCATTGACAGATGCACGCAACGCCACTGGAATAGGGCGTGCCCGGAAAAACTTAGGGCGAGCTGTAGGTTTACGAGTAATTTGGGCTTCAAAATCCTTGGCACGACCCAGACCAGCAGAGAATACGGACGAAAATTCAGAACACAATCCATCCAGTTATTGATACGGAATATCCTCAGATATGAGGTGCACATCATCATCAATGGAGAACCCAAACAACTGGAAAGCATAATAACCGAACAGGTTTTCAGTCCCCGCATGATCCGCCACATAAAACGTGAGGGGCCTAGCAATAGACTTGTAGGTAGTGGAAGCATCAAACTGGCCAATGATAGGAATTTTCTGTTTATTATAAGTTCTCAGATTTCGCGTAACTGGAGACAAAAGGAGGGGATCCCAGCTCCAAATACGTGCGAGAATTAATGAGAGTTACTACAGAGGCAGTGTCCACTTGCATGCGGATGTGTTTATCCAGAACACGAACAGTAACAAACAACTTATTTGTTTGAGAAAGCACACAGTGAAGATCCATGTCTGACGCCTCGTCGACAGGAACTTTAGGGGACTGACACACAGAAGCAATGTGGCCTTTTTTCCTACACGAATTACACGTTGCCCAACGTTTGGACACGCAGCCCTGTCATGCTGTACGAAACAACGTGGACAAGAAGGAAGTGGGGAACGAACTTGCTTCTTTGGTTGCTGTTTTCGCTGCGAGCGTTGCGGCCCAACGCGACGTTGTTTACGCGAGTGAACCGCCGCCACATCTTCGTTCTCCTGTGAAACAGGCAAATTGTCCGTGTCGAAAGTTGACTGTACAGCGCCTACATCACACCACGCGTCTATTTGCGCGCCAGCAGCGTGAGACACTTCAAAGGATTGAGCGATGCTTAGAACTTCCGACAACGACGGGTTTGGCAGTTGTAGGACACGTTGCCGAACTTCTTTATCAGGAGCAAGCCGTAGAATAGCATCCCTAACCATTGAATCAGCATAAGACTCATGATGAGTGTCCGTGACAAACTGACACTTCCTACTCAGACCGTGTAGTTCCGCCGCCCAAGCCCGGTAAGATTGATGGGGCTGTTTACGACACTGGTAGAACGCCACGCAGGCGGCAACGACGTGGGTGTGTTTTCGGTAATAGTTAGACAATAAGTCACACATTTCTTGGAAGGACAGAGAGGCAGGTTCCCGTTGAAGGGCTAACTGAGATAGCAGCTGATAGATCCGTGGGGAAATCCAAGATAGAAATGATGACTTACTCATAGGAACGTCGACAACACAGAAAGCCAAGAAGTGTTGCCGCAAACGCATCTCATAATCCTCCCAGTCTTCAGCGGCCTCGTCGTAAGGAGGGAATGGAGGCAGAGAAAAGGAAGACAGACAATGAGTAAGCGACGTCGACAACGCTTGAATCGCAGCCCTTAGCTGTGTTTGTTGAGCCGTCAGCTGTGTTTGTTGTGCCTGAATAGCAGCCGTCAGCTGTGTTTGTTGTTCATTAGTAACCGATGGGCATAGTGTGGCAAATCTATTTAACAAGTACTTTATATCCATTACTGGTAGAATGGGATTGTCAGGATCAGTAAATAATGCCTTTGAATATCTGAAACTAGCCTTTTCAAATAGCTTCAGGTACATGAATATGTCACTCACATCACCAAAAGAAGTAACTTCCATAATAAAATCTTTAAAAACAAAGCATTCTAGCGGTTATGATGAAATATCAACAAAGTTAATTAAGGCATGTTCTTGCGAGTTTAGTACAATTCTAAGTTACTGGTGTAACCAGTCAATTATAACTGGGACATTTCCTGACTGGCTGAAATATGCAGATGTTAAGCTTCTATTCAAGAAAAGGGATAAAGAGATGCCATCAAACTACAGACCGATTTCACTTTTGCCAGCATTCTCAAAAATTTTAGAAAAAGTAATCTACAGGTAGCTTCTCAACCATCTGACCACAAATAACATATTACCAAGAACACAGTTTGGATTTCTGAAGGGTTCTGATATCGAAAAGGCTATTTACACCTACAGTGAAAATGTACTTAATTCATTAAATAACAAGTTACAAGCAGCAGGCATTTTTTGTGATTTGTCAAAGACATTCGATCGTGTAAACCACAACATCCTTTTAAATAAATTAGAATTCTATGGTTCACGGGCAGTGCTGCAAAATGGTTCAAGTCATACCTCGCTAACAGGAAACAAAGGGTGTCAGTGCAAGGGACTTGTGAATTAAGTCATCAGTCATCATCAGAATGGGAAGAAATTACATGTGGTGTCCCACAAGGATCCATCTTAGGGCCATTGCTTTTTCTTGTGTACATTAATGATCTCTCATCAGTTACACTGCCAGAAGCAGAGTTCGTTTTGTTTGCAGATGACACAAGTATTGCAATAAATAGTATGTCGAGTGTAGTTCTAGAAAGATCTGCTAATGATATTTTCATGGATATTAATAAATGGTTTAAAGCCAACACACTGACATTAAACTTCGAAAGGACTCACTATATGCAATTCAGAACCTGTAAGAGCTTTCCACCCAGCATATGCATAAAGTATGAAGAAGAGCAGATAGAAGAGGTTGACAGTCTTAAATTCCTGGGATTACAACTTGATAAGAAATTTAGTTAGGAGGAGCACACCACAGAACTGCAGAAACGCCTTAACAAATCTGTATTTGCAATTCGAGTGTTAGCAGACATAGGCGACATAAAAGCGAAAAAGCTTGCATACTTTGCCTACTTTCATTCCATAATGTCATATGGTATAATATTTTGGGGTAACTCTTCAAGTCAAACAAAAGTTTTCAGAGTCCAAAAGCATGTAATACGTATTATTTGTGGAGTAAACTCACGGACGTCTTGTAGAAACCTCTTCAAAGAACTGGGTATACTAACTACTGCCTCTTAGTATATTTACTCCTTAATGAAATTTGTCCTAAATAATATATCTTTCTTCCAACAAACAGCTCAGTTCATACATACAATATCTGGAACAAAAATGATCTGCACAAGGACTTAAAAGCACTTACTTTAGTTCAAAAAGGGGTCCACTACTCAGGAACACTTATCTTCAATAATTTGCCAGCAAACATGAAAAATTTAGTTACAAATAGAGAACAGTTTAAAAGGAGCCTGAAAGACTTACTAGTGGCCAACTCCTTCTACTCCATTGACGGATTTTTTAATAGAAACAAATGATGTGTTGTATATATTTATACTATTAGTATTGTTATTTCAGCTTAAAAAAAATAAAAATAAAAAATAAAAAAGTGACATGTTCCACATCCACAAAGATCTCCTCAACATGGATGTATGGAACGAAAAACTAATCTAATCTAACCTTCAATGAGCGCTTGCATAAGCTGTTCCATGTCTGCCTCGTCACGAACACACAAATCCACAACGCAGTGAAAATATCCCATCCTCATCGCCAAAAAGTGTTATAACCTTTAATCGCCAATAATTGCATGGATATTTGAACACTCTCACTTAGAAACAATAGCTGGTTACATGATAACAACTCAGTATCTCTTATTCGACTGCTGTGCTGTGACATGCGGCCGGCACCGTTCATAGCTAGGTGGTGCTCCTGCACTCAGCCGAGTTGCGGAGTGCCTCTATCGCTGTTTGCGCATACTGCTGTGGCAGCACTGTTAAATGTCATGGCACTCACACAACAGTTTCCAAACAGAGAGCTGTCATTTAATTTCTTTTCACAGAAAACCAGAGCATCACAGATATTCATTGGTGCTTGCGGAATATCTACTAAGACATGGCACTGAACAAAATAATGGTAAATCATTTGGTGAGGCATCTGTCATCATTGCAACAGGATCATGTAAATGTGCCCAATCTCCCACATGCCAGCCAGCCACACATATTTGTGTCTCCTGTAATGCTGGAATGTGCAGACACTTCAGCATTTTCATCACCAAAAAAACGCAAATGAACTTCTTCTCCATTACAATACAAGGTCTCACATAGAGTCTGCATACCTGAGAGGGGCTCAAGGACTCAAAAAACTTCATTGGGCTGTTCTTCCTCATCTGCCTTACAGCCTGGATCTGGTATCTTCCGACTTCCATCTGTTTGGCCCACTGGAGGATGCTCTCCATGAGAAGAAGTATATCGATGATGGGGAGGTTATTGATGCAGGAAGACATTGACCAATACAGTGGTACCATGGGGGCATACATGCTCTCCCAGTAAGATGGCATAAGGCTGTTGCATTGAACAGACATTACAATGAAAGGTTTTGTAGCCAAAAGGGTGGGAAATAATATGGTGTAATGGAATCCTGAATAAAACCAATCTGCTTTCAGGAAGAAATGTGTTGCATTACTGATTGAATGACCCTCATAATATGCTCATGAAAAGTGGTCCCTCTGAATAAAATTTATGTGACGACAATAAAAAGGTAATTAGATTCAGTTAAACTGAGTAGAAGACCTGTAAAAATAGTTCATGGCAATAATATCTCAAGTGAGCAAATAAGTTCAATAATAAAAGACTGTTTGAAACAGTCTTCAAAAGCAAGTAGTTCATAAGACAAATACAAAATAATAATTCTAACTAAAGAAAACAGTTGTAGATAATATTACAAAATTAAAGTTCATGACAGTAGAAAAATAAAACTAGTCATAAACTCTGAATTTCGTTTTAGTAAAATCCACTGGAACTAGGAAAAGGCACATGGCCATCTGGAGAAGCTGTACGCATTCTGCTACATAACTTGCAGGTGTAGCAGCAGTATATACTCACGTTCAGTATCATATTAATGAGCAGTGTGAAGGTCACTGCAGAAACAGTTTTTTTGACTCATCAGTCAGCTCTCTGGTTTGATATGGCCCACCATGAATACCTTCCTGTACCATCCCAGAGCTGCACTTTCAACCTATGTCCTCAATTATTTGGTGCATATATTGTAGTCTCTGTCTTCCTTTGCAGTCTTTAGCCTCTACGTCTGCCTCTAGTACAGTGGAAGTTATTTCATGATGTCCTAACAGATGTCCTGCCATCCTGTCCCTTCTTCATACTGGTGTTTTCCACATATTCATTTTCTCTCCAATCCTGGGGAGAACCTCCCCATTCCTCACCTTATCAGTTTACCTAATTTTCAACACTCATGTGTAGCACCACATCTTAAATCCTTCAATTCTCTTCTGTTCTGTTTCCCCACAGTCCATGTTTCACTACCACACAGTGCTGTGCTCTGTACGTACAGTCTCAGAAATTTCTTCCTTAAATTATGGCCTACGTTTAAGAGTAGTAGATTTCTCTCAGGTAGGAACACCCTTTTGCCAGTGCTAGTCTTTTTATGTCCTCCTTACTCCATCCATCCTCCTTACGGATTATTTTACTGCATAGGTAGCAGAAATCCTTAATTTCATCTAATACATGATCACCAGTCCTGGCGTTAAATTTCTCGCTGTTCTCATTGCTGCTACTTCTCATTACCTTCATCTTTCTTCAATTTATTCTCAATCCATACAGTCTCAGAAATTTCTTCCTTAAATTAAGGCCTACGTTTAATAGTAGTAGATTTCTCTCAGGTAGGAACACCCTTTTGCCAGTGCTAGTCTTTTTATGTCCTCCTTACTCCATCCATCCTCCTTACGGATTATTTTACTGCATAGCTAGCAGAAATCCTTAATTTCATCTAATACATGATCACCAGTCCTGGTGTTAAATTTCTCGCTGTTCTCATTGCTGCTACTTCTCATTACCTTCATCTTTCTTCAATTTATTCTCAATCCATACTCTGTACTTGTTAGGCTGTTCATTCTGTGGGAAATGGGGAACTGAGAGTGTGATAGCAGAATAGTGACACAGCTTAGAGGTACGATTTCCACACTATTTATTGGTAAGACCAATATACATAACTTGTGTAATTATTATGAGCATACAGAGCATACTAACTTCCACTGCTTCACAGGGTAGCGATCCTCCTTTCACCAAGTCAGAGATGTTATGCTGCCACGGAGCCCCCCCCCCCCCCCTCCCCCACCAATCGCTCTGCCCACATAATGTGGAGCGTGTAAAGAGAGAATGTGGAGGGGGAATCATCTGTCAGAAGAGATGTAGGCAGTTGTGTGATAGTGCATGTGATGAAAGACACATCCTAGTCGGCAAGGTGCACACCTAAAGCATAATGTCTTGATAATTTTTAGTTGTTGCTGGCATGGCAGTGGTATTTGAAGAGGGAGGCATGTTGGTGGCACTGCCCCGCATTGTTGTGCCTAAAGGAGGCATTGCAGGGCCTGGGGCAGTGTAAGCCTGGGTGGTGACGGTGAGTGTACTATCTGCTGAAAAACAGGAGGTGAGTCCAGCTGTGTTAACTTCTTGTGCAAGAGGAGTTGTGTGCATGAATCTGTGTGTGACAGTGCTTACATCTGACCACCTGTCCATGCAGAGAGCAGTAATCATGAAGTTGGCATCATGTACCGTGATGGATATGTCATCAGGCAGAAAACTGTGGATATTCACATGTACTTGGAAATTGACTAATGGGTGCCTAGGAGGCAGTGGAGGGGGGAGCATCTGATGTGACAGATCCACTATAATCCATGCCAGTTTAAGCTGGTTCACTGGCACTGTTGTTTGTTCTCCAGCAATTCCAATATCGAAAGTGATTGTATCATGTTTCAACACTCAGTATGGTCCTGTAAATGGCGGTTGTAGGGTGGATTTCAGTGTCTATACATAGCATCATATGAGAACACTTGGTCAGGTCTTTATGAATAAAAATTTGTTGTGTCATGTGATGGGACAGGGGTGGCACAAGATGTGATGAAGCAAGCTGGGATATTTTTACTTCCCCTCTTGTTTTGCCCCCTGCCTCCTTAATATTCAATTTTTCACTTTTAACTAATTACCATTAACACACGTGACTATAATCTGCATTTTCATAAAAGTGAAAGGTTGCCCTTCAGTTTTAAAATAATATAACACCAAATCTAATTTTGTGCTTGGTTTTGCATATGTAATGGATTTTCCAATTTATTTGGACTATTCCTAGTTAGTATCTTTCATTATAGGGCAAAATCAGTAATTGTTTGTTAACTTAAATTTTATTGTTGACTTATAAACAAATATAAATTCTATAATAATTATAAATGTTTGGAAGACGAAACACTAGCATTCTTTAAGTATTTATTTGGCTCTATTCAAAAACTTGTTAGTAAAGCCAGCCCTTAATTAATTCCAAAGTAATTAACAGTTTTGTCAGAAGTATTGTTTGCATAACTATATATGTTAATTTCACGATTTAAACAAATAATTTGGCTTAATCCCTGTAGTAGAAGAAAGTGTTAAAAAGAAACAATTTTTTGATGCATTCAGTTAATTTCATGGGTAAAGTTTTAATAGTAATTTTTTGTATATTTAACTTTGAATGATGTGCAGTTTCAGCACCTATTATTGTATGGATACATAAGGGCCCAATTTTTGGTCCTGAGGCAGTCAGTCCATGACCGTGTTTCAGACAAGAAACCTGTGTTGATTAGAACAACAACAATATTTCAACTTAATTGTGAAATAAGTGTTACACAATTAGGCCATATTTTAAAACAATGACAGTGTCTGCTCCATACAAACCCTTCCATTTTTCAAGAACTGTGAACTTTGTGGTTAGGTTTTTCCTGCTCATAGATGTTCAATAGTAAACTATTGTAGCAGTATGTGGAGGTTTGCCCACAAACTATTGATGAGGCTTATGGAAAGTTACAACAATCATGCACTAGGCATATATAACTGTGTATTATTGGACGACAGGGGGTTGTGAACCACAAAAGTAAACTACTGTGAAATGCAACTGTGCATTACTTAAAGTAGTCAGTATTGTACTTCCACACCCCATTTTTCAGCCAGTATCACAATGCAGTACATTGACACCAAGGACAACAAATGAAGAAATAAAGTGGGTGAACCGTCTCAACCAAAGTTTTACATATGTGTGTGCATGCATCTAACTAAGTCCGGTAAGTCCTGCACTGGGGACTGTTTCATGCACTATGAATTCAGCGGTAGAGTGAGGTGCTCACTGTATAGTATTTCGGTAAGTGACATGTCCATGTCACCTTTATGTGCCAAGCAAATGCCCAGGAGAACCCATGGAAGGGCCTCCACCCACAATTCTAAGTGGCACATGAGAACAGCTTTCATCATCTGATGCAACCATTCCAGGAGGTCAATGGATTGGGGGTGGTAGGTGGCTGTGTGAATTGGTGGCATCTGTATAGATGGCATAAGTCATTGAACAGTTGGGATTCAACCAACTGACCCTGGTCTGATGTTAAGGAGGTCAGGCAGCCAAACCTGTCAATCCCACTGTTGACAAAAGTTTTTGCTACTGTCTCTGCTGACATGTCTGAAATGGGTGTAGCTCCAACCATCATGTCATGCAATCAGTGACTGACAGAATGTAATGGTAACCATGCAATTCAGTTAGTGGACCTATGATATCAATGTGGACATGCTGGAACTGCCCCTTTGGTATCAGGAATTTACCAAATGGGGGCTGAGCATGGTGGACAATTTTCACATGCTGGTATGAAATGCAAGTCCTGGCCCATGTAGAATAATTCTTTTTAATGTTAATATGAACCATTTCATGATTAGGTGTACAGTAGGACATGCCCCTGCATGTGCAAGATTGTGGAGAAGGTTAAAAATTGCCCTGCAATAAGCCTTTGGGACAACTGGTTAGACCCATCCATTTGAAACATCACACCAAACGTGTTTGGTCATGGCTGGTAGCGTGTGTTTTTACAATTGGAGTCCAGTGTCTGGTTTATTAAACAAGCTGTGGAGATCAGTATGTGTCACTTTTGCATTGTGATCCTATTGAAGTCCAACTGTGTGGCAGTAGCTGTGATACAGGAAAGATAGTTCACCACAATATTATTGACACCTTTAACATATCACATGTCTGTTGTGAACTGTGCTATGAAATCTAGGTGGCTGAATCTCCTGGGTGCAGAATTTGCTGACAAGTTGTGGACTGCATCTGCCAATGGGTGATTATCTGTATATATGATAAGGGATCTCCCCTCAACCTCATCTTGAAAGTGATGAACTGCTTCATAGACGGCTAGTAGTTCATGAGCAAATGTTGACCATTTTTTCTGAGTGTCAGTAAGTTTGTGCAAGAAAAACATAAGCATATGAGTGATTACACTAATCTCTTGCAGTAAAGAAGCCCTGATTGTGTAATTGCTAGCATCAGACATGATAACTAGAAGTGCATTTGGTGATGGTTGAGTGAGGATCGTGGCAAGTAGAAGGTGTTCTTTTGTTTTGTAAAAGGCTAAATGCAGTTGCATTGTTCAATCAAGGTGTCATTTACCAGATGCACTCTTGCATGCACTGATGCACTGCTTGGATGAGTAGTAGTATAGTCTCAGCGAAATGTGGCTAATGGTTCCTGTAGAAATTTATGACCCCAAAAAACCTACACAGCTCTTGGTAGTTGTTGGGAACTGGGTGGAGACATATCCGGTCAGTTTTCTAAGGAACAGGATGTGCCCCAAATGCATCAACGTGGTGTTCAACAAAGGTCATCTGGGATTGCCAAAGTTGACACTTATCATTAATCACGGCCCCCCATGAGAGACCAGTTTATCAATGACAGTGCATAGGTGGTTGTACTTGTCTTGCTTATTTTTCAAAAAGATTATGTCATCTAGAAAGGTATAACAAACAGGAAAATTGAACAGTACACTATCAATAAATCTTTGCCATGTCTGTGCCATGTTTTTAGTCTGTATAGCAAATAGAGAAACTCAAATGGACCAACAGTAACTTCACTTGGTGTTGAGCATGGAAGCAGGCAATGCATTTGGTCAGTGCGGCTTTTGTTTATATGTTGTCTACCAGAACCGTGAAAGGCACTCGGGGTGATAGGGGCAGCCAACATGGCCCGCTTCGGCCATTGCCGGGTTGTCCACAGCTGCATGGAATGTTGAGACAGCGCAGCTGGGATCATGCAAAATCAGTTTCAGAGCAGGTGCACAGGGCGTTGATTGCAGCATTGCACTGTTGCCTGTTGATTAGAATGTGGTGTTGTGATAGTGCCTGCATTCTATCACCAACTCATAATTTAAACTCCAGTAGTGGCTCCTCATGAGCTAGCATCACTGTCTGGATCTTCTCTGGCAGTTTTGGGAGCCAGTGTGTCCATAGTGTGCAATCAGGCAGTAGTGTTGCTGCAATATGAACTCACAGGCAGTGCCAAAGCGAAGACGGTGTGCTGTTGCCCAAAGTGGTCTCATTGATGATGAGAAGTAGCTGCTTCTTAGGCATGCATGTTAGTCATTGTAGCAGTAGTGTCTTGGCAGTTTTGTATTTGTGAAAAACCACAACATCCAAAACCAAGTCACTAATAAGGTCCGCACTGTCTCTGAAGAGGTTAAGAAGAGTGGTGAACTATTCGTCATCACCAATGCCACTGGCTGACATGAAACACTTGCTGAGGGCAAACCACATCAAAGGAGAATCAACATAGAACAATTGTAGTTTTGGTTGATGATGGACACTATGGTGGCCATCAATGGTTTGACTGTAAGGTACCATCACAAGATGGGTGTGGCTTGGCGTGGAACGTGCAGGAGCATCGGTGCATGAGACTGGCAGGAAATGCAGCTCAATGTAGAGAGGCATGTGATGAGGCAAATCATGCTGCAGTGCAGGTGGCATCAGCATCGTGCAGCAATGTGCAAAGAACTCAGGTGGCTGTTCAAAGGATGGCCGCATGTGTGAGTGAAGTTCCAGAGCCAATGTGGTAGGTACAACGTTCCTGCTACCAGATGTCTGAAATGGGAGAAAGTGTACATGAATAATTCACACATTATAAAAAGCTTTGCATCACCTTGGTTCTTAGAGTTCCAGAAGCTGTACAGAAAACTGGAATAGAGATCAACATAAACATCAATTTCACCATTTTGATTGATCATGAAAACCATGCATTGCATGTTGTAGCACCATACAGTGAGACCTCCAGAGGTGGTGGTCCAGATTGCTGTGCACACCGGTACCTGTAATACCCAGTAGCAAGTCCTCTTGCACTGATGCATGCTGGTATTCGTCATGGCATACTAACCACAAGTTAATCAAGGAACTGTTGGTCCAGATTGTCCCACTCCTCAACAGCAATTTGGCATAGATCCCTGAGAGTAGGTCATGTTGTCCATAAACAGCCCTTTCAATCCATCCCAGGCACGTTCAATAGGATTCATGTCTGGAGAACATACTGGCCACTGTAGTCGAGTGATGTCATTATTCTGAAGGAAGTCATTCACAAGATGTGCATGATGACCACCAGTGGTGTACGTCAGCCTACATAATGCCACCCTAAAACAGCAGGTAACCTACACCTTGCTGCACTCACTGGATGGTGTGTCTAAGGCATTCAGGCTGACCGGATTGTCTCCAAACATGTCTCTGACGATTGTCTGGTTGATGGCATATGTGACACTCATTGATGAAGAGAATGTGATGAGAATCCTGAGTAATCCATTCGGCACGTTGTTGGGCCCTCCTGTATTGCACTGCATGGTGTTGTGGTTGCGAAGGTGGACCTTGCCATGGACATCGAGAGTGAAGTTGTGCATCATGCAGCCTATAGCGCACAGTTTGAGTCGTAACACCACATCCTGTGGCTGCATGAAAAGTGTTATTCAACATGGTGGGGTTGCTGTCAGCGTTCCTCTGAGCCATAATCCACTGGTAGCTGTCATACACTCACAGTAGCGGCCCTTGGGCGACCTGTGTGAGGCATGTCATCGATAGTTCCTGTCTCTCTGTATCTCCTCCAGATCCAAACACCACTTTGGTTCACTCTGAGATGCCTGGACACTTCCCTTGTTGAGAGCTCTTCGTGGCACAAAGTAATGATGCAGAAGAGATCAAACCATGGTATTGACCCAAGCCATGTACCTCCTTCCTGGTGGAATGACTGGAACTGATTGGCTATCAGACCCCTCCATCTAATAGGTTCTGCTCATGCATGTTTGTTTACATCTTCGGGTATCTCTGAACAGTCAAAGGGACTGTGTCTGTGATACAATATCCACAGTAAACATATATCTTCAGGAGTCCTGGGAACTGGGTTTATGCAAAACTTTTTTTTATATGTGTTGTTTTGTTGCCAGCTCCCCCCAGTTATGTTCTGATGGAATGTTACCTATCCTTTCTGCATTGTTTAATCTTAAGTCTTCACCAGCTCTTCTAAATTCTGATTTTGATACTTGGCTGAATTTTTAGATATAAATTAAGGGAAAAAAACAACAACTACTTAAACATTAGTGTCATGCAATATTTTGTGTAATGTAATATCTTGTAAAGACATCTTTTATTAACCTGACACATTCCACATCATTACGAATTGTGGTATTCATGATCTATGGAACAAGTATTAATCTAATCTAATCTAATCTGATCCTCTGTCTCTTCCCTAGTGACTCCTGTTTCTTGTTTGATCATGACATCAGATATATCCTCCCACTCACAGAGGCCATCAGTGTGCTCTTTTCACCTACCTGTTCTCTCCTCTGCATTTAACAGTGGAATTCTTGTTGTACCCTTAATGTTACTGCCCATGCTTTTAATTTCTCTGTAGGTCCTTCTATGTACTGAGTCAGTCCTTGCAACAATCATTTCTTTTTTAAATTTCTTCACGTTTTTCATCTAACCATTATGCCTTAGCTTCCCTGTGTTCCTATTTATTTCATTCCTAAGTGACGTGTATTTTTGTATTCCTGAATTTCATGAACATGTTAGTAATTCATTCTTTCATTGATCAATTGAAATATACTTCTGTTACCTGCGGTTTCTTTGTGGTTACCTTCCTTGTACCTACATTTTTCTCTCCAGCTTATGTGGCTATTCTTTAAGAGATGTCCCTTCCTCTTCAACTGAAATGCCTGCCGAGCTATTCATTATCAAGGTATCTACAGCCTCAAAGTACTTCAAGCATATCTCTTCATTTCTTAATACTTCCATATTCCACTTCTTTGCACATTGATTCTTCCTGACCAGTCTCTTAAACTTCAGCCTACTCTTCATCATTACAAAACAGTGATCTGAATCTGTATCTGCCCCTCGGTATGCCTTACGTTCCAATATCTGATTTCCAAATCTCTACCTGACTATGATGCAATCTAAATGAAATCTTTCTATGTTTCCAGCCTTTTTCAAGTATATCTCCCCCTCTTGTGATTCTTGAACAGAGTATTCACTATTACCATCTGGAATGTATTGAAAAAGTCAATTAGTCTTTCTCCTCTCTAATTTCTACTGCCAAGCCCATATTCTCTCATAATCCTTTCTTCTACTTCTTCTCCTACAACTGCATTCCATTCCCTCATGACTATTAGATTTTCATCAGCCTTTATGCAATAAATTACTTATTCAGTATCCTTGTATTCTCTCCCTATTCCTTCACCTTCCGCTTGCAACCTGAACTATTGTTATCAGTGTTGGTTTATTTTGATTTTGATAGAGCAACCCTGTCACTGATTTTTTCACAGTAACTCACTCTCTGTCCTGTCTAACTATTCATAACACATTGTACTGCCATTAACAGCACTGGTGGAATTCCGTAATATTGGCAGCAGCTTGATATAGTGTGATTTTCTTCATGGAGGGTACCACAGCCAAATATTTATTGAATGTATGAGTCATTTTCCTCACATAGACTGTTATTTATTTTCACTCCAGTTTCTGCTTATGAAGCCATTGTCTAGTGATTCTTTTTTTTAAATTAGCCAAATATCTAAACTGAGAAATTTAAAAGATATTCACTAGACTGTGGCTTCATAAGCAGAAACTGGTTGTGAGAATGAGTAAATAACAGTCTAAGTGAAGAAAATGCTGCATTCATTGAACAGAGTGATTTGTTGCTGTCCGTGTGCTATTAACTGATACAAGAACTTGAGCAATTCAGTGTTGTCAGTACGTGGCAGAACTGATAAGACAGAATGTATATTGAGAGAGAACTTAAATTTCAAAATGAATAACTGGAATGATTCAGTAATGACATTCCAAGCTTCTTTCAGTTGTGTGAAGAACTGAACTCCATTTCCCATGTCCTAATATATCACAATGGAAAGCCTTGAATAGAAGTCATCTATTATTCAGTGATACTCAGTATGTGTATGAAATGAAATTCTTATAATAACACATAAGTGAATCCAGAATGGAATATGGGATGACGTGTAACCAGTTGTTTCTTATGGAGTAGATAACAGTTGCATTTGTGGTGATATCAATAGTGACATGCATTGCTGGAGAGCAGAGGGAGGTTTATCTTTGGGTAAAGGAAAGGTTGTGGTGTAATCTGTGTCATTACTGAATGTGGATGTGTCTTTATATAGGACTTTGTAAATAAATCTTTCATACAATTAATTGTTTCAACTACATTAATGGGACATCCCCTGTCACCTGATAACAAATATACTTTCATATTAATTTGACTCTCAGTCAGGGACATGGCAATAGCTTTGTTCCTGGTACCGTACTACAACAGCTAGTGGCTGGATGGGCACAATCCCTCCCCTTCTCCTTGAAAAACTTACACTCTCACAATCAAAATGGTTTGCTTTTGACCAAGAACTCCTCATCATTTATGAAGCAGTGAAATACTTCTGTGAAGATATTGAAGACTGTCATGTTATATTGTTTACAGATGATAAACCACAAGTTGATCCTATATCTTTCGATGGGGCATAGATTTTAGTGCATTCTGTGTCATGACTGAATGTGGTGATGCCTCTGTATCACAATTTGCTAATAAATACTTCATACAACTATTCATTTCACCTACATCATTGGGATGTTCTCTGTCACCTGATAGAGAATACACCTTTATGTTAATTCGACTATCAATCAGGGACATGGGGACAGTTTTGTTTCTGATAATAATATAGAAATTTCAGAAACAAAATGCTGGTGTGTAAAGTTAAATTGGTACAAATATAGTTTGAGCTATACTGACAATTCTGTAACTTGCCAGCATACAAATCTGTATGTATCTGTTGATCACAGCTGATAATTAGGTGGTCCTTTGTTTTCCAAGCTATGTTCTTGTAAGTAAAGTTACAGGGAGTAGAGAAGGTGTAGAGCTGATATCCTTCCACTTCACAATTCAGACAGGAGACAGATGTTCACAAGTGAAGAATAAATTTGGCATAATGTTGAGTCAATTTCATGATAATACAATTATAAAACAGTGATATAAAAGTAGAAGTGAGAGGATATATCATTTGAGGAAGACATAGGTTGAGACATTAATTAATATTAATAAGGGTATACAACATGAATTCAGGGGGAATTAAAAATGAACTGAACGTTTTGCAGGCCAGTTGGTATGTCCAACACTAATATACCCATTTGGACATGAATGGAATTTACAGTGTAAAACATAGTTTGTGGTACGTGAGATGTCATTAAAGTTGCAGTTACATTATGAAATTGATTTTGAATAGCAACCATATCTTGATTTATCATGGCATGAAGGAGTTCATAATGAGATAGCAACTGGACAGGGACCAGTCGAGTTGGTTATGTATGACACATTAAACTGTTCTCAACGTGTTCCAAGGAGAAACAGAGTCTACAAAAGACACTAAATTGTGCAGGTCATGTGTAAGTAAAGATGGTGAATTGTGTCACCAATGGCTACTTGGAGACCATGCATCATGAGTGCTGGGTTGTTTATTCAGCAGTGGCTGCACAATAGGTGGTTTGGTCCAGTGGAGGTTGGGATCTTATGTCTGAAGATTTCTTCAAAACAATGGAGCACCTTTCACCACAATGGTGGCTTGTGATCTGCACTTTTTTAGTGCACATTTTCTAATTTTTTAAACTTTGAACATAATGTCATCATCCCAGACAGTGGTGAAAACAATGTAATAACAATGTCTGAACATCGAAAAATGATGTAAACACATGAAAAAACAATTCAGTAACAGAGATGGATAATAAAATATAGAGGAATAAGTGAAAGAGTGAAGTAAGGATGAAAAGGTCATACCAATTATGCAAGTTGTATGGAACCAAGTTAAACCATGCAGAGCTACATTAAGACAGAGTGGTGCCCAGCATAGAAGAGGCTCAGCTGTCTGACAGGCATAGTTTGATGACAGCCAGATGTCCATAATGGACAGGCTATTGCTCATACACTGAAGAGCCAAAGAAACTCTTACACCTGCTTAATATTGTGAAGGGCTCCTGAGAGCATGCAGAAGTGCCACTGCATGTTGTAGCATGGACTCAATTCATGTCTGAAGTAGTGCTGGAGGGAATTGACACCATGTATCCGGCAGGACTGCCCATAAATCTGTAAGAGTATAAAGGGGTGGAGATCTCTTCTGAACAGCACAGTGCAAGGCACACCAGATATGCTCAATAATGTTCAAATGTGGGGAGTCTGATGGCCATCAGAAGTGTTTACTCAGACAAGTGTTCCTGGAGCCACTCTGTAGCAATTATGGGGTGTCACATTGTCCTGCTGGAATTTCCCAAGTCTGTCAGAATGCACAATGGACATGAATGGATGCAGGTGATCAGGCGGGATGCTTACATATGTATTACCTGTCAGAGTCATATCCAGATGTAATCAGGGGTCCGATATCATTCCAACTGCACATGCCCCACACCATTACAGAGCCTCCACCAGCTTGAAGAGTCCTCTGCTGACATGCAGGGTCCATGTATTCATGAGGTTGCCTCATTACCTGTACATGTCCATCTGTTTGATACAATTTGAAATGAGACTCATCTGACCAGGCAACATTTTTACAGTCATCAACAGTCCAATGTCAGTGTAGATGGACCCAAGCAAGGTGTAAAGCTTTGTCTCATGCAGTCATCAAGGGCACACAAGTGGGCCTTTGGCTCCCAAAGCGCATAGCAATGATGTTTCATTGAATGGTTTGCAGGTTGGCACCTGTTGATGGCCCAGCATTGAAATTTGCAGCAATTTGCAGAAGAGTTAAACTTCTGTCACGTTGAACAATTCTCTTCAGTCATCATTGGTTCCATTCTTGCAGGATCTTTTTCTGGCCACAGTGATGTCAGAGATTTGATGTTTTACCAGATTCCTGATATTCATGGTACACTTGTGAAATGGTCACCCAGGAAAATCAACAATTCATTGCTACCTCAGAGATGCTGTGTCCCATCGCTCATGCACCAACTATAACACCATGTTCAAACTTACACATATCTTGATAACCTGGCATTGTAACAGCAGTAACTGATCTAAAAACTGTGCTGGACACTTGTTGTTTTGCATAGGTGCTGCCATCCTCAGCGCCATATTCTGCTTGTTTATATATCTCTGTATTTGAATACAGATGCCTATACTAGTTTCTTTGGCACTTCAGTGTAACAAGCAACCCAGTGTAAGAGATGTCTCTGTATGGCCATCTTTTCAGAGATAGTTGTGGGACTTAGCTGTTCCATACAGGTTGTCAAATTAAACACCTTTCAGCTGTCTAGTTCCCAAACTTATTTTATTTGTTTACCAGTTTCACTGATTCACTATGACACCTTCAGGCCCCTGAACAATCTGTAGGAAGATTCCACCTTCATTCTGTTCAAACAAAACAGGAGCCAGCACTCAAACAACGGTATTAGTAGATTTCTGCTTGCTATTTTCTGAGTTCCCCCCCCCCCCCCCCACCCCTATGAACCGTGGACCTTGCCATTGGTGGGGAGGCTTGCGTGCCTCAGTGATACAGATAACCGTACCGTAAGTGCAACCACAACGGAGGGGTATCTGTTGAGAGGCCAGACAAAATGTGTGATTCCTGAAGAGGGGCAGCAGCTTTTTCAGTAGTTGCAGGGAGAACAGTCTGGATGATTGACTGATTTGGCCTTGTAATACAAACCAAAATGGCCTTGCTGTGCTGGTACTGCGAATAGCTGAAAGCAAGAAAACTACAGCTATAATTTTTCTGAAGGGCATGCAGCTTTACTATATGGTTAAATGATGATGGCATCCTCTTGGGTAAAATATTCCAGAGGTAAAGTAGTCCCCCATTTGGATCTCTGGGTGGGGACTATGCAAGAGGACATTGTTATCAGGAGAAAGAAAACTAGCATTCTATGGGTCGGAGCATGAAATGTCAGATCCCTTATTTGGTCAGGTAGGTCAGAAACTATAAAAAGGGAAATGGATAAGTTAAAGTTAGATATAGTGGGAATTAGTGAAGTTTGGTGGCAGGAGGAACAAGACTTGAGGTCGGGTGAATACAGGGTTATAAATACAAAATCAAATAGGGGTAATGCAAGAGTAAGTATAATAATGAATAAAAAAAATAGGAATGCAGGTAAGCCAATACAAACAGCATAGTGAATGCATTATTGTGCCCAAGATAGATACAAAGTCTACACCTACCACAGTAGCACAGTAGTACAAGTTGATATGCCAACTAGCTCCGCAGATGACAAAGAGATTGATGAAATGTATGATGAGATAAAATAAATGATTCAGATAGTGAAGAGAGGTGAAAATTTAATAGTCACGAGTGACTGGAATTCGATTATAGGAATAGGAAGATACTGGAAGGTGTCAGATGGATTACATAATGGTAAGGCAGAGATTTAGGAACCAGTTTTTAAATTGTAAGACATTTCCAGGGGCAGATGTGGCCTCTGACCACAATCTATTGGTTATGAACTGGTGGTGGTGGTTGTTGGGATGTTTAAGGGGGCCTAAACAGCTAAGGGGTTATGAACTGTAGATTAAAAGTGAAGAAACTGCAAAAAGGTGGGAGTTTAAGGAGATGGGACCTGGATAAATTGAAAGAACCAGAGGTTGTAGAGTGTTTCGGGGAGAGCATTAGGGAATGATTGACAAGAATGGGGGAAAGAAATACAGTAGAAGAAGAATGTGTAGCTTTGAGAGACGAAATAGTGAAAGCAGCAGAGCATCAAGTAGATAAAAAGATGAGGGCTAATAGAAATCCTTGGGTAAAAGAAGAGATATTGAATTTAAGGAGGAATGAAAGGAGAAAATACAAAAATGCAGTAAATGAAGCAGGCAAAAAGGAATACAAACGTCTCAAAAATGAGATTGACAGGAAGTGCAAAATGGCTAAGCAGGGATGGCTAGAGGACAAATGTAAAGATGTAGAGGCATATATCACTATGGGTAAGACGGATGCTGCCTACAGGAAAATTAAAGAGACCTTTGGAGAAAAGAGAACCACTTACATGAATATCAAGAGCTCAGATGGAAACCCAGTTCTAAGCAAAGAAGGGAAAGCAGAAAGGTGGAAGGAGTTTATAGAGGGTCTATACAAGGGTGATGTTCTTGAGGACAATATTATAGAAATGGAAGAGAATGTAGATGAAGATGACATGGGAGATATGATACTGTGTGATGAGTTTTACAGAGCACTGAAAGACCTAAGTCAAAACAAGGAGTAGACAAAATTCCATTAGAACTACTGATAGTCTTGGGAGAGCCAGCTGTGACAAAACTCTACCATCTGCTGAGCAAGATGTATGAGACAGGTGAAATATCCTCAGACTTCAAGAAGAATATAATACTTCCAATCCCAAAGACAGCAGGTGTTGACAGATGTGAAAATTACCAAACTATCAGTTTAATAAGCCATAGCTGCAAAACACTAACACTAATTCTTTACAGACAAATGGAAAAACTGGTAGAAGTTGACCTCAGGGAAGATCAGTTTGGATTCCATAGAAATGTTGTAACACGTGAGGCAATACTGACCCTACGACTTATCTTAGAAAATAGATTAAGGAAAGGCAAACCTACATTTATAGCATTTGTAGGCTTAGAGAAAGGTTTTGAAAAAGTTGACTGGAGCACACTCTTTCATATTCTGAAGGTGGCAGGGGTAAATACACGGAGTGAAAGGCTATTTACAATTTGTACAGAAAGCAGATGGCAGATGTAAGAGTCAAGGGGCATGAAAGGGAAGCAGTGGTTGGGAAGGGAGTGAGACAGGGTTGTAGCCTATTCCCAATGTTATTCAATCTGTATCTTGAGCAAGCAGTAAAGGAAACAAAAGAAAAATTTGGAGTAGGAATTAAAATCCATGGAGAAGAAATAAAAACTTTGAGGTTCGCCGATGAAACTGTAATTCTGTCAGAGACAGCAAAGAACTTGGAAGAGCAGTTGAATGGAATGGACAGTGTCTTGAAAGGAGGATATAAGATGAACATCAACAAAAGCAAAACGAGGATAATGCAATGTAGTCGAATTAAGTCGGGTGATGCTGAGGGAATTAGGTTAGGAAATGAGACACTTAAAGAAGTAAAGGAGTTTTGCTATTTCGGGAGCAAAATAACCTATGATGGTCAAAGTACAGAGGATATAAAATACTGACCCACACAATGAGGAAGGTGGGCAATGGAAGTCCTCCTGGTGTACACATTAAAGTGGATAGCAGGTCTATGTGGAAAGCATCGCAAGGTGTTGACTTCAGAGCAGGCTCCAGAACATGAAGCGATACGCAGGACGCTGAAGACACCAATTGCCATGTGAGCAGGACACCATAGCTGAACCAGGCAACATGTGCGGTGACAGCATGGGAGACTGAATGCTGCCAGGGAGAGGGACGGGGACAAAGCAATATAGCCAGGAGTAACTGTGCTGTCCCTGCTGTGGAAGCCCAGGCCAGCGCCCCCCTGTCCAATGCCATTCTCCACCTACACAGACAGCAGATTCTGTTGGATTGCAATTGTTTGGTCCTCCCAGGAGCTGCACCAAGTCTGGTGGCATCAGCTTAATGTACGTCAGTGCATAGTAGCCAACTGTGAGTTAGGTTGAGGGGGTTTGCAGTTAGTCAATATTAGGTTAACTACTAACGGTTCATATTAGGATCACTGCACAGGCTAAGTCAGGGGTGGGATGGGTTACATTAAGGGCACAGTTTGG
Organism: Schistocerca gregaria; assembly: GCF_023897955.1. Classification (NCBI taxonomy): domain Eukaryota; kingdom Metazoa; phylum Arthropoda; class Insecta; order Orthoptera; family Acrididae; genus Schistocerca; species Schistocerca gregaria. The sequence continues at coordinate 583,046,008 of NC_064922.1, forward strand.
GCTAGATTATGGCACTACGTGGGTTAGGTTTGGGCCAACTTGGGTTAGCTTTTTGCACAACTTGGGTTATGTTTGTTCACAACTTGGGTTAGGTTTGGGCACAACTAGGGTGATGTTCGTTCCCATCTTGGGTTAGGTTTTGCACAACTTGGGTTAGGTTTGGGCACAACTAGGGTGATGTTCGTTCCCATCTTGGGTTAGGTTTTGCACAACTTGGGTTAGGTTTGGGCACAATTTGGGTTAGGTTATGGCACAACTTGGGTTGAGTTTATGCACAACTTGGGTTAGGTTTGGACACAACTTGGTTCTGTATGGGCACAACTTTGGTTAGTTTCACAACTTGGGTAAAGTCAGGGCACAACTTGGGTTAGGTTTGGGTATAACTGGGATTAGCCTTGGGCACTAATTGGGTTAGGTTGGTGCACAACATGGGTTACGTTTGGGCTCAACTTGGGTTATGTTTGGACACACCTTGGGTTAGGTATGGGCACAACTAGGGTGATGTTCGTTCCCATCTTGGGTTAGGTTTTGCACAACTTGGGTTAGGTTTGGGCACAACTTGGGTTAGGTTATGGCACAACTTGGGTTGAGTTTATGCACAACTTGGGTTAGGTTTGGACACAACTTGGTTCTGTATGGGCACAACTTTGGTTAGTTTCACAACTTGGGTAAAGTCCGGGCACAACTTGGGTTAGGTTTGGGTATAACTGGGATTAGCCTTGGGCACTAATTGGGTTAGGTTGGTGCACAACATGGGTTACGTTTGGCTCAACTTGGGTTAGGTTTGGACACACCTTGGGTTAGGTATGGGCACAACTTGGGTTAGGTTAGTACACAAATTGAGTTAGGTTAGGCCACAACTTGGTTTAGGTTAGGGCACAAGCTATGTTAAAGGAGGGTGGGCATGGGCAAGTATGAGGGTGAGGGTGAATGCCAGGCATTTCAAAATAGGACGCAAATATGGCTCGCTCTGGGCTGCAGGGTATTACATCACCACAGCAGGCGACTGGCAGGGCAGTGTATGTCTCTCCTGCCGGATTTTATGTGCTGTGGTGGGAGGGCAGGTGGTAATGTGATGTGTGCCTCTCTGGCGGACTCGTGTAAATGGGGGTGGCTCACCTGAGCAATGTTTCATGTCGGTAGCGTGAGAAAACGTGTCCTCTGATTGGGCGTCACATGGTCGTCACTTTACTCTCGATAGTCTAGTGTGGAGGAGAAGATGTGTTGGATGACTTTGGTGCTTAAGCGGTGTGACTGTTGCTGTTAGTAGTAGAGAGTGGTATGTGACATTGTGTTGGGCTGATGTGGTTTACTTTGTTGGCGGTGATGTTAGATGCAGATAGCGACACTATTCTTTCACTTGCTGCTTATTTTTAATGGCCCACCCTCTTATTTCTTATGGTGGGTCTGTATGTGCCACTTGACCAGTCTGCCTTATCAACTGTCGATGGTAGGTTCTGTGCCTACCATGATTCTAACACGTAACATGGAATTAGGGTTCGATTCTGGAGAGGGAGCCTGAGAAACGACTACCAGATCCAAGGAAGGCAGTAGGCGCGCAGATTACCCACTCCCATCACGGGGAGGTAGTGATGAAAAATAATGATATGGGACGCATCCGAGGCCCCGTAGTCGGAATGAGTACACTTTAAATCCTTTAACGAGTATCTATTGGAGGAGAAGTCTGGTGCCAGCACTTGCCGTAATTACAGCTCCAATAGCGTATATTAAAGTTGTTGTGGTTAAAAGCTTGTAGTTGGATTTGTGTCCCACATTGTTGGTTCACCTCTGTTTAACTGGCATGTATCATGGCACGTCCTGCTGGTGGGGCGAGCTGAAGGTGTGTGACCACCTCTTGCATGCTAGGGCGTCCTGAGGCAGACACCATTGAAAGCCTACCAGGGTTCTCTGTATTGAGTGTCTCGTTGGGCTGGCACGTTTACTTTGAACAAGCCCATCTGAATACTGTGTGCATGGAATACTGGAATAGGAGGAAATACGTCAGTCTGTCAGAAGGCTGAGGAGGGACTACCAGCGCAGTGTCATCTGGTGGGAAAAGCAAAGATGGTTACTGCAATACCAGAAGGCAAAAGAGAAGTTCCAAAAACAAATAAAAGAAGTTAGAATACGAAGTTGGGAAAGATTTGTATTGCACCAGTTGGACTTAGACCCATGGGGTGTACCCTACAAACTAGTTAGGGAAAACATCCGATCCCCAATGATGCTATCAACGGTCAGGCACGGGGATGGGATGACGGATTCCTGGCAGGAGACTGCCGAGGTCCTTCTCCGGTCCCTGCTGCCTGATGACGATGTGGCTAGCGACACCGAAAACCAGTCCTAGTTATGTAATGAAGATCCTGACAGAATAGTAAACGATAGGGCAGTCTACCCCTTCTCTGAAGAGGAGGTGGCTGGCCACATCAAAGCATTAAAAACAGGGAAAGCCCCCAGCCCAGATGGCATGGTGGCGGAGGTGGTGCAGTTCCTGGCACCCCAACTGGTAGCACCACTAACCCAGCTATACAACGAGTGCCTAAGATAGGAAAAATTCCCAAAAATATGGAAAGTAGCAAATGTAGTGATCACCGAAAAAGGACCCAACAAGGACCCAGCAGATGTCAAGTCCTATAGACCGATCTGCCTACTAGACATTTTGGGAAATTATTCAAGAAATTGCTAGCTGACAGACTGACTGCACACCAAGTGCTGTGTGGGATGAGCAGCAGGCGGTTTGGCTTCAGGCCAGGACGATCGGCAACCGATGTGATCGCTCTGGCGGCTGAGGTCTGCAGCTCTACCCCATACAAGTACGTGGTTGGCATCATGGTTGACATCAGTGGCGCCTTTGACAACCTGTGGTGGCCTTCGCTCTTCTCCTGCTTGCGGGAGAAAGAGTGTCCAGGGTCGCTAATATGGTTGCCTGAGGAGCTATTATGAAGGTCGGGAGGTCTGGCTATCATCCCCTAGCGGCAGAGTTGGAAAAACTGTAACTAAGGGATGTCCCCAGGGTTCCGTCTTAGGTCCCCTGTTCTGGGACATCCATATGGAATCACTTTTAGGTAGTTTGCAGCAGAGTGAAGAATTGCTAGAGGTGCAGCCCACGCAGATGACCACCTTCTGCTGGTCGCCAGCCAGAGCCGCGAAGACATCGAGCCAAAACTAGATAGAGCTATGACCAAATTGCAACTGTGGTGTACAAATACTAAGATGTCGATTTCACCAACCAAATCAACGTACTTATTGCTGAAGGGACAGCTAGTAAGGAACCCTGCAGTTAGAAATGGAGGCTCACCAGTTATAAGACGACGAGAGACTCGCTACTTGGCCGTCATCAGCGATGACAGGTGGAACTTCGGAAGGCACTTTGAGTCCGTAACCCAAAAAGCACTACAAGTAGTCAACAACGTTATTTCCATAGGGCACAAACGATTTCACCTTCCACCACACCTAATCAAGCTATATCACAATAGTATACTAACTTCAATAGTGGGTAACGGATCAGGAGTCTGGGCACACAGGATCACAAGGGTGGTGCCTGCCATGGCAGTGAGAAGAGTACAAAGAAACATGCTGTTAAGATCTATAGGGGCGTACAGAACATGCCCAGGAAGTGCCCTATTAGTAATAATGGGGCTCTGTCCTCATAAAAATACGAAAACAAGCAGCATGGTATTGGGTTAAGAAGGGGAACAACATGAAAATAAAGAATATCCTGGGAGCTCTGGTGAGGGACAAGGGAGAAATGCGAAGAAAGGGTGAGGACTTATGGCAAGAATCTTGGGAAACGGATGAATCTGGCAGAAGAACCTTTGGATTCCTGCTAAATGTTAAAGAAAGTGTAGGCATGAGGTATTTCGAGCCAACACTGGGTCTAATACACTTTCTCACTGGTCATGGGCCCTACCCGACATACCTATGCCGGTTTGGGAAATAGGATACATCTGAGTGTGACTGTGGCGCTTCGGAGGGCACTCCCGACCGTGTGGTTTACTAGTGCCCCCTTTTCGACGATGTAGCAGAATGAAGTATCACCGAAAGTACTGACAGCATACTTGAGGGACTTTCATGACTGGAGACAAACACTGAACACGTCCTATTACCCTGATCCTGTACCACCAGTGCGTGGACAGGTCGACTTTTAGTTGCAATCCGCCACGTGCAGGACTAGGGTACACTAATCTCAGACCAAAATAGCACCGGAATTGACGTAGGTTAGTACAGTAGTTGTAGCATTAGACACAGATATAAAGTTAGGAACCTACAGCGACAAGCAATTTTGGTCTGCCCAGTGTCAGGGGCACGCTCATTGGGATTAGCTCGATGAGCAGGTCCTTTAAGTAGGTTTATATCTAGGCTGACACACCTGTAACGCTGCAGGCAGTTAGGAATTAACAAGTAGGTAGGAAAACTAACAATTAGCTAGTAGCGTATAGATTAATAACTGTAGTCTGCCTATTAACCTGTACTGTAACGCTGTCTGTAGCTCATAATAATAAATAGTGTATCATTGTAATAACAATAATAATAGCTGCTGAAATATATAACACTGTAGTAATATTACGACCCACTAATCACTAAGGTGGTGGGTTGATTTTGTATAAATATTATAGATGTTATTAATAAAGATTTTTTTCTTTAACACCTTCCCGACTAGAGACGGAAGAGATGCTTTTATTAGATCAAAGCCATTTGGTTGGCTCGTCAGGTCCGTTTTCCTTGTTGACTCTGAATAACGCCGGGCCGATTGCACGGTCCTCGTACCGGTGATGCATCTTTCAAATGTCTGCCTTATCAACTGTCGACGGTATGTTCTGGGCCTAATATGGTTGTAATGGATAACGGGGAATCAGGGTTCTATTCCGGAGAGGGAGCCTCAGAGACGGTTACCACATCCAAGGAAAGAAGCGGGCGCGCAAATTACCCACTTCCGGCACGGGGAGGTAGTGACGAAAAATAACGATACGGGACTCAACTGAGGCCCCATAATCGGAATTAGTACACTTTAAATCCTTTAATGATATCTTTTGGAGGGTAAGTCTGGTGCCAGCAGCCGCGGTAATTCCAGCTCCAATATTAAAGTTGTTGCGGTTAAAAAACGCGTAGATAGATTAGTGTACCATGTTGGTGGTTCACCTCCCATCTGTGTCTAACTGGCATGTATTGTGGGACGTCCAGCCGGTGGGGCGAGCCAAAGGCGTGCGACTGCCTCTTGCATGCTCGTGCATCCCAAGGTGTACCCTGCTGAAATACTACCAGGGTGCTCTTTGTTGAGTATCTCGGTGGGCCGGCACGTTTGCTTTGAACAAATTAGAGTGCTTAGAGCTGGCAAGCCCGCCTGAATATTGTTTGCATGGAATGATGGAATAGGTCCTCGGTTCTATTTTGTTGGTTTTCGGAACCCGAGTTAATGATTAATAGGGACTGGTGGGGGCATTCATATTGTGACGTAAGAGGCGAAATTCTTGGATCGTCACAAGACGAACAGAAGCGAATGCATTTGCCAAGTATGTTTTCAATAATCAAGAACGATAGTTAGAGGTTCGAAGGCGATCAGATAACGCCCTAATTCTAACCATAAACGATGCCAGCCAGCGATCCGCTGCAGTTCCTCCAATGACTCGGCGGGCAGCCTTCGCGAAACCAAAGCTTTTGAGATCCGGGGGAAGTATGACTGCAAAGCTGAACTTAAAGGAATTGACGGAAGGGCACCACCAGGAATGGAGCTTGCGGCTTAATTTGACTCAGCATGGGAAACCTCACCAGGCCCGGACACTGGAACGACTGGCAGATTGATAGCTTTTTCTTGATTCGTTGGGTGGTGGTTCATGGCTGTTCTTAGTTGGTGGAGCGATTTGTCTGGTTAATTCCGATAACGAATGAGACTCTAGCCTGCTAACTAGTCGTGTGACATCCTTCCTGCTGTCAGCGATTACTTTTCTTCTTAGAGGGACAGGCGGCTTCTAGCCGCACGAGATTGAGCAATAACAGGTCTGTGATGCCCTTAGATGTTCTGGGCCGCACGCGCGCTACACTGAAGAAATCAGCGTGTCTTCCTAGGCCGAAAGGTCGGGGTAACCCGCTGAACCTCCTTCGTGCTAGGGATTGGGGCTTGCAATTGTTCCCCATGAATTAGGAATTCCCAGTAAGCGCGAGTCATAAGCTCGCCTTGATTACGTCCGTGCCCTTTGTACACACCGCCCGTCGCTACTACCGATTGAATGATTTAGCGAGGTCTTTGGACTCGTATGCAGCATCGACTCTGTCGTTGCCGATGGTACCGGAAAGATGACCAAATTTGATCATATAGAAGTAGTAAAGTCGTAACGAGGTTTCCATAGGTGAACCTGCAGAAGGATCACTACTGACTAGATTGCATGTCTTTCCATGTTTGTGTCGTATTGTGCAACACGATACCTGTACGGTTTGCAGAAGCTGTGCAAGCGTGCAGAACCACACGTCCTTCTCAAAACTAACGGAAATGTCGTGTGGTACGAGCGCTGAAGCTCTGGAGCGGTAGGCCTGGGCCACCAGGCGCTCAGCGCCGGTTTTGAATTAAATCGCCCTAGTGCCTGTCCGCTCTGGTGTGGAGCCGTAAAACGCCCATCGGCCGTGAGGCCGTTGGACAAAACAATGGAACAGCGCCTGGCAAATTCCTCAGTCCCGCCTATGCAACTGCTTTGAAAAACAGAGTGGAAACTAAAAAAGATCACCCAGGATGGTGGATCACTCGGCTCGTCGGTCGATGAAGAACGCAGCAAATTGCGCGTCGACATGTGAAGTGCAAGACACATGAACATCGACGTTTCGAACGCATTTTGTGATCCATGGATTCCGTTCCCGGGCCACGTCTGGCTGAGGGTTGGATATGTATACTCAAGCGCCCGGCGTTTGCCGCGCTTCGGAGACCTGGGAGTGTCGTGGCTGACTAGGAGGCAAGCCGCGTATCCTTAAACGTGCGATGCGCGCCCGTCGTTGGCGGTTCGCATACCAGTACTGTCTCGGTAACGTGCACAACCAGCTGGCGGTGTGGCGTGCGACACCTCGAACAACGTCCTCAGAGTAGGCGAGACTACCCGCTGAATTTAAGCATATTACTAAGCGGAGGAAAAGAAACTAACAAGAATTCCCCTAGTAGCGGCGAGCGAAGAGGGAAGAGTTCAGCACCGATCCCTGCAGGCTACAACCTGTCATGGCATGTCATGTTTGGGAGGGTCCACTACACGACGACTCGCGCCGAGCCCAACTTGAATGAGGCCACAGCCGTAGAGGATGCCAGGCCTATAGCAGCTAGTGCGAGCATTGGTGGGACCTCTTCTTCTAGTCGGGTTGCTTGAGAGTGCATCTCCAAGTGGGTGATAAACGCCATCTGACACTAAATATGACCACGAGACCGATAGCGAAGAAGTACGGTGAGGGAAAGTTGAAAAGAACTTTGAAGAGAGAGTTCAAAAGTACGTGAAACCGTTCTGGGTTATACATGAGAAGTCCAGAAGGTCGAATGGGTGAGATTCACACCCATCCGGCCACTGGCTCCCGCCCTCAGCAGAAGGGGCGGCCGGCCGCACGGAGCAATCCTCAGTGGGGTCATGTCCAGTTGCTTTTCTTCTCTGCCTCGTGATGACTGGGTGTTGTGTGATGTCCTTAGGTTAGTTATGTTTAAGTAGTTCTAAGTACTAGGGGACTGATGACCATAGATGTTAAGTCCCATAGTGCTCAGAGCCATTTGAACCATTTTTGAACCAGTTGCCTTTCCACTTTACAGTGGTTGGAGCCATTCTGGTTTGTGGTGGGCCACACATCTCCCCTAGCAGGACGTCATGACCTGCTGGGTGCCGGCCTACGGCCTGGGTGCACAGCCTGTCCTTCCATGGTCTGCGGTTCGCGTCTGTTGGGCAGAGCCCTGGTGTCCTGGCTGGCTGTTCGGCGGTGTATCTGGAGGAGTCGATTTGCCCCTTTGGGCCCTCAGGCTCCTGGCAAGCCCATGCGGTTCTTCCCAGATGACGGACTTACCTGGCCCGGCCTCGGACCTGCGCTGGCTCGTGATGCTCTCAGGCGAAATAATCGCTCCTGTCAGCGGCGCTTCAGCTTTGAACAATTTCACGACCTGTGTTGAAACAAGGAGTCTAACATGTGCCCGAGTCATTGGGCTGTACGAAACCTAAAGGCATAATGAAAGTGAAAGTCTCGCCTTGCGTAGGCCAAGGGACGATTGGGCTTCCCCGCCCTTGACGGGGCGGCAGCCTCCGCACTCCCGGGGCATCTCGTCCTCATTGCGAGGTGAGACGCACCTAGATGTTTCCCTCAGGATAGCTAGCACTCGTATGAGTCTCATCCGGTAAAGCGAATGATTAGAAGCCTTTGGGCCGAAACGACCTCAACCTGTTCTCAAACTTTAAATGGGTGAGATCTCCAGCTTGCTTGATATGCTGAAGCCATGAGGAAACGATTCGGATTGGTGTGCCAAGTGGGCCACTTTTGGTAAGCATAACTGGCGCAGTGGGATGCACCAAACGCCGAGTTAAGGCGCCCAAATGGGAAACCATGACAGGCATTGGTTGCTTAAGACAGCAGGACAGTGGCCATGCGACTCAGAATCCGCTAAGTAGTGTGTAACAACTCACCTGCCGAAGCAACTAGCCCTGAAAATGGATGGCGCTGAAGCGTCGTGGCAATACTCGACCGCCAGTCTGGCAGTCATGGCTGGTCCTTGCGGCCAGCCACAAAGCACTGATGAGTAGGAGGGTCACGGAGGTGGGCACAGAATGGTCTGGGCGTGAGCCTGCCTCGAGCTGCCGTCAGTGCAGATCTTGGTGGTAGTAGCAAATACTCCAGCGAACCCCTGAAGGGCTGATGCGGAGAAGTGTTTCGTGTGAATGGCCGTTGCACATGAGTCAATCAATCCTAAGCCCTAAGAGAAATCTGATGCTAATGGGAGCCATCATAGCATGATGCACTTTGTGCTGGCCCCCGTTGGGCGAAAGCGAATCTGGTTCTTATTCTGGAACACGGCAGCAGAACAGATACAAGTCGGGCCCCTATTTTGAGATGCTCGTTGGGGTAACCCAAAAGGACCCGGAGGATGCCGTCGAGAGATTGGGGTAGAGTTTTTGTGGTGTTGGCAGGAGAGCCAACACCGTGTTACTAGAGGAGGCCGAAATGCACGCGTTTTAGCTCACGGAGGCTGGCGTGAGGAGGGAAGAACTATATTGACGTGAGGTCTGGAACATGACAATGAATTAGAATTCAGAAAGTGGACGTAATTATCTTGATACTTAACTACAATCCATTAATGGTGAACGTCGCTCTTGACTGTACATGATTCACAATATTATCTGTACAGGATACATAGTAACTGAATATGGCACCTTGCTAGATGGTAGCATATACGTAGCTGAAGGCTATGCTAAACTGTCGTCTCTGCAAATGAGAGCGTATGTAGACAGTGAATCATCGCTAGAAAAGTCAGCTGCACAACTGGGGCGAGTGCTAGGGAGTCTCTCTAGACTAGACCTGGCATGTGGCGGCGCTCGGTCTGCAATCACTGATAGTGGCGACACGCGGGTCCGACTTATGCTAACGGACTGTGGCCGATTTAAAGGCTACCACCTAGCAAGTGTCGTGTCTGACAGTAACACCACAGTTTTCTTTTCTGCATGAGCGTTCGAGTTCCCTGGAATCCTCTGGCAGTTGCGGCGGTGTCCCGATATTCTCTTCGTACCTTGAAAATCCGGGAGATCGCCACATGGAGGTATCGCGCCTTTTCGTACCCATAACCGCATGAGGTCTCTAAGGTAAATAGCCTCTAGTCGATAGAATAATGTAGGTAAGGGAAGTCGGCAAATTGGGCCCGTAACTTCAGGATAAGGATTGGCTTTGAGGATCAGGGCTTGTTGGGCTTGTTCGGAAACTGGGTCAGCGCTAACGTGCTGGGCCTGGGCGAGGTGAGTGCCGTAGGGGTGCCAGTAAGTGCGGGCGTTAGCGCGGGCGTGGTCTGCTCTCGCCGTTTTTTTGGTCGGTCTCATGCTGGCCGGCGGTGCAGGATGCGAGCCCCGGTGCTTCAACCTGCGTGCAGGATCCAAGCTCCCGTGCCTTGGCGTCCCACGGATCTTGCTTGCTACGATGCTGCATCTGCCTTAGCGTGCTCCTCCAGTGGCGCGTGGGTGCGCGGATTCTCTTCGGCCGCTATTCAGCGATCAACTCAGAACTGGCACGGACTGGGGGAATTCGACTGGGTGATTGCAACAAAGCATTGCGATGGTCCTAGCGGGTGTTGACGCAATGTAATTTCTGCCCAGTGCTCTGAATGTCAACGTGAAGAAATTCAAGCAAGCGCAGACTCTCTTAAGCCTGCATGATGTGCAATATAAGGTAGTTTCACTGTGCCCTTTGCCATTTGGCTGGGATCTGTGTGTGACGCCTCTAGCTTCTCTGTGGTGAAGTCCGAGTCCCTAGCCTCCTCGGGGCGAGAGGCGGGTGCTCTGTGTACCGCGACTTGGGGTGCCAAGGCAAGCCATTTGGTGACTGGCTGTTGTAGAAAATGGGGTTAGGGCCATGGGGTCATCACATGAGGTGACAGGACAGGCTTTGTCTGTACTACTATCCGAGACGAGACCTTGTATCAAAGCCGTCATCTGAGGTGGCGGGGGCTGCAAATCGCCTGAGTATTCGAGACGAGACTTTGGTTAACAGGGGCATCCGCTGGGGTAATCGTCTGAGTTGTACATTCACTAGTATCCAAGTGCCCTTTTCGGGGCAGTGTTCTTTTCAGGACCTTTTCAGGGCCACGATGGAGCCCCTGGTAGACCGCACAGCGTTTACCCTTAGAGTTGTCATTGGACTATCCAATCCCATATTCTGTGGGTAAAGGGCGGAAAATGGCAAAATAGATGTGCGGTAGAGGTACCGCTTATGCGACCTCGACGGTGACTTGTCAATGCTGTGAGAGGAATCTCGCAGATACATGGACTACGGGCAGCGGGGAGAGCCTTGCTGGCGTTTGCGCAGCACCCCCTCGGAGTGGTGTTGGCCTCGTAGTGGCAGTTCCATTCGCTTGTAGGGACCACAGGTTCAGTCCTGTTTTTATTGCGAAGCCGTCGCTTGAGGTGTTGGGACGACCAATGGCTGCCCTAGTATCTGAGACGAGTCTTCACAGATTAGGCTGATAGCCATGGTTGATCAGGGTTTGCAGCCCGAACTCTCCCGTCTCATGTGAGACACTAACTGGCAACGTATGAAACAGTGAAGCCTTGGATGGGTGTTTCGAATGGATAGAATCCCCAATATGATCTTGGATTGGGTAAAGTCAACAGTCCTGGTACGGTAATTGATCCACCAGGTATTCCTGGCAGTGTGCTAAGTCCCTTGTGTGAACTAGAGATGGGTGGCAGAAGACCAGCCCAACAAAAGCAACATATTCGTAAATGTAAAGGGAAACCTCGCGCACCCAACGAGGATGGCTTGATAAAATGTCAATACTGTGACCAGAATTTCTCTAGCAATATAGGCGTCAAGATGCATGAGAAGAAATCCCATCCTGTACTTTTTAATGCTGAAGATCTGGCAAAATGCCAGTGTAAGCACAAAGGGAACTGGACGTCTTCCGAAATGGAGGAATTAGCCGAATTTCAGATTGAGCTGGAAACCAGATGGAGTGTGCAAGCAAAGCTGAATGCTGAGCTGGGCATCAGGATTGGTAGATCGGCTGTATCTATCAAAAAGCTCCGATCGAATGCTGAGTATCTGGCTATTCTTGCTGCTGTTAGACAGAGACTGAAGAATTCAGAAGTGGTTGAGGAAGACACCATGATTCCCCCAGAGCCAACACTGGAGAAAGATCTACCTAAGGCCTGGATTCTGAATGATGCAATTATCGAACACATACAAGCATTACGGAGTAAATGTTCGACAGATTTCCAGTCTTTGATCACTGCTGTGCTCTCAAGAACTACTGAGTGGTCTGAGATCGAAGACTTGATCTCTGGTATAATGGGGAAGCTGGCTGCCTCTGGTGCTACGAAACGCGTAAGATGGAATAAGAGGCCTGCACAAAGAGAAAACAAGAGAAAGAGCTTGAATACCAATAAAGCCAAAAGGTCGAAAGATCGCGCCACATGATTTCGGCTGACTCAGTACAGATGGCTTAACGATAAGGCGAATCTTGTTAAAGACATCTTGAACCACACTGACAACATAGATGACACACGACAGGCCGATGCTGACCTTATGAATTATTATGCCAGCTATTTTTCAGCGGAACCTGTTCGCCCTGCAGTAACATTTGCATCTAGGGACCCCACAAAGATTAATGAGACTTGTCAGCCCTTCTCTCTGAAAGAAACGAATATGTGGGTTAATAAGTTGAAGAGAACAGCGCCTGGGCCTGATGGGGTAACTCACATACACCTTTGTGGTATTCACAAAGCCGACAGCACCTTTGAAGTTGAACAGAACTTGCTTGCTACTTAAAAAACGTAACTTGTCATTGCCCTCCAATTGGCAGGCAATTACGATATCATCGAATGTTGTTCGATTACTCAACAAGATGCTGGCCTTCAAATTGTCACAATCATTCGAGATTCACCCAAGCGAAAGAGGATTTCGGTCTGAAGATGGCATCTTTGATGTTAGATATTGTTATTAAAGATCACAGATATCGTGGGAAACCCCTGTATGTTTTAGCCATCGATCTACCTAAGGACAACGATTCGCCATGCTCTGTGGACCCGTAATGTAGAAACTACATTTTGGAGTGCATAATGTCGTTATACAAAGATCAAGTGACGACGCTGAAACTGAAGTCAGCTGAAATTGGGAGAATTGAATTCTACAGGGGTGTTAAGCGGGGGGATCCTCTGAGCCCAATTATATTCAACCTAGTGGTAGACCACCTAATGACAGCTATCCAGCAGGAATTTGGTGCAACTGTGAACGGTATTAAGATAGGTGCCTTAGGTTTTGCAGATGACATCGTTCTGCTATCGGACGCTCAGGAAGGTATGAGGCACCATATTAAAACAGTTGAGACGTTCTTGGCGTCCTCAACTTTGAAGGTGAACGCCGATAAGTGCAGGGCTCTTCTGGTGGTGCGAGTCGCACACGCTAAGCGATGTGTGATACGGACTAAGACACTGTTTAAAACCGCTAATAAGGTGTTACCAGCCTTAAGCGTCCAGGAAAAGCTGCATTAACTAGGGTATCCTTTCGATCACCAAGGCATCTGGTACCCATCTACATCTAAGCTTGATGCCATGCTGGAAAGACTCCGCCAAGCTGCCATGAAGCCTTGGCAGAAAATCACTATAATGCACACATATCTAATTCCCAGATTAATTCACACACTCCAGACCACCAACATCTCAATGAAGAACTTGTAGTATGTGGACCACTGTATTCGGCGCTTCATGACAGCTACTCTCCACTTGAAAAAGACTATGCCGGCGCCTTACCTACATGCCAAGCAGCGAGATGGTGGCCTGTGTATACCAGCTCTGCGCCTATTAATAGGCTCTGCTTATCTACGGCGCCTAGAGAATTTAGTGAACACCAATGATGTCCAGGTGCAGGCAATAATGGATACTCAATCAGTCGCCAAGCTACTGACAATATGAAAGAAGATATTGATGATTGGAGGTCAGTAGCTACCACCAACTGCCACAGCGCCCTCTCTATTCTGGAGGAAGAGCCTCCACAACACTGCATTGAGTAGAGGCCTGGAGTACTGTCAGAACTCCAGTGAGAGTAACATCTGGATAAATGATCCACCTCCTTTCTGGAGTGGCAGGGACTATATTGCAGTTATTCAACTGCGGATAGGTCTCCTCCCCACCAGGGGAGCACTGTATATAAAAGGCCCTAATGCCTAGTGTAGGGCCAGAGGGTCTTGCTGGAACAGACAGGAAACAGTCCAGCATATCCTTCAAAGATGCCCACTCACGCATTTCTCCAGGATAGATAGGCATGACCAAATCTCCAAGTGGGTCAAGAATGAACTGGAAGTGGTGGGATACAATGTAATTGAGGCACCTACCCTCAGCACTGACAATAACAACAGGTATTTGCCGGATCTGCTAGTGATACACAATGTAAAAGGTAGGGAGTGCCACAATTATTGAAACAACAGTGCCTTATGAGTGCACTGGTAGTCTCCACATGGCGGAGGGTATAAAATCTACCAAATATCAACATTCCAAACTTCTTGGAGTGATACGGAGGAAATAGAATTTGGACACCACTCCATAAGTAATGCCACTCGTTATTGGAGAGCGGGGCTTGGGGGGTCCCAGTAATTGTCGCATATGGGAAAAGTTTGGTTTGAGGAAATTCCTCATACGAGAGTTAGTCTGCCATAACATCAGGTCAGGCGTGTAAATCCACCGTCAGTTTATGAAGAGTGTGTGGTCAGTTAGAACAATTTAGTTCAGCTACGAACATCAGTAGTAGGTGTGTTAGGCGATCATTTCTAAGGATAAGCACACTGCCTTTTGCCCCACCGATGGCATTGTAACCTGGGCATAGCCGACATAGATCTGCTCACTCGCCTAACCAAATGCCTCATTATCTAATTAGTGACACGCATGAATGGATTAACGAGATTCCGTCTGTCCCTCTCTACGGGAAATCGGTCTGCGTTGCGCCCCCTGGGGGAGGTGTGTTGCCTCTCAAAACTGGGTTAAAACTGCCAGGAGACCCTCTTATTCCCTGAATCTTCGATCGCTACAGGGCTCAGAGGAACCTGGTGTGGTGGGGACTGCAATGTCCAATCCCATGTCCTTGTCATGGCCCCGTGGCTCAGTAACCCCCTTGTATGGGGTGAAACTATCACAGGATGGGCTGTACACGTATAACTGGATGCAACCCTCACTGGCCCGCACTGGACACCATGAATTATCAAAAGCAGTGGAGATCCTGCAGGGAAAGTATCTCAGGTTTGAGTGCCACACCATCTCGTTGATGTAAAACACATATAAGACCCGGACTGACTCCTTTAACACCTTCCAGGCTGCTTTGTTCAGTGAGGGTTGTCGTTGTGTCAAGGCAGGACATAAAACTCCCGTCACGGCAGGACGTTAAATGCCCCCAACCCAATCGAAAGCTAAGGGTACATGGCTCAGGAGGAGCTACGTTACAAGAGACATACCATCCGTCTCTCCTGAGTTGAGCGTGGTGGCTGGGTGAGAGTATGAGGGTAAGTCTAACGACGATTGCGGAACCCTGCAGTATGACTGCTGCACAAAACATCTGTGGTCTGTCTTCCCGTGGCCACATTCGATGGGGAGGGATCACAGCCTGAGCCGGCAAAGGCTCATCGCCGTGAACGGGACGTCCCGGACACGTCCCGTCACGCCAAGGTGTGGTGACATGTCCCTGGCTAGGTTAGATGGGGCCTGACCCCCGAACATCTGGGGGGACCGACCCAGCACCTGGGTAGGACTGGGTCCCTGGCCTCAGTGTGGAAACTGGGCCTAGTAGGGGGCAAAGGCCAAGAGGTGAATCTGCCTCTCCGGAATGCGGTGGGCATTTGTCGGGGAGGGATGGGTGAAAACTCCAGTGATGTGGTCGTGGTAGGGGACTAGTGTGCTGGGAACAGCGCACTAAACCCAGCAGCTTGGTTGGTTGGTTTGGGGGATTAAAGGGACCAGACTGCTTTGGTCATCAATCCCTTTTTCCAAAAAACTAAAACCACCCAAAGAGAAGAAAAACGAACAACAGGAAAGACGGCAGACGACACGGGACAAGAAATACTCAGACAAAGAACAGACAAAACAATGTAAAACCACACAGAGTGTGGCGGTGGTTGGCCGACCATAGGGATAAA
The DNA here is from genome assembly GCF_023897955.1 of Schistocerca gregaria. Classification (NCBI taxonomy): domain Eukaryota; kingdom Metazoa; phylum Arthropoda; class Insecta; order Orthoptera; family Acrididae; genus Schistocerca; species Schistocerca gregaria. The sequence goes on from NC_064922.1 coordinate 583,061,825, forward strand.
AAAGGAAAAGCCAACCACTGAGAAGACATTAAAAACTCAGTTTAACATCGTAGGCCAAAGGCCAGAATCAACACAAAACAATAATATAAAACAGAAACACTCAGATGAAATGATAAAAAAAACCTGCCCGAATAAAACGTAAAACTAAGTCAGCGGTAGCAGAGTCATCTGTTAAAAGGGAAGGGAGCGTGTCAGGCACTGCGAAAGACTCCTTGAGCACAGCTAAAAGTGGACAGTCCAATAAAATGTGGACCACCGTCAAAACGGAGCCGGAACGACATAGAGGTGGGTCCTCACGTTGCAATAGGTGGCCGTGCGTCATCCATGTGTTCCCAATGCGCAGCTGGCAGAGGACAACAGACTCCTTGCGATAGACCCGCAGGGAGGAGCGCCACACACCAGTAGCCTCCTTGATGGCCCGAAGTTTGTTTCGTGAAGGCAGGGCGCGCCATTCAGTGTCCCGAAGGTCTAGAATTTTGCTGCTTAGGAACGCTCGCAAATCTGTCTCTGGGAGGCCAATGCCCAGAGATGGTGTACTGGTGGCCTCCTTCGCCAGGCGGTCAACATTCTCATTGCCAGGTATCCCAACATGGCCAGGGGTCCAAACAAAGACCACAGAGCGCCCGCAATGGGCAAGAGTATGCAGGGACTCCTGGATAGCCATCACAAGACGAGAACGAGGGAAACACTGGTCGAGAGCTCGTAAACCGCTCAGGGAATCTCTACAGATAACGAAGGACTCACCTGAGCAGGAGCGAATATACTCTAGGGCACGAAAGATGGCGACCAGCTCAGCAGTGTAAACGCTGCAGCCAGCCGGCAATGAATGTTGTTCGGAATGGTCCCCTACAGTTAGTGGATAACCGACACGACCAGGAACCATCGAGCCGTCAGTGTAAACAATGCCAGACGTTCCCACAGCCGCAGCGAGCCCATTAATGGCTATTAAAAATAGACAGACACTTAAAACAGAACCCTGTGGCACACTGTTCTCCTGGACGTGGGAGGAACTATATGAGGCTGCGAATTGCACGCAGAAGGTTCGATGCGACAGAAAATTTCGGATAAAAGTCGGCAGTGGACCCCGAAGACCTCATCCATGAAGCGTATAAAGGATGTGATGTCGCCATGTCGTATTGTACGCCTTCTGCATTTCGAAAAAGACAGCGACCAGGTGCTGACGGCGAGCAAAGGCAGTATGGATGGCTGACTCCAGGCTCACCAGATTGTCGGCGGCGGAGCGGCCTTTACGGACCCCACCCTGAGACGGAGCCCAAAGGCCCTGAGATTCCAGTACCCAATTCAAGCGCCGGCTCATAATCCGTTCAAGCAACTTGCAAAGAACGTTGGTGTGGCTAATGGGACGGTAGCTGTACACCTCTAGAGGGTTCTTTCCAGGTTTCGAAACGGGGATAACAATAATTACCCGCCATTGCGTTGGAAACTCCCCCTCAACCCAAATACGGTTGTCAAGGTCGAGGAGGCGTCGCTGGCAGTCCACTGAAAGGTGTTTCAGCATCTGACAGTGGATGCTATCTAGCCCAGGAGCGGTATCAGGACAAGCGGCGAGGGCACTGCGAAATTCACACTCACTGAATGGAACATTGTACGATTCAGGATGGTGGGTGCAACAAGAAAGGCTCCGACGTTTTATCCGCTCTTTAATGGAGCGGAAGGCCAAGGGGTAATTGGCCGAAGCGGAATTCAGGGCAAAATGCTCTGCCAAGCGATTTGCAATGACGTCGGAGTCAGTACAAACTGCTCCATTCAGTGAGATCGCAGGGACGCTGACTGGCGTCCGATAGCCATAGAGGCGTCGAATCTTGACCCAGACCTGCGATGGAGTGACATGGAGGCCAATGGTGGACACATACCGCTCCCAGCACTCCTGTTTGCGTTGGTGGATAAGGCGGCGGGCTCATGCACGCAGCCGTTTGAAGGCGATAAGGTTTTCGATTGAGGGATGTCGCTTGTGACGCTGGAGCGCCCGCCTGCGATCTGTAATTGCTTCAGCGATCTCAGGCGTCCACCAAGCCACAGTCCGCCGCCGCGGGGACCCAGAAGAACGCCGAATGGCATCAATGTCATCACTAGAGAGAGGCTCAATAGCGGCAGTGGAGGAAAACAAGTCCCAGTCAGCTTATTCATAGCCCAACTGCAAGGCCACCCAGAAGACTGAAGCTGTGGCAGTGACAGAAAGATCGGAAAGTGGTCACTACCACACAGGTCGTCATGCACTGTCCATTGGACAGACGGTAAGAGGCTAGGGCTGCAGATCGAAAGGTCAATGACGGAGTACGTGCCATGCGCCACGCTGAAGTGAGTGAAGGAACAATCATTTAAAAGCAAAAGATCGAGCTGTGCCAATAAATGCTCAATGGTGGCGCCTCGATCCATGGCGTCTTAGGGACAGGCGAGATCGAGATCCTCAGCGGACGCCAGAATCTCCACCTCGTCCTCAGACGCAGAGCTTGTAAAAAGCGGTGGGACGGGTGCCACCGCAATGTCGTTGGTCTTGGGGACTTTCTTCTTTTTCTGCTTGTCGCGCTGTGCCTTTGGTGGTTCAGGCTTCATGGGCTTCACTGGGTCAGTCTCCGGGACAGACGACGACAAGGCACTGGTTGTTGTTTTAGCCATCTGCGGGTGTCCGCTTTCCACTGGTAGGAAGTTGCGAAGGAAGGTCCCCACGGGACCCCTTTGTGGTGAGAGTAGCCGAAGAAGTCTTACGCTTCTCCAGCTGGGAAGTGGGAGCTGATGTTCCCAATGGTTGGGGTGGTGTTGCTCCTGAAGTGGATGGAGCAGGAGCGACAGGGAGTGAAGTGTCCCCCACAACCAAGGGGGCCAGTGGATTCTGACTGATCTTAGAGCTGATATGTGACAATGGGAGAACCGTTGTTACAGCAGCAGCGTAGGTTGACGTCATTGCCACAGGATGGAGCCTCTCATACTTTCGTTTAGCCTCGGTGTAGGTCAAGCGGTCCAGGGTCTTTATATTCCATTATTTTTCGTTCTTTATGAAATATCCTACAATCCGACGAACAAGGGGAATGGTGTCCTCCACAGTTAACACAGATGGGAGGTGGAGCACATGGAGTATTGGGATGTGAAGGACGTCCACAATCTCGACATGTGATGCTGGAAGTACAGCGGGATGACATGTGCCCAAACTTCCAGCATTTAAAACACCGCATCGGAGGAGGGATATATGGCTTCACATTGCAACGGTAAACCATCACCTTGACCTTTTTTGGTAAAACATCACGTTTGAAGGCCAAGATGAAGGCACCGGTGGCTGCCTGATTATCCCTTGAACCCCGATGGATGCGCTGGATGAAGTGAGCACCTCATCGTTCCAGATTGGCGCGTTGTTCATCGTCGGACTGCAGAAGAAGATCCCTGTGGAATATAATACCCTGGATCATGTTGAGACTCTTATGTGGTGTGATGCTGACAGAGACGTCCTCTAACTTATTTCAAGCGAGCAACCTCTGGGACTGGGCAGAGGATGCTCTCTGGATTACAACTGAACCAGAGAGCATTTTAGACATGCCCTCCACCTCCCTGAACTTGTCCTCTATATGCTCCACAAAAAACTGGGGCTTTGTTGACATAAAGGATTCACCATCGACTCGGGTACAGACTAGATACCGAGGGGAATATTCTGTACTGCCTTTTTTAGCCAGACATTCCTCCCCTAGAGTGGCCAGGGAGGGAAATAATCTTGGATCAAATTTCTTCCCGTTGAGGTTAGACCTCGATCGCTTAGAGACTGCTGGTGGAGGCCCACCAGCGAGAGATGATGTACCACACTTCATTGCGGGTCATTGCCCTGATGCCACTCACTCCGACCAGGGTCTCTCCCCACGCTCGCCACCCAGCCACAGCAAAGACCACCTGGCAGGATGGCCTTTTCTGGGAGTCCCGATGCCCCAGACGGATAGGCATCCACTCCTCAGCATAAGTGGGGAGGTAGCAGCTCAGGCATCAGCAGTGCGATCCCTGTGTAGTCAGGGGGCTACCACCAAGAGGGTACATGACAACCCCACCAAAATGGACTGGCTACTGTGCTCGTTGTCGGGTGTCGAACATCCATTAATAAAGGGAGCAGAGATGGAAGTGCGAATGGAGGGAATGTAGGCTACCAAGAACACACTGCAGCCAATGTGGCTGGAAGCTCAGTTTAAGTCCAACTCCATGACAAAGACAAATATGCCAGATCTTAGGGCAATATGGATATAGAATGCACCACGTAAGGCGTCCTTCCCAAAATTGTGCGCACTAACGGAAAAATTTGGAAATAGAGTGGTCAAACCCCTCGGGGGACAATCACATTAAAGGCCGAAACAGTTGAGACTCGTTTTAGTCGCCTCTTATGACAGGCAGGAATACTGCGGGCCTATTCTTACCCCCGAACCCGCAGGTGGTAAACCCAGCAGTTCAAAAGGCTCATGGTCAAGGAGCGGGACTTGTGAGCAAGTTGCAGATAGCCCCCCCCTCCCCCCCCCCCCCCGATCACAATGCCAGAGAGGCCGGTCTGGGGAAAGAGACGGGCCTCCACATTCTTGTCACTCTCCTGGAATTATGGCGGAAAAGACAGAGAGTGATATTGTGCATGCATACTTCCTCTGGGAGTACAGGAAACCATAAATATCAATCTGGAAAAAACAGACCCAACAGTATTTGTTAAACCAAAGAAGGGTGCGGACGTAAGAAAAGTAAAGGAGCGCTTTGAAAAGAGTGTTAACCCTCGGACAGATAAGATAAAAATAAACCAGGTAAGAACAACAAAAACATACTCATAGTAGAACTAGCCTCTCCTGAGGATTGTGAAAAACTGATGAACAATCCAGAAGTTAAGGAGGCTTTCACATGTAAAAAGCGAAGAAAGCGCAGACCTTTAATGATGCTATACTATGATGCCTCATACATGACAGTGGATGAAATGACAGACTGTGTCAACGGACAGAACTTCGAAGACAAAATGACTCAGGAAGAGTTTCTAGAGAAATTCAAGGCAAGATTCAAGGTAGGGCCCCAGGACAGCCCCACTGTACACCATGCAGTACAGGTGGCTCCTGACCTTAGAAAGGAAATCATTAAAACAAACAGGTTGTACATAGAGTACAACGCATTATCTACAAAGGACTACACAGCACTGACCAAGTGTTCTAAATGTCAGGACTCTGGCCACGTTGCCAAATACTGTACATTCGAATCGTCAGTATGCAATAACTGTGGTGAGGAGGGACATGACAAAAGAATGTGTAATAAACAAACACCTGCCTGTATCCCATGTAAAAACAGAAAAAGAACGTGCCACGGTCCCAGGAAGGAGTGTTTAACATATAAATTACTCATACAAAGACTTATACAAAGGACCGATTATGGCCACTACTTATAACACAAATCACCATGCAAACATCTAAGGGATGCCAACAGGTGGAGGAAACTGAGATTGTCTCACTTGCCTTGGATGAAGGCAATGGGGTGGTAGGGAAGTTTTATGCTGTTACAGGTTCACTGGAGTGGCTCAAGGTATCAGACTCCTCCTGCCTGGCCGGGTCCGTCCCAGTCGCTGGGGGAGGTAAATGAGCTACAGTGGCCGTGGAGGTGAGGGAGGGGATTGTCAATACTCTCCCCATTCCAGCGGTGCGGCCACAAACGTCGGACTCCTCCTGCCAAGCCGGGTTTTTCCTGGCTACCAGGGAAGGGGGGGGGGGGGGGGTTCAACCACAACGGCTGATGAGGTGTGGAAGAGGGGAGCACTAATGCTCTCCCAGTTCCACTCGTGTGGCCAGAGACATCTGACTTCTCCTGTCAGGCCGGGTCCTTCCTGGGCAGGAAGAGTCTCCCAGTTACACTGGCGAAGGCGGCGGAGAGTGCAGTGCCTGTCTCCTGTCTGGTTGGGGTCTCCCCAGCCTTGGGGGTGACGTCGCCGGCGCCTGCTGCAGAAGACGCTGATGATCATCAGTTAGGAGGCGGTGTGGACAATGTAAACACTAACAAAACTGTAGAAGAATTAACCTCTGGTGATGGCTCTGTGGACACCGTAAACACTAAGAAAACTGTAGAAGAATTAACCACTGGTGATGGCTCTGTAACAATAACTTCCGTGGATAAACTCAAGTATAACGCGTGCCCACCTGGTAATACATAAAACATTTGTAATGAGACCTTGCAACTCGGTAGATTAGAGAATCAGGCATTGGTGATGGCTACTCGAGGCAGTTGGTCAGGGCAGGGCACCTGATGGGAAACAAGATCACATTTCCAACTCTGGAGGATGTGGACTGTGTCCAGTTAGCGGCGGTAAACATTCCCCAGGATTACGATAAATTAAAGGAGCTAGTTACCAAAGTATAAGCAAGACGGGGAAGGAAATTCGATCTCACAAAAACATATAACGAACTAGTAAAGATGTACGGATGAATCACGTATGATCCTGTCCAGACCTGGCCGAACAGCATGGTCTATACTCGGTATCCTGACACATATTAAGTGCTATCAAGTAAACGCAATGAAGAGCTCTCTGGTCATGCAGGAGCTATGGAGACTCACAGAAGAGAATAAGACAAACATATGGCTTATACAAGAACCAAATACCGCCTCCGGGGGAATCGGGCTTTCCCATTACAGCCCTGGTAATTAGTACTGGAGAAACCCCAATGTCAGCTGTAGTTATCTTGAACAAAACAATCAAAACCACAGTACTCACGCAGTTTTGCACAACACATATAATAGTTGTCGAAATTCCTCTTGGTACTTAATAAAGCTCTACAGTCAGTTTAGAGACCCAATCGAAACCTGCCTAGGACAGCTGAAAACTATATTACGAGCCTTAGAGGGGAAGTCACTAATAATCTGCATGGATAGCAATGCCAAGTACCCTCTCTGGCACAACCGATTTCAGGACCAAAGGGGCATTGCCCTTGAGGATGTTATCATGGAGTTTAATTTAAACGTGGTTAATCTCCCCAGAACTCTCCTACTTATAGGAGCAGAGCTGGGGCAGCTTCACACATTGATGTCACGCTGAGTTCCATCAGTGTAGCTAACAAAATTCAAAATTAGCGTGTCATTGAAAATCACACAACAAATGATCATAATACAATTGAATTCACACTAGTACAGGAACTACACTCCTGGAAATTGAAATAAGAACACAGTGAATTCATTGTCCCAGGAAGGGGAAACTTTATTGACACATTCCTTGGGTCAGATACATCACATGATCACACTGACAGAACCACAGGCACATAGACACAGGCAATAGAGCATGCACAATGTCGGCACTAGTACAGTGTATATCCACCTTTCGCAGCAATGCAGGCTGCTATTCTCCCATGGAGACGATCGTAGAGATGTAGTCCTGTGGAACGGCTTGTCATGCCATTTCCACCTGGCGCGTCAGTTGGACCAGCGTTCGTGCTGGACGTGCAGACCAAGTGAGACGATGCTTCATCCAGTCCCAAACGTGCTGAATGGGGGACAGATCCGGAGATCTTGCTGGCCAGGGTAGTTGACTTACACCTTCTAGAGCACGTTGGGTGGCACGGGATACATGCGGACGTGCATTGTCCTGTTGGAACAGCAAGATCCCTTGCCGGTCTAGGAATGGTAGAACGATGTGTTCGATGACGGTTTGGATGTACCGTGCACTATTCAGTGTCCCCTCGACAATGACCAGAGGTGTACGGCCAGTGTAGGAGATCGCTCCCCACACCATGATGCCGGGTGTTGGCCCTGTGTGCCTCGGTCATATGCAGTCCTGATTGTGGCGCTCACCTGCACGGCGCCAAACACGCATACGACCATCATTGGCACCAAGGCAGAAGCGACTCTCATCGCTGAAGACGACACATCTCTATTCGTCCCTCCATTCACGCCTGTCGCGACACCACTGGAGGCGGGCTGCACGATGTTGGGGCGTGAGCGGAAGACGGCCTAACGGTGTGCGGGACCGTAGTCCAGCTTCATGGAGACGGTTGCGAATGGTCCTCGCCGATACCCCAGGAGTAACAGTGTCCCTAATTTGCTGGGAAGTGGCGGTGCGATCCCCTACGGCACTGCGTAGGATCCAACGGTCTTGGCGTGCATCCGTGCGTCGCTGCGGTCCGGTCCCAGGTCGACGGGCACGTGCACCTTCCGCCGACCACTGGCGACAACATCGATGTACTTTGGAGACCTCACGCCCCACGTGTTGAGTAATTCGGCGGTACGTCCACCTGGCCTCCCGCATGCCCACTATATGCCCTCGCTCAAAGTCCGTCAACTGCACATACGGTTCACGTCCACGCTGTCGCGGCATGCTACCAGTGTTAAAGACTGCGATGGAGCTCCGTATGCCACGGCAAACTGGCTGACACTGACGGCGGCAGTGCACAAATGCTGTGCAGCTAGCGCCGTTCGACGGTCAACACCGTGGTTCCTGGTGTGTCCGCTGTGCCGTGCGTGTGATCATTGCTTGTACAGCCCTCTCGCAGTGTCCGGAGCAAGTATGGTGGGTCTGACACACCGGTGTCAATGTGTTCTTTTTTCCATTTCCAGGAGTGTAGAACAGGCACCAGAGAGGTGGACCACGCAGCTCGATTACGGGAGAGCCAACTGGGACCTCTTAGTGGTGGAATTCAATCCTCCAGAGTTGGAAGACGGAAACGTTGACATAGAGGAGGCCGTCGAGGCCCTAACAGCATCAATCAGGCCCAGCTGTGGCTGTGGCAATACCAATGAGAAGGCCTCTCATCCATAAGATGACTCTCCATGGAATCCAGAGCTTACAAGGCTCCGGCAGTCTATGAGAAGAGCCCGCCGCAATTATCAAAGGTCTTTTACCCTGGAGGAACGACAGCACCATCTCGCCATTTACACACGGCAAAAAAGTATATTCAAAGAAACATTACTCCAACATCGCCAACAGAGTTGGGAAGACTTTGTAAAGTCTCACTTGGCCCTTGATCCTTGGGGTATACCATATAAAATAATAAGAGGAAAAGATACACTCGCCAATGCATCTCTACTGTAAAGATTGGAGACACAGACCAAATGACGACAAACTGGCTGGAAATGGCCGAAGAGCTGCTGCGCATGCTCCTACCTGATGACCAATCTGACTCAGACGAAGAGATGCAATTGGTATTGAGGCAACAAGACCAGAATGACTATCATAACATAATACAGGTATAGCCTTTCTCATCAGAGGAGGTGGCATATGCCATCTCGTCCTTCGCAAAATGAAAAGCACCAGGACTGGATGCAATTCCTGCGGATGTTCTGCAGTGTCTTACACCCAAGGCAGCCCTGGTGGTAGCAAAGATCTACAACAGATGCCTGGAGACGCAAACTTTCCCAACTTGCTGGAATAAAGCGGAAGTAGTCATTATAAAAAGGATCCAGATAAGGACCCACGGTCCCTAACTCATATAGACCAATCCGTCTGGTAGATTTAATAGGAAAGACCTTTGAAAAACTGTTAGTGTCTAGACTGTCGAGTCACAGCATTCTGCATGGCATGAGTATCCTGCAATATGGCTTTCATAAAGGCAAGTCAATATCTGATGCAATAAACCAGGCAGCCAGTATTGTACACTCATCTATGAAGAAGTATGTTCTTGGAGTCATGGTAGACATTTCCGGGGCCTTTGACAACCTGTGGTGGCCGCCCCTTCTCTCTCGGTTACAGGAGATGGAGTGTCTGGCGACGGTCTATGGTTGTCTAAAGGACTACTGCAGAACAGAGTCGCCAAAATAACGGCTCCTGGTGCCGTGGTGTCTAAAAACATTACAAAGGGCTGCCCACAGGGCTCAGTGTGTGGACCAGTATTTTAGGATATTAACATGGACCCATTGTTGATAACCCTAAATGAGAGCAACTTGGTACTGGGAGTCGTTGCGTATGCAGATGACCTTCTCATCCTTGTTGACGAAGACAGTCGCGCCGTGATAGAGGAAAAAACAGCTTAGGTATCGGAAATCTTGTTGGAATGGTGCAAACAATCCAAGCTTTACTTGGCACCTCATAAGTTAAACTAAATGTTAATGAAGGGAAGATTGGCATGAGATCCAGTTATAAGGTTAGAAAAGCGTATGGTAGTCAGAACAAAATCCGTTAGATACTTAGGCGTCCTCATCGACGAAACCTGGAGCTATGCTCTACAAATTGGCTATGTAGCCTCTAAAGCAATAAGACTACTCAACAAACTTATAAGCATTGCACAACGTCAATTTCATCTACCACTGGCAGCAACACAAATGTATAGCAACTGCATCCTTGTGCCTGTTGTGGGGCATGGCTCCAGTGCTTGGGCTCACAGATTCGTTCAGGTTAGGCCTGCAATGCAAATTAAGCGCATACAAAAGAATGTCATCCTACTTTGCGGGATTAATTTGTGAAGAGATACTAAGTTAATGAAGAAAAGCCTTACTCATCAGCCAGGCTGACGAGTATTGTGCATCAGTACTTTAGAAGACCAATAATTAATGGCGCATGGAGGTTGTAATGGCGGTATTGATCCCACCATCTGGAAATCTGTCTGAGGGGCTTGGCTGTCTGCCCACTCTATAGGGAAACTACAAGTATGGGGATGGTATTGAGGGCAAGGTGGAAGAAGAAAGTAGGCTCCCTACTCTAGGGAGACATAGAGAGGAGGGATGCCTAAGGGTGTTTCCAAGGATGTGTTGCCTTCGTATCCTCCTAGCCACTTCCTTATAAAGACAATAAACCCTGCTAGACAACTGTATTTATATGTATGTTAGACAGCTTTTCAAACATTCTTTTTCCTTGTATTATCATTGAATGATTATGTATTTAAGATGATGTTTTCAATTTCTTATAAATACTATCATTACTATGTTGTAGGAAGTTAATAGTTTGCACAGAAGCGCACGTTATTATTTCTTAAAAATTTTTTGTAGATATAGAATTGTATATGTAAATAATGTTTCATCAAGGGTGGTGGAGGGATGATAAAATAAAAACACAACATGGCAGTGGCTTTGCGATAGTAGTCGGCCAGCCTCCTCACGGAATCGTCTGTAGACGACTTAGGTACTGAGCGGGGTGTTGTACCTGGTAGAGCAGTTGCCACGCTGCAATCTGTTGGGACTCAGCCCTAGCTTGGGGGATTCGTCCTGCCGCGACACGAGACCGCCGCGGCGGCCGCGTGCCGCTGTGCGCCAGGGGCACGTGTGCCCCCTTGCTTGTATTTTGTGTTTCGTATCTCTGGGCGTATCGGTTTGGGCGGTCGCACCACACACAGGGCGCTGCGGGCTGAGGCGTATCGGTTTGGGGGACTCTTGCCGCTGGCGTGGGCGCTACGTTGGGTGCTGCCTCTGTGTGCGCGGGAGCAACGGGGGAGGCGGCGGCCGCCGAGCGCGCTGTGTTGTGCCGCGCTATAGCGTATCGCTTTGGCTGCCGGTGGATGGGTGCCAGACGGGCGGTGTCGGCCCGCTGGTCGGAGCGTCGCCTGTAGGCAGCAGTGTCGGGTGGATGTCGTGCGGTGGTTGCGATGCCCGGCAGGCAATTGTACGTTTTCGTCCGCCCCACCGTGTGGTAACATAGCGTACACCGCAGTACGGTAAACTAGAATATCTTTCGACTACGAATGTGAAATAAAATATGGTAACACATGAAGTTTTGTAAGAGAATAGACTTGGGATAGGGTATGTCGTTGGCAAGTCCACTGGGCGGCTAGTGGGTGGTGATAAGTTCATAGGAGAGGAGACGCTGTGGGACGCGTCAAGATAGAGGATGGTGTGTCGAGGTATTGTGCAGCTACACAATAAATGTAATAGAAAGGAAACGCACATTTCAACGCACATAAACGATATCACTAAAGAAATAAACAAAACGCAAATAAATAAGGAAATAAATAATTAAACCAAGTAGATAACAGCAATAATAAATGAAATATAAATAATGAGATAATGGTCGCACGACATCGACGTATGTTACATATACAACGCATTCGCGCGCGCCCTCTCGTAGTCACGACATCAACGTCCACAGTAAACATAAAAAAAAACAGACGATACCGCCATATGTGAAATACCCATGCCACTCACTTGCCTATTTCAATCCGTAGCCCAAACGGTCTCCAAGATATGGGAAGTGGAACGAAACGCAAGATGCTGTCAGCATGTGTGTAACGTAGTAGCCAATCCAACGTCGCTGTGATAATGAAGAAGTGCATCGATCACGTCGAAATAATGAAGGAAGCTGTGAAATGCTCCAGCGTGTGCACCATATGAATTTGGTTTGATTTCCGGTAGTCTTTTATCCAGCAGGAAAAATCTACTCGTAGATAAGATATTGTGATCAACGAAATTTATTATGTCTCGAAAATTTATAAGGATGTGCTTCATTGTGCTCCAAGAAACGTCATCAGACTCCAGCAGGGTTCCTGGGAAGCCGTGGAAGACACCGTCACTGTAAATGAAGCTGTTATACTTTCAACAATTTGCAGACTGTCCCACCTGAGAAATGACTTGCGCCTCGATTTATAAAATCCTTCCAAGGAAAAGTAAGTTAAAAAGAGGTAAAGCGAACTCAAAACAAGGATGTGCATTCCTTCCCCTGCAACTTAGTACTCTTAAATAATTAATGAAATTTGAAAACTAGCAAATCAAATAGCGTTTGTTGGCACTCGCGCCGTTCCAGAGCGAGGCAGACACAGTCGGTGCGCACATAGAGTATTTCTATTTAAAAATAAATGCATTAACGAGAAAAACAAACTTATAATATGAGAGCGTATACTTTCCCCTAAAATGTAGTGTGCTTAAAATAACTTATCAAAGTGTAAACTCTTCCCCCCCCCCCCCCCCCCCCCCCCCCCCTCCCCCTGCTAGTTCGGGGTTCGGGGCTAAGAATAGGCCCACAGTATTCCTGCCTGTCGTAAGAGGCGACTAAAAGGAGTCTCAAAAGTTTCGGCCTTATGTGGTGGTCCCCTGTCGGGTTTGACCTCCATATCTCAAAATTCTTCCGAAGAGCGAGCCAACTGGGGAAGGGGGCCTTACTTGGTGCATTGTGTCCATCTTGCTATCAGACCTTTCGCCAGCTTATTTGACGTTGCATTGCAGTCCTGCCCGCTCTCCATCCCTTGGGTATGGATACGTTCCTGCGTGCACTTTCCACCTTGCGCTGTGCAGTGCCTCTTTCTGCACTGGCGGCGACCGTGAACCACATGTCACCTAACATCCAGCATTGTAGCCAGTGTGTTGTGGTGGGGCCACCATGTTCCCTGTTGGTTGTTGCCCCCTGACAACACAGGGATCGCTCTACTCATGCCTGCGCCGTTAACTCTCCACGTATGCCAAGGAGTAGATGCGTATCCTCCTGGGGTACCGACACTCCCGGCAACGGCCATCCTGCCAGGTGGCTCTTTCCGTGGCTGGGTGGCGCCCGTGGGGAGGGCCCTTGGTCGGAGTACGCGGCATCAGGGCGGATGACCCGCAATGACGCGTGGTACATCGTCTCTCGCTGGTGGCCAGCCGCCAACAGTCTCTAAGCGTTCTTGGGCACAATTTTATACTGAGAAGTACGATCCGAAAACGTTCCCTTCCCTGGATACAGCGTGGGAGGAACGTAAGTCTCAGGATGTCAGTAGCAGTTATTCGTTCCGATTCTTAGTTTGTACGAGAGCTGATGGGGGGTCTTTTCGCTCCACAATGCCTCAGTTCTTCATCGAGCATTTAGAGCATAAGTTTGGGGAGGTGGAGGGCTTGTCCAAAATGCGCTCTGGGTCAGTCCTGATACAAACGGCATCCTCTGCCTAGTCACGACGGTTACTTGCTTGTGACAAGTTGAGGGGTGTTACCGCTACGATCAAACCCCATAAGAGTTTAAATATGGTCCAGGGAGTTATTTACCATAGGAATCTTCTTTTGCAGTCTGATGACGAGCTGCACGCCAATTTAGAGCGCCAAGGTGTACATTTCGTCCGCCGCATACATTGGGGTCCGAAGGAAAATCTGATTGCTACTGTTGCCTTCATCTTGGCCTTCGAGTGTGATACATTGCCAGAGTAGGTCAAGGTGATGGTCTACCGATGTGACGTGAAGCTCTATATCCCTCCCCCGATGCGGTGCTTTAAGTGCTGGAAGTTCGGCCATATGTCTTCCCACTGCACTTCCAGCCTCACATGTCGAGATTGCGGATGCCCATCACATCCCAATACTCCATGTCCCCCACCTCCCATCTGTATCAACTGCGGAAAGCATCATTCACCTTGCTCGCCCGACTGCTGAATCTTCCAGAAAGAGCGCAAAATCATGGAATATAAGACCCTGGATCGACTGACCTATACTGAGGCCAAAAGGAAATACAACTGACTCCATCCTGTGAGAATGACATCTTCCTACACCGCTGCTACAACACCTGTGCTAGCCCCATCATTTTCGCGAATTCCGCCCGGATCGACAAGTAGTACAACGCCTCCTGCCCCCTTGCGAGTGGGGGCTCTACCCATTGGGTTCCTCCTGCGCCACCTACCTCAGGAGCAACACCATCCCACCCACTGTGAACGTCGGTCCCTGCTTCTAAGCCGGAAAAGTGTCCAACTTCTTTGGCTTCTCATGCTCGCAAGGAGTCCCTTGGGTCCCTCCCTTCCCAGGTTTCCACAAGCAGGAAGGCTGACGACCGACAGTGGCGTAAGTACCCACAATTAGCTGTTCGTAGGGCTTCGCGATCCTCCTCTGTCCTGGAGACTGAGTCGGTGAGGCCCTCCAGCCAGTGATACCCAAGGAGCAACGTGAGAAATCCAAGAAGAAGAGCTCTAAGCCCAACGAACTCGTGGTGGCACCCACCCCAACTCAACCTTCCAGCTCTGCGTCTGAGGATGAGGTGGAGACTCTGGTGTCCACTGAGGACCTTGATATCGCCGGTCCCTCAGACACCATGGATAGCACTAGCACAGGTGCTCAATCGGAGGCAGCTGGTAACCGAGCGGCGTAATCTGCCTTCCCAGTCCGTTCAAGCCTTTCTTAACCATGGACAATATCATACTCCATTGGAACTGCAGCGGTTTCTTTCACCATCTAGGTGAGCTCTGCCAACTTTTCAGCTTTCACCCTTTCTGCAGCATTGCTCTTCAGGAAACTTGGTTTCCAAACATGCGAACCCAAGCCCTCTATGGCTATCAGGGTTATTATAAGAACCGGGCAGCTTATGAAAGGGTGTCTGGTGGCGTCTGCATTTATGGTCTTCATTCTCTTCACACCCAGTCTGTCCCTCTACAAACACCTTTAGAGGCTGTCGCTGTTCAGGTGAGGGTGCCACAGGCTGTTACTGTCTGCAGTCTTTACCTCCCACTGTATGGTGATGTCGTGAACATATTCTGACTGTGCTGATAGCCCAATTGCCGCCACCTTTCTTGTTACTGAGCGACTTCAATGCCCATAACCCTCTGTGGGGTGGGTTAGTGGCGACAGGTCGAGGCGCCACCGTTGAGCAAGTATTGGCACAGCTCGATCTTTCCATTTTAAATGATGGTGCCTTCACACATTTTAGTGTGACGCAAGGCACGTACTCCGCCATCGACGTTTCGATGTGCAGCCCTAGCCTCTTACTTTCTGTCCAATGGAGTGCACATGACGATCTGTGTGGTAGTCATCATTTTCCGATCTTTCTGTCACTGCCACAGCGTCAGTCTTCTGGGCGCCCTAGAAGAAGAACTATGAATAAGACTAACTGGGACTTCTCATCCAGTGCCGCTATTGAGCCTCTTTCTAATGATGACATTCATGCAATGGTCACCACCGGCATCATTACTGCCGCAGAACTGGTATTCCCCATTCTTCTGGGTCCCCTCGGCGGAGGACTGTGCCTTGGTGGTCGCCTGAGATCGCTGAAACGATTAAAGATCGCTGGCGGACGCTCCAGCATTACAAGCGACATCCCTCTCCATAGAACACCTCGAGTTGAGTACTCGAGTCACGGAGCCTCCTGGCTGCGTCTCAGGGTGGGTTCCGTAAAGGCCGCTCTGCCGCCAACAATCTGGTGAGCCTGGAGTCAGCCATCCATATGGCCTTTTCCCGCTGTCAGCACCTGGTCACTGTCTTTTTAGGCATGCGGATGCATATCATACTACATGGCGCCATCACATACTCTCTATAGTTCATGATTGGGGTCTTCCGGGTCCGCTGCCGATTTTCATATGCAATTTTCTGGCCCGTCGTACCTTCCATCTAAATTCTCTACAATGCTTGAGCCAAACCAGCTGGGCCGCCGACCGATCTACCCTGTTATGGCTCTACCAGGAGTTAATCCAGTCTCATCTGGATTATGGGAGCCTGTCTTATGGCTCAGCATCCCCATCTGCATTGCGGTTGCTGGACCCAATCCTCTACGGCGGGATACGCCTTGCCACTGGTGCTTTCTGGACCAGCTCAATGGACAGCATACTTGTGGAGGCGGGTGCCCCTCCACTGCGGTTATAGCGTCAACATTTGCTAGCCGCTTATGCTGCCCATGTTTTCAGCTTGCCCGGGCATCCTAACTATCGTCAACTATTCCCACAGTCGCACGTCCATCTTTCAGAACGTCGGCCCAGAGCTGGATGTACGATCGTGGTCTGCATCAGAGTGCTTCTCTCTGGGCTTGGGGCTACCTCTTCCACCTCCTTTTCAGGCACCTCTGCGTACACCCCCATGGTGTGTGCCTCACCCTAGCCTTCAGCTGGAATTCGCACAGGGCCCGAAGGACTCAGTCCCTCCAGAGGCCTTCCGCCACCGCTTTCTTTCCATCCTCGTAACGTATCAGGGCTCTGGCATTGTTTACACTGACGGCTCGATGGTTGCTGGTCGTGTTGGTTATGCACTAACTCTAGGGGACCATTCCGAATAATGTTCATTGCCAGCTGGCTCCAGCGTTTACACGGCTGAGCTGGTCGCCATATTTCGTATTTTAGAGTATATCCGCTCCTGCTCAGGTGAGTTTACAAGCTCTCGACCAGTGTTACCCTCGTTCTCGTCTGGTGATGGCTATCCAGGAGTCCCTGCATACTCTTGACCGTTGCGGTCCCTCTGTGGTCTTTGTTTGGACCCCAGGCCATGTTGGGATAACTGGCAATGAAAATGTTGTCCGCCTGGCGAAAGAGGCCACCAGTACACCATCTCTGGACATTGGCCTCCCAGAGACTGATTTGGTGGCAGTCTTATGTCGCAAACTTATCTCGCTTTGGGTCCCTGAATGGCGCGGTCTGGCCACCCCCAACAAACTTCGTGCCGTCAAGGAGACGATGACTGTGTGGCACTTCTTGCGAGGAGTCTGTCGTCCTCTGCCGACTGCTTATTGGCACACACGGATGACCCACGGCCACTTATTGCGCCATGAGGACCCACGTCTATGTCGCTGTGGCTCCGTTTTGTCTGTGGTCCACATTTTGTTGGAGTGTCGCCATTTAGCTCTGCTCAGGCAGACGTTTGCGCTGCCTGACACGCTCCCTGTCCTTTTAATAGATGACTCTGCCATGGTGGACTTGGTTTTGCTTTTTATGTGGGGAGGTGGTTTTATCATTTAATCTGAGTGTTGATTCTGGCTTTTGGTCTCCAATATCAAACTGAGTTTGTAATGTGTTCTCGGTGGTTGTCTTTTGCTTTTTTTTCTTATGTGATGGTCCCCTGTTGGGTTTGACCTCCATCTCGCAAAATTTTCCGAAGAGCGAGTCGATTGGGGAAGTGCGCCCTGCCAAATGTTACAGTAAGAGCGTAAAATCGTGGAATACAAGACACAGGACTGACTGACCTATATTGAGGCCAAAAGGAAATACCAACGTCTCCATCTTGTGAGAATGACATCTTCCTAAGCAACTGCTACAACACCTGTGGTAGTCCCATCAGTTTCTCAAATTCCGGCCGGATCGACAACTAGTACAACTCCTCCCGCCCCCTCACCAGTGGGGGGCTCTACCCACTGGGTTGCTCCAGCGCCACCTACCTCAGGAGCAACACTATCCCACCCACCGGGGACATCCATACCCGCTTCTAAACCGGAGAAGTGTCCAACTTCTTCGGCTTCTCACGCTCGCAAGGAGTCCCTTGGGTCCCTCCCTTCCCAGGTTTCCACCAGCGGGAAGGCTGACGACCGACAGTGGCGTAAGTGCACACAATCAGCTGGACGTAGGGCTTCACGATCCTCCTCCATCCCAGAGACTGAATCGGTGAAGCTCTCCCGGCCAGTGAAACCCAAGGAGCAACATGAGAAACCCAAGAAGAAGAGCTCTAAGCCCAAGGAACTTGTGGTGGCAGCCACCCCACCGCAACACTCCAGCTCTGCGTCTGAGGACGAGGTGGAGATTCTGACGTCTGTTGAGGACCTCGATCTCGCCGGAACCTCAGACATCATCGATAACGCTAGCACAGGTGCTCAATCTGAGGCAGCAGATGACCCAGTGGCGTAATCTGCCTTCCAAGTCCCGTCACACCTTTCTCAGACACGGACAATACTATCCTCCATTGGAACTGCAGCAGTTTCTTCCACCATCTAGCTGAGCTACGACAACTTATGAGCCTTCACCCTTTCTTCAGCATTGCTTTTCAGGAAACTTGGTTTCCAGCAATGCAAACCCCCATCCTCCGTGGCTGTCAGGGTTATTATAAAAACTGGGCAGCTTATGAAAGGGTGTCTCGTGACGTCTGCATATATGTTCTTCGCTCTCTTCACAGCGAGTCTGTCCCTCTACAAAAACATTTAGATCCTGTCGCTGTTCAGGTGTGGACGCCACAAACTATTACCATCTGCAGTCTTTACCTTCCACCAGATGTCCTGGCTGTGCTGATAGCCAAATTGCCGCCACCTTTCTTGTTATTGGGCGACTTCAACGACCATAAGCCTCTGTGGGGTGGGTCAGTGGCGACAGGTCGAGGCGCCACCATTGAGCATTTATTGACACAGCTCAATCTTTCAATTTTAAATACTGGTTCCTTCACACACTTCTGCATGTCACATGGCACGTACTCTGCCATCGGCCTTTCGATCTGCAGCCCTAGCCCCTTACCGTCTGTGCAATGGAGAGTGCATGACGACCTCTGTGGTAGTGACCACTTTCCGATCTTTCTGTCACTGCCACAGGGACACTCTTCTGGGCGCCCTAGCAGATGAGCTATGAATAAGGGTGACTGGTTCTCCTCTATGGCCGCTATTGCGCCATTGATGGGTAGGTTCAGTCCGTCACCACTGCCACAGGGACACTCTTCTGGGCGCCCTAGCAGATGAGCTATTAATAAGGGTGACTGGTTCTCCTCTATGGCCGCTATTGCGCCATTGATGGGTAGGTTCAGTCCGTCACCACTGCCACAGGGACACTCTTCTGGGCGCCCTAGCAGATGAGCTATTAATAAGGGTGACTGGTTCTCCTCTATGGCCGCTATTGCGCCATTGATGGGTAGGTTCAGTCCGTCACCACCAGCATCGTTACTGCCGCAGAATCTGCCATTCTCCATTCTTCTGGGTCCTCTCGGTGGAGGACTGTGCGAGGCGATTAAAGATCGCAGGCGGGCGCTCCAGCGTCATAAGCGGCATCTATCTTTAGAAAACCTCGTTCCCTTTAGACGGCTTCATGCGCCAACAGAAGCAGGAGTGCTGGGATCGGTATGTCCACCATTGGCCTCCATGTCTCTCCATAGCATTTCTGGCCCAAGATTAGACGTCTCTATGGGTATTGGACCCCTGTCAGCATCCCTGCGCTGTCTCTTAATGGGGCAATTTGTACTGACTCCGACATAATTGCCAACCACTTGGCAGAGCATTTTGCTCTGAGTTCCGCTTCTGTGAATTACCTACTGGCCTTTCGCTCCATTAAAGAGCAGATGGAATGTCAGAGCCTTTCATGCTACATGCGCCATCTTGAATCCTTCAATGTTCCATTCACTGAGTGGGAATTCCACAGTGCCCTAGCTGCTTGCCCTGATACAGCTCCCGGGCCAGATCGCATCCACTGTCAGATGCTTAAACACCTCTCAGTGGACTGCCAGCGACGGCTACTCGACCTTTACAACCGTATCTGGGTCGAGGGTAGTTTTCCGTCACAATGGTGGGAAAGAATTTTTATCCCTGTACTGAAACGTGGCAAGAACTCATTGGAGGTGGACAGCTATCGCCCCATCAGTCTCACCAACGTTCTTAGGAGGTTGCTCGAACACACGGTGAGCTGGCGGTTTAGTTGGGTACTCGAGTCTCGGGGCCTTTTGGCTCTGTCTTAGGGTGGGTTCTGTAAAGGCCACTCTGCCGCCGACAATCTGGTGAGCCTGGAGTCAGCCATCCATATGGCCTTTGCCCGCCATCAGCATCTCGTCGCTGTCTTTTAGACACGCGAAGAGCGTACAATACGACATGGCGCCATCACATTCTCTCTACACTTCATGGTTGGGGTCTTCAGGGTGCAAGTCGCGGCCTCCCATAGTTCCTCCCGAGTCCAGGAGAACGGGGTGCCACAGGGATCTGTTTTAAGTGTCTGCCTGTTTTTAAGAGCAATTAACGGGCTCGCTGCGGCGGTGGGAACGCCTTTCTCAGCTTTCTTGTATGCTGACGACTTCTGCCTCTGCTATAGCTCCATTGGCATTGCTGCTGCTGAACATCAGCTGCAGGGCGCTATCTGCAAGGCGCAGCCTTGGGCTGTTGCACATGGCTTCCAGTTTTCGGCTGCCAAATCCTGCGTTACGCATTTCTGCCGGTGATGACTAGTTCACCCTGAGCTGTAGCTGTATCTTGCTGTGGTGGAGGCACATCGGTTGTTGGGTGTGGTTTTGATGCCCAGTTGACTTGCTTCCCACATATTCGGTAGCTTAAACAGATGTGTTGGAGGCATCTTAATGCTCTGTGATGCTTGAGCCACACCAGCTGGGGCGCCGACCGATCTACCTTCTTACGGCTCTACCAGGCGTTAATCCAGTCCTGTGTGCACTGCCTGAAACGCTCCCTGCCCTTTTAACTGACGACTCTGCCATGGCAGGCTTAGTTTTGCGTTTTATTCAGGAAGGGGGTTTTTATCATTTAATCTGAGTGTTTGTTATGTTTTTTTGTGTTGATTCTGGCCTTTGGCCTACGATTTTAGACTGAGTTTTAATGTGTTTCTCGGTGGTTGTCTTCTCCTTTTTTGTCTCTGTGATCGGCCAACCACTGTCACACACTGTGTGATTTTAATTCCTTTAGTCTCTGTCTGTCTTTCTTGTCCTGTGTCGTCTGTCGTATTTTCCGTTGTTCGTTTTTATTCTGTGTGGGTGTTCTTAGATTTGAAAAAAGTGACGGATGACCGTAGCAGTCTGGTCCCTCTCATCCCACAAACCAACCAACCAACCAATAACCGTTTGGCCCACCTCTACTTCGCATTCCTTTATTCTGCTGCTGCGCGCCAGCAGCCCTTCCGCGAGCGCGCCCTCCCCTGCAGTAGAGGTGGCAAAAAATAACGTAACTGATAGAAATAACCGGTTACTGAGAAGTAACGGTTACTGCGATAACCGTTCCTCTGATTCTGGCAGTTATTTCAATAACTGTTTAATGTCAACAGTGCCTCGCGCCATCTGTTGACCGAAGATCGTACTGCGCATTTGGAAGGCGTTCTATAGACCATGGGAATAACTGTGAGACTGCACGCCATGTGTTGATAAGAACTATGTACTATTTCGTGGGCCTTCGTTACCTTTAGCATAAACAATTAAATAAAGTTAATGTCCGAGCCGTGGCTGATAGGAGCTGCAGTACACGCATTAACAAGTACAGTCGATCCCTTGAGCCACTACCTTTAGCTTGGACGGGTAGTACAAGAAGAGTTACTAAGGAATCCGAGCGACTATGGAAATAACTGCCAGAGATTGGTATTCTCCTCTGGCAGGTATCGTTATGGACTCGCAGTTCTAGTTCTCTGGTAGTTATCGGGCTACCACCACAGATAACCTGGAAGTTGGTAACGGAATAACTGTGTGGTTAAACGTTCCTGACTCGGTGACTCCAGTTAAAGGTCGTAGATCCCGGTGATATTTCCAGAGAGGATAGTAACTGGAGCGAACAAATATTTTCGTACTGCTACGGAAATGACGATGGGCCATCGAGGAGAGGGGATGGCAAATAGCGGGAATCTATTGTCTCGTTTCTCTGCAATTCTTGGTGTTCCAGAACAGGTGTCACTCTCTTTCCGGCCTTTGGTTGCGTTAGAGGGTATTGACTTTCATTCCGCGTTCTTGTTTTTTTTTGTGTTGTTGCTATTACCACCAATAGTTGCCAACATGAAGAGGTCGAGGACAAGCGACATGTGGTCATATTTCGAAACTCTTGATCGAGAGTTTGCGAAATGTAGTTTGTGCGGTAAGAAATTATCGTACAAATCGACGACGTCGAATTTAAAAAAAACATATTCAGAATTCACATTTAATTGTGAATTTCTCTTCACGAAGACCTTCGGAGCTAGATTTCGGTGAGTAATGAAAAAAATATATTTATTGCAATTACGATTATTTCAGTGCATGCATAATCATTTATTTTTATTTTATTAATTTTTTTAAAAAACAAGAGCATGCTATACAGTGTGGTGCTTTGTGCATTTTTACACGCAAGTTTTCTTTTGTCGTGTCTACTTAAGCTGTCGATACCACCGCACCTGTTTGCCTTGACATTTTCGAACATCAAATTATGTTGCATATGGTGCCGGGACACTTAATTATTTAATTCGAAGTTATTGTTGCAGGTGTAATAACGATAGTGTTAATAAAAGGCCACTGTGTGATGTATGAACTGTCGTCTCGCAATTATTAGTAACTAACCGGATAGCAGATTGTATCAGTGCTCATTCCTGTGTATCATTCGTTTTTAACTCTGACGATGCCGGGGAGGGGGGGGGGAATTTGGAACTGTTTCACATTTTAAAATTTTGAAAAGGATAATTGTTTTTAATGGAGTCTTCAACTGAATTCCATAAATGTTTTAAATTTTGTTGTTAAAGTTAACCCAAAATTTTGACATGTTAATAGTACATGTGACTTTCCACAGTGACAGTCATATTGAATATTTTAAGTTCAGGGCCCTACTTATACTTCAGTATTTGTTTAAAATATGATATGTCAACAACAATTAAGATATTTTTTTAGGGTGGAAATACAGTACCCTCCCTTCCCCCCAATACACATTATTGAAAATGTGTTGGCGTTCCTAGGATTAAAGAAGAAACTTGACGCTATAGTCATTACTAAAACTGAGTCAATTGTCAACTTGTATGAAGTAAATATTCAATCTGCAAGTACCATGTAGAATACTGTATGCAAACATTGTAATATATATCACCAAAAATAATATGGCATCATTTCTATTGTGCTTATGCTGATATGAAACCTATTTTTCTGTAGGTGAAACCCATCCTTTAGAGGTGTTCCTTGGCACCAGTAGTGTGGAAGAGGAGTGAGCTGCTCCAGCCCCCTCAATGCAGCAACGTGTTCAAAGTTCTATGACATCATACCTCTGCAAAAGGATCGGAGTGAATCAGAAAAATAATATAGATGGGCAACTTCTTCAGCTGTTCAATAAAGACTTCCAACCATTTTCAGTCGTTGAAGATTCGGGGTTTTGGGGTTTTGTGCGGGCACTTAATCCTGGTTATGAGTTACCAGGCAGGAAGCACATTTCAGATGTAATGCTGCAAGCAGCATACACAGCAGCAAAGGAGAAAGTGGTAGACAAACTGTCAGATGCAAAGACAGTTTGTTTGACCACAGATTGCTGGACAATGAAAGTTACATGGCGGTGACAGTGCATTTTGTGTCTGAAGATTTCACCTTGCAATCTGTGTTGTTAGGATGTTCCCAATTCTCTGGTGCACATACTGCTTCGAATCTGTCGGAATCTCTAATAGGCACGACAGATAACTTCAGGCTGACAGAAAAAGTTTTGCTGGTTGTGACAGATAATGCACCAAATATTAAAAATGCAGTATCCATTTCACAGTGGAAACACTTTGGGTGGTATGCACATACACTAAATCTTATTGTGCAGAATGCACTAAAACATTTTGTGCCAATCCAGCAGAAAGTAAAAGCTATTGTAGCATTCTTCAAGAGAAGCTGCAAGGCAACAGAAAGACTGCGGACATACCAACAAAATAATGGGGCAGGTCATGTTAAAAAACTGGTGCAGGAGGTGCCAACAAGGTGGAACTCTACTCTGTGTATGTTAGAGTGAATAGTTGAAATTAAAGATGCAGTGAAGACTTCACTTGTACTATTCGTAGTTGATTTTGAACAACTGACAGATGAGGAATGGAAGATCTGCTAAGAACTCTGCTCTGTGTTGAAGCCATTTGCACAGATTTCAACACAGCTTAGTGCTGAGTCATATCCGACTGGCAGCCAAGTAAGTTAAGCAGCTTTTTTCTTGCTAAAATGTTAGCTGTGGTATTATGGCATAATCATTTCTGAGATATTGTACTGTTTGTGTTATACTGAAGAACTTATTCCAATTTTCAGGTTATTGTTCTGACAAGGGGATTATTATCAGTGTGTGCAGAACTTTTGAAAAGGCTGTGGCGTCGACACACGGATCGATACGCCAAAACATGATACGTGTATAGTATCTTCGAATGATGTTCTTTGTAGGTTGACTTCCGGGAATCAGTTCCCATCTGTACCCCGTGCTGTACAGTTGATTATGAATAAAGTATTGTGATAGGAAGCGATAGACGTGGTTATTACCTTCCCACCCTTGCGCCTTCCTCGGTGGTGACCCCGACTTTCGAATTTCGAGTTAAAAGTGACTGCCGCGCCGGCTTCCGTGTTCCGCGTGGACCTCTGTTCATTACACAATGGCCCTGTACAACACGCCGCCGCCGCCCGCTTTTCACCAGCAACAGCAAGTAGGTTCGAGCACGCAAGCTGTGTTCGGCGTCCGACGTGAATATCCACAGTCCTACAGCCTCGAGAACCCAGGGACCTCGTCAGGTGCAGTTGTTTTGAACATGCCGCCAGCGGTTTCCGACTCCGGCTTTGTCAGCCCCGAAGTAATCCAGTTTTCGCCGCATAGCAGTGCTAGAAGCCTTTATACATGGGTGCCGAACGTTAATGCAAGTGCTGTAAATATAGGGGAGCATAGTTTTCATAATGTGCCACAGCAGGACGCCTGTTCGAATGTGCAAGCTCCACGTGTGTATCACTCCGCGCCTGCTGCACGCTACGTGAATGACACTCGCCAGTCCGTTACTCCGAGTGTTCATCAGTGCATTAATTTGAGTGCATCAGGCCCCAGCAACCTCATCAGTGACTCTGTGATGGACAATTTCGCTGCAGACGTTGAAGATCAATGGCATCACAACCTGTCGAACAACTTTGGCCTTCCGCCACAGCAATCGGTCCCGCTTCACTCCGCGGCGGGGTTCGTGCTAACGGACTTCGCTTCTCCTACAGGAACTGCCAACACAGCCGGCACATCAGCTTCCTCTCTACCGCCTCCACGACGCCAAGTTAACTTTGACTTGCCTACTCCTGCGTGCGCGAGCGGCCGTCAGCACGCTTCAACCTCCGGTTTGTCTAACCTACCGAAACTTCCAGCTTTTAAACCTGCTTACCCGGAGTTCTGGTTCAACCTGGTGGAGCAAACTTTCAGTGTCTGTGCACTCGATGACAACGCTCGTTTCACATGTCTCATGAACCACCTCCACGACCGCGTCGACTTAATTTACGACTTGATTAAGTCACCTCCTCCGAACGAGAAATACGTTACAGCTAAACAAACAATACTGGAACGTGTCTCGAAGACAAGAAGAGAAAACGTTCGGCAGCTCGTCTATGAAGAACGCCTCGGCGACAGGTCTCCGTCTCAGCTGTGGCGATGTCTTCGACTTCTCGTCGGTGAACGCGACATGCCAGACGACACACTCACCGAGATTTGGACGGAAAAGCTGCCTCTGTCTGTTCAAACCGCTATCTCCGCCTACGAAGATAGACCTAACAGGGAACGCTTGCGCACTGCCGACCGAGCTTACTCCGCTCTACAACGTGACCGCCGTGCCCAACAGTCTGGCAGTTTCCAACCACAGCCCGGATCCCAACGTGGACGCCCTACGAAACCTAAGTCAGTCAAGCTCGCAGCACTACCGGCAACTTCAAGTCCGCGAAACAACAGTGCATCTGACCCAGCAGAAGATTCTGGGCCGCCGCCGCCTGACAACTCGCAGGAGCAGGCGTCCTCCCATAAATACTGTTTCTTCCATGCAAGATTTGGGGAACAAGCACGCAATTGTAAACCGCCGTGCTCATACCCAAACTTCAATCGCAGGTAGGCAGCGGCGCACCTCCTGCGAGGTAAGCAACGGGCGCCGTCCCACGCTCCATTCTGTGTCCAACGCTAATGCTTCGAAAGGGCGCGTCTATGTCCGCGACCGGAACTCGGGCACAAACTTTCTCATCGACACGGGCGCAGATGTTTCCCTACTTCCACCCCGTCTCGCTACTGACAAGATCCGACCACAAAAAACTGTCCTACGTGCGGTGAACTCATCTAATTTGTCGTGCTCGGGTTCTACTTCGTATACAGTGTCCCTCTCGCCTGAGTGCAACCTGCAGTGGTCCTTCCTGGTGGCTGACATCAGCGAGCCCATTGTGGGAATAGACTTCCTACGACACCACAAACTGTGGCCTGACCTCGTCAAAAACACAGTGTTCTACTATCCTAAGCAGAAACACATCCCGTGTGCCTTGCCGTGCGCGAATACTATCACAAAACAGGTCCGCCTGGCTAGGAAGTGTAACAACCCCTCCCCCGAGCTCCTGTCATGGACCAATAAGTGGCTCACGGAGCGTGTTGAGTCTACACGCCTGCGTCTGGAACAACTGGAGTTAGGTTTTCGCCTCAACGACTTAAGTAACGAGTTATCTTCAGCACGGCAGCGGCTTGCAGCAGACGATGCATCGGCGGCACACAAGGTTAGTCAGTGCAACTACAGTGTTCTCGCACCCGAGTGCATTTGTGACAGTATACCGCATAAACTGTGCAGTTTCCGCGCTCCCGCCAGCCCGAACCGTGTAAATCCGAGTGCTGATTCATCTTCTTCCTCGTTCAGGCAGCTAACTTCCACGGCGCAGGTTAGCTTTTTTGACAGACTGCCACCAGCTGTTCATTCGCGCCCACTAGCGCCACCAAGCTCGACAGCGGCACCCTCGGTTACTAGTACACAATGTACCAACCTAGTTTCGCGTAGCTCACTTGTTGGCAACTCCCAGCTAACCAACTGTTGGCACTCATACAAACTTTCGCCGTCCGCACCACAACCCAGCCTAGCGGCCGCCGCGCGCAATACGCCTCAGGCAGACGCCTCTCGCACAGCGTCGTGCGTTGCCATGGTTACCAACGGAACCGCCCACAAACTTCGCTTGCTAGACGGACCGCCTATTTCTTGCCGCCCACGCCGTATCAAGCCAGAATTAATGAAAGTGGCTCGCGAACAAATAGACGAGCTCTTAACGGCTGGTGTGATTGAACCATCTGCCGGATGCTGGGCGTCGCCTATCCACTTCGTCACAAAAAGCGACGGCACCTGGCGTATGGTCGGCGACTATACTAAGTTGAACTCACGGACTATCATAGACAAGTACCCAGTTCCTAACGTCGCGGATTTTAACCATGCTCTGGCAGGCGCCAAGTATTTCTCAGTAGTGGACTGTAAGAGGGCGTATCACCAAATTCCGATGGCTCCTGAGGATATCGAGAAAACAGCTGTTACAACACCTTTCGGCCTTTCCCAGTACCGATTCATGCCCTTTGGCCTCCGCAACGCCGCACAAACTTGGCAGAGATTCATAAACGAGGTGTTGTTTCATTTGGATTTTTGTTTTGTGTACCTGGACGATATTCTAATCTTCAGTTCCACCTTGCAAAAGAACAAGGAACACTTGCAGATTGTTAAAGACTCCCTTACCGCTGCTGGTGTTGAACTAAATAATAAGAAGCTCCAGTTGCACCAGACTTCGGTAAGATTCTTAGGCTACATAGTGTCAGCTAAGGGCCTCACTACTCCCGAGGATAAAATCAAACCTGTTTTGGACTTGCCACGCCCTCACACATTCAAAGAACTACGCAGGTTCGTAGGAACAGTCAACTATTATAGGAAGCATTTGCCAGCCGCAGCTGAGGTTCAGGCTCCCCTAACAGACGCCCTTGCTGGCAAAAATACAACTGGTATCCGCCCAGTTTCCTGGACCCCCGCCATGGGACAAGCTTTTGACAAGCTGAAGCACCTACTAGCCAATGCAGTGACTGTTGCCCACCCACATCCGGACGCTACATTGTTCATAACTGCAGACGCCAGTGATACCGCAGTTGGTGCAGTCCTCAGCCAAACCGTCGGAGATACTACCTCCCCTTTGCAGTTCTTTTCTAAGAAGCTCAACGGCGCTCATAAAAAGGACTCAGCCTTTGACAGGGAGCTCTTGGCCGTCTACGAGGCCGTTAAAAAATTTCGCGCCGAGGTCGAGGGCAGGGACTTCTACATATTAACAGACCATAAACCTTTGGTCGCTGCTGTAAAGAACCCTCCGGCCGACCCTCCGCCTAGACGCTTCCGTCATTTAGACTATATATTGCAATTTACCTCCGACATACGATACATCAAGGGTGCGGATAATGTGGTCGCAGATTTTTTGTCCCGTGTTGTTGCTGTCACAACCCTGATAGACCTATCTAACTTGCCTCAGCTGCAGACTGCCGATACGGATACCATGGACCTCATTTCTGATAGCAGCTCATCACTCAAACCGGTCCGGTCCACCTTCCCAGGTGTCATAGGCGAGGTTTGGTGCGACGAGTCAACTGGTACACTGCGCCCCTTCATACCCAAACCTCTGCAGAGGCAAGTGTTCGACAAATTACACAACATAGCTCACCCGGGAGTGAGGGCCTCTACCAGGCTCGTTGCAGAGCGCTTTGTCTGGCACGACATGCGGCGGGACTGCCAAGCATGGGCCCGTGCCTGCATTCCGTGCCAAAGGAATAAGGTTTCGCGGCACACATCGCCCCCACTAGGCAGCTTCACTGCTCCTCCCAGTCGTTTCCAGCACGTTCACATCGACTTGGTGGGCCCCCTCACCCCCTCTGAGGGTTACAGATACGTGCTATCTGTCATAGACAGAACCACCCGTTGGGTGGAAACTGCCCCGCTAACTAATATTACATCTGAATCAGTGGCACGAACTTTCATAGACACTTGGCTTTCACGTTTCGGCTGCCCTGTTTACTTGACAACCGACCAAGTCCGTCAGTTTGAGTCGGCCTTGTTTTCAGAACTATGTAGACTGTGCGGCATCAAGAAGATTCATTCCACAGCGTACCACCCTCAAAGCAATGGCCTTGTGGAACGGTGGCATAGGACACTTAAGACGGCCCTACGTTGCCATGGCCCCCTTTGGACGGAAGCCCTGCCATTCGTCTTACTCGGTTTGCGGACCACCTTCAAAGAAGACCTTAAAGGCACAGTCGCGGAGTTTGTCTACGGTCAGTCCCTTACACTGCCAGGCGAACTTGTTGCTCCTACTCCAGTCGCCAAACCCTCTGAACTGCCGTCCCTAGTAGAACGGGTGAGGATACACTGTAACAAGCTTCAACCCCCATCCCCTTCCAGCCACACTCCTCCGCACGTATATGTCCCCAAGGCGCTCGACACGTGCGACTTTGTGTTCCTTCGGGATGACACTGTAAGAGCCCCGTTACAGCCCCCTTACACAGGTCCGTTCAGAGTCGTCAAACGAACGAGTAACACGATGGACATTGTAATTAAGGGCACAGTAACTACCGTCTCCCTAAACAGGGTTAAACCGGCTCACGTTGAATTTTCTCCTATCGCGCCTACCGGTGAAGAGACCACACCCTCCGGCCGTCCTCGGCCCTCTTCCTCCGCTCATGATCCAAGTACACTAACGCCTGCACAAGCCCCATCAATGAGCCCACACTCTTTCCGGGGTTTCTCACCCCCCGGCTCCCATAGCCCAGTCCCCGGCTCCCAGGACTCTAATATAACAGTCCCGTCTTCATGCGACAGCACACCGCGCCGCTCTTCTAACCGGTGTAGCACCCAGGCTCCCGCCGTGCCCACCCAGACCCTACCATCCCACGCCCACCACACAGACACACCCGTCTCTACTCACAGCACTCCGCCTTTGCTGTGCCACGGTTTCCCCACCCCACCGGCTCAGCATACCTCACCATTAGCAGGCGCCACTTACGAGCTCTCTACCCACGTTCATCCTGATGACATTTGTGGATTGTCTGTTGTCGTTAGTGGTGATACTGTGTCAGTGCTGCTTGCGTGTGACGATTCGTGTGACCCGTTAGGTGGTGTGTCGCAACGTGTAGTGAAGCGTTTCAAAATCCCTCGAAGTGCTACGTGTGGTAAACTACGTGCTTACGTTAGGCCGAGTGGAAAGGTGATCATCAGGTTCCCCGCCGACGACGCCCTTCCACACCAGCGCTCCCACACCGGCTGACGACTTTGACCGCCGACGTCGCTTCACGACTTTGAAATCAAGATCCCAGGATTTGCTCCACGCTCTCCTCCCACACGGCCCATGCCGTTAGATGCGGAGGAACTCATTGTAACCAACTTAGACTATCAAACCCCCCCCATCCCCCCCACCCTCGGGTATGTACTCCATACTGAAGGGGGGGGGGGCTATGTGGCGTCGACACATGGATCGATACGCCAAAACATGATACGTGTATAGTATCTTCGAA
The DNA here is from genome assembly GCF_023897955.1 of Schistocerca gregaria. Lineage (NCBI taxonomy): Eukaryota > Metazoa > Arthropoda > Insecta > Orthoptera > Acrididae > Schistocerca > Schistocerca gregaria. Next base: position 583,092,513 of record NC_064922.1, read on the forward strand.
TGATGTTCTTTGTAGGTTGACTTCCGGGAATCAGTTCCCATCTGTACCCCGTGCTGTACAGTTGATTATGAATAAAGTATTGTGATAGGAAGCGAGAGACGTGGTTATTACCTTCCCACCTTTGCGCCTTCCTCAAGGCCATTTAACAGTGTGACAAGGACTGTCATTGAAGAATTAACAAAAGGCCTGAAGGACTGTTTCCACAATGTAGAAATGAGCAAATCTATAGGAGTAGCCACTCTACTAGATCCACGCTTTAAATCTCTTGTGTTTGAAAGCCGAGTTGCAGCAGATAATGCAAAGAAACAGATTATTGAACTAGTAGCACAAAGGATGGGTGACAGAAGACTGACAAACACAGGCCAGAGCCATGAAACTGTGTCAACTTCAACCACCACTGATCTCTTGTCAGTGTGGGGTGTCTATGATGCAATTTTAAAATCAACACAGCCCCAGGGCACTCCTCAGTCAGCTGCTATTGTGGAAGTACAAAGGTACATGGGCAGCCCAGTTATTGGTAGAAGTAAGGATCCACGGGCATGTTGGCGTGAAAATCACTATATTTTCCCAAATATTTCTAAAGTGGTGAGGGAAAAATTCAACATAGTGGCCACTTCTGTGCCTTGTGAAAGAATATTTTCTAAAACTGGTATCATTATAAATGAAAGGTGAACAAGGCTGAAGGCATCCAAAGTTGAAAAACTTATATTTCTAAATATGAACAGTACTAACTCCTGAATTTCCTGTTACAGGGTACGTATTATTTATTGTATTTAATGAGAGATTACTGGTGATTTATACCCCAAAAGTAATTCTAGTTTGGGTACATTTTTGGCAGATTTGATCTCCCCCTTAAAACGGAGATATAACTGTGGGGCATAGCATATATTTGTTATGCTACATTAAACTAGTACTAGTGGTTTTGTGTTGAAGTGTTTAATGTATACTGTCAGTTAGTAAGTCAGAGCACTTTGTTCCAGCTATAGCTCCAGAAGTCAGTCACCAGCAGCAGATGTCACACAGTTATAAAATGGGAAACTTGAAGAATAAGGTACTAGTGGTTTGGATACACATTTGGCAAATTTCACCTTTCACCGAAAATTAAGGTACAGTTACAGTCCTTAAGAGTGAACTGGCAAATGGTAACTCAAAGCTCTTTGTTCCTGTTGCAACTCCAGAAGTCAGCAGCAGCAGACGTCACACAGTTATAACATGGGAAACTTGAAGAATAATGTAGTAGTGGTTGGGATACATATGACATATTTCACCTTCAGTTTAAAATTTGTTTGTTTATATTGGCAGGTGGTTACTCAGAGCTTTTTGTTCCAGTTATGGCTTCGATAGTCTTCCAGCAGCAGCAAATGTTACACAGTCCTATAGAGGCAAACATGAAGTATAAGGTAATAGTGTTTTGCATACAATGGCAAACTTGACCTTTGATGTACATGTAAATACTGGAATTTGTAACTTGTAACTTAATTTCAGTATCGGCTTTGAAATTTGATCACTGGATACAACTATATTCACTTTCATGTTGATAGCAGCAATCATCAGATTGCAATCGAGTTAAGTACCTGCGAGGCACGAGATGCTAAAAATACTTGTGGATTATTGGTAGCCTGTGTCAAGGCATGTGGCATCTCAAAGTTTGTAAGTACAGTAGCATTTTGTTTTCTGCTTTACTTAAAAATTGTTAGCTGTAGCACCCATTCTGACATTAAATTATTTTGAATTTCAAGTTTCTTAAAATGATACTGACATCAGTTTCATGTGTGTTAACACTAATCCATATATTATTGTTAATATATGGTGCTATTTTCCTCAGATGTTAACTGAAATTGTTTTTTTGTAATAACAACACTTCAGCCTTTGCAAACTTGCGGTATAGGTTACCTGCTGAGAAATAGTTACTGGAAGAAATGGTTTCTTGAATAGGACCGAAAGGAATACCACTGAAAATGCCAAACGTGGGTTGGTGAAACGTCTTGTGCTCAATAATAAATTTCATTTTCAAAACACGGAAATTTTCCTATCTTTGTGGTGGAACACAACAAATTCTCATAATTTTGCTAGTTTGTATTCTAAAAAGGGTGCCAGAAATGGAAGAGTATAATTTTTATTAAATCAGGCATTAAATGTAAGTAGGTACAGAAAGGGTGCAACTGGCCTTCCCCACTGGAGCATGATGTGCCCCAACATGCATTTGTACTGATGTGCAGGTGGTTATAACACTAGTATCAAACTGCATGGTACCCACTTACTAATGTGACTTACCCTTGCATGATCTGTTGCAGACAGCAAGAAATCAGCTACTGCTCTTACTACCTGTCCAACAGTTGTGGAGGATTTTTCCCCCTTGGTGCTTGCCATGACATGTTTTGCCCTCTGCCCTTAAAATCTCAATTCTTGTTACATTTTTCATCCATTTACTATCTCCTGATGGACCTGTATTGATTAAAAAACTAATCAATGCAAAAGTGATTGTAGAACTTTTGCTAGTGGCAATGTGGAGGGGCTCCACTCTTTAAAAAATAAAATTACATTGTGGGACATGGAATTATTATTAGAGGGTTTCATGGACATTTTGTTTACTGAAAAAGCCAGTCATTATCTGAGGTATTTAAATGTTAATTTCAAATCTAAAACTGCATCAAAAGACAAGGTTTCAGTATCTTGCTTCACATGTTGGACCCTCCAACTATAAAAAACAGTGTTTTGCAGAGAACAGCTATTCAGATGTTAACATCCCAGAATTTGTGTAGAAGATATCCCTTACATTGTTAGTTTCATTGTGGTCACACTCTACAGTGTAGTGTTATGAGCATACTTATAGAAGTTTGAAGAACATATTAAATTAATTGCTAGACATGCCTTAAGTGAATATGTTTACTACTAATGTAAGTCAGATAAGCAGTTGCTGCAAGTTTTTATGTTGTTTCTAAAGTTTCTTTAGACAAGGATATTTCTGCTGTTTGTTTCCTGTTCTTTTGTTTCAGATAACTACTCATATATGCAGCAACTGCTGAAGCAGCCTCTGGCAGTTTATTGAAGTTCCGTGAACAAAGTGTTGTGTGGTCTGTTTGTGTAAAGTGATAAAGAAAAATGTTAAAGTGTAATTGCAGATGTAATTGTGTATATATTTGATCATTATTTTTGCTACTTGTAAGATCTATTTTCATGTAAATCAGAACATTGTATAATAGATATAAACAGAATGAGACAGTGTAGCTATTAACTGCACTGACCTCATATTCAAGAGGATGGGGTTTGCTCTGTCTGGCCATCCTGATTTGGGTTTTCCGTGGTTTTCCTGGATCGCTAAGGCAAATGCCGGGATGGTTCCTTCATCAAGGCCATGGCTGACCACCTGTCCCACCCTTAAAGAGGTCCTTTAAACATTGTGTGTATACCCATATCTTGAATTATTGATGTTTGTTGTATGATGTTGAGATATTCTTGGATGAAATAAAAAAAAGTTTATACATTTGTATTTGTGGTTAAATTACTGAGAAAATTGTAGAGTGGTTATGGCACCGATTTTCCATTCAGGTGCATTGAGATCCTTCGCCTTTTTGAACATCCTGATTTACATTTTATGTGGGTTCCCTAAATTCCACTGAATAGGCCATGGCAGAGTACCTGCCATTTCCAATCTGAGTTTCTGCTCAGTCTGACATGTTAACTGTTTATTCTCTTTATAATGCTGTAATATGTTTTAAGTGTTCCATATCATTGTGGAAAAGTCAGAATAAAATTGACCTCACATGTACATACATTTGTGTTGGTTACCATTTTTATTTTAACTTATCTTCCTTTTGTTCCCTGTACTCTTAAGTAATTTGTTGAAAACCCATGAGCTCAAAGACGAGCACTTACTACCATTTTATGATATATTTTATGTACAAATATGGTAATCTCTCATGTGGGATGGTAATGTGTCTTTGTTGAGGTGATATTACTGTCTCATGAACATAGGTGTCTTACATAGAACATACAGAAATTAAACAGCTGTGCAGTAATCTTGTAAGAATATATTTTATTTTTAGGACAGGATAGGAAACTCAAGTGATACATGTATCACATCTCCTACCTTCTCAAGAAATGTCAAAACTTGTGGCACTACTGTAAGCGCAAACACTTGCTGTCTCATACATAGTATGGAAAGCTATGAAGTGTAGTAGTGTGTATGCAACATGTTAATACTTTCTAGGGATTTAAAACTTAATGAAATGCCTTGAGTATTGGCAGTGGTCTAAAAATGGAACATAGTTGAGTATCTTCTCCTAGTATACCCCATCACTAATGCTTGGTAGCATCATGATGCGAAAGAACCAGAAAACTACAGGCCTGTGAGTATTTTACCAATAATAGCAAAAATTTTTGAACGTATTTTGCACAACAGGTTGATGAAGTTCTTCACAACATACAAAATATTATCCAGAAGTCAACACGGTTACCAGAAAAACAAGTCCACCAGTACTGCTACAAAGGAACTTATTGACTATGTGCTAGATGCTTTTGACAGGGAAGAAACAACAATAGGGATATTCTGTGACCTATCCAAAGCATTTGACCTAGTAAATCATGAATTGCTTCTGCAGAAATTAGAATTCTATGGGATCAGAGGGACGGCACTTGACTTATTGAGTTCATATTTGACAAATAGATATCAGAAAGTGGAAATATCTGATGAAAAAGGAAATACATTTTACTCTGACACACAGAAAATTACACATGGTGTACCACAAGGAAGTGTGCTTGGGCCACTAATCTTTTTGATTTATGTAAATGATCTCCCCAGTGGCATCCAAAATAAGGCCATCCTCTATGCTGATGATACCAATATTGTGATAAAGGGTGAAAACTTAGAAGAATGTGCTCTAAACACTGAAGGGATTCTTTGTTATCTTGATACTTGGTTCTGCAACAACAGATTAGTACCAAATTACAAGAAAACTAATTTTATCTGTTTCAAAAATAACAGACCCAAACAAAATTTGATAGGATTAAAAATCAATGACAACAGTCTTGAACAAGTAACAAGTGCGAAATTTTTAGGTCTCTACATAGATGACAAACTGTCTTGGTCAGAGCACATCAATGCTGTATGTCATAAGCTTAACTCGGTTTGTTTTGCAATTAGGAAGCTAAGTGAAATTGTTAATATGGAAACTCTGATAAAATATTACTTTGCACAATTCTATTCCATTATGTCCTATGGAATTGAGCTTTGGGGGAGTGCATCAAATATGAAAAAGATCCTTATTATACAAAAAAAGGCAATCCATAAAATGACAAGACAAAAGTGGCCAGCCACTTGCAAACCAAAATTTAAAGAACTAAATATCCTAACGGTAGTAAATGTCTACATCTACAGAATTCTAATACTCACTAAAAAACACATTAATCTCTACCAAACGAACGAACAGGTACACCAATATGAAACCCGGAATTGCTGGAAACTAAGGGCAATTCAGCATCAGACCAGCCGATATGAGAAAGGGACTACATACATAGGAATGCGCCTCTATAACTGTCTACCAAATGTCATCACAAAAGCAGAGAGCATAAATGAATTTAAAAAAGGTATTAAACCAATACTGACAGAAAACCCATTCTATACTATACAGGAATAGTTTGATTACAGCAAAAGTATGAATAAATAAGGGATGATAATAAACTTGTATAATTGTAGACTATCATGATTACTAACTTAGGTGATTTTAACGTGTGTTATTATTAACTTTTTATAATATTGTTAATTTGAAGCTGTATAAGTAAACCCTTTTCATTCAATAAAGGGATATTTCGACTACAGCAAAAGTATGAATAAATAATGTATGATTATAAACTTGTATAATTGTAGACTATTATGATTATTAACCTATGGGATTTTAACATGTATCATTATCACTTTTTATAATAGTATCAATTTGAAGATGTATATGTGAAATTGTAATGTATTCTCAACTTCAATGTAAAACATGACAATGCCTATATGTAAAGATACAACATGTATCAAATGTATTACATCAAATGGCTGCTGAATAAATCAATCAATCAATCATGATGAAAAAGTATCAGTGCTGTATCAGGTCAGCTTGAATACAAAGAAACTTACGTAATTTGGGTGAGACTTAGCTTTGTGGCATTAGCAAGAGAAAAATGAGTTTTCTCAATTTGACACATCCATTGCAAATAGGCTTTTTTTCATTTTATTAGTTTTTGGCCATTGACTTTGAAACATAGTTTGGAGCATATCACTTTTATGCAGGAACACTGTCCAGTGTACACTTCAAACATATGTATTGCAATTGAAGCATTTCACACAGGTATATTTGTCATGAATACAATATGCTTACAACAATAATCACATCAGATACTTGGTCAGTGTATGTAAATAAAAGTATAGATTTACTTACATTTGGGCCTATTAGCACTTGTGCATACTACATGAACGTTTTTGAATAAAATATGTTTTTTTTTGTTTTCAAAGAGCTCAAGTCAGTTCATTTTCTATTATGTTAAGCAACACTGAAAAACTGTTAGGTGCACTCATTGCTACATGCAAGACTTAGCCCTTCATTTTGAGTGCTCATCTTGTCTTGTTCATGAATTAGTCTTACCTATTCAGACAGTTAACTGTCATGAAATTAAACTGCGAAAAGGTCAAAGCAGGCAGCTGGCATTGACAGATGAAGTGTTTCGAAAGGATTCGTGTTATTGCCTCATGTGAGACAGAAAAAAAGCACAACGTGGAATCCACAGGTAAAGCATTTCCCAGGAAAGGAAATTTTGTATTTCCTATAGATGAAAATCTTAACAGGGACTGGTAGAGTAATTTAAGTAAAAAGTATTATTTAAGTTTTGACAGCACTTTACTGCAACAGTCAAGATCAGATTTCCGAAAACTTATTGCAAATTTGTATTACCTACACAATACCATTAATTCATACTCTCACAATTTGGATATCCAAAGAAGAATTGTATAAAAGAGTGAAAAGGTATTGTAATGACATCTGAGACATTAAGCCTTATGAGTTGTTAATCAATCATTCAGCACTGGAATTCTGTATACAATAATGCCAAACATGAGAGATACTGGAAAATACTGAAGGCTTGGACATATGCATTAGTCATTCTCCCACCACAAAATCAAAACCCTCACTGTAGATTAGATTAACTTGTTTTTGTCCCAGGGACCCAAAAAGGAGATGATTCTCATGGATGTGCAACATGTCAAAGTATAACATAAAGCACTTGAATATAATACTTACCACCATCATCATCTGTCATGAGATTGTCAAAATATGTGAATATATTGCAGTAAACTGGAGCTGCTAATACGTACAGTATTAATACACTGCCAGAACAAAACATAATTATGCACTTTTAATAAATTTATCACACACAGAATACCTGATCTTGATGGTTGTGACCAAGTGCTGTCAAAACTGAAATATGTTGGTAGCAGAATTTTTACTTAAGCTGGTCTAACAGTCCCTGTTAAGATATTCATCTATAGAGTAGGAGTTGCCTATCAAAAAGTCTTCCAAACTCTCAGTAAACCATGCTTTATCTGAAACCAAGTTTTAATGGTTGCTGGCAGTTTTTGGAAAATGTGTGTTCTTGAATATTGAACCCCTTTCTGGTCCAAGGTAAGTAACTTTAGATCTTTATGTAGATAGCTGTTCTTATTCCTTGTATTGATACTATGTATTGTGCTATTGGTTGGAAATACTTGCAACAAATTTCATCAAGGAATAAATATACTATAAAGCAGTGGTTAGAATATGAAGTTCCTTGAACAGGTTGCTACATGGTGTTCTTGAATTTATACCACAAACGATTTTTATTAGGCCTACACGCTTTTACATGCTAAAAAACTTTTGCTCCGTTGATGAGTCACCCCAGAATATGATCCCTTATGACATAACAGAATAAAAGTATGTAAACGTTTCTAGATTTGTGTCTCCTACATCTCCTACAGTGTTTACTGTCAACACTGCGCCGAAGCGGACTCTTCGAGTATTTGCTGCACTAAATAATTATAAAAAGCGTTGTTATTGAGCTATTTTTAAATATCTACAGGTGTTATAAATATAATATAAGTGTTGTTGAATTAGTGGAAGTGTTAGTGAAGTATAAAATAAGATTAAACGATATAAGAAGCGTATTTTTCTTCTCGCGCCTATAACACGAATCCTAGGCCTAATTTATTGCTTTGCACACCCCAAGTGAAACAACTGAGAAAGAAGATCTTGTAAAAGAAGCAAGGAAATTGACTAACAAACAAATAAACATTTTTGTACTGAGACTAAGTGAAGAAACTTGGTATGAAGTGTATACTTGTGAAAATACTAACAAAAAGTTTGAAAAATTCATGGAAATCTTCATGTCATACTTTGAAGCTGCATTTCCATTAAAAAGGCAAAAATGTCAACCTAACTTCAAAAAGAACAAATGGATTACAACAGGTATTAGAATATCTTGTGCAGAGAAAAGAAGATTACACACTATAGCAAAGACACAGAACATGCCTCCTGAATTTCATTTGTACCTGAATAATTACAAGAGCATCCTCAAAAATGTTGTAAGAAAAGCTAAAACAATGGCAAATGACAAATACATTGAAAATTCAAAAAACAAATCTAAAGCTATATGGGAAGTTATAAAAAATCAAACAACAAGTGAAACTAAACAATATAAAAATATGAACTTATGTTATGAAGGACAAATGATTTCTTGCCCAACAGAACTTGCAGGGACCTTCAACAAATATTTTGAAAACGTAAGTGAACAGTTGGTGAGTGGACTGGAAGAACACAAGAAAATATCACCTCCACCATGCAATAGTGTGAGAAATGTGTCTACATCTTTGTTCCTTTCACCCACAAATTCTGAAGAAATTTTATCAGTTATAAAAACCTTGAAAACAGGGTACTCATGTGGAATTGATGGAATACCAGACGCAATTATTAAAAAATGCTGTCTTGCCTTAGCTGAACCCTTGACACATTTGTGCAACAGCTCACTGGCATCAGGAACCTTCCCCTCATGCTTGAAAACAGCAAAGCTGAAACCACTGTTCAAAAAAGGAAATCCAGAATGTGTTTCAAATTATAGACCAATAGCCCTACTGCCTGTATTTTCAAAAATTTTATAAAAAGTTTTTAAAAGAGATTGTCTGATTTCCTAAATAAAAATAAAATTCTATCTCCTTCACAACATGGCTTCAGGAAAGGCTATTCAACTGAAAGTGCAGTATTTGAATTTCTTAATGAAATCTATGCTAAACTGGATGCAAGTGAGTTTGTGACAGGCATATGTCTTGATTTATCTAAAACTTTTGACGTCATTGACCATAATGCCCTACTGCAGGAGCTTGGCCAGTTAGGAATTAGAGGTATATCCAATGAGTGGCTCAAGACATACCTATGTGGTCGCAAACAGGTGGATGAAGTGCAATATACTGACCATAACAAAATCAGCTACTTCTATTTAGGATATGAAAATGTGAAATATGGTGTCCCTCAAGGATCAGTATTAGGACCCATCCTGTTTCTCCTCTATGTCAATGATCTTATGTACAACAAATATTGCCAAACTACCCTCCAATTTGCAGACGATACAAGCTTCCTTATTAGTGCTAAAACAGAAGAAAAACTAAAAGACTCCGCTATACAAACAATGAACAGTGTAGAACAGTGGTTCAGATACAACAAGCTAATTATAAACAAAGAAAAGACAGTAGCACTGAAATTCTATAATGTAAAAGGAAGACACTACCCAAACATAGAAATAGAACTTAGGGACAGAGTTCTTGAAAGTGTTAACAGCACTAAATTTCTGGGACTCTGGCTCCAGAACAACACAAAATGGGAGGTACATATTGAATATTTGCAAAGAAAACTAAGCAAAACCTGTTACATGATACGGATCTTAAAAACTTGTTGCAGCAAAGCCAGCCTATTAAATGTATACTACTCCTATGTGCATTCTGTAATTAAATATGGCATAATCTTCTGGGGTAATACAACAACAAATATTAAACTTTTCAGGATGCAAAAGAGAATACTAAGAATTATTGAAGGGGCAAACAATACGAAATCGTGCAGACCCATATTCAAAAAACTGTCAGTTCTTCCTCTTCCCTGCATTTTTATCTACGAAACATCAGTTTTCATCAAACAATATATTGATAGACACGCAGATATCTTATTAAAAAATGAAGATATACATGCACACAATACAAGGCAAAAATCTGACCTTCATGTGAAACAGATGAGAACATCATTGTGCCAAAAAGGCACACTACATACTGGGATAAAGATTTTCAATAATCTACCTAAACATATTAAATCAATAGGTAAACTCTGTAGTTTTAAGGCTGAAGTAAAGGCATATTTGATTGATCATTGCTTTTACAGTCTGACAGAATATATAAAAGCCAAACAACAAAAATAAAGATGCATTACTAATATTCTACTTTGTATGTTGCCTGTGATGTTTGTTGTATTTAAGAATCTGTGCTAAATAACCTGACTATCCAGTCCTTAGCACTTCAATACAAACTGTATTTTTATCTTGTAAATACCTAACCAAGTCCAATATCCTGTGATGTTTGTTGTATTTAAGAATCTGTGCTAAATTACTAACCTGACTATCTAGTCCTTAGCATTGCAATACACACTGTATTTTTATCTTGTAAATACCTAACCATGTCCAATATCCTGTGATGTTTGTTGTATTTAAGAATCTGTGCTAAATTACCTGACTATCTAGTCCTTAGCATTGCAATACAAACTGTATTTTTATCTTGTAAATACCTAACCATGTCCAATATCCTGTGATGTTTGTTGTATTTAAGAATCTGTGCTAAATTACCTGACTATCTAGTCCTTAGCATTGCAATAAAAACTGTATTTTTATCTTGTAAATACCTAACCACGTCCAATATCCTTGTATATATTCTATACATATAGGATTTGAAGGACTAAATAAATAAATAAATAAATAAATTTCACGCACGCGAATCGTAAGTAAGCAGTGAATTAAACTTATAGGTAAACGTTTCCAGTTGGTATAAATATATTATAAGTGTTGTTACATTAGTGGAAGTGTTGGTGAAGTGTGAAATAAGATTAAACGGGGTAAGAAGTTTATTTTCCCTCTCGCGCCTATAGCACAGACTTTGGGCTTAATTTCACGCGCGCGTATCGGATGTAAACAGTGACTTAAACTTATATGTAATCTCCCGAGTTTTTTATTCATTACGCTTTCAACTTATTTATATCTGCCTGAATAGTTTCTAGGATCCTTTGTTTACGTATTAGCCAGTACTTAAATCAGTTTATACGATTTCTGTTTTTGCCATGAGTGAGAAGTGTGTGACATGCCATAGGATCGTTAGTTCCGAGGTATGGTATGATGGGTGTTGTAGTTTCTTTCGTTGGGGCGAATGTAGTGGCGTGGGAAATGGGGACATAAATGAGGTTCACCAGTGGTACTGTAGAATCTGCAGTAGAGATAGGAAAATACTGGAACAGGAACGGAAAATTGCAGCTCTTGAAGCTGACCTAGACAAGGGAAGGGAGGATCTGGACAGGTTAAAGAGGGAGAAGGGTGAACAGAGGTGGGAAGTGGCAACAGGTAATAGGGGGAACAGGCAAAGGAGATCATCAGACAGTTTTGTGATAAATCTTGAAAATAGATTTGACCTGTTGCCTCAGTCAGAATCGGATGAGCCTCATGTAGCTGAAGCTGTAGAAAGGGCACAACAAGCTTTCAAGGACTTGAAAAAGGGAGGGAAGTTTGTAAAGAGAAAGAAAGTTCTGTTGTTAGGTAGTTCCCATGGTAGAGTTGTTGGCCAACTACTGCAGGAAAATCTAGGTCCAGAGTACCAGGTCACAAACTTTTTCAAGCCTAGTGCAGATCTGGGTCAGGTAACAGAGGATATAGGTTCTCTATGCAAGGATTTCACGAAGGAGGATGCCGTGGTTGTAGTGGGTGGCCTGGAAAACAGCATTGACAGAGACTCTGAATATTCCATAGAGAGTGACCTGGTGAAGGTAGCATCAGCAACGAAGCATACGAGTGTGGGATTTGTGTCTGTGTTTAGACGCCATGATCAGCCTCATTTGAACTCTTCTGTAGGGAGGGTGAACTTGGAGTTGGAGTGGCTGCTTAGGACGGGTATAGTGTCCCATATTGGTTTGATTCCTGTGGATGCTATTGATAGGAGGGAATACGCTATGCATGGCCTTCACCTCAATAGGAAAGGGAAGGGAAAACTGTCTGGCTTGATTGCAGAAAACTTAAGGGGGGACACTGTCACAAGTGGTAAAATACCAGTGGTCAGAGGGATGCCTTTTTTAGGATAAGGAAGGGGGATAGAAAACGAGTTTTAAGAGAGATTGGCAGACAGACTCAGTTTGAGAAAATAGATGAACAGAAGTCAGATTTTAGCACACAGCCTCCATTTAAACAATGTTTAACAGAAAGTAATCAGAAACTGCCAGTTCATCTTCACCAAAGCAGTTATAATCGCATTAGTATGCAGTATCAGTTATCTTTATTACACAAGAACATTTCGGGACTCAGAAATAAAGTTGATGAACTACTCATTTGTATCGATGAAATGAATTCATCTAACGAAATTGGCATAATCTGCCTCTCTGAACATCAAGTGACCACTGGTATAGATACACTCCTGGAAATTGAAATAAGAACACCGTGAATTCATTGTCCCAGGAAGGGGAACTTTATTGACACATTCCTGGGGTCAGATACATCACATGATCACACTGACAGAACCACAGGCACATAGACACAGGCAACAGAGCATGCACAATGTCGGCACTAGTACAGTGTATATCCACCTTTCGCAGCAATGCAGGCTGCTATTCTCCCATGGAGACGATCGTAGAGATGTAGTCCTGTGGAACGGCTTGTCATGCCATTTCCACCTGGCGCGTCAGTTGGACCAGCGTTCGTGCTGGACGTGCAGACCGCGTGAGATGACGCTTCATTAAGTCCCAAACAAGCTTAATGGGGGACAGATCCGGAGATCTTGCTGGCCAGGGTAGTTGACTTACACCTTCTAAAGCACGTTGGGTGGCACGGGATACATGCGGACGTGCATTGTCCTGTTGGAACAGCAAGTTCCCTTGCCGGTCTAGGAATGGTAGAACGATGGGTTCGATGACGGTTTGGATGTACCGTGCACTATTTAGTGTCCCCTCGACGATGACCAGAGGTGTACAGCCAGTGTAGGAGATCGCTCCCCACACCATGATGCCGGGTGTTGGCCCTGTGTGCCTCGGTCGTATGCAGTCCTGATTGTGGCGCTCACCTGCACGGCGCCAAACACGCATACGACCATCATTGGCACCAAGGCAGAAGCGACTCTCATCGCTGAAGATGACACGTCTCCATTCGTCCCTCCATTCACGCCTGTCGCGACACCACTGGAGGCGGGCTGCACGATGTTGGGGCGTGAGCGGAAGACGGCCTAACGGTGTGTGGGACCATAGCCCAGCTTCATGGAGACGGTTGCGAATGGTCCTCGCCGATACCCCAGGAGCAACAGTGTCCCTAATTTGCTGGGAAGTGGCGGTGCGGTCCCCTACGACACTGCGTAGGATCCTACAGTCTTGGCGTGCATCCGTGCGTCGCTGCGGTCCGGTCCCAGGTCGACGGGCACGTGCACCTTCCGCCGACCACTGGTGACAACATCGATGTACTGTGGAGACCTCACGCCCCACGTGTTGAGCAATTCGGCAGTACGTCCACCCGGCCTCCCGCATGCCCACTATATGCCCTCGCTCAAAGTCCGTCAACTGCACATACGGTTCACGTCCACGCTGTCGCGGCATGCTACCAGTGTTAAAGACTGCGATGGAGCTCCGTATGCCACGGCAAACTGGCTGACACTGACGGCGGCGGTGCACAAATGCTGCGCAGCTAGCGCCATTCGACGGTCAACACCGTGGGTCCTGGTGTGTCCACTGTGCCGTGCGTGTGATCATTGCTTGTACAGCCCTCTCGCAGTGTCCGGAGCAAGTATGGTGGGTCTGACACACCGGTGTCAATGTGTTCTTTTTTCCATTTCCAGGAGTGTATGTTAGACATTTCAGGATTTAAGCTAGCTTCCTACTTATGCAGAGTAGATATGGAGGGAGGAGGAGTTGCCACATTTATTAAAAACTGCCATAAATACAAGAACATTGGCATTAATAAATACTGTTTAGAGCAGCATCTAGAAGCATGTGCAACAGAAGTAGAGTTCCATAACAGATCCTATATAATAGTAACTATTTACCGAGCACCTGCAGGAAATTATAATCTATTCATAAATCATCTAGAAGCTCTTTTGGGTTATTTAACAGTAAGAAACAAAGAAATTTTGATTGCTGGTGACTTTAATACAGATTTTCTAACTCAATCTTCCAGTAAACATTTACTGGAGTTAGTAATGTTGTCTTTCAATCTAACTCACACTGTAAACTTTCCAACTAGGATCACAAAATCCTCAAGGACAGCCATTGATAACATTTTTATAGACAAATCAAAGGAACAAAACCACATTATAAAACCTGTAATAAATGGACTATAAGATCATTACATGCTGCTCCTTGTTTTAGATGTAAATTCTAAGCAGATTATCAAGACTGCTAAATCTGAGTACAGGAGAGTATTCAATCAACCAAAAATTGAGTGTTTTAGAAAATTGCTCAAAGATATGAACTGGAAAGATGTTTATAGTGCTCATAACATGAATGAAAAATATAATACATTAATGAACAATGTCAGTACCATGTTTGAAAACTGTTTTCCTCTAAAAGTTACTCAAATTAAACAGAAGTCTATAATAAAACCATGGATCACACAAGGAATAAAGATATCCTGTAAGACAAAAAGGAAAATGTATCTATCTACCAAGAATAGCTCCAATGCTGATGATTTAGCTAAATACAAGGAATACTGTAAAATATTAAAAAAAGTAATTCAGGCATCTAAACAAATACACTACGAGAAGAAGATAGCAATGCCACGGAACAAAATAAAAACAATATGGGAAAGAGGAGACTGGTTGAACCAGAAAGGAACAGGAGCAAATAGCACTAAGGGTAGATGACACATTAGTAACCGATGGGCATAGAGTGGCAAATCTATTTAACAAGTACTTTATATCCATTACTGATAGAATGGGATTGTCAGGATCAGTAAATAATGCCCTTGAATATCTCAAACTAGCCTTTACAAATAGCTTTAGGAACATGAATATGTCACTCACTTCACCAAAAGAAATAACTTCCATAATAAAATCTACAAAAACAAAGCATTCTAGTGGTTAAGATGAAATATCAACAAAGTTAATTAAGGCATGTTCTTCTGAGTTTAGTACAATTCTAAGTTACTTGTGTAACCAGTCAATTATAACTGGGACATTTCCTGACTGGCTGAAATATGCAGATGTTAAGCCTCTATTCAAGAAAGGGGATAAAGAGATGCCATCAAGCTACAGACCGATTTCACTTTTGCCAGCTTTCTCAAAAATTTTAGAAAAACTAATCTACAGGTAGCTTCTCAACCATCTGATCACAAATAACATATTATCAAGAACACAGTTTGGATTTCTGAAGGGTTCTGATATCGAAAAGGCTATTTACACCTACAGTGAAAATGTACTTAATTAATTAAATAAGAAGTTACAAGCAGCAGGTATTTTCTGTGATTTGTCAAAGGCATTCAATTGCGTAAACTACAACATCCTTTTAAATAAATTAGAATTCTATGGTGTCACAGGCAGTGCTGCAAAATGGTTCGCTAACAGGGAACAAAGGGTGTCAGTGCAAGGGACTAGTGAATTAAGTCATCAGTTATTATCAGAATGGGAAGAAATTACATGTGGTGTCCCACAAGGATCCATCTTAGGGCCATTGCTTTTTCTTGTGTACATTAATGATCTCTCATCAGTTACACTATCAGAAGAGTTCGTTTTGTTGGCACATGACACAAGAATTGCAATAAATAGTATGTCGAATGTAGTTCTAGAAAGATCTGCTAATGATATTTTCATGGATATTAATAAATGGTTTAAAGCCAACTCACTGCCATTAAACTTCGAAAAGACTCACTATATGCAATTCAGAACCTGTAAGAGCTTTCCACCCAGCATATGCATAAAGTACGAAGAAGAGCAGATAGAAGAGGTTGACAGTCTTAATTCCTGGGATTACAACTTGATAAGAAATTCAGTTGGGAGGAGCACACCACAGAACTGCAGAAACGCCTTAACAAATCTGTATTTGCAATTCGAGTGTTAGCAGACATAGGCGACATAAAAGTGAAAAAGCTTGCATACTTTGCCTACTTTCATTCCATAATGTCATATGGTGTAATATTTTGGGGTAACTCTTCAAGTCAAACAAAAGTTTTCAGAGTCCAAAAGCTTGTAATACTTATTATTTGTGGAGTAAACTCACGGACGTCTTGTAGAAACCTCTTCAAAGAACTGGGTATACTAACTACTGCCTCTCAGTATATTTACTCCTTAATGAAATTTGTCCTAAATAATATATCTCTTTTTCCAACAAACAGCTCAGTTCATACATACAATGCCAGGAACAAAAATGATCTGCACAAGGACTTAAAAGCACTTACTTTAGTTCAAAAAGTGGTCCACTACTCAGGAACACTCATCTTCAATAATTTGTCAGCAAACATAAAAAATTTAGTTACAAATAGCGATCAGTTTAAAAGGAGCCTGAAAGAGTTACTAGTGGCCAACTCCTTCTACTCCATTGACGAATTCTTTAATAGAAACAAATGATGTGTTGTATATATTTATACTATTAATATTGTTATTTCAGCTTAAAAAAATAAAAAATAAAAAAGGTGACATATTCCACATCCAAGAGGATCTCCTCAACACAGATCTATGGAACGAAAACTAATCTAATCTAATCTAAACACCATTCTAAACACAGACTTGTTTAGGAGCTTTAGCAATTCTGTGGTAAGCCCTTCCAACTGAATTTATTATCGAGTTATAACCGCAGAAATTTAATACTGTCAATCTTTTCGATCTGCAAGTCTTTATATGCTATGGGATTACAGAACCTTACGTCATGGGTAAAAGCAGACGGGTGGAATCGGACGCTTCCATTCATCCTATGTTATACACATGCTGCAGCTGGAGAAGTCGAGCAGTTTTCCATCTAGCGTACTCACACTTTCAACCATATGACTATCTTGTAGAGGAGTAAACGGATCTTTCACATTACGTATATTTTTGTGTTGTATTACAAGGCAGTACACTTATTCCATTAAGTAAACAATACAAGAATTTCAGCTTCGAATTTAACCTAAGTATTCAGTTTACATATTTCTTCAAACTTAAAAACGCACGTTGTTAACATTTTACTTAAACAGTGCTGTGGCGAAGTTTCGAGTACTTTCTGTTGCAGCTCCGAGGATAATATTTCTAATAGCGACCGATAACCTACATACATATAATATGAAACACTAATAATCGTTCTAACATCAACAAAATACACCCAGAGTTAATTAGCTAAGGTTATGACACGATTCATACGACATTTCTGCCATTTCACACTACTCGCAGTTATACTGATAACTATGAACTAAACTGAAGGATTCCAACTACGTCGTTATTTAACTGTCGGAGTATTCGGTATTCGCTAGCGACAAATAACTTAACAGTTATTAATAACCGTTAAAAGTAACCATCTGAAGTAGTGCCCCAAAATTGGGTCTAGAATAGATAGTATGGCCCCAAGAAAGGAGGCTTGTAGGCAGTCAGTGATCAGCATGGATGAGGTGAGCACTAAAGTTAAGGAGGAGACACAAAACATGAGGACAATAAGAGAATAGTGGAAGCATCTCTCTTCAATGAAACGAACAAAATCAATAATGGGAAAAAATACATGCCGGGCAAATTATCTGTGTATAAACAGATATTAAAAAAATATGAGGCAGAAATAATAGAACTAAAACCCGAGCTAAGGTGTCTCAAAAACGCCCATCTCAATACAGCACCAGGGCAGGAGATTTATGCTGCAAAGGTTTCCTCAACAGCTGTAGTTCCAAAACAAGCTGTACCTTCAGAACCCTTCACAAGGTTTTGGTCATAAAGGCAGAGGAAAAGTCACAGAAGGACGCAAAACAGGTGGAAGAAACAGTGAAAAAAGTTATCAAAACAATACTCAGAGATGTAAGAGTTTCGAAATGTAGGACCATGAAGGACAATAGCGGCATTATCGAAGTCCCAAACGATGAGGAGGCTGATAAAATTAAAACGTGTGAAAACTTTAGGAGTTCAGGTCTAATTTACTCAAACCCCAAGAAAATAAATCCTAGGGTAATGGTGTATGATGACCCCAGAGACATGGAAGAAGAAGCTCTAAAATCCGAACTGCATGAAAGGAATCTCTCCGGGATAGGAATGATCCTAGAGGGAGTGTCAAATAGTACCCAAGTTGTTTATAAAAGTGAACCAAGAAATAGGGAGGTAGTAAACCTGGTACTTGACGTACGTAAACATGAAACCACATAACCCAACAAGGTCGTATATCTCAGCTATACATCAGGACAAAACTTGCCCAGAGTATAACAGAATAAAGGGACTATTAAACCGAAAAACCGAATATGATCAAGAATAAAAATGAAGAAGCACCCTATGATAACAAAGCGTGAGACTTGGAAAAAAAACTCAGTAAAGATTCTGCAGATAAATGGCCAGAGATCCAAAACAGTCCCTGACCAACTTGTGAAAAATGCAGGGGGACAAATTATTCACAGCCCTCAGCATGGAACACAAAGGCGGCCATAATAATCAGAACCAAAGAACTAAATGTGCTCCAACTCACCACCCTATGTGATGCACACACAGCTGTTGCAAGTGTAAGTGGGTCTTTTAGAGAGCTCTACCTTGTAAGCATGTACTGTCAATATGGCCAACTTTTATACCGCTTCCTACACAAACTCGAAACAATTACACACAAACTGTCAGGAAAACACGTAGTTATAGGGACGGATGCAAATGCAACCTCCCCAATGAGGCATGGCAACACAACTGATGCTGAAGGAAGGACACTGGAAGACTTCATAAGCCAGCACAACCTTGTCATAATAAACAAGGACTCACAACTAACAACCTTCAGTGGGCCAAATGGCGAAAGTAACATAGATATCACCCTGTGTACAGCACCAGCAGCAAGAATCATAACGGAATGGATGGTGCATGAAGAGTGGACAACCAGTGACCATAGAGCAATATCCTACACTGAGTTACCTCCACAAAGAACGAGACAAGCAACAAAACAAGAAAAATACAACACACACAAAGCAAAATGGCCAATATTTGACCAATGTTTCGCAGGTGAAATAGCCAACCTGATGAACAGTGCGGAAATGAGCGTAACTGAAAAAGTGTAGCGACTGGAGGAAGCAATAAATTTAAGCTGCCACAGATCCATGAAGAAAAGGACATACAGGATTCTGTACCTTGGTGGAATGACATCCTCACACAGCTTTGATGCGACACAACAAATGCCCAACGAAACCTACAACAAGCTCCACAGGAATGGGAATGAGGCCGAGATTGAGACAGCTAAAAGGAACTACAACAGGAAGAGAAATGAATATACAAAACAAATAACATATTCCAAGGACGACACTTGGAAAAAATGGGTAACAGATTGTGGCAGAAACAACATCCCTGGCAAGTAGCACAGAAAATACTTAGACCAAAATGTGGCACTGATAATGTTCTTAGCAATATAAAACTCCCCGACCAGACTCACACCCTAACATAGAAGGAGACCATACAACACCTGCTAAAATTCTTGCTACCAGATGACAATCCGGAAGAGGATGAGGCTGACCAGTATGCAGTAAAAGAATAAAATAAAAACTGTGACATCATAGTCATTGCACCTGAATTCACATGTAAGGAAATCGCATCAGTCATCAAACATTGCAAACCAAAGAAAGCCACTGGCCCAGATGGTATCGATGACAAACTAATGAAAAGGATATTGGACACACACCCAAACCTACTAATGGACATATTCAACTCCTGCCTAAAGGAACAAACAGTACCGGAAGCATGGAAAGAAGGAAGAGTATGCATACTGCTGAAATCGGAGGAGAAGCCAAGGGATGAACCAAAGTCATACCGTCCAATCTGCTTGCCTGCCATATTCGGCAAGGTGTTGGAACGACTGATTGTTGGCTGCCTCGAGGAACAGTATGAGAAGTCAGGCCTCAAAGTCCCAAACCAGTTCGGCTTTAGGCAAGGTGCCTCCACAAAGAGGGCAATCCAGCAGTTCTTATATAGCACCCATTGTGGCCATCTTTGTGGACATAGCAGGAGCTTTTGACAACCTATGGTGGCCAAGCGTAATGAGGGGACTAAGAGAAATAGACTGCCCACAAAACATCTAGCACCTTATGGGAAGCTATTTTAGTCACCGCAAAGCCATGATAGAAACCAGTGATGGCACAACTGAGAAGCTTATCACGAAAGGCTGCCCCATGGACTCCATCTGTGGCTCCTTCCTATGGAACCTTGTATTCGATGAAATAGTGAAGGAAGACGATGGAGATAAATAGATAAATGGACAAAGGTGGCATACGCAGACGACCTCGTCATCGAGATAAAAGGCTGCAGTAGGAAGAGGAGAAAGGATCAGAAGCCATACAAACAATTGGGGAATGGGCCAAAAGAAATAAGCTACAGCTCTCCAGACCCAAGACTATAGCTATGACACTAAAATGCCATTTTGATAGAGAAAGGCCCCCACAAATAAAATTTGGAGGACAGAATATCACGTTTGTCTCTGAATTCATGTATCTGGGAGTCACCCTCGATGAAAAACTGTCATTCACCCAGCACGCAAGAAGACTGCAACAAAAACTTGGTGCAATTTCAGTAGCACTACACGAGACCAGAATGGGGTCTGAAACGACAGGCCCTGAAATTAATATACAGCAGAATGAGATTTTCACTCTGCAGCGGAGTGTGCGCTGATATGAAACTTCCTGGCAGATTAAAACTGTGTGTCCGACCGAGACTCGAACTCGGGACCTTGCCTTTCGCGGGCAAGTGCTTCCCAAGTTCGAGTCTCGGTCGGGCACACAGTTTTAATCTGCCAGGAAGTTTCAATATACAGCTGGCTTTGCCTGTCAATATTGAAGGGAGTATGAGCGACATCTCATGTATCAATAATGATATTTCCCTCTGGTGAGGGGTATCCCCAAACTAGTGATCCCATGTAAGGTAACGTCCCTATACATGCCTATACTCGGTGCTCACAATGTGAACCCCACTTCACCCAGGCACTCTATCACACAGACACAGCCACAACACTTGAGCGCTAGCATGCAACAACATCCAGTGCATCCTCACCGCCACATTACACCATCCGCACTATGATAACCAAAACGTGAGGTGCACTCATAAGACAGAATGCACAACTCTGCCCACAAGAAGCATTGCTCAGATCAGCCACCAACACCCACACATGTCCTACACAGGGGTACACCCAACATCACCACATTACCTCGTGCCACAAGACATAAACAATGGCAGGAATGAAAGACACAGGTCTGCCACTCTCCTGCTACAGGCATAGAACCGGCGCGCCGCCTGACATGAGCCACACGCGCATCCTCACTTGACACATCTGACGCTGCCTGAGGCATCCACCCACTATCTACACTATGAACGAACCCTGCCCCCATACACCCTCCCTTACCCCAAGTTGCGCCTCAACCTAACCCAAGCTGTGCCTTAACCTAACGCCAGTTTGACCTTAACCTAACCCACATTGCACCTTAACCTAACTTACGTTGCGCCTTAACCTAACCCACGTTGTGCCTTAACCTAACACATGTTGCACCTTAACCTAATCCACTTTATGCCTTAACCTAACCCACGTTGTGCCCTAACATAACCCACGTTGACGCTTACCCTAAGCCACGTTGTGGCTTAACCTGTCCTGTAATTGTAATAAAAATCATTAAATTAATGTAGCGTTGCCGAACCGCAACCCTCTCAACATAGTTCGCCAGTTCGCTTCTCGCAGTGTCCGTTGTCCTTCGTATTGCTTCATGTTACAGTGCGTACCCTCACTCAACACCTTGTGAGTGTTGCTTACTATCGAAATGCACTCGCTATCCACTGTAATGTGAACTGCAGCAGGACATATATCACTCCCTGCCTTCCCAAGCTAATCGGTCAGAAGTTTGCTTCTTTAATGTCCTTCGCAGCTGTTCACTGGCATTCACATGCCGTAGCACTTAGTCTACGTCGTGGTACAGCCTGTGTCCACTGTCCGCTGATGTCGTACGCCACACTGTACCGCAAATCAGTTGTTACTTACTGAATGAGACAACGTGGCACATGTGTGACCGTACAATAAATGCTCCCAACAATGGCGAACCACACGGTCCATATGTTGTGCACTCAGCTACGTGTCTCGTCCTCCCATTACAGCTAGATTGCACTGTGGTACACAATAGAGACGTGTAGGAGGAACAGACGAACGCATTGCGTGTCGCCTTGGACGGGGATCAGCGTGAGCCGACTGTTGATGTAGTAATGCGTGTATTCCGCCTTAGTCGCGCCTTCTCACAGAACGTGATAGCATGGTGCACTGCATTCCACATCTGCTACATGCTACAGAGGCCAGTTGCCAGTCGGTCGCGTAATGGACATCGCATACGTACGCGGGCTACCTTCCACGAGGTCTCTCGTCGTGCACATTTTGCTGCGTGTATTTGGGCGGACGTAGCGTGTCGTGACACATAACATACAGGCATGCAACAATCGTTGAATTCGCTAATGCAGATGGATGTCTGCATGTGGTGTCGAAGTTACGCAAATGAACAGCTGGAAACCCGTTGTTGAGCGGTTGTTCACGCTGGAGGTCAATCAGTGATGGCGTTGATTGGTACAGCAACTAACCAGTCGTTTCAGTGATACCCGCCATAAACACGAACGTGAATGGGCATGTGGGTGTGAAGCGATACGCGGCGGTGGCCGGTAGAGACTGTCCCCAGCCAGTGAGAGGGCCGCCCGGCGTACTGGCCTCGAGCTGCGTGGGTGCAAGCGCTACAGTCAGCAGGTGGGGGCGCCCAGTGGCAGGCGCGCCGCTCGATGGACACGGCGGGCGGCGCAGCTGCGCGACGGCAAACCCCGTGCGCGGCGCGGTTCGGCCGAAGTCGGTTCTGGCATGTTCAGTGTGATGCGCGGTCCGATTGAGGACTGTGTGCGTTGAAGATGCGCCGACGCCCGGCACTTGCCACTGCGACGCCGTCTGCTGCTCGGTCATCCCCGCGGTTCTCGCTGGTGGTTTGCATTGCAGCTGTGCGGACATTTTGGAGCTGGGAGAGTTCGCTTCGGCACCCAAGTGGGGCTTTTCCCTTCTGTGTCGCTGGCGTTGGAACTGCCAGTCATCATAGGTGGCCAGGTGTTGTCTCCCCGTCGGCGACGAAATGACAGCACGCTCTGTCGGGAGCAGAAAGCTCATTTGGGAGCATGGGCGGTCGCACTGAAAACATCTACCCGCCTAACTCTGGGCGATTGCGCCTTTCTCGAACACGACGGGCCCCAAGAGGGTTTCGAGGTGTATCATGCAGGGTAGCTCTGCCTCCTCCTGTTTGCAGAATAATTGAGCGAACGCTTGCATGTTTGCGCGGGCCCCCGGGACGCACTCCCGGGCGGCTGGCTACTCAGCTCTAGTTGACGCAGCTCCCTGGTTGATCCTGCCAGTAGTCAAAGGCTTGTCTCAAACATTAAGCCATGCATGTCTCAGTACAAGGAACATTAAGGTGAAATAGAGAATTGCTCGTTAAATCAGTTATGGTTCCTTAGATCGTACCCAGACCCGACCAGAGATGGAAGGGATGCTTTTATTAGATCAAAACCAATCAGTCGGTTTGTCCGGTCCGTTTGCCTTGGTGACACTGAATAACTTTGGGCTTATCGCACGGTCCTCGCACCGGCGAAGCATCTTTCAAATGTGTGCCTTATCAACTGTTGATGGTAGGTTCTGAGCTTACCATGGTTGTAACGGGGAATCAGGGTTCGATTCCGGAGGGGGAGCCTGAGAAACTGCTACCACATCAAAGGAAGGCAGCAGGCGCTTAAACTACCCACTCCCGGCATGGGGCGGTAGTGACGAAAAATAACGATATGGGACTCATCCGAGGCCCCGTAGTCAGAATGAGTACACTTTAACGAGTATCTATTGGAAGGCAAGTCTGGTCCCAGCAGCTGCCGTCAGTCCAGCTCCAATAGCGTATATTCAAGTTGTTGCGGTTAAAAAGCTCATAGTTGGATTTGTGTGCCACGTTCTTGGTTCACCACCCATCGGTGTTTAACTGGCATGTATCCTGGGATGAGTCCTGCCGGTGGGGCAAGCCGTCGGCGTGCAACTGCCTCGCGCAAGCTCGTGCGTCCTGAGGCGGACCCCATTGAAATACTACCAGGGTGCTCCTCATTGAGTGTCTCGGTCGGCCAGCACGTTTACTTTGAAGAAATTAGAGTGCTTAAAGCAGGCAAGTCCACCTGAATACTGTGTGCATGGAATAAGGGAATAGGACCTCGGCTATTTTGTTGGTTTTTGGATCCCGAGGTAATGATTAATAGGGACAGGCGGGGGCATTCGTATTGCGACGTTAGAGGTGAAATTCTTGGATCGTCGCAAGACGAACAGAAGCGAAAGCATTTGCCAAGTATGTTTTCATTAATCAAGAACAAAAGTTACAGATTCGAAGGCTATCAGATACTGCACAATTCTAACCATAAACGACGCCAGGCAGCAATCCGCCACAGTTCCTCCTATGACTCAGCTGGTAACCAAAGCTTTTGGTTGCAAAGTTGAAACTTAAAGGAGTTGATGGAAGGGCACCACCAGGAGAGGAGCCTGGGGCTTAATTTAACTCGACGCGGGAAACCTCACCAGGCCCGTACACCGGAAGGATTGACAGATTGATAGCTCTTTCTTGATTCAGTGGGTGGTGGTGCATGGCCGTTCTTAGTTGGTGGAGCGATTTGTCTGGTTAATTCCGATAACGAATGTGACTATAGCCTGCTAACTAGACGCTGTGAGGGATTACGTTTCGTCTTAGAGGGACAGGCGGCTTCTAGCTGCACGAGATTGAGCAATAACAGGTCTGTGATGCCCTTAGAAGTTCTGGGCTGCACACGCGCTACGCTGAAGGAATCAGCGTGTCTTCTTAGGCCGAAAGGTCGGGGTAACCTGCTGAACCTTCTTTGTACTAGGGATTGGGGCTTGCAATTGTTTCCCATGAACGATGAATTCCCAGTAAGCGCAAGTCATAAGCTCGCATTGATTACGTCCCTGCCCTTTGTCTACACCTTCCATCGCTACTACCGATTGAATGATTTAGGGAGGTCTTCAGACTGGTACACAGAATCGACTCTGTCGTTGCCGACGCTACCGGAAAACTGACGAAACTTGATCATTTAGAGGAAGTAAAAGTCGTAACAAGTATTCCTTAGGTGGACCTGGGGAAGGATCATTAGGATCATTACCGGCTAGACCGAATGTCTTTTGATGTGCTTGGTGTGTCGTGCAACACGCTACCTGTACTGCTCGCAGTAGCTGTGCACTGTGTGGAACCACACGTGTTTCTCTAAACTAATGGAAACGTTGTGTGGTACAAGTGCTGCAGCTCTGGAGCGGCCGGCCTGTGGCACCTGGCGCCTAGCGCCGGTTTTGAATTACTTTCGCCTAAGTGCCTGTCCGCTCCAGAGTGGAGCCATATGAAGCCCATCGGCCGTGAGGCCCTTGGACAAAACACTAGAACAGGGGCCATCAAACACCTCAGTCCCGCCTATGCAACTGTTTTGAAAGGGACAGTGGAAACTAAAAAATATCATCAAAGATGGTGCATCACTCGGCTCATCGGATGAAGAAGAACGCAGCAAATTGTGCATCGACATGTGAACTGCAGGACACATGAACATCGACGTTTCAAAAGCACATTGGGCCCCCCTGCGGGTTCGGGGATAAGAATAGGCCCACGGTAATCCTGACTGTCGTAAGAGGCGACTAAAAGGAGCCTCAACTGTTTTGGCCTTTAATATGATGGTCCCCATTGGGGTTTGACCTCCATTTTTCCAAATTCAACAGAAGTACAAGTCTTCTGAGGAAGGACACATTACATCGTGCGCCATGAGTCCTCTGTGCCCTAAGAGCTTGGCACTCTTTATCGTCTTGGCGTCGTAACTGCACCCTCCATCCCTCATTTTGGGCATACACACCTGATGGATTGAGTAAGTTACGAACTTAGTGCATCACCATCTGCACCCACGATTACTATGGACTACCCATGGCACCGAAATTCCAACACGGTAGCCAGACCATTGTGGTGAGGTCGTCATGTACCCTCTAGGTTGTAGCCACCTGACAACACAGGGATCGTACTGCCGATGCCTGAGCTGACACCTCCCCACTTAAGCCAATGAGTAGATGCCCGTCTCTCTGGGGCATCAGGACTCCCGGCAACGGACATCCTGCCAGGTGGCCTTTCCTGTGGCTGGGTGGCGCCCGTGGGGAGAGACCCTGGATGGAGTGGGTGGCATCGGGGCACGTGCCCTGCAATGAAGCGGGTGAAATCTCAATCTGGTGGTCGCCCGACCGCCAATGTCTCTAAGTGTGGTAAGGTGGAATTTAACGGTGTGGCATATAACCTCAAAGTGTTCCCTTCCCTAGCCACACCATGGGAAGAACGTAGGCCAGCAGACAGACAGGAGCCGTATTCCCCGCGATAACTTGTGTGCAGCATAACTGATGGGGATTCGTTTTTGGGGACTAAGCTTCTTTTCTTCGTGCACAATCTCGAAGATAAGTTTGAGGAAGTGGCGTCTCTTTCCAAAATGAGGACTGGGCCATCCTGATACAAGCACCTTCATCTGCACAGTCATGGGCATTACTCGCCTGTGAGAAGCTCGGTGACATCCCCGTTACTGTCACTCCCCATAAGCTCTTAAATTTGGTCCAGGGGATTATTTTTCATAAAGATCTTCTGCTTCAGTCTGATGACGAGCTACAGGAGAACCTGGCATGACGAGGTGTACACTTTGTCGCTTGTGTCTTTAGGGGGGCCAAGGATAATAGAGTCGCTACTGGTGCCTTCATCCTGGCCTTTGAGGGCGACTGCCTGCCTGAGAAGGTCAAGGTCATGATCTACTGGTGTGATGTCAAGCCCTATGTCCCGCCCCCTATGTGGTGCTTCCAATGCTGGAAATTCGGACACATGTCCTCCAGGTGCACTGCCAGCCCACGTGTCATGATTGTGGAGGACCTTCGCATCCTAATGCTCCATGTGCTCCGCCTCCATCCTGCGTTAACTGTGGGGAGCATCATTATCCCTGCTCACCTGACTGTGCAGTCTACCAACGAGAGCGGAAGGTACAAGAATTTAAGACCTTGGACCGTTTAACTTACCAAGAGGCAATGAAGAAGCTAGGATGACTCAACCCCACACCTATGTTGAGGAGTTACGCCACCGTCACACTGCTGCCACCAGTTCCTGCAAAGACTCCCTTCTCCGTTGGCCCACAGAGAAATCACTGCTGGTACGGGCCACTCTCTCTTCCACTACTCCCGAAACACCCAGTTTGGGAGCAGTGTGGCCTGAACAACCGGGGACATCAGTCCCCACCTCTCAGCCGGAGAAGAAGCGACAGCCCTCTCTGGCTACTCAGCCGGAGATGCAACAGCCTCTACTGGCCTCAATCGTTCAGAAGGGGTCCCTTGGGGGAGTCCTTTCCAAGGACTCTACCAATGTCTTCCAAGAGACTAACCAGTGGCTGAAGAAGCCACCAGCTGCTGGTCGAAGGGCTTTCCTAGGACTCTACCAATGTCTTTCAAGACACTAGCCAGTGGCTGGAGAAGCCACCAGCTGCTGG
Source organism: Schistocerca gregaria (assembly GCF_023897955.1). Taxonomy (NCBI): domain Eukaryota; kingdom Metazoa; phylum Arthropoda; class Insecta; order Orthoptera; family Acrididae; genus Schistocerca; species Schistocerca gregaria. The sequence goes on from NC_064922.1 coordinate 583,120,489, forward strand.
TCGAAGGGCTTCATGCTCTTCCTCTGTTCCTGACAATATGTCAGGAAAGACCTCCCAGCATGTTCATCTCCCTCCCAAGGACAAGAGAGAAAAGAGGAGGCTCTCCAAAAAGAATAAGGACCCAGTGGTTCCCGCGTCACCACTTCCTCTCACTTCAGCCTCTGAGGATGAGGTTGAGCTCTTTGCGTCCCCTGATGACCTAGATCTCGCAGTCTCATCAGAAACGATGAAAGTTGCGACGTCAGTCACTCAGTTGGTGGCAGCATGTGACTCTGTGAAGTAATTAGGCTTTTCAGTGCCTGCATGCATCTACAGGACACGCTTTGTACCGTCCTCCAGTGGAATTGTAGCGGTTATTTTAGCCATCTATCTGAGTTACGCCAACTTCTAAGCATGACACCTGCTTTCTGTATTGCCCTCCAGGAAACCTGTTTCCCAGCAATGCGGACCCTTGTCCTTCGTGTATACAGGGGCTATAACTGGAACTGTAGCACTTACCATAGTGTGTCAGGTGGAGCCTGCGTGTATCTACTTACCTCTGTATATAGTGCTCCTGTGCCCCTTCAAACATCAGTGGAAGCTGTGGCTGTCCGCGTAAGGACTACCCAGGACATAACCGTCTGCAGCGTCTATCTCCGTCCGGGTGGTACAGTCCCTCTGACCGAATTGGCTGCACTTGTCACCCAACTCCCCACGCCTTTTCTTCTCCTGAGGGATTTTAACACCCACAATCCCCTGTGGGGAGGAACGAAGATTACTGGCCGAGGCAGAGATGTCAAGAATCTCATCTCCCAACTCGACCTTTGTCTCTTAAACACTGGCGTCGCCACACATTTCAGTGTGGTGCATGGCATGTTCTCGGCCATAGATCTGACGTTGTGCAGCCCAGGGCTTGTCCCATTAGTCCACTGGAGAGTCCATTACGACCTGTGTGGTAGTGACCATTTTCCCATCTTCCTTTCACTACCCTAGCGTCGCTCACCTGAACACTTGCCCAGGTGGGTATTTAGCAAGGGAAATTGGGAAGTGTTCTCCTCTGCTGCCACTGTTGACTCTCTCCCCCACGGTATCATCGATGTGGCGGTTGAGACAGTGACTGCAGCGATTGTTTCTGCTACAGAACGTACCATTACTCGTTCGTTAGGGTGCCCCCAGCGAAAGTCAGTGCGTTGGTGGTCGCCGGGGGTTGCTGAAGCCAGGGACGGCGGGCTCTTCAGCAACATAAGTGGCACCCGTCTTTGGAGAACCTCATTTTTTTCAAACGTCTCCGTGCTCAGGTCTGGAGGCTTATCAAATGGCGCAAACAGGAGTGCTGGGAGAGGTACATTTCCACCATTGGTCCCTGTACTTCACCCTCCCAGGTGTGGATGAAGATACAGCGCATCTATGGGCTACAGCACTCTACAGGTGTCCCAGGGCTTTCCATCAACAGGGCACTATGCACCGATGCCGATGTAATCGCTGAGCATTTCGCTCAGCATTATGTTAGGGCGTCTGTGTCAGGGAATTACCCGCCAGCGTTTCGCGCACTAAAACGCCGGGAGGAAGGCAAACGACTTTCTTTTGCTTCTCGCCACCCTGAGGCATATAACGCCCCATTTAGTTCGTGGGAACTCCAAAGCGCCTCGATACAGCCTCTGGGCCAGATGACATCCACAATCAGATGCTCAAACACTTGTTCCCAGACTGTGAGCGATGTGTTCTTGCCATCTTCAACAACACATGAAGCGATGGTGTCTTTCCGTCGTAGTGGCGAGAAAGTACCATCATTCCGGTGCTGAAGACAGGTAAGGACCCGCTTAATGTGGATAGCTATCGGCCCATCAGCTTGACAAACACTCTGTGCAAAGCTACTGAAACGTATGGTGAGTCAACGGCTGTTTTGGATGCTCAAGTCTCGGGGTCTTCTGGCTCCATGCCAGAGCGGCTTTCGTCAGGGCCGTTCCACCACCGATACTTTGATCTTCCTTGAGTCTGCAATCTGAACTGCTTTTTCCAGGCACCAACACCTTGTCTCCATCTTTTTTGACCTCTCCAGAGCATACGACACGACGTGGCGGCACCATATTCTCGCCACGTTGCACAGGTGGGGACACTGGGGCTCTCTCCCCATTTTTATTCAGTATTTTTTATCTGTTCGGACATTCCGCGTTTTACTTGGCACATCCCATAGTTCACTTCATGTCCAGGAAAATGGCGTACCACAGAGCTCTGTATTGAGCGTTCCACTTTCCCTTGTGGCCATTAATGGTCTTGCAGCAGCAGTGGGGTCATCTGTCTCACCCACGTTATATGCTGACGATTTCTGCATCTTTTTCAGCTCCTCCACCATTAGTGTTGCAGAACGTAGGTTGCAGGGAGCCATACACAAGGCGCAAGCGTGGGCCCTCGCCCATGCGTTTCACTTTTGTCCTGTGAAGACTTGTGTTATGCACTTTTGTCAGCGTCGAACTGTCCTCCCCCACCCTGAACTCTATCTTCAGGAGGCCATGGTGGTGGTTGGTGGTTGGTGGGATGTTTAAGGGGGACTAAACAGCTAAGGTCATCAGTCCCCCATTCCAAAAACAGGCGAAACAAAATTTACGGAACAAGTAAAACCCCAAGGGGGGAGTAGACGCCCCTCCCCCCAGTCACTGAAAGAACACCAATGTGGCAGCGAACACTAGAGAAAAGAAGAGTACAGACGAACACCGGACACAAAGAAACAGAAGAAAAGAAGAGGGCCGGAGACTGGTTGACTAACCATGGGAACAAAAATTGGGAAAGAGTCAACCATCCGAATACACACATTAAAATCTGCAATCAATGAGAGACTCGAGGACAAGATACACAGAAAGGGAAAGGGGCAGGTCCCCCCTAAATGGAACCATAAAAAGGACTACCACGGATAAAATTTAAAACGTCGTCAGCCATGGAGGCATCGTCGCATAAAACCAAAGGCAACGTGCCCGGGAGATTAAAAGTCTGCCGGAGGGTGCGCAGGCGGGGACACTCCAAAAAAATGTGGGCGACTGTCAACCGGGACCCACACTGACACAGGGGGGATCCTCCTGACGCAAAAGATGTCCGTGCGTCAGGTAGGTATGGCCGATGCGGAGCCGACACAGGATGATAGAGTCCCTGCGAGAAGCCCGCAGGGAGAACCGCCACACATTGGTCGTCTTCTTAACGGCCCACAGTTTATTCGGCGAAGTCAGGCTACGCCACTCGTCACGCCACATCTGAAGCACCTTACGGCGCAACGCCAGCTGCAGATCACGAGCCGGGAGGCCGATCTCCAAAGTGGGGGCATCGATCGCCCCTTTGGCCAGCCTGTCGACACTTTCATTCCACGGTATGCCAATGTGACCTGGCGTCCAAACTAAGACCACCGAACGACCAGAGCGGGTAATGGCAAAAACAGATTCCTCAATAATGGATACCACAGGAGAAGAGGTATAGCAGCGGTCGATAGCCTGGAGGCTGCTCAGGGAGTCACTGCAGATGACGATGGACGTACCGGAGCAGGAACGCATATGCTCAAGAGCGCGCAATATGGCCACCAGCTCTGCAGTAAAAATACTGCAGCCAGCCGGCAAGGAGCGCTGTTCAACATTGGCAGCGTGAGCAAAAGCGTAGGCAGTACGACCATCCACCAGGGAACCATCAGTGTAGACAGGCTCACAGCCTGAAAATGAGGCGAAGAGCGCAAGAAAACAGTGACGGAGGGCCACATGCGGAACCGAGTTCTTGGGTTCCCGTGCCAAGTCCAGGTGGACGGACGGACGGGTCATACACCAGGGAGGCGTGGGCGCACGGGCCCAGAAGGGCGGCAGAAGAGGGAACGACCCCAGTTCCAACAGCAGGGACTGGATGCGGACAGCAATGGAAAGGCCAGACCTAGGTCGCCGGTCGGGCAGAGGGAGGACCCTGGCAGGGAAAAGCAGGCGATGATTGGGATGGCCCGGTGAGCAATGCACACGGACAGCATAGTCGGTGAGCAGTCGGTGGCGGCGAATCCGCAGCGGGGGAACCCCAGCCTCCACCAGTAGACTATCCACGGGGCTCGTACGGAAAGCGCCAGTAGCAAGCCGAACCCCACAGTGGTGTATGGGGTCCAACAACGTCAACACTGAGGGTGATGCAGACCAATAGGCCAGGCTCCCATTATCAAGCCTGGACTGCACAAGGGCTCTGTACAATCGCAACAGCGTGCTGCGATCTGCACCCCAAGACACATGGCTCAGGCAGCGGAGGGCGTTGAGGTGCCGCCAGCACTTTTGCTTCAGCTGAGTAATATGAGGAACCCATGTGCGCCGGGCATCAAAGGCGAGTCCTAAGAAGCGGCTAGTGTCCACCACTTGAAGTAGGTGACTGTCGAGGTAAAGTTCCGGATGAGGGTGGACCGTCCGACGCCTGCAGAAGTGCATAATTCGAGTCTTGGCCACAGAGAACTGAAAGCCATGAGTCAGAGCCCATGATGCCGCCTTGCGAACGGCATCTTGCAGCCTGCGTTGAGCGACTCCTGTAGTTGTTGAGCTGAATGAGATGCAGAAGTCGTCGGCATACAAAGAAGGAGACACCGACGACCCCACGGCTGCAGCCAGACCATTAATGGCCACTAGAAATAAGGAAACGCTCAACACCGAGCCTTGCGGGACCCCATTTTCCTGTATATAAGATGAACTAGAGGCGGCACCGACTTGCACCCGGAAAGAGCGACGCAATAAAAAGTTTTGAAGAAAAGCTGGGAGCTGACCACAAAGACCCCACTCGCGCAACGTAGCAAGGATGTGATGCCTCCATGTTGTGTCATATGCCTTCCGCAGATCAAAAAATACAGCAACGAGATGCTGAGGGCGGGAAAAGGCCGTACGGATAGCAGATTCCAGCTGCACCAAATTGTCCGCAGCAGACCAGCCCTGACGGAAGCCACCCTGGGATGGAGCGAGGAGACCGCGTGACTCAAGGACCCAACACAAACGCCGCCCCACCATACGTTCGAGCAATTTGCACAAAACGTTGGTGAGGGTAATGGGACGATAGCTGTCCACCGCCAGAGGGTCCGCACTGGGCTTTAAGATGGGGACGATAACACCCTCTCGCCATTGCGACAGGAACACGCCCTCGCTCCAAATGCGGTTAAAGATGGTTAGGATGTGTCTCTGGCAGTCCCTGGAGAGATGCTTCAGCATCTGCGTGTGGATGCAGTCCGGTACTGGTGCTGTATCAGGGCAATCGGCGGGGGCAGCGAGGAATTCCCTCTCGCTGAAAGGAGCATTGTATTTTTCAGAACGACACGTGTGGAAGGATAACGGCGTCCGCTCGGCGCGCTCCTTGAGAGAGCGAAAGGGGGGAGGGTAAGTTGCAGTCGCAGAGCTCTTAGCAAAGTGTGCGGCAAGGTGGTTAGCAATGGTGGCAGCGTCCGTGCAGACAGCGCCGTCCAGGGAGATTCCAGGGATACCCAGAGGGGTCTGGTATCCATAAATCCGCCGGATGCGGGACCACACGAGCGACGGGGAGACACGGGAGCCCAAGGAAGAAACGTACCTCTCCCAGCACTCCTGCTTACGCCGTGCAATGAGACGACGGGCCAAGGCACGGAGCTTCTTAAAGGCGATGAGGGTCTCCAGAGACGGGTGCCGCTTATGACGCTGGAGAGCCCGCCTACGGTCACGAATAGCCTCAGCAACCTCCGGTGACCACCAGGGGACAGCCTTCCTCCGAGGGAGTCCAGAAGAGCGGGGGATGGCAGTCTCGGCCGCAGAAATAATTGACGAGGTCAAGACACGGACCACCTCTTCAATGTCACCCTGTGGAGGAGAAGCAATGGTGGCAGCGGAAGTAAAAGCCAGCCAGTCAGCCCTGTTGAGAGCCCAGCGGGGCAGGCGCCCAGAAGAATGACACTGGGGCAGTGACAAATAGATGGGAAAATGGTCACTACCACACAGGTCAGGATGCACTCTCCAGTGAAGGGATGGGACAAGTCCGGGGCTGCAAAGGCTGCAAAGAGAGAGATCGATGGCTGAGAACAAGCCATGGGCCACACTGAAATGCGTGGGAACACCGGTGTTCAAGAGGCTAAGGTCGAGCTAAGCCAACACATGCTCCACGGCGCGACCGCGGTAATCGGGGACAGTCCCACCCCATAGAGGGTAGTGGGCATTGAAATCGCCCAGAAGCAGCAATGGTGGCGGGAGTTGAGCCAGCAGCGCAGCCAAAACATGTCGGGGGGAGCTGCCCATACGGAGGAACGTAAACAGAGCAAACAGTAATAGCCGGCGAGAGCTCAATCCTGACAGCGACTGCCTCTAAAGGCGTCAGAAGGGGTACTGGCGAGCTACAGACAGAGTGGTGAACAAAGAGGCAAACTCCACCTGAAGCTCGTTGACAGTCAGCGCGGTTCTTATAGTATCCCCGATAACCGCGAAGGGCAGGGGTCCGCATTGCTGGAAACCAAGTTTCCTGAAGAGCAATGCAGAGAACAATGGAAACACTCAATAGCATCCGGAGCTCAGGCAGGTGGCGGAAATAAACGCCGCAATTCCACTGGAGAATGGAAGCAGGAAGGGACCGGGAGGGCGTGAAGGCGACTAAGAGGCAGACGGCGTCGCAGAGTCAACGGCCGCCACTGGGCGAGAGTCAGCTGTGTCCATAGCAGAGGCCCCCAAGGGTTCTGTGAGGGCGAGATCCGTGGCGGAGGCGAGGATCTCCACCTCATCCCCCGAGCCAGAACTATTGACAGCAGGCGGTACTGAAACTGCAGGAGCATCCTTCTTCTTGGACACGTTCCGTTCCTTCTTCTCGCGTCTGTCCTTTGGCTTAGAGGGCTGGGAGAGTTTCTCTGAAGGAGCGTCGGAGGCTGACGACGACGCAGAAGCCCTACGACCAGCATGTGGCGGAACCTTCAGCCTCTGGCTGACATCCGGCGGGGTAGCAGAAGAAACGGAAGAAGGGAGGGCTCCGAGGGACCCCTTCCACGAGAGAGGAACCGACAGAGGCAACGCCGGCGGAGAAGGAGGAGAGGGGGAGTGATCGAGCCCCGTGGTTTTGGAGCAGATTTCATTCCCGAAGCATGTGTGGGGGGAGTGACAGAAGGGGGTTTGGCCCCAACTGCTAAGGGGGCAACAGAGGAAGGTTTGCCCCCACACACGAGGGGGGCAGACAGAGATGTACGACCCCAAGGGCCCACTGAAGGCGGCACAGATGAGGCGACAACTGCCACCCGCGAGGGCGACGATAACGTGGCTGCAGCATAAGAAGTTTGAAGAGGGACAGGATGCAACCTTTGTAATTTCAGTTTTGCCTCACGATAAGTAAGCCGGTCCAGGGTCTTAAATTCCATAATCTTCTGTTCCTTATGAAGAACGGGGCAGTCCGGCGAGCATGGAGAGTGGTGTTCACCACAGTTGACACAGACAGGCGGAGGCGCACATGGAGAATCGGGATGAGAGGGGCGTCCGCAATCTCGACATGTGGCGCTGGATGGGCAACGGGAGGACATATGCCCAAACTTCCAGGACTGGTAGCACCGCATCGGGGGATGGACGTATGGCTTGACGTCACAACGGTAAACCATTACCTTGACCTTCTCAGGCAATTCTGCACCCTCGAAGGCCAAGATAAAGGCACCGGTGGCCACCCTGTTGGTCATGGGTTCTCTGTGTACACGACGGACAAAATGCACACCACGTCGTTCCAAGTCAGCTTTCAGCTCGTCATCGGACTGTAACAAGAGGTCGCGATGGTAAATAATCCCCTGGACAATATTTAAGCTACTGTGGGGAGTGACGGTAACAGGGACGTCTCCCAGCTTATCACATAAGAGCAACGCCCGTGACTGGGCTGGGGGGGACGTCTTAAGGAGGATGGACCCAATCCTCATTTTAGACAACCCCGCCACTTCCCGAAACTTATCCTCCAGGTGTTCCACAAAAACATAGGCTTTGTTGAAAGAAAGGAGTCACCATCAGTCCTGCTGCAGACAAGGTATTGTGGAACATAAGGCTCCAGCTTGGCACTAGATCTGCGTCCCTCCCATGGCGCAGCCAACGAGGGAACGACTGAGGATCATATTGTGCAGCATCAAATTCAAATCTGCCTCGCTTAGAGACGCTGGTGGCAGTGCGACCACCAGCTTGGCGTGATTTATTGCGCATAATTGTGCCACATCCGCCCAGATGCCACCTACTCCGAACGAGGGCTCTCCCCAAGGGCGCCACCCAGCCAAAGCAACAGCTACCTGGCCGATATCCCATTGCCCAGAGTCTCCGTGCCCCACACAAGATGGGCACATATGCCTTGGCATGCATGGGGAGGAAACAGCTCTGGCATCTGTAGTGCGATCCGTGTGTGGTCAGTGAGCTACCACCAAGAGGGTACATGACGACCCCACCACAACGGACTGACTACCGTGCTGGATTTTAGGTGTTGAAAGGGTCCACAGTTGTCGTGGGCGCTAAGAAGGGGATTGCGCACAAGACGAGGAGGCAACCCAGAAGACATAGGGTGTAAATCCCTCCACACGACAATAGATAGCATGCAAGATGGAGGTGCATGATAGACCAATAGAAAAACACCACGTAAGGCGTCCTTCCCCAAATGGCAAGCACTGACAATGGAAATTCTGAAAATGGTAGGTCAAACCCAAGAGGGGACCATCACATAAGGCCGAAACTTTGGAGACTCCTTTTAGTCGCCTCTTACGACAGGCAGGAATACCGCGGGCCTATTCTTACCCCCAAACCCGCAGGGGGGGAGGATGCCATGCTCAGGGTTGTTGACACTTACCGTTTTCTGGAATTGCTGTTCGATGAGCGGCTTACTTGGCTTCCACATATTCGTCAGCTCAAGTGTCAGTGCTGGTAGCATCTGAATGCCCTCCGCTGCCTCAGCAACACAACTTGGGGTGCAGATCATAAAACGCTGCTGCAGCTCTACAAAGCCGTCGTGCTGTCCCGACTGGATTATGGGAGTGTGGTGTATGGCTCGGCGTTGTCCTCTGCATTGCAGCTGATGGACCCCATTCAACACTGTGGGGTTCGACAGGCGACAGGAACGTTCCGCACCAGCACTGTTAATAGCCTCCTTGCTGAAGCTGGCGTTTCTCCACTTCGCATCCGGCGGCAACAACTGTTAGCTAACTATGCTGCACACGTCCATTGTTCGCCCCATCATCCTAACTACCGTCTCCTTTTTGCTAATGCTGCAGTCCATATCCCACACCGGCGGCCGCGATTAGGCCTTACAATTGGGATCCGTGTTTGGTCGGTCCTTCGTGAAAGCGAGTCTTTGTCTCTTCCATCTGCTTTCCAGGTCCGACCACATATACCACCTTGGTGTATTCGTGGGCCGCAGCTTTGACTGGAACTTTTCTGATGGCCAAAAGATTCAGTTCCTCCTGCAGTCTTGCGCCACCAATTCCTTGCTCTCCTAGGCGAATACTATGACTCAGAAGTTAGCTACACCGATGGCTCTATGGTTGATGACTGGGGTATGCTTATGCTCATGCGGACTATGTCGACCAGCGCTCCCTGCCGGAAGGCTGCAGTGTTTACACCGCAGAACTGACAGCCATTTTTCGTGCCCTTGAGCGTATTCGTACCAGCACTGGATAGTCCTTCATCATTTGCAGGCTCTTGACCAGTGGTACCCACGCCATCCCATTGTTGGTGTTATCCAGGAGTCCGTTCACAATCTTGCACAGCGTGGTAGTTTGGTGGTGTTCATATGGACCCCAGGACACGAACTCGCTGACAAGTTAGCCAAAGAGGCTACCTGGATCTCTGAAATGTGTTGCACCGTCGGGTCTTTGGGATGTGGGGAGATGAATAGCGCACTCTGTTTGCACCCAACAAGCTGCGGCAAATAAAGGAGACCACGACTGTGTGGGGTTCCTCCATGTGGGACTCTGGCAGGGATTCTGTTGTTCTGTGTAGGCATTGCATTGGTCACTCTTGGCTGACGAATGGACGTCTGCTGCGTCGAGAGGACCCCTGTCATTGTCGCTGTGGTGCAAACATGACGGTGGCCCATATATTGTTGGAATGTAGTCTTTTAACCGCCCTCAGGCGAACTTTTAATCTCCTGGGTGATTTATCATCTCTTTTAGGTGACAATGTACCTATGGCAGATCGTGTTTTAAGTTTTATTCGAACAAGCGGCTTCGAGTTGGTTTGCTTGAGAGCACAGTTCAAAGTGGGTGGTAAACTCCATCTGAGACTAAATATGACCATTAGACCAATAGTGAACAAGTACCACGAGGAAAGTTGAAAAGAACTTTGAAGAGAGAGTTCAAAAGTACACGAAACCATTCTGGGGTAAACGTGAGAAGTCCGAAAGGTCGAATGGGTGAGATTCACGCACATCTGGCCAGTGGCCTCCGCCTTCGGCATCTGGGCCCGCCCACGCAGAGCAATCCGCGATAGGGTCGTGTCCAGTTGCCTTTCCAGTCGCCACGGTGTGGGGCCGTTCCGGTGTGCGGCGGGCTGCACTTCTCCCTTAGTAGGACGTCGCGACTGCTGGGTGCCGGCCTACGGCCCGGGTGCACAGCCTGTCCGTCCGTGGGCCTCGGCTCGCGTATGTTGGGCAGACCCCAGTGTCCTGGCTGGCTGCTTGGTGGTATATCTGGAGGAGTCGATTCACCCCTTTGGGCGTTCAGGCTATTGGCAATTTGGCAATCACATACAGTTCTTCGCAGATGACGCACCTACTTAGCCCAGCGTAATGAAAGTGAAGGTCTCTCCTGGTGCGGTCTGATGGAGGATGGTGATTCCCCAGCCTTCACGGGGCAGTGGCCACTGCACTCCCGGTGGGTCTCGTCCTCTTGGCGAGGTTAGGCGCACCTAGAGCGTACGTTTTGCTACCCGAATGGCGGTGAACAAATGTTTAAGCTACGTTGGGACAGGGGAAGTAAGTGTTTGCAGAATACTGAAAGTGTTGGCGTTAAAAAAGGTTTGTGCCAGGTGGGTTCCCAGCATGTTCACAGTGGCTCACAAAGAAACAAGAAAAACGGTGTGTAGCGAACTTTTGGAACAGTACCAGAGTGGTGGAGACGAATTTCTTCAAAGAATTGTGAGAAGTGATGAAACATGGCCCCATCATTTTTCAGTAGAGATGAAGGGGCATGTCAGAACAAAGTCAGGGGAAACCCTGATGGAGGTCCGTAGCGATTTTGATGTGCAAATCGATCGTTGGAGCTGGGTATAGGGGCGAAAGGCTAATCGAACCATATAGTAGCTGGTCCCCTCCAAAGTTTCCCTCAGGATAGCTGTTGTTCGTATGAGTCTCATCTGGTAAGGCGAATGTTTAGAGGCGTTGGGGCCGAAACGAGCGCAACCTATTCTCAAACTTTAAATGGGTGAGATCTCCGGCTTGCTTGACATGCTGAAGCCATGAGCCATCGATTCGGATGGGAGTACCACGTGGGCCACTTTTAGTAAGCATAATTGGTGCTGTAGGTTGAACCAAACGCCGAGTTAAGGCACCCGAATCGACGCTCATGGGAAACCATGGAAGGCGTTGGTTGCTTAAGACAGCAGGACGGTGGCCATGGAAGTCGGAATCAGCTAATTAGTGTGTAATAACTCACCTGCCAAAGTAACTAGTCCTGAAAATGGATGGCGCTGAAGCATTGTGCTTATACTCGGCTATCAGTCTGGCAGTCATGGTCAGTCCTTGTGCCTGGCTACGAAGCCGTGACTAGTAGTAGGGTCGCGGTCGTGGCTGCAGAGGGGTCTGGGTGTGAGCCTGCCTGGAGCCGCCGTCGGTGCAGATCTTGGTGGTAATAGCAAATACTCCAGCATGGGCCTGGAGGGCTGACGCGGACGATAGGTTTCATGTGAACAGCCGTTGGACACGTGTGAGTCAATCCTAAGTCATAGGAGGAATCCGATGTTGATGGGGGCCATCATAGCATGATGAACTTTGTGATGGCCCCCATTGCGCAAAAGGGAAACAAGTTCCTATTTCGGAACACGGCAGTGGAACTGATGCAAGTTGAGCAACTCTTTTAGAGATGCTCGTCAGGGTAACCCAAAAGGAGCTGGATACACTATCGGGAGATTGAGGAAGAGTTTTCTTTTCTGCATGTGGGTTCGAGTCCCCTGGAATCCTCTAGCAGGGAGATAGGGTTTGGAACGTTAAGAGCACCGCAGTTACATCAGTGTCCCGATCTCCCCCTCAGACCTTGAAAATCCGGGAGAGGTACGCACCCATATCCATAGCAGGTCTCCAAGGTGAAGAACCTCTTTTCGATAGAATAATGTAGGTAAGGGAAGTCGGCAAATATGGATCTGTAACTTAGGGATAAGGATTGGCTGTGAGGATTAGAGCGTGTCAGTCTTGGTCGGGATGTGTGTGAGCGCTAATGTGCCGGGCCTGGGCGAGGTGAGTGCCATAGGGTTGCGGATAAGAGCAGGCGTTTACTGGGGGCGTGGTCTGCTCTCGCAGTTGGTCGAGCTCGTGCTGGCCGGTGGTGCAGGATCTGTGCGCCTGCGCGGCATTCACGTCCTGGTGCTTCAACCTGTGTGCAGGATCCGAGGTTGGTCCCATGCCTTGGCCTCCCACAGCTTGCTTGCTGCGAGGCCGCATCCGCATTATTGTGCTCCTCCAGGAAAGTGCTGGTGTGCGGGTTCCCTTCGGCCGCCATTCAATGATCAACTCAGAACTGGCACAGACTGGGAGAATCCGACTGTCTAATTAAAACACTTAGGCCCTAGTGGGTGTTGACGCTATGTGATTCCTCCCCAGTTCTCTGAATGTCAACGTGAAGAAATTCACCAAGTGCACAGCGGGAGTAACTATGACCCTTAAGACGTCTGCCCAAACACCAGGACAACATAGCTGGGTCGACAATCCACAACTAGCTATTACAGGCCGTGACTTTATGTCCTGCATCCATACCAGGATCAACGCCCATCTAACCCGGGCAAGGTTGCAGCGAGGAATGCGCTGATGACACTAACTGCCGGGCTGGCTGCATCGCTAAGGAAACTGCAAATCACGTTGTCCAGCACTGCTTCAGGGGTCACGACGCCCGAATGAAGCGACACAACGCCCTTGCGTCCTACATCTCTCAGGTATTTCGTCTCAGGGGCTTCGACGTGCATCAAGAACCCCACCTCGGGACATCCGAGGGACTGAAGAAGCTGGACATCGTGGCAGTTCATGGCGATGCAGCCCATATCATCGATGCCCAGGTGGTTTGCGTCAACCTTGACATCGATGATTGTCACCAGCAGAAGGTTGCAGTCTACAATAGAGAATTTGTCCACCAGGCAAATAGGAGCCAGACCCCTGAAGTCGAAAACATCACCACCTCTTCAGCTACCATCTCATGTAGGGGAGTGTGGTCACCCACCTCTGCGTCAGCTGGGATTCAAGAACCACCACTTCGCGATGATGGCTACGCAGGTACTCATTGGAACTACGGTGGCAGCACGGCGGTTTGACACTATGACTGCCATAAGGTGCGCAATGGATTAACGAGAGACCCGCTGTCCGTATCAAGACGGCGGGTGATGTAGCAGTGTGTTTTCGTCGGCTCGGTTTTTGCATGCGAATTTCCTATGAAAAATAGGTGCTGCATATTTTGGAGTGTCTAAAAACAGCATTGAACAGTTTCTAATTTGTAAATCTGTATCTTCCTCGCCGTGTTGCGTCATGAGTGTTGTGAATTATGTGATAACTTCAGTACACTTAGGTTAACATTGTCCCTCCAATGTTGGTTTATATTTGGTGCTTGAAATCAATCGGGTGTGAAAATTTAAAGTGGCACATGATCTAATTATCGATCAGTTACGATTTTTCAGATTCATTTCTGGTCATTTTCTTTGTCAATTTTCATCGCTAGTACTGTGGAACAATTATAACCTACAATTTCGTTTTAAATTCATCAAATTAGCAAATAATTCAGTTAGCGGTTATATTAAAAACTTAATCACATTGTTAACCGGTTTGTGATTGAAGTGTATGCTTTAGTTGTCAATCATCATCAAACTGTGTGTAAATATTGTGGTACAACAATAGAACTACGAACGATACTAGCGCACAAACAAATTATTTAACTGAGAAAATTGGAAAGGTATTATTATTAAAACAAGGGGAAATGTCTTACAGTAGGTCGTTAAATCAATGATGGTCATTGAGTATATTTCTATTTCTAGTGATATCTGAAAACTGTGTCTAGAAACTGTGGTATTCAGATCGAAGTAAGGTCGTGGTACATAAATCGAACTATGACTGTTATGGAGGGAACACGTTGTAGCTGTTGAAACTGAAGTGTTTCTCCTTGTATCTTTGACAAGGATATTACATCTTTGGTGGTTGCAGGAACATAAACATCAAATAAAAGGGATCAGTAAGACACTTAAATATTCTGACGATGTCTCCATCGAATGTTTATTGTTGTGTGTGATCCGAGTGCTAAATCTTCATATGATGTTTTTGTCTGCAGCATAGCGACAGATCAACAGTCAACGCCTCGAATTGTAAGTAAAAATCTTTCATTATGCATGAACAGTCGAGTAGTCGCATGAGTAAATCTGAAGTATCATAAGTAGAGGAGGAGTGTACTGAAACTGAACCACAGGATATTATCGACTTTTTTGAGGATATCACTCAATATTTCTCTAAGGAATTAGGACCTAAGAGAGTTCCGCAACAGGTAGTGCAAACTTTCAGACAGAAATTTACAAAATGGGCTTTCTATCAAACGAAACTTACTGGTCAAATTGAAGAATTGCGGGCAGAAAACAGTAGACTTCAAGAAGAACTGAGTAAGTTTGAACTCCCAGTCTTTGCAGGACGGATTGAACTACTAGAAATAGAAAACAAGAAACTGAGAGAAAGTCAAACGGTTCCTCCAGTAACGTACGCAGCAGTTGCTACTAGTGAGGGTAAAATATCTAAAAAAAAAAAAAAAAAGAAACACGCTATTGTAGCGAAAATCAACAAAAATAACTACAAAGCAAGTTAATGCCGTTTTTATACGAGCAAATGATAATAGTGATGTGAAGACTGCCAAGGAGAAGATAACAACTGCTATCAATCCTAAGCGACATAGGCTTCGGTTCAAAGCAGTGAGAACCACAATTAATGGGTTTGTTGTCGAGACAGAGCCTCAGGGTGAACAAAAGAGATTAATCGAAAGAGTAAATACCATACCTAGCATTTAGTGTGAGCCACCAACGAAAAAGAGCCCCTTGGTAATACTACATTATGAGCCTGAGGAGTTAAATGCGACTGAGCTTTTGGAAGAGATTTATGAGTTGAATTTGTCTGAGGATATTAGTAGGGAGAATTTTGAGCAAGAGATGAATCCGAGGTTTAGGAGAGGTGCAAAAGACAAGCCGGTAGTAAATCACGTTTTTGAAGTAACACCTAGACTGAGAAACGTCCTTCTGGTCAAATCACGTATTTTTTTGAATTTCGTGCACTGAATCCTCATGATTACTTGCTGGTCCAGTGCAACGATTTGGCCCACTCATCGAAAATTTGTTTAAATAAACAAACATGTTCACCGTGGTTCTGAGGGACACCTTAAGGCTGAATGTCCCAAGAAAGATCAGAAAGCCGTTTGTATACCCTGTGCGAGAAGGAAGAGAGTGTGTAGTAATCTGGCAACTGACTGCGCAATCTATCAAATGATGCTGGAACGTATGATTGCACAAACTGATTATGGACAGTGATGTGAAGTCAGGTATCATGAGTGCAACCAACAATTCAAATAGTGAATATGTTAGAGAAAGGTGGTGAAGCGCAGTAAGTTAAAAAGAAAGATACCTTCTACGAGAGCAAGGAACTGACGGAGGACAATGGAATGGCGGTGACAGATAGGTCTAAATAAACTTATACATGCAAAATCCTCTAATTTGGAACAGATGGCTTATCCCCTGCAGAACTGTGATGAGATTGAAGCATACTATCATGAAAATATAGACTATATAGACAATATGGTTGAAAGTAGGCAAATCCACCCAGAAGTAGGTAAACAGCTTCGGAGAAACATGTTCCACTGGGCAGTCTTCCAAAGTTAGTTGATGCCTAGAATTGATGAATTAGAATCGGAAAGTGTTAGTACATGTGATGACGAAGCAGTGCCTGCACCTGAAGTCTCTGATGTGGGTGATATGGTGGCATCCAGTTCTGAAATATATGATACTAAAATTTTGCCAAGCAGCTGTAAACCTGTAATATTTGTTAGAAGTGAACAATAACAGGTTTAGAACCTAGGAATGAAGATACAATACTAAATGAAAGAGTTGAGCAGGTGAAACAACCAGTAAATTCTGCACATGTTTCTTCCATGGTATCGAATTTTAGTAAATTGAACCACACTTCAAGTGATATTGAAGCTTGTGTACTTGATAGACGATAAAAATGTAGTAGAAGTGAAAGTTCCTGTTAGTAAAGGGAAGTTAGACGGTGAAATTAGGATAAATAGTGATTAGGCCACAACTCTACGCAAAGTAGATGTCTGTGCAACGCCTCCAAAAACAACACGGGAATTATATAGTAACATGGAGCATAACTTAAGGTTAAGTAAACTTGAGGATACAAACATCTTAAAGGTTACTCTTTGGTACATTGTAAAAAATCCACGTTCTCTAGGAGATACTATAACATTCCCAACTGCAGAGGAGGTCGATGGAATCGTTTTAAAAAGCAATAATCTTCCAACAGATGTAGATTTAATGGAGCAGGTTTACAATTGCAGGCAAGAAAAATTTGCCTTAGAGCGTCCTTTCCTTATAAAGGCTTTGTAAAAGCGTATGGGCATGTCTACTTCGATTGCTCTCTGCCAACATCAAAAAGCTACGTTTGTACCAGAAAGCCATAACATGAAAATTATGCAGATAAATGCTATGAGAAGCGAGCTAGTCATGGCTGAGCTGCAGAGGGTAGCTGAGGAGATGAAGGTCGACATGATATGTATTCAGGAGCCACATACAAGAAATGGCAAAATTACTCACTTCGATCCTACTGTAATAGCAGTATCTGGCTCTGGAGTACATTTATCTGTGATAATAGTTCTAAACCGATCAATAGTGATCACAAAAGTAGCTCAGTTGTGTGATGAACTGCAGATGCAAACGCTAAGGCTACTGTTTGGCATAGTAATGATACAGATAAACGAGGTCAAAAACTGTTAGAAGTAATTGCTGAAATGGATCTCTTTGTAGTTAATAAACCTGTACAACTTTGTACCTTTGAAAATAGTGTGGAGGCATAAACAAACATAGATGTGACGATAGTAAATACAGCTGCTATGTTTGAAGTTTGTGAATGGACTGTTCAACAACACTGTACAACTAGCAATTACAATACAATATTTGTAGATGTTACTTCCCAGAATATAAGTAGGCAATGTGTAGATCCAGAACCAGTCATAAAACTGGACATTAAACTCGCAAATTGGAATACGATGAGGGAAGCACAACGAGAAGTGATACGAATGTCGGTGTCGGGTGGGTGACGTGCGGTGGTCGTGGTGCCCGTCAGGCAATGGTACGTTTTCGTCCGCCCCACCGACACGTGGTAACATAGCGTACACCACAGTACAGTGAACTACAATACCATTCGACTACGAATGTGCAATAAAATATAATAACACATGACGTCTTGCAAGAAAATAGACTTGGGATAGGGTGTGTTGTTGGCAAGTCCACCGGGCGGCTAGTGTGTGTGGTGATAAGTCCAAAGGAGAGGAGACGCTGTGGGACGCGTCAAGATAGACGACGGTGTGTCGAGGTATTGTGCGGCTACACAACAAACGTAATAGAAAGGAAACGCAGTACTGTCTGCACATTTGTAAGCACATAAGCGACATCACAAAAGAAATAAACAACACACAAACAAAAAATGAAATGAATAAGCTGGCCGGAGTGGCCATGCGGTTCTGGGTGCTACAGTCTGGAACCGAGCGACCGCTATGATCGCAGGCTCGAATCCTGCCTCGGGCATGGATGTGTGTGATGTCCTTAGGTTAGTTAGGTTTAATTAGTTCTAAGTTCTAGGCGACTGATGACCTCAGAAGTTAAGTCGCATAGTGCTCAGAGCCATTTTGAAATAAATAAATCAACCAAATAGATAACAGCAATAAATAAATGACATATAAATAATGAGATAATGGTCGCATGAAACCGACGTATGTTACATATACAACGCATTCGCGCGCGCCCTCTCGTAGTCAGCACATCAGCATCCACAATAAACTTCCCAAAAACAGACGATACCGCCATCTGTGAAATACCCACGCCATTCACACGCCTATTTCGTGACGACACCATACTGCCATCTATCGGACTCTGACGCAACGACGTCGACAAGGCCACCCACAGGCACAATAAAGCCATACATGAGAATCTGACTAAACTACATTCACATGTAGCCCAGAAACGACATTTCCACCTATAGGAATCCTACGGAAGAACGCCCACCATGCTGCCGAAACACAGTATCCCCATCTATGAAAATGCAATGGAACCATATGCAATACCTCCATCTACGAGAATCTGACAACACTACGTCCACCTTGTCGAGCGCACCACACAAAATACCGCCATCTGTAGGTCTCCCACAACATGATCTCCTCCAAGGACGATACTGCCATCCATGAGACGCCAATCCGACTACGACATCGATGAGGCCCTCAGTGCCCATTTTCTGACCCCACCCACAATGCCTGCTTCATCTGTCCACTACAGGCGCCCCAATTCCAGTGCCCACGCCGTCACAAAGTGATCGACTGTCAATCACTCCACCTGCCCCCTTGCATGCCCCACCCCCACCACCTAACTCGCAACTCCAGCGGATGCATGGCGGAATTTTCCCGCACTCCTAAGTAGCAGTCCACCCCTATACCTTAATTTTCATGAAGAATGATATCCCATATATCAAAGTCGTTGCTTATTGCTTATGCAGATGATCTCGTAATTCTAGTGGAAGGTGACACTCGCATTGTGATCGAAGACCGATCATGACTGGCTATTGGTCTGTTAACAGATTGCTGTGAGAAGACTAAAATGTCTATTGCACCACAAAAATCGCAATACATGCTCTTAGAGGCAAGTTAAATAGGGACCCAACAGTTAGAATTAATGGCCAGGCAGTGTCGCGACAGAGATATGCCTGTTACCTAGGGGTCTATCTAGATGAGAATTGGAGTTTCATTCCGCATATTGAGCAAATAGCGACAAAGTCCTTGGCTCTGTTCAATAAGATAATATCAATTGGACAAAGAAGATTTCATTTGCTGTCAAAAGCAATAAACATCTACCACAACAGTATATTGGCACCAATAGTAGGGCACGCATCCAGTGTGTGGGCCCACAGGCTAGTTCTGGTGCGGCCTGCCGCTGCTGTCAGGTGAATACAGAGGAACGTTCTGTTGAGATGCATTGGTGCATTCAACACAAGTCCAACAGATGCACTATTGGTCATGATGGGTCTATGTCCACTAGACCTAATAACAAGGCAGCACGCAGCCTCCTACTGGTTGCGCAAACAGAACATCGACATGGTACAAAATATAATGGGCATTCCTCTGGTAAGCGTCAAAGCCATCTGTGGAAAAGTGCTTGACATTTGGCAGGACGAATGGGATGGATCCAGTACAGGCCGTAGAGTCCACGGGTTTCTACCCACAGTAAGGGGAAGACAACATAATGAAGCCCTCACAGGGCCTAGTTCACTTCCTTACAGGACACAGCCCCTATCCCACGTACCTGCATAAAACAGGGAAAAGGCCAACACTGGAGTGTGACTGTGGTGCCCACGAAGGATCGCCAGAACAAACAGTGTTTGAGTGCCCAATATACGAACAGGCTGTCTCAGTGGAGAGGAAGCTTCTGCCAACAAGAAATATTAACGAAATATTGACAAGAAGCGAACTGTTCAGCAATTTCGCAAAATTGGTAAACAAAATCTCAAGGGAGGCCCAGCGAGCCTACCTTGGGAGAGAGTAAATGCGCTTCAGATCTAATGCGCCATTGTAAATATGTAAATACTACATTTGTTTAAGTCTTTGATCCATAGTAGCTAGTAGTTTTAGTTAGATCAGTATGGTGGTGGGAGGAATAAAAGAGTAGTATAAATGGAGTGGTTTCTCTAGTAGTAGCAGCCCGCCTCCATGTGGCTAGGGATGGGCAACTCTCTGGCAGGATTCCAGAGAGGCTAAGAGGCCAATCATTCACATATAGCAAAGCTGCTTAATAAATAGATTGTATGCATGCATTAATAAACCACTCCTGCAGTGCTAATAGCAGAGATAGTTAGTCTTAATACACCTACTCAAAAGTGTCAGAAAGTGTGTTACTTACGTTTCATAAATTCTGAAAAAAAAATTCTGTCCCTATACCGTCCCGCACTGGCCCACCATGAATTATGAAAAGTAGTAGGTGAGACGTGGTCAGTCATGATCCCCCAGTTTGTGTGGAGACCCTCTGGGGAATGTAACTTGGGCTTGAGTGCCACACCATCTCGTTGATGTAAAACTCCACATATAAGCCCTGGACTGACTCCTTAACACCCTCGAGGCTACTTTGATAGGTGAGTGTTGTTGTGTCAAGGTAGAACGTAAAACTCCCGTCATGGCAGGACGTTAAATGCCCCCAACCCAAGCGAAAGCAAAGGGTGCATGGCGCAGGGGAAATAGGGTTACGAGAGACATATCAACTGTCTCTTTTCAGTTGAGTGCAGTGGCCGGGCGAGGGGATGAGGGTAAGTCATGTAAAACCCAGCTTGCGCTGTTCGTCCACGAGCGCCATAGACACGGATTCACAGGTAGATGCCGTGTTTCTTGACTTCCGCAAGGCGTTCGATACAGTTCCCCACAGTCGTTTAATTAACAAAGTAAGAGCATATGGACTATCAGACCAATTGTGTGATTGGATTGAGGAGTTCCTAGATAACAGAACGTAGCATGTTATTCTCAATGGACAGCAGTCTTCCGATGTAAGAGTGATTTCAGGTGTGCCACAGAGGAGTGTCATAGGACCGTTGCTATTCACAATATACATAAAGACTTGGTGGATGACATCGGAAGTTCAATGAGGCTTTTTACAGATGATGCTGTGGTGTATCGAGAGGTTGTAACAATGGAAAATTGTACTGAAATGCAGGAGGATCTGCAGCGAATTGTCGCTTGGTGCAGGGAATGGCAATTGAATCTTAATGTAGACAAGTGTAATCTGCTGCGAATACATAGAAAGATAGATCCCTTATCATTTAGCTACAAAACAGCAGGTCGGCAACTGGAAGCAGTTAATTCCATAAATTATCTGGGAGTAAGCATTAGGAGTGATTTAAAATGGGATTATCATATAAAGTTGATTGTCGGTAAAGCAGATGCCAGACTGAGATTCATTGGAAGAATCCTAAGGAAATGCAATCGGAAAACAAAGGAAGTAGGTTACAGTACGCTTGTTCGCCCACTACTTGAATACTGCTAAGAAGTGCGGGATCTGTAAAATATAGGGTTGATAGAGGAGGTGTAGAAGATCCAACGGAGAGCAGCGCGCTTCGTTACAGCATCATTTAGTAATCGCGAAAGCGTTACGGAGATGATAGATAAACTCCAATGGAAGACTCTGCTGGAGAGACGCTCAGCAGCTCGGTACTGGATTTTGTTAAAGTTTCGATAACATACCTTCACCGAAGAGTCAAGCAGTATTTTGCTCCCTCCTACGTATATCTCGCGAAGAGACCATGAGGATAAAATCAGAGAGATTAGAGCCCACACAGAAGCATACCGACAATCCTTCTTTCCACAAACAATACGAGACTGGAATAGAAGGGAAAGTTGATAGAGGTACTCAGGGTACCCTCCGCCACACACCGTCAGGTGGCTTACGGAGTACGAATGTAGATGTAGAAGTCTAACGACGATCCTGGAAGCCTGCACTCTGGCCGCCGCCTCACGTCCTGGATGACGTTAAAAGTCCCTGCAGTGCCTACTGGACATCTGCGCCCGTTTCCGTCAGCTGTGCCTGCCTGGGAGGGATGGTTGGTTAATTGATTTGTGGGATTAAATGGACCAGACTGCTACGGTCATCGGTCCCTTGTTCCAAATACTAAAAACAAAAAATAAAAACGATCAACAGAATAGATGACAGATGACACAGAACAAGAGAAACTTAGACAAAGACCAGCCAAGACGAACTAAAATCATACAGAGTGTGACAGTGGTTGGCCGACCATAGAAACAAAGAATGAAAAGCCAACCAGCGAGAAACACATTAAAATATCAGACTAAACTCGTAGACCATAGGCCAGAATCAACACAAAAGAACATAACAAACACTCAGATTAAATGATAAAAACCCCCAGCCCGAATAAAACGTAAAACTAAACCAGCCATAGCAGGGTCGTCAGTTAAAAGGGCAGGGAGCGTATTAGGCAGCGCAAAGGTCTGTCTGAGCACGGTTAAAAGTGGGCAGCCCAATAAAATGTGGGCTACTGTCAAAGCCGCCCCGCAGCAACATAGAGGATGGTCCTCCTGGCGCAGTAGATAACTGTGTGTCAGCCGGGAGTGACCAATGCAGAGCCGGCAAAAGACGACAGAGTCCCTGCGAGCCACTCGCAGGGATGACCGCCACAGAGCTGTCGTCTCCTGACAGCACGAAGTTTATTACGCGTGGTCAGTTCGCGCCACTCATCGTCCCATAGCGCAAAAACTTTGCGGCGTAAGGCTGCCCTCAAATCAGTCTCTGGGAGGCCAATGTCCAGAGGTGGTTTACTGGTGGCCTCTTTCGCCAGGCGGTCAACATTTTCATTGCTGGGTATCCCAACATGGGCTGGGGTCACACAAAGACCACAGAGCGGCTGCAATGGGCAAGAGTATGCAGGGACTCCTGAATAGCCATCACCAGACGAGAACGAGGGAAACACTAGTCGAGAGCTCGTAAACAGCTCAGGGAATCGCTACAGATACCGAAGGACTCACCTGAGCAGGAGTGGATACACTCTAGGGCTCGAAAGATGGCGACCAGCTCAGCAATGTAAACGATGCAGCCAGCTGGCAAGGAACGTTGTTCGGAATGGTCCCCTAGAGTGAGCGCATAACCGACATGACCAGCAACCATCGAATCGTCAGTGTAAACAATGCCAGAGCCCTGATAGATTGTGAGGATGGAAAGAAAGTGGCAGCGGAAGGCCTCTGGAGGGACTGAGGCACACACCACGGGAGTGCACGCACAGGTGCCCAGAAAGGAGTCGGAAGAGGTAAAGCCCCAAGTCCGGAGAGAAGCCCTCGGATGCGGACCACGATCGTAGATCCAGCACTGGGCCAACGTTCTGGAAAATGTACGTGCGACTGTGGTAATAGCAGCCAATAGTTAGGATGCCTGGGTAAGCTGAAAACATGGGCAGCATAAGCGGCCAGCAAACGTTGGCGCCATAACCGCAGGGCAGGGACACCTGCCTTCACTAGTATGCTGATCACAGAGCTGGTACAGAAGGCACCATTGGAAGGGCGTATCCCGCTGTGGAGAATTGGGTCCAGCACCCGCAACGCAGATGGGGATGCTGAGCCATAAGCCAGGCTCCCAGACGGGACTGGATTAACGCCTGGTAGAGCCGGAACAGGGTAGACCGGATGGGGCCCCAGCGGGTGTGGCTGAAGCATCTCAGAGCATTTAGATGCCGCCAATACATGTTTAAGCTGCCGAATATGAGGCAGCCAAGTCAACCGGGTAACAAAAACTACACCCAAAAACCTGTAGGTCTCCGCCACAGCAAGACGTTCGTCGTCAAGATATAGTCGTGCCTCAAGATGGAGTGTCTGGCGCCGGCAGAAATGCATAATGAGGGTCTTGGCAGCCGAAAACGGAAAACCATGCGCTACAGCTCAATACTGCGCCTTGCGGACTGCGCCCTGTAGCTGACGTTCAGCAGCTGCAATGCCAATAGAGCTGTAGTAAAGGCAAAAGTCGTCAGCATACAGGGAAGCGGAGACAGAATTTCCCACCGCTGCAGCGAGCCCGTTTACTGCGTTTAAATACAGGCTGACACTGAGGATAGATCCCTGTGGTACTCCGTACTCCTGGACACTGGATGAACTATGGGAGGCCGCGACTTGCACGCGAAAGGTACGATACGATAGAAAATTTCTGATAAAGATTCACAGAGGGCCCCGAAGACCCTACCCATGAAGTGTAGAAAGTATGTGATGACGCCATGTTGTATCGTACTCCTTCCGCATGTTTAAAAAGACAGCGACCAGGTGCTGACGACGGGCAAAGGCAGTATGGATGTCCGACTCCAGGCTCACTAGATTCTCGGCGGCAGAGCGGCCTTACGCAACCTACCCTGAGATGGAACCAGAAGGCCCCGAGACTCCAGTACCAAGTTCAACCGCCGGCTCACCATCCGTTCAAGCAACTTGCAAATAAAGTTGGTGAGGCTAATGGGACGGTTGCTGTCCACCTTCTGTCCCGCCATTACGACGGAATCTCACCCTTGACGCAAATACGGTTGTAAAGGTCGAGGAGCTGTCGTTGGTAGTCCACTGAAAGGTGTTCCAGCATCTGACAGTGGAAGCTATCTGGCCCAGGAGCGGTATCAGGACAAGCAGCGAGGGCACTGTGAAATTCCCACTCACTGAATGGAACATTGTAGGATTCCGAACGGTGGGTTCGAAAAGAAAGGCTCCGACGTTCCATCCGCTCTTTAATGGAGCGGAAGGCTAGTGAGTAACTGGAAGAAGCGGAACTCAGAGCAAAATTCTCTGCCAAGCTGTTGTTAATTTCGTCGGAGTCTGTACAAACTGCTCCATTCAGTGAGAGCGCAGGGATGCTGACAGGGGTCCGATAGCCATAGAGCCGCCGGAACTTGGCCCAGACCTGCGATGGGTCCCCCTGAGGGTTCGGGGATTAGAATAGGTCCGCGGTATTCCTGCCTGTCGTAAGAGGCGACTAAAAGGAGTCTCAAACTTTTCAGCCTTATTTGATGGTCCCCTGTTGGGTTTGACCTCCAGCTCTCAAAATTTTCTGAAGAGAGTGCCGACTAGGGAAGGGCGCCTTACTTGGTACATTGTGTCCATCTTGCGATCAGACCTTTCGCCAGCTTATACACCGTTGAATTGCAGTCCTGTCTGCTCTCCATCTCTTGGGTATGACTCTGTTTCTGCGTGCAGATTACACGTTGCACTATGCAGTGCCTCTTTCTGCACTGACGGCGACCATGGACCACATGTTACCTAACATCCAGCACGGCTGCCATGTACCCTGTTGGTTGTAGCCCCCTGACAACACAGGGATCACTCTACTGATGCTTGCGTCGTTAACTCGCCACGTATGCCAAGGAGTAGATGCCTATCCTCCTGGGGTATCGGGACTCCCGGCAACGGCCATCCTGCCAGTTGGCTCTTTCCGTGGCTGGGTGGCGCCTGTGGGGAGGGCCCTTAGTCGGAGTAGGTGGTATCAGGGCGGATGACTCGCAATCAAGCGTGGTACATCGTCTCTCGCTGGTGGCCAGCCATCGGCAGTCTCTAAGCGTTCTCGGGCTCAGTTTAACGCTCAGAAGAACGATCCGAAAACGTTCCCCTCCCTGGCCACACCATGGGAGGAACGTCTCAGGATGGCAGCAGCAGTTATTCGCCTGGATTCTTAGTTTGTTCGAGAGCTGATGGGGAGTCTTTTCTCTCCACAAAGCCTCACTTCTTCGTCGAGCATTTAGAGGACAAGTTTGGGGAGGTGGAGGGCTTGTCAAAAATGCGCTCTGGGTCAGTCCTGATACAAAGGGCATCCTCTGAACAGTCACGACAGTTACTCGCTCGTGACAAGTTGGGGGATGTTGCCGTTACGATCACACCCCATAAGAGTTTAAATATGGTCCAGGGAGTTATTTACCATAGGGATCTTCTTTTGCAGTCTGATGAAGAGCTGCTCGCCAATTTATAGCGCCGAGGTGTACATTTCGTCTGGCGCGTCCATCAGGGTCCAAAGGAAAATCAGATTGGTACTGGTGCCTTCATCTTGGCCTTCGAAGGGGATACATACCGGAAAAGGTCAAGGTGATGGTCTACTGGTGTGACATGAAGCCCTATATCCCTCCCCCAATGTGGTGCTTTTAAGTGCTGGAAGTTCGGCCATATGTCTTCTCGCTGCACTTCCAGCTTCGCATGTCGAGATTGTGGCCGCCCATCACATCCCAATACTCCATGTGCCCCGCCTCCCATCTGTGTCAACTGCGGGGAGCACCATTCACCTTGCTCGCCAGACTGCCGAATTTTCCAGAAAGAGCGTAAAACCACGGAATACAAGACCCTGGACCGACTGACCTATACTGAGGCCAAAAGGAAATACGGCCGACTCCATCCTGTGAGAATGACATCTTCCTACATTGCTGCTACAACACTTGTGCTAGCCCCATCATTTTCGCGAATTCCATCCGGATCGACGAGTAGTACAACGCCTCCTGCCCCCTTGCGAGTGGGGGCTCTTCCCATTGGGTTCCTCCTGCGTCACCTACCTCAGGAGCAACACCATTCTAAGCCGGAGAAGTGTCCAACTTCTTTGGCTTCAAACCCTCGCAAGGGGTCCCTTGGGTCCCTTCCTTCCCAGGTTTCCGCCAGCGAGAAGGCTGACGACCGACAGTGGCGTAAGTGCCCACAATCAGATGGTTGCAGGGCTTCATGATCCTCATCCGTCCCGGAGACTGAATTGGTGAAGCCCTCCCAGCCAGTGCGACCCAAAAACGGGGTGAGAACCCAAGAAGAAGATCTCTCAGCCCAAGGAACTCGCGGTGGCAGCCATCCCACCGCAATCTTCCAGCTCTGTGTCTGAGGATGAGGTGGAGATTCGGGCTTCCTCTGAGAACCTCGATCTCTCTGGTTCCTCAGACGCCATGGAAAGCACTATCACAGGTGCTCAATCAGAGGCAGCAGGTGACCCAGCTGTGTAATCCTCCTTCCCAGCCCCATCACGTCTTTCGCAGCCATGGACATCACCATGCTCCAGTGGAACTGCAGCGGTTTCTTCCACCATCTAGCTGAGCTCTGCCAACTTTTTAGCCTTCACCCTTTCCTCTGCATTGCTCTGCAGGAAACTTGGTTTCCACCAATGCAAACCCCCGACCTCCGTGGCTATCGGGGTTATTATAAGAACTGAGCAGCTTATGAAAGGGTGTCTGGTGGCGTCTGCATATATGTCCTGAACTCTCATCACAGCGAGTCTGTTCCTCACCAAACACCTTTAGAGGCTGTCGCTGTTCGGGTGTGGACGCCACAGTCTGTTACCATCTGCAGTCTTTACCTTCCACCGGATGGTGATGTCGCGCAGCATGTCCTGGCTGCTCTGATAGCCCAATTGCCGCCACCTTCCTTGTTACTGGGCGACTTTAACGTCCGCAACCATCTGTGGGGTGGGTCAGTGGCAACAGGTCGAGGCGCCATCATTGAGCATTTATAGGTGCAGCTCGATCTCTCGATATTAAATGATGGTGCCTTCACAAACTTCAGTGTGGTTCATGGCACATACTCCGCCATTGACCTGTCGATCTGTAGCCCTAGCCTCTTACCGTCTGTTCAATGGAGAGTGCATGACGACCTGTGTGGTAGTGACCACTTTCCGATCTTTCTGTCACTGCCACAGCGTCAATCTTCTGGGCGCCCTAGCATATGGGCTCTGAATAAGGCGACTGGGACTTGTTCTCCTCCACTGCCACTATTGAGCCTCTCTCTAACGATGACATTGATGCAGTGGTTCAATCGGTCACCACCGGCATCATTACTACCGCCGAATCTGCCATTCCCTGTTCTTCTGGGTCCCCTCGGCGGCGCACTGTGCCTTGGTGGTCGCCTGAGGTCGCTGAAGCGATTAAAGCTCGTCGGTGGGCGCTCCAGCGTCACAAGCGACATCTCTCAATTCAACACTTTATCGCCTTCAAACGGCTGCGTGCACGAGCCCGCCACATTATCCGCCAACGCAAGCAGGAGTGCTGGGAGCGGTATGTGTCCAACATTGGCCTCCATGTCACTCCATCTCAAGTCTGGGCCAAGATTCGACGCCTCTATGGCTATCGGACCCCTGTCAGCGTCCCTGCGCTCTGACTAAATGGAGCAGTTTGTACTGACTCCGATGTCATTGCAAAGCGCTTGGCAGAGCACTTTGCCCTGAATTCCGCTTCTGCCAACTACCCCTTGGGCTTCCGCTCCATTAAAGAGCGATAGAACGTCGGAGTCTTTCTTTTCGCGCCCACCATCCTGAATTGTACAATGTTCCACTCAGTGAGTGGGAATTTCGCAGTGCCCTCGCCGCTTGTCCTGATACCGCTACTGGGCCATATAGCATCCACTCTCAGATGCTGAAACACTTTTCAGTGGACTGCCAGAGACGCCTCTTCGACCTTTACAACCGCATTTTCGTCGAGGGTGAGTTTCCGTCGCAATGGCGGGAAAGTCTTGTGGTCCCCATTCTGAAACCGGGGAAGAACCCTTTAGAGGTGGACAGCTACCGTCCCATTAGCCTCATCAACGTTCTTTGCAAGTTGCTTGAACGGATGATGAGCCAGCTCTTGAATTGGGTACTGGAGTCTCGGGGCCTTCTGGCTCCATCTCAGAGTGGGTTTCGTAAAGGCCGCTCTGCCGCCGACAATCTGGTGAGCCTGGAGTCGGCTATCTGTACTGCCTTTTCCCGCCATCAGCGTATGGTCGCTGTATTTTTCTACATGCGGAAGGCGTATGATACGACATGGCGTCATCACATCCTTTCTACGCTTCATGGATGGGGTCTTTGGGGCCCTCGGCCGATCGTTATCCGCAATTTTCTGTCGTGTCGTACCTTCCGCGGGTACGTCGCGGCCTCATAGAGTTCCTCCCAAGTCCAGGAGAACGGTGTGCCACAGGGTTCTGTTCTAAGTGTCTGTTTGTTTTTAATAGCTATTAACGGGCTCGCTTCGGCCGTGGGAAATTCGGTCTCCGCTTCCCTGTATACTGACGACTTCTGCATTTACTACCGCTCTATTGGCATTGCATCTCCTGAACGTCACCTACAGGGCGCAATCCGCAAGGCCCAGTCTTATGCTGTAGCGCATGGTATTCAGTTTTCGGCAGCCAAGACCTGCGTTATGCATTTCTGCCAGCGACGCACTGTTCACCCGGAGCCGTGGCTTTATCTCGATGTCTAGCTCCCTACAGTCGTGAAGTCACATAGGTTTTTGGCAATCGTTTTTGATGCCCGCTTGACTCGGCTGCCTCATATTCGGCAGCTTAAACAGGCGTGTTGGCGGCATCTAAATGCTCTGCGATGCCTGAGCCACACCAGGTGGGGCGCCGACCGATCTACTCTCCTACAGCTTTACCAGGCGTTAATCCAGTCCCGTCTGGACTATGGGAGTCTGGCTTATGGCTCAGTATCCCCATCTGTGTTGCGGCTGCTGGACCCAATCCTCCACAGCGTGATACGCGTTGCCACTGGTGCCTTCCGGACCAGCCCGGTGGACAGCATACTTGTGGAGGCAGGTGTCCCTCCACTGCGGTTACGACGACAGCAATTACTGGCTGATTATGCTGCCTATGATTTTAGCTTGCCCAGGGCATCCAAATTATCGTGTCCTGTTCCCGCAGTCAGTCGTCCATCTGCCAGAACGTCGGCCCCAGTCAGGTTGTCCGATCGTCGTATGTGTCAAACAGCTTCTCTATGGGCTTGGGTGTTTACCTGTTCCACTTCCTTTCCGGGCCCCTCTGCATATACCCCCATGGTGCGTGCCTCGCCCTTGCCTTCAGTTCGACTTGGCACAGGGCCCAAACGACTCAGTCCCTCTGGATGTCTTCCGACGCCGCTTTTATTCCATCCTGGGCATGCATCAGCGCTTTGGCGTTGTCTACACCAACGGTTCGATGGTTGCTGGTCGTGTTGGTTATGCACTAATTCTAGGGGACCATTCTGAACAACGTTCATTGCCAGCTGGCTGCAGTGTTTACATTGCTGAGCTGGTCGCCATCTTTAGTGCCCTAGAGTATATCCACTCCAGCTCAGGTGAGTCCTTCGTTATCTGTAGCGATTCCCTGAACGGTTTACGAGCTCTCGACCAGTGTTTCCCTCGTTCTCGTCTGGTGATGGCTATCCAGGAGTCCCTGTGTGCTCTTGCCCGTAGCGGCAGATCTGTGGTCTTTGTTTGGACCCCAGGCTATGTTGGGATACCCGACAATGAAACTGTTGACCCCCTGGCAAAAGAGGCCACCAGTGCACCATCTCTGGAGACTGGCCTCCCGGCGACTGATTTGCGGGTACTATAACGCCGCAAAGTTTTGTGTGTGTGTGTGTGGGTGTTTGAGGTTTACGGGCGCTAAACAGCGTGGTCATCAGCGCCCAAACGCATAGAAACAGGAACACAAGCGGTGCAGTGACGAAGACGGACGCCGAACAAGGAGAACGGCTAAAAGACACAGGCCTGACGCAGTTCCAAATGCGCACATACAGAGGCAAAACAAGAGGAGAAGAAACACACTAAAAAAGGAAAGGAAACACAAGGAAAAGAGAACAGACACCGAAGGGAAACAAGGAGGTAATAGTGACTGGCGGACCTCTTACCTAAAACCTGGATCAGCCAGTCACCCAGCAGCACATTAAAACCTTCTCCCTAAAATCCGAGGCAACAGATTGGACAAGACACAAAACCGTAAGACCTTAACCACTGTCGCTGCGTCGTCTTGCAAAATAGAGGGCAAATCCGGTGGCAAGGAAACCACCGCCCTCTGGTCAGAGAATAAAAGACAGTCAAGTAAAATGTGGTGGACAGTAATCTGGACGCCACAAGCACTGCAGATTTGGGGGGTCCTCCCGCCGGAGTAAAAAAC
Organism: Schistocerca gregaria; assembly: GCF_023897955.1. Lineage (NCBI taxonomy): Eukaryota > Metazoa > Arthropoda > Insecta > Orthoptera > Acrididae > Schistocerca > Schistocerca gregaria. Next base: position 583,151,267 of record NC_064922.1, read on the forward strand.
CATGCGTGAAGGGACTGTGTCCAATGCGGAGGCGAGTGAGGAGAACCTCATCCCGCCTGTATGACTGGTAGGACGTACGCCATGGTCGCGTAGTGGCCTTTACCAGACGCAGCTTATTGTCATAAACTGCCAACCACTCCTCTTCCCATTGATGCATAACACGAAAACGCAAAAGGCAGGTTACAGCATGGAGGGGGACGGGGCATTAAACAACGTGAGGGAGGGAACATGCATCTTTGGCAGCCACATCCGCCAGTTCGTTTCCCCTAATACCCACGTGCCCCGGCACCCAGCAGAAAGAAACCTCCTTCCCCTGCCGTTGCAGGTGGAGTAGGGCATCATGGATGTTCTGGACGACCGTATCCGCTGGGTACAAGTGTTGCATGGTCTGAAGGGCACTCAGGGAGTCAGAAAAGATGAGGAACTTAAGACTGGTAACACATCTCATCTGCTCCAATGCCCGCAAGATTGCAAACAATTCGGCATCGAGGATGGTGAACGCTGCAGGAAGCCGTAACTTGACGATTCGATCAGGGAAAACAACAGCACAACCAACAGAGTCCCCCTGTTTAGAGCCATCTGTGAATACAGGTACATGGTCCGGATGCTGGTTTAAAATATCGTAAAATAAGGAGGTAAAAACAAACGCCGGAGTGCAGTTCCTCCGGTACTCCGACAAGTCTAGAAGGATGCTGGGCCTCTGGAGCAACCAGGGACGCAGGCGAGTAAAACCTTGTCGTTGGGGGGCCACACGCTCCACGCCAAGGGACTCAAGCAAATGCTTGGCACGAATCCCAAATGGTTTTGTTGCCCTGGAACGACTGGAGAAAGAGACGTTCCATAGGCGGTCGGGCAACGGTAGGGTACGCAGGGGAGGTAGGACAGGCAAGGAAATGACACACCCGTCGCACCATGAGGAGTTTCCGCCGGATGGCGAGTGGTGGTTCCCCTGCCTCAGCACACAGGCTGGGGATGGGACTGTTACGGAAGGCACCAGTGGCCAGCCTGATACCCTCATGGTGTACTGCGTCAAGGATCTTCAGATACGAAGGCCTTGCTGACCCATACACGGTGCAAGCATAGTCAAGACGCGATCGGACGAAAGCCCTATAAAACTGCAGCAGACGCGCCCGATCTGCTCCCCAGGACCGATGGCTCAGACACTTCAAAATATTCAGTGCCTTCAGGGCCCGCATCTTGAGGTCTTTAAGGTGAGGCAACCACGACGACTTGGAATCAAAAGTGAGGCCCAGGAACCTCACAGTGTCTCTAAAAGGAAGAACGGTGTCCCTCAGACGCAATTCAGGGGAGGTAAAAAGACGCCGAGAACGATTAAAATGAACACACACAGATTTGTCTGCAGAAAAGGTAAAACCCGTCTTTGCAGTCCATGCCTCTAAGCGCTTTATCGTAAGCTGTAACTGCCGACTAGCACTGACAAGACTGGAGGAAGAACAGAAAACAGCAACGCTGCCCTGAGGAACACCATTCTCCTGCACGTACAAATCCGATAGCACATTACCAACCCGATACCGAAAGAGGCGGTGAGAAAGAAAGGAGCGAATGAAGATGGGGAGTCGGCCACGAAAGCCCCACTCATGGAGTTGATTGAGGATAAGGCGGCGCCAAGTAGTGTCATACGCCTTATTAATGTCAAAGAAGACCCCTAGACAATGCTGGTTACGTAGAAAGGCCTGCTGGATGGCGGCCTCAAGCAGGGTCAAGTTGTCTATAGTGGAACGACATCTCCGAAAGCCACACTGAGAGGGGCTAATGAGCTGCCTGGTCTCGAGCAGCCAAACCAGGCGGCGGTTGACCATGCGTTCCAACGTCTAACCAACACAGCTCGTCAAGGCAATACCCCGATAACTACTGGGATGCGTTTGGTCCTTCCCTGGTTTGAGGAGGGGAATCAAAATTGCCTCCCTCCACTAGTCAGGGTATGTGCCGGATAACCATATCACATTGAAACCGTTCAGGAGAACTTCTTTGGATGGCAGCAACAGGTGCCGCAGCATGCTGTACCGGATTTGATCATGACCAGGCGCAGTATCATGAGCCACAGACAGCGCAGAATCCAGTTCCCACATTGTGAAGGGGCAGTTATAGGGTTCAGAATTTAGAGACCGGAAGTCCAAGTGACCCCTTTCGACGGCAGTGCGGTAGCGGCAGAAATCTGGATCACAGTTAATAGTGGCGGTAGATTCCGCAAAATGCATGGCCAGTGTCTGGGCAATGTCTCTCGGCGCCGTGAGAAGACATCCCTGATGCAGCAATGCCGTGACAGGTAGCTGGCTGAGTTTCCCGGAAATCCTCCTGATGGCTTCCCATACTTTCGTAGAACTAGTGGAGCGAGAGATGGAATTCAAGAACGATTGCCATGACCGTCGTTTGCTCTCTTTAATCACTCGCCGTGCTCTGGCCCTTGCCACCCGAAAGGCCGCAATATTGTCAGCTGAGGGACGGCACTTGAAGCGGCGCAGTGCTGCACGGCGGGCGCGGATGGCTGAGTGGCACTCAGTGGTCCACCAAGGGACAGGACGCCTCTTGGGATGACCGGATGACCGTGGGATTGACAATTCAGCAGCATGTGAGATCACGGCTGCAACATGGTATACCCATTCGTGGACGCTGGCACGGTGTTCCAAAACAGCCAGTTGGCTGAAAAGTGTCCAGTCAGCTCTGCAAAGGTGCCACCGGGGCGGCACTGGTAATGCCACAGCCTCATCCAGGAGGCGAATCCAGAGGAGGGAAGTGGTCACTAGAATGGAGGTCAGCTGCAGCCTCCCACAGAGCAGAATCCGCGAGTGCTGGAGAGCAAAAGGAAAGGTCAATAGCCGATGATGATCCGGAAGCAGTACAGAAATGAGTGGGAGCACCAGAGTTGAGGAGGCACAGTTCTTCAGACATCATGACGCTTTCCAGAATGCGACCCCTGGGGCAAGTGGTCGGAGAGCCCCATAAGACATTATGAGCGTTGAAGTCCCCCAGAAGAAGAAATGGGCGTGGGAGTTGGCTAATAAGGTCCGTGAGAGCCTCAGAGTCTATCGCATCCGGAGGTGGTAAATAAACAGAACAGACTGTGAGCCTCCGACCCACAAGAATGTCAACTGCAACTGCTTGCAAGTCGGTGACGAGAGGGAGCTCAGATGAGGGGTGCACGTCACGGACAAAAACCGCAACACCACCCTTTGCCCGTTGCCCCGTCAGATCATCTTTTCGATATACGGTATAGCCGCGTAAAGAAGGAGAATCAGTGGCCCGAAAATGTGTCTCTTGGATACATAAGCACAAGGGGCACTCTCGTATAAGGAGTTGTAATTCGGCCCATTGGGTCCTGAAACCATTCAGGTTCCACTGTAATATGGGAGCCAGTGATCAGGGTGGCTGAACTTTCACCCTGCCTCTGTGCTTTGGAGGAGAGACCGTACTGGCCGGAGATTTATTCCTGGGGCGAGAAGATCGCCCCCGGTCGACATCAATGTCCATAAGATCCTATGACGACCCACGGGAGATGTCAGACAGTACGATGGCATCATCATCGGACCAACACTGCCTAGTCTCCTCAGGTGGCAGAACCTTCATCTTCTGAGGCTTTGTCTTGGGGGGCTTAGAATGCAGAGCCTTGTCAACAGTTGGAGATTGACTCGCCTGGGCAGAAGGCGCCAGATGGGGGGAGGCTGGAAGTACCTCAATGTCAGCAACCACGGCCTTGTCCGATGTAGCGGGGAGAGCCGCAGATTGCAAAACAACCGCAGCAGCACCAGTGCACTGGCAAGCGCAGGTTTTAGTGCTAACACTAGCAACCTCCGTTTGTGTAGCAACAGTGGCCAGTTGTACCGGTTTTTTGAGAGCGGAAGCGAAAGATGTTGAAAACGCAGGAGGTTGCATGGCCTTAAGGATCTTCTTGGCCTCACCATAGGGGATGCGCTTAGATGTTTTAATCTCCTGTACCTTCCGCTCTTCGAGATAGACGGGGCAGATCCGGCTCCAGACAGGGTGACTCCCAGAGCAATACACGCATTTCACAGGCGATGAACAATCGGCTCCGTCATGGGCAGGCTGACAACATTTACCACACGTGGCTATCCCATTGCACCCCAACGTAGTATGCCCAAAGCGCTGACATTTAAAACAGCGCATTGGGTTGGGGAAATATGGCCGTATGGGCAAACGTAAGAACCCCGCTTTAACATGCTCCGGGAGTCTCGGGCAACTGAATGTGACAATAAACGAGTCAGATTTGACGAGGTCCCCATTGACTCGTTTCATAATGTGCTGCACGTCAACAATTCCTTCGTCAGCCCACTCAGATTTTAGCACGTCTATGGGGATATCCACCAAGTCCCTACACGTCACAACACCCTTACTATAATTCAAAGTGGAGTGCAGCTCGGTCTCGACAGCGTACTCTCCTAGACAATTTGGTTTCCGAAGGGCAGCGACTTGACGGGAACTAGAAGTTTCAACTAACAGAGTCCCATTGCGCAGTCGCTTTACAGATTTCAGTGTTCCTGCAATTCCCTCAAGACCCTTGTGGATGTAAAAGGGAGAAACCCTCTCAAAGTTACCCTCCTTCCTTTTAATAATCAAAAACACATTCTGATTATCAGCATGTGCTCCGTTACTACATTCTGTTAAATCTCTACCAACACCAGGCGCTGGAGGACTCGCAGCGCGTAGCCGCTTTTTCGATTGGGTGTGTTTTCCTACCAGCGGCCCACCCAAGCCACTGGTAGGGGGAAATGTAGAGGTCGAAGGGTCCATTGCGGTCCCACGAGCAGCTAGGGAACTAAAAGTCTGCTCAGACAGAGCCCCGCGTGCCTGAGTAAGCCTTATACAACTGGGGTGCGGCAGGTGCCCCAGAGGTTGCCCGCTTGCGACTGTTCCACCCCAACAGCCATGCATCTTCTAGGCGCGGAGCACACCGAAAGATTGAGGGGTTTTTATATAGGTTGGCCTTCCTCGCAATCCATGCGGTCAAGCCAAGATTACCATTCCCCGCAGCACACAACATTCCACCGCCGCGCCGTACGGTGGTCGCTGAAGCATGTTCGGGGGTTACGGTGACAGGACACTGGCGGCGCAGACCAGTCCCCAGCTCAGGACCCTGGGGTCGCCAAGCCCGTACTCAGCAAGTGAATGCTGAGCCCCTGGGGGCCGCAAAGTTTTCGATTTATGGAGCATGTTAAAGCGGGGTTCTTACGTTTGCCCATACGGCCATATTTCCCCAACCCAATGCGCTGTTTTAAATGTCAGCGCTTTGGGCATACTACGTTGGGGTGCAATGGGATAGCCACGTGTGGTAAATGTTGTCAGCCTGCCCATGACGGAGCCGATTGTTCATCGCCTGTGAAGTGTGTGATTGCTCTGGGAGTTACCCTGTCTGGAACCGGATCTGCCCCATCTATCTCGAAGAATGGAAGGTACAGGAGATTAAAACATCTAAGCGCATCCCCTATGGTGAGGCCAAGAAGCTCTTTAAGGCCATGCAACTTCCTGTGTTTCCAACAACTTTCACTTCCACTCTGAGAAAACCGGTACAAATGGCCACTGTTGCTATGCAATCGGAGGTTGTTAGTGTTAGCACTAATACCTGCGTTTGCCAGTGCACTTGTGCTGCTGCGGTTGTTTTGCAACCTGTGGCTCTCCCCGCTACGTCGGAAAAGGCTGTGGTTGCTGACATTGTGGTACTTCCTGTCTCTCCCCATATGGCGCCTTCTGACCAGGAGAGTAAAACTCCAACTGTTGACAAGGCTCTGCATTCTAAGCCCCCCAGGACAAAGACGCAGAAGGTGAAGGTTTTGACACCTGAGGAGACTAGCCAGGGTCGGTCCGATGACGAGGCCATCGTACTGTGTGACATCTCTCGTGGGTCGTCATCGGATCTTATGGACATTGATGTCGACCGGGGGCGATCTTCTCGCCCCAGGAATAAATCTCCGGCCAGTATGGGCTCTCCTTCAAAGCACAGAGGCAGGGTGAAAGTTCAGCCACCCTGATCACTGGTTCCCATATTACAGTGGAACCTGAATGGGTTCAGGACGCATGTGGCCGAATTATAACTCCTTATATGAGAGTGCCCCTTGTACTTATGTCTCCAAGAGACACATTTTCGGGCTACTGATGCTCCTTCTTTACGGGGCTATACCGTATATCGAAAAGATGATCTGGCAGGGAAAGAGCAATGGGCGGTGTTGCGGTTTTTGTCCGAGACATGCACCCCTCATCTGAGCTCCCTTTCGTCACCGACTTGCAAGCAGTTGCAGTTGACATTCTTGTGGGTTGGAGGCTCACAGTCTGTTCAGTTTATTTGCCGCTTCAGAATGCAATGGACTCTGAGGCTCTGACAGACCTTATTAGCCAACTCTCCCGCCCATTTCTTCTTCTGGGGGACGTCAATGCTCATAATGTCTTATGGGGCTCTCCGACTACTTGCCCCAGGGGTCGCATTCTGGAAAGCCTCATGATGTCTGAAGAACTGTGCATCCTCAATTCTGGTGCTCTCACTCATTTCTGTACTGCTTCCGGGTCGTCATCGGCTATTGACCTTTCCTTTTGCTCTCCAGCACTCGGGGATTCTGCTCTGTGGGAGGCTGCTGCTGACCTCCATTCTAGTGACCACTTCCCCCTTTGAATTCGCCTCCTGGATGAGGTTCTGGCATTGCCAGTGCCACCCCGGTGGCACCTCTGCTGAGCTGACTAGACACTTTTCAGCCAACTGGCTGTTTTCGAACACCGTGCCAGCGTCCACGAATGGGTAGACTATGTTACAGCCGTGATCTCCCATGCTGCTGAATTGGCAATCCCATGGTTATCCGATCATCCCAAGAGGCGTCCTGTCCCTTGGTAGACCACTGAGTGCCTCTCAGCCATCCGAGCCCGCCGTGCAGCTCTGCGCTGCTTCAAGTGCAGTCTGTCAGCTGACAATCTTGCAGCCTTTCGGGTGGCAAGGGCCAAAGTGCGGCGAGTGATTAAAGAGAGCAAACGACGGTCATGGCAATCGTTCTTGAACTCCATCTCTCGCTCCACTAGTTCTACGAAAGTATGGGAAGCCATCAGGAGGATTTCCGGGAAACTCAGCCAACTACCTGTCACAGCATTTCTGCATCAGCGATGTCTCCTCACGGCGCCGAGAGACATTGCCCAGACACTGGCCATGCATTTTGCGGAATCTACTGCCACTATTAACTGTGATCCATGGGAATGTCCGGTCTGCCCGTTTTAAGCAGGAGAACGGTGTCCCTCAAGGCAGTGTCCTCAGTTTGACAGCTTTCGCAATTGCAATCAATAGTATTGCGTCCATGGTACAACGGCCTGTACAATGCTCCTTGTTTGTGGACGATTTCTCCATTTTCTGAGTGTCGTCCTCCCTTACAACTGCTACACGCCAATTACAGCTGACACTCGTGCGATTGGAGGAATGGGATAAGACCACAGGCTTTAAATTCTCTTTGGAGAAGACTGTTTGTGTAGATTTTAACCGTTCCCATTCTCTTTTTAATCTCCCTGTTTAAAACTAGGAGACACTTTTCTCCCCTTTATGGGAAAACTGAAATATCGCGGGCTTCTTTTTGATGAATAGCTTACATGGTTGCCACACTTAAAGGATCTAAAAGTCCGCTGTTACAAGGCTTTAAACGTCCTTAAATGCGTCAGTCACAGATCCTGGGGCGCTGACAGGGCACGTCTGCTCCAACTTTATAAGGCCTTTGTGCGACCTCGACTGGAATACGGATGTCAAGCTTATGGCTCTGCAAGACCTTCCTACCTCAAAATGTTGGATGTGATTCACCATGAGGGTATTAGGCTTTCAACGGTGGCTTATCGCACGAGTCCAGTTGCTAGTTTATGTGTCGAGGCAGGAGAGCCTCCACTGTCCATTCGGCGTCTTCTCCTCATGGTACAGCACGCGTACAGGGCCAAGTCCACTCCCCTTTCATTGGCGTCCAACACTTTTTCCCAGCCGGCACTGGAACGTCTCTTCCGCCACCGTCCGAAGGCAACCAAGCCATTTGGCATCCGTGCAAAGGAGAGTCTCGAGTCAGTACACCTGGAGGGCATTAAGGTCCCCCACCAGGGATGGAGTGGGGGATCTCCCTGGCTACTACAAAGGCCAAGATTACTTCTTGATCTGTCTGCTTACAAGAAGTCTTGTACCCCAGACCACTTTTTTAAAATTAAACTTACTGTGATTGTACAACGCCATTCAGATTTTATTGCTGTTTACACGGATGGGTCTAAACAGGGAGATTTTATGGGCTGCTCTGCTGTGTTTTCCGATACTGTCCGTACGATAGGGCTCCCAGAACAGTTCTCAGTTTACTATGCAGAACTGTTCGCCATTCTGCAAGCATTAGAGCATATGCGCTGACACCATGGCACGAAATTCATCATGTGCTCTTATTCCCAAAGTGCTCTACACGCTCTTGAACAGATGTACGCAGCCGATCGGATGGTGCAAGAAGTGCAGGACGCACTCCTCTTGCAACAGCAGGGTAAGGATGTAATTTTCTGCTGGGTTCCAGGGCACATAGGTATTCTTGGAAATGAACTTGCACATGCTGCTGCCAAGGAGGCTTGCTCCATCACACCTCCTGCTCGCTGTTCCGACCCCCTGCAGGCAATAACATCTTTCGTGACTCGAAAGGTCGTGCGTTGATGGGAGGCTCAGTGGCTGGACGTGAGGGACAATAAGTTGCGAGCGGTGAAGGATTCTGTCCGAGCGTGGCTCACCTCCTGCCGACAACGACGAACTGAGGAAGTAGCCCTTACACGGCTTAGAATAGGACATTGTCCTTTACACATGGTTTTTTGTTATGTCGTGAGGAGCCACCAACGTGTCAGACATGTGGGACACAGCTGTCGATACTACAGATTTTAACTGAGTGTGTTTTGTATGCGGGTTTGAGGGAAGATTTCAGTTTCCCACCAGACCTGCCCTCTCTTTTAACTAATAATGAGGTGAGTGTCGGTAGAGTTTTACGCTTTTGTGTGATGTCTGGACTTCTTCCCAAAATATTGGGATTGCGGTCTTAATGTGCTGTACAGTGGTTTGGTCACCCGTTTTTTGTAAGTGGTCACTCAGCCGCCGTTACTTATTTTTACCTGTTTTGTACAGCTCTTTTATTTTTAGTTTTATCTACCTGTTTTGATTTACTGTGTCCAATCTTGCAATTTGAACATTACCACTTCTCTCAAAGATCGGCTCTGAATTGATCTTTTGGGAAAGGGCGCTGCTAACCTTGTTGTTGTGCGCCCAAAAACACTAATCATCATCAATCAACTCCATGAGTGGGGCTTTCATGGCCATCTCCCCATTTTCATCAGGTCCTTTCTTTCTCACCTCCTCTTTCAGTATCGGGTTCGTAATGTGCTATCTGATTTGTACGTGCAGGAGAATGGTGTTCCTCAGGGCAGCGTTTTAAGTGTCACCCTCTTTGCCACCGCTATTAACAGTATCACGTCCACTATCCAGTGTCCTGCCCAATGCTCCTTGTTTGTGGACGATTTTGCTGTTTTCTGTTCTTCCTGCAGTCTTGTCACTGCTAGTCGGCAGTTGCAGCTTACGATAAAGCGCTTAGAGGCATGAACTGCAAACACGGTTTTACCTGTTCTGCAGACAAATCTGTGTGTGTTCACTTTAATCGTTCTTGGCATCCTTTTACCTCCTCTGAATTGCGTCTGTGGGACACCGTTCTTCCTTTTAGAGACACTGTGAGGTTCCTGGGCCTCACTTTTGAATCCAAGTTGTCGTGGTTGCCTCACCTTAAAGACCTCAAGGTGCGGGCCCTGAAGGCACTGAATATTTTGAAGTGTCTGAGCCATCAGTCCTTGGGAGCAGATCAGGCGCGTCTGCTGCAGTTTTATAGGGCTTTCGTCCGATCGCGTCTTGACTATGCTTGCACCGTGTATGGATCAGCAAGGCCTTCGTATCTGAAGGACACAAAACTGTAAGACCTTAACCACAGTCGCTGCGTCGTCTTGCAAAATAGGGGGCAAATCCGGTGGCAAAGAAACCACCACCCCCTGGTCAGAGAATAAAAGACAGTTAAGTAAAATGTGGCGGACAGTAATCTGGACGCCACAAGCACTGCAGATTGGGGGGGGGGGGGGGGGGGTCCGCCCGCCGGAGTAAAAAACCATGCGTTAAGGGACTGCCCCATGCGGAGGCGAGTGAGGAGAACCTCATCCCGTCTGTATGACTGGTAGGACGTACGCCATGGTCGCGTTGTGGCCTTTACCAGACGCAGCTTATTGTCAGAAACTGTCAGCCACTCCTCTTCCCATTGATGCATAACACGAAAACGCAAAAGGGAGGTTACAGCATGGAGGGGGACGCCACATTCAACAACATGAGGGAGGGAACATGCGTCTTTGGCAGCCACATCCGCCAGTTCGTTTCTCCTAATATCCATGTGCCCCGGCACCCAGCAGAAAGAAACCTCCTTCCCCTGCCGTTGCAGGTGGAGTAGGGCATCATGGATGTTCTGGACGACCGTATCCGCTGGGTACAAGTGTTGCATGGTCTGAAGGGCACTCAGGGAGTCAGAACAGATGAGGAACTTAAGACTGGGAACACATCTCATCTGCTCCAATGCCCACAAGATTACAAACAATTCGGCGTCAAGTATTGTAAACGCCGCAGGAAGCCGTAACTTGACGACTCGATCAGGGAAAACAACAGCACAACCAACAGAGTCCCCCTGTTTAGAGCCATCTGTGAATACAGGTACATGGTCCGGATGATGGTATAAAATATCGTAAATTAAGGAGGTAAAAACAAACGCTGGAGTGCAGTTCCTCTGGTTCTCCGACAAGTCTAGAAGGATGCTGGGCCTCTGGAGCAACCAGGGAGGCAGGCGAGTAAAACCTTGTCGTTGGGGGGGTCCACGCGCTCCACACACAGGGACTCAAGCAAATGCTTGGCACGAATCCCAAATGGTCTCGTTGCCAGGGGACGACTGGAAAAGAGACGTTCCATAGGCGGTGGGCAACGGTAGGGTAGGCAGGGGAGGTAGGACAGGCAAGGAAATGACACACCCGTCGCACCATGAGGAGTTTCCGCCGGATGGCGAGTGGTGGTTCCCCTGCCTCAGCACACAGGCTCGGGATGGCACCAGTGGCCAGCCTGATACCCTCATGGTGTACTGCGTCAAGGATCTTCAGATACGAAGGCAGTGCTGACCCATACACGGTGCAAGCAGTCAAGACGCGATCGGACGAAAGCCCTATAAAACTGCAGCAGATCTGCTCCCCAGGACCGATGGCTCAGACACTTCAAAATATTCAGTGCCTTCAGGGCCCGCACCTTGAGGTCTTTAAGGTGAGGCAACCACGACAACTTGGATTCAAAAGTGAGGCCCAAGAACCTCACAGTGTCTCTAAAAGGAAGAACGGTGACCCTCAGACGCAATTCAGGGGAGGTAAAAAGACGCCGAGAACGATTAAAATGAACACACACAGATTTGTCTGCAGAACAGGTAAAACCCGTGTTTGCAGTCCATGCCTCTAAGCGCTTTATCGTAAGCTGCAACTGCCGACTAGAGGTGACAAGACTGGAGGAAGAACAGAAAACAGCAAAATCGTCCACAAACAAGGAGCACTGGGCAGGACTCTGGATAGTGGACGTGATACTGTTAATAGCGGTGGCAAAGAGGGTGACACTTAAAACGCTGCTCTGAGGAACACCATTCTCCTGCACGTACAAATCCCATAGCACATTACCAACCCAATACCGAAAGAGGCGGTGAGAAAGAAAGGACCTAATGAAGATGGGGAGATGGCCACGAAAGCCCCACTCATGGAGTTTATTGAGGATAAGGCGGCGCCAAGTAGTGTCATACGCCTTATTAATGTCAAAGAAGACACCTAGACAATGCTGGTTACGTAGGAAGACCTGCTGGATGGCGGCCTCAAGCAGGGTCAAGTTGTCTGTAGTGGAGTGACATCTCCGAAAGCCACACTGAGAGGGGCTAAGGAGCTGCCTGGTCTCGAGCAGCCATACCAGGCGTCGGTTGACCATTCGTTCCAACGTCTTCCCAACACAGCTCGTCAAAGCAATACTGCGGTAACTACTGGGATGCGTTCAGTCCTTCCCTGGTTTGAGGAGGGGAATCAAAATTGCCTCCCTCCACTAGTCAGGGTACGTGCCGGATAACCATATCATATTAAAACAGTTCAGGAGAACTTCCTTGGATGGCAGCAACAAGTGCCGCAGCATGCTGTACCGGATTTGATCATGACCAGTCGCAGTATCATAAGCCACAGACAGCGCAGAATCCAGTTCCCACATTGTGAAGGGGCAGTTGTAGAGTTCAGAATTTAGAGACCGGAAGTCCAAGTGACCCCTCTCGATGACAGTGAGGTAGTGGCAGAAATCTGGATCACAGTTAATAATGGCGGTAGAGTCCGCAAAATGCATGGCCAGTGTCTGGGCAATGTCTCTCGGCGCCGTGAGGCGACATCCCTGATGCAGCAATGCCGTGACAGGTAGCTGGCTGAGTTTCCCGGAAATCCTCCTGATGGCATCCCATACTTTCGTAGAACTAGTGGAGCGAGAGATGGAGTTCAAGAACGATTGCCATGACCGTAGTTTGCTCTCTTTAATCACTCGCAGCGCTCTAGCCCTTGCCACCCGAAAGGCCGCAAGATTGTCAGCTGGGGGACGGCACTTGAAGCGGCGCAGAGCTGCATGGCGAGCTCGGATGGCTGAGCGGCACTCAGTGGTCCACGAAGGGACAGGACGCCTCTAGGGATGACCGGATGACCGTGGGATTGACAATGCAGCAGCATGGGAGATCACGTCTGTAACATGGTCTACCCATTCGTGGACGCTGGCACGGTATTCGAAAACAGCCAGTTGGCTGAAAAGTGTCCAGTCAGCTCTGCAGAGGTGCCACCGGGGCAGCACTGGTAATGCCACAGCCTCATCCAGGAGGCGAATCCAAAGGGGGAAGTGGTCACTAGAATGGAGGTCAGCAGCAGCCTCCCACAGAGCAGACTCTGCAAGTGCTGGAGAGCAAAAGGAAAGTTCAATAGCCGATGACGACCCAGAAGCAGTACAGAAATGAGTGGGAGCACCAGAGTTGAGGAGGCACAGTTCTTCAGACATCATGAGGCTTTCCAGAATGCGACCCCTGGGGCAAGTAGACGGAGAGCCCCATAAGACATTATGAGCGTTGAGGTCCCCCAGAAGAAGAAATGGGCGGGGGAGTTGGCTAATAAGGTCTGTCAGAGCCTCAGAGTCTATCCCATGCTGAGGCGGTAAATAAACTGAACAGACTGTGAGCCTCCGACCCACAAGATTGTCAACTGCAACTGCATGCAAGTCGGTGACGAGAGGGAGCTCGGATAAGGGGTGCATGTCTCGGACAAAAACCGCAACACCACCCTTTGCTCTTTCCCCCGTGAGATCATCTTTTCGATATACGGTATAGCCCCATAAAGAAGGAGCATCAGTGGCCCGAAAATGTGTCTCTTGGAGACATAAGTACAAGGGGTACTCTCGTATAAAGAGTTGTAATTCGGCCACATGCGTCCTGAACCCATTCAGGTTCCACTGTAATATGGGAGCCAGTGATCAGGGTGGCTGAACTTTCACCCTGCCTCTGTGCTTTGGAGGTGAGCTCGTACTGGCCGGAGACTTATTCTTGGGGCGAGAAGATCGCCCCCGGTCGACATCAATGTCCATAAGCTCCGATGATGACTCACGGGAGATGTCAGATTGTACAATGGCCTCGTCATCGGACCGACGCTGACTAGCCTCGTCAGGTGGCAAAACCTTCACCTTCTTAAAACTTTGTCTTGGGGGGCTTAGAATGCAGAGCCTTGTCAACAATTGTAGCTTTACTCGCCTGGGCAGAAGGCGCCATATGGGGAGAGGCAGGAAGTACCCCAATGTCAGCAACCACGGCCTTGTCCGACATAGCGGTACAAGTCCACTGGCAAGCGCAGGTATTAGTGCTAACACTAGCAACCTCTGTTTGCGTAGCAACAGTGGCCAGTTGTACCAGTTTTTTCAGAGCGGAAGTGAAAGATGTTGCAAACACAAGAGGTTGCATGGCCTTAAAGAGCTTCTTGGCCTCACCATAGGGGATGCCCTTAGATGTTTTAATCTCCTGTGCCTTCCGTTCTTCGAGATAGATGGGGCAGATCTGGCTCCAGACAGGGTGAGCCCCAGAGCAATTCACGCACTTCACAGGCGATGAACAATCGGCTCCGTCATGGGCAGGCTGACCACATTTACCACAAGTGGCTATCCCATTCCACCCCAACGTAATATGTCCAAAGCGCTGACATTTAAAACAGCGCATTTGGTTGGGAAAATATGGCTGTACTGGCAAACGTAAGAACCCCGCTTTAACATGCTCTGTGAGTCTCGGCAACTGAACGTGTGAATAAATGAGTCAGATTTGACGAGGTCCCCATCGACTTGTTTCATAATATGCTGCACATCAACAATACCTTCGTCAGCCCACTCAGATTTTAACTCGTCTATGGGGATATCCACCAAGTCCCTACACGTCACAACACCCTTACTATAATTCAAAGTCGAGTGGAGCTCGGTTTTGATAGCGTACTCTCCTAGTCACGTTGCTTTCCGAAGGGATGGGACTTGACGGGAACTAGAAGTCTCAACTAACAGAGTCCCATAGCGCAGTCGCTTCACAGATTTCAGTGTTCCTGCAATTCCCTCAAGACCCTTGTGTATGTAAAAGGGAGAAACCCCTCTCAAAGCTACCCTCCTTCCTTTTAATAATTAAAAACACATTCTGATTATCGGCATGTGCTCCGTTACTACAGTCTGTTAAATCTCTAGCAACACCAGGCGCTGGAGGACTCGCAGTGCGTAGCCGCTTTTTCGATGGGGGTGTGTTTTCCTACCAGTGGCCCACCCAAGCCACTGGTAGGGGGAAATGTACAGGTCGAAGGGTCCATTGCGGTCCCACGAGCAGCTAGGGAACTAAAGGTCCGCCCAGACAGAGTCCCGCATGCCTGGGTAAGCCTTATACAACTGGGGTGCGGCAGTGTCTCAGAGGTTGCCCGCTTGCGACTGTTCCACCCCAACAGCCATGCATCTTCTAGGAGCGGAGCACACCGAAAGATTGAGGGTTTTTTATAGAGGTTGGCCTTCCTCGCAATCCAGGTGGTCAAGCCAAGGTTACCATCCCCCGCAGCAAACGACATTTCACGGCCGCGCCGTATGGTGGTCGCTGAAGCATGTCTGGGGGTTACGGTGACAGGAGACTGGTGGCGCTAACCAGTCCCCAGCTCAAGACCCCGGGGTCGCCAAGCCCGTACTCAGCAAGTGAATGCTGAGCCCCTGGGGGCGGGAAGAGGTGTGGCTGGCAGTTGGTGACAATAAGCTGTATCTGATAAAGGCCACTACGTGACCATGGCGTATGTCCTACCAGTCATCCAGGTGGGATGAGGTTCTTCTCACTCACCTCCACATCGGGCACAGTCCCCTAACGCATGGTTTTTTACTCCAACGGGTGGACCCCCCCCCCCCCAATCTGCATCGCTTGTGGCGTCCAGATTACTGTCCCCCACATTTTACTTGACTGTCTTTTATTATCTGACCAGAGGGCGGTGGTTTCTTGCCACTGGATTTGCCCTCTATTTTGCAAGACGACGAAACGACTGTGGATAAGGTCTTATGGTTTTGTGTCCTGTCCAATTTGTTGCCTCGAATTTTAGGGAGAGGGTTTTAATGTGCTGCTGGGTGACTGGCTCACCCAGGTTTTAGGTAAGAGGTCCGCCAGTCACGATTACCTGCTTGTTTCCCTTCGGTTTCTGTTCTCTTTTCCTTGTGTTTCCTTTCCTTTTTAGTGTGTTTCTTCTCCTCTTGTTTTGCCTCTGTATGTGCGCATTTGGAACTGCGTCAGGCCTGTGTCTTTTAGCCGTTCTCCTTGTTCGGCGTCCGTCTTCGTCACTTCACTGCATGTGTTCCTGTTTTTATGTGCTTGGGCACTGATGACCACGCTGTTTAGCGCCTGTAAACCTCAAACACACACACACACACACACACACACACACACACACACACACACACACACACTTTCGCCCAAGTGCCTGTCCGCTCCGGTGTGGAGCCGTACGACGCCCATCGGCTATGAGGCTTTTGGACAAAACGCCTCAGTCCCGCCTACGCAACTGTTTTGAAAAAGACAGTCGAAACTAAAAAAAGATAACCCAGGACGGTGGATCACTGTGCTCGTGGGGCGATGAAGAATTCAGCAAGTTGGGCGCCGACATGTGAACTTCAGGACACATGAACATCGATGTCTCGAACGCACATTGCGGTCGACGTCTGGCTGTGGGTCTGCTACGCATACTGAAGCTCGTGGCGTTTGCCCCGCTTTGGAGACCTGGGAGCGTCGCGGCCGCCTGTGGGGTCTCCTTATATGTTCAAGTCGCACCCATCGCCTGGTGTTTCGCATACCGGTACTGCCTAGGTAGAGTGCACAACCGGCAGGAGATGCAGCATGCAACACCTTGTACAACGACCTCAGTTAATTTAAGCATATTACTAAGTGGAGGAAAAGAAACTAACAAGGATTCCCCCAGTAGCGGCGAGCGAACAGGGAAGAGTACACCACCGAACGCTGCAGGCTACCGCCTGACGTGGTATGTGGTGTTTGGTAGGGTCCACTATCTCGACGCCTCGCGCTAAGCCGAAGTCCAACATGAATGAGGCCATGGCCCGTAGAGAGTGCCAGGCCTGTAGCGGCCGGTGCGAGCGAGCGTCGGCGGGACCTCTCGTTCAAGTCCGGTTGCATGAGAGTGCAGCTCCAAGAGGATGGTAAACTCAATCTGAGACTACATATGACCACGAGACTGATAGCACACAAGTACCGTGGGGGGAAATTGAAAAGTACTTTGAAGAGTGAGTTCAAAAGGACGTGATACCGTTCTGGGGTGAGAAGTCCGAAAGATCGAATGGGTGAGATTCTCTCCCATCCAGCCACTGGCCCCGGGCCTTGGCAGATGGAGCCAGCCGATTGCGCAGAGCAATTTGCGTCGGGGTCGTATCCGGTTGCCTTTCTACCCGCCACGGGGTGAGGCCATCCCGGTGTGCAGTGTGCCGCACTTCCCCCTAGAAGGACGTCACGACCCTCAGGGTACTGGCCTATAGCCTGGGTGCGCAGACTTTCCTTCTGTGGGCCTTGGCTCGCGTCTGTTGGGCAGAGCCCCGGTGTCCTGGGTAATTGGCAGGAGTCCATTTGTCCCTTTGGGGGCTCGGGCTCCTGACAAGCACGCGCATTTCTTCCCAGATGATGGACCTACCTTGCGCGAACCCGGGCTCACGGCACTGTTCGCTCGGGATGCTCTCGGACGGAATAATCGCTCCCGTCAATGGTGCTTCAGCTTTGGACAATTTCATGACTGTCTTGAAACACGGACCAAGGAATCTACTATGTCCGCAAGTCATTAGGCTGTTCGAAACCTAAAGGTGTAATGAATCTGAAGGTCTCGCCCTGCGAGGGCTGAGGGAGGATGGGGCTTCCCTGCCCTACACGGGGTGTCGGCCTTCACACTCCAGGGGCGTCTCGTCCTCACTGCGAGGACGAAGTCAGGGTAAACCGTGATGGAGGCCAATAGCGATTTTGACGTGCAAATCGATCGTCGGAGCTGGGTATAGGGGCGAAAGACTAATCTAGTAGCTGGTTACCTCCGAAATTTCCCTCAGGATAGCTGGTGTTCGTACGAGTCTCATCCAGTAAAGTCTATGATTATAGCCGTTGGGGCCTAAACGACATCAACCTGTTCTCAGACGTTAAATAGGTGACATCTCCGGCTGTCTTGATATGCTGAAGCCGCGAGCAAACGGCTCTGATCGGAGTGCCAAGTGGGCCACTTTTGGTAAGCAGAACTGGCGCTGTGGGATGAACCAAACGCTGAGTTAAGGCGCCTGAATCGACGCTCATGGGAAACCATGAAAGGCGTTGGTTGCTTAAGACAGCAGGACGGTGGCCATGGAAGTCGGAATCCGCTAAGGAGTGTGTAACAACTTACCTGCCGAAGCAACTAGCCCTGAAAATGGATGGAGCTGAAGCGTCGATCCTATACTCGGCCGTCAGTCTGGCTGTCATGGCCGGTCCTTGTTGTCGGCCGCGAAACCGTCACAAGTAGGAGGGTCGCGGCAGTGAGCACAGAAGGATCTGGGTGTGTGCCTGCCTGGGGCCGCCTTCCGTGTAGATCGTGATGGTAGTAACAAATACTCCAGTGAAGCCCTGGAGGACTGATGCAGAGAAGGGTTTCGTGTGAACAGCCGTTTAACAAGAGTCAGTCGATCCTAAGCCTTAGGAGAAATCCAATGTTGATAGGGGCTGTCATAGCATGATGCACTTTGTGCTGGGCCCCACTGGTCAAAAGGGAATCTGGCTCCTATTCCGGAACCCGGCAGTGGAACCAATACCTGTTGAGCCCCTCTTTTAGAGATGCTCGTTGGGGTAGCCCAAAAGGACCCAGAGACGCCGTCAGGAGATCGGGGAAGAGTTGTCTTTTCTGCTTGAGCGTTCGAGTTCCCTGGAATCCTGTGGCAGGGAGATAGGGTTTTCCCCCCTGCAGGTTCGGGGGTAAGAATAGGCCCGCAGTATTCCTGCCTGTCGTAAGAGGCGACTAAAAGGAGTCTCAAACGTTTCGGCCTTATGTGATGGTCCCCCCTTGGGTTTGACCTCCAATTTTCAAAATGTCCATTGTTAGTGCGTGCCATTTGGGGAAGGACGCCTTACGTGGTGTTTTTCTATTGGTCCATCGTGCACTACCATCTTGCATGCTATCTATTGTCGTGTGGAGGGATTTACACTCCATGTCTTCTGGGTTGCCTCCCTCTCATCTTGTGCACAATCCCCTTCTTAGCGCCCACGACAACTGTGGACCCCTTCAACACCTAAAATCCAGCACAGTAGCCAGTCCGTTGTGGTGGGGTCGTCATGTACTCTCTTGGTGGTAGCCCCCTGACCACGCACGGATCGCACTACAGATGCCAGAGCTGTTTCCTCCCCATGCATGCCAAGGCATATGTGCCCATCTTGTCTGGGGCACGGGGACTCCGGGCAAAGGGATATCGGCCAGGCACCCGTTGCTTTGGCTGGGTGGCGCCCTTGGGGAGAGCCCTCGTTCGGAGTAGGTGGCATCTGGGCGGATGTGGCGCAATTAAGCGCAATAAATAACAACAAGCTGGTGGTCGCACTGCCACCATCGTCTCTAAGCGAGGCAGAATTGAATTTGATGCTGCACAATATGACCCTTAGTCGTTCCCCTCGTTGGCTGTGCCTTGGGAGGGACGCAGATCTAGTGCCAAGCCGGAGCCTTATGTACCACAATACCTTGTCTGCAGCAGGACTGATGGTGACTCCTTTCTTACGACAAAGCCTCTGTTTTTTGTGGAATGCCTGGAGGAAAAGTTTGGGGAATTGGCGGGGTTGTCTAAAATGAGGAATGGGTAAATCCTCCTCAAGACGTCCCCCCAGCCCAGTCACAGGCGTTGCTCTTGTGTGATAAGCTGGGAGACATCCCTGTTACTGTCACCCCCCACAGTAGCTTAAATATGGTCCAGGGGATTATTTACCATCGCGACATCTTGTTACAATCCGACGACGAACTGAGAGCCGACTTGGAACGACGTGGTGTGCATTTTGTCCGTCGTGTACATAGAGGACCCAAGACTAACAGGGTGGCCACCGGTGCCTGAGAAGGTCAAGGTAATAGTTTAGCGTTGTGACGTCAAGCCATACGTCCCTCCCCCGATGCAGTGCTTCCAGTGCTGGAAGTTTGGGCATATGTCCTCCCGTTGCTTTCCCAGCGCCACATGTCGAGATTGCGGAAGCCCCTCTCATCCCAATTCTCCATGTGCGCCTCCGCCTGTCTGTGTCAACTGTGGGGAACACCACTCTCCATTCTCGCCGGATTGCCCCGTTCTTCATAAGGAGTGGAAGATAATGGAATTTAAGACCCTGGACCGGCTTACTTATTGTGAGGCAAAACTGAAATTCTAAAGGTTGTATCCTGTCCCACTTCGAACATCCTATGCTGCAGCCACGTTATCGTCGCTCTCGTGGGCGGCAGTTGTCACCTCATCTGTGCCGCCTTCAGTGGGCCCTCGGGGCCGTACATCTCTGTCTGCCCCCCTCGTGTCTGGGGGCAAGCCCTCCTCCGTTGCCCCCTTAGCAGTAGGGGGCAAACCCTCTTCTGTCACTCCCCCCGCACATGCTTAGGGAGTGACATCTGCTCAAAAATCAGGAGGCTCGATCCCTCCCCCTCCCCATACTTCTCCGGCGGCGTTGCCTCTGCCGTTTACTCTCTCGTGGAAGGGGTCCCTCGTGGCCCTCCCTTCTTTCGTTTCTGCTCCTACCCAGCCAGATGTCAGCCAGTGGCTGAAGGTTCCACCACATGCTGGTCGTAGGGCTTCTGCGTCGTCGTCAGCCTCCGACGCTCCTTCAGAGAAACTCTCCCAGCCCTCTAACCCAAACGACAGACGCGAGAAGAAGGAATGGAACCTGTCCAAGAATAAGGACGTTCCGGCGGTTTCAGTACCGCCTGCTGTACATAGTTCTGGCTCTGGGGATGAGGTGGATATCCTCGCCTCTGCCGCGGATCTCGCCCTCGAGGAACCCTCGGGGGCCTTTCCTATGGACACAGCTGACTCTCGCCCAGTGGCGGCCGTTGACTCTGCGGCGCCGTCTGCCTCTTAGTCGCCTTCACGCCATCCCGGTCCCTTCCTGCTTCCATTCTCCAGTGGAATTGCGGCGGTTATTTTCGCCACTTGCCAGAGCTCCGGATGCTTCTGAGTGTTTCCCCTGTTCTCTGCATTGCTCTTCAGGAAACTTGGTTTCCAGCAAAGCGGACACCTGCCCTTCGCGGTTATCAGGGATACTATAAGAACCGCGCTGACTGTCAACGAGCTTCAGGTGGAGTTTGCCTCTTTGTTCACCACTCTGTTTGTAGCTCGCCAGTACCCCTTCTGACGCCTTTAGAGGCAGTCGCTGTCAGGATTGAGCTCTCGCCGGCTATTACTGTTTGATTTGTTTACATTCCTCTGGATGGGGAGCTCCCCCAACATGTCTTGGCTGCGCTGCTGGCTCAACTCCCACCACCATTGCTGCTTCTGGGCGACTTCAATGCCCACTACCCTCTATGGGGTGGGACTGTCTCCAATGACTGCGGTCATGCCGTGGAGCAAATGTTGGCTCAGCTCGACCTTAGCCTCT
Source organism: Schistocerca gregaria (assembly GCF_023897955.1). NCBI lineage: Eukaryota > Metazoa > Arthropoda > Insecta > Orthoptera > Acrididae > Schistocerca > Schistocerca gregaria. The sequence continues at coordinate 583,172,485 of NC_064922.1, forward strand.
TGAACACTGGTCCTCCCATGCATTTCAGTGTGGCCCATGGTTCGTTCTCGGCCATCGATCTCTCTCTTTGCAGCCCCGAACTTGTCCCATCCCTCCACTGGAGAGTGCATCCTGACCTGTGTAGTAGTGACCATTTTCCCATCTATTTGTCACTGCCCCAGGGTCATTCTTCTGGCAGCCTGCCACGCTGGGCTCTCAACAGAGCTGACTGGCCGGCTTTTACTTCCGCTGCCACTATTGCTTCTCCCCCAACAGGGTGACAATGATGAGGTGGCACCCGTCTCTGGAGACCCTCATCGCCTTTAAGAAGCTCCGTGCCTTGGCCCGTTGTCTTATTGCACGGCGTAAGCAGGAGTGCTGGTTGAGGTATCTTTCATCCTTGGGCTCCCGTGTCTCCCCGTCGCTCGTGTGGTCCCGCATCCGGCGGATTTATGGATACCAAACCCCTATGGGTGTCCCTGGAATCTCCCTGGACGGCGCTGTCTGCACTGACGCTGCCGCCATTGCTGACCACCTTGCCGCGCACTTTGCTACGAGCTCTGCGACTGCAACTTACCCTCCCGCATTTCGCTCTCTAAAGGAGCGCGCCGAGCGGACGCCGTTATCATTCCACACACGTCATTCTGAAAAATACAATGCTCCATTCAACGAGAGGAAATTCCTCGCTGCCCTCGCCGATTGCCCTGATACGGCACCAGGAACGGACTGCATCCACGCACAGATACTGAAGCATCTCTCCAGGGACTGCTAGAGACACATCCTCACCATCTTTAACCGCATTTGGAGCGAGGGCGTGTTCCCGTCGCAATGGCGAGAGGGTGTTATTATCCCCATCTTGAAGCCCGGTGCGGACCCTCTAGCGGTGGACAGCTATCGTCCCATTACCCTCACCATCGTTTTGTGCAAATTGCTCGAAATATGGTGGGGCGGCGTTTCTGTTGGGTCCTTGAGTTGCGCAGTCTCCTCGCTCCATCCCAGGGTGGCTTCTGTCAGGGCCGGTCTGCTGCGGACAATTTGGTGTGGCTGGGATCTGCTATCCGTACGGAATTTGCCCGCCCTCAGCATCTCGTTGCTGTATTTTTTGATCTGCGGAAGGCATATGACACAACATGGAGTCATCACATCCTTGCTACGTTGCATGAGTGGGGTCTTCGTGGTCAGCTCCCAGCTTTTCTTCAAAGCTTTTTATTGCGCCGCTCTTTCCGGGTTCAAGTCGGTGCCGCCTCTAGTTCATCTTATATACAGGAAAATGGGGTCCCACAGGGCTTGGTGTTGAGCGTTTCCTTATTTCTAGTGGCCGTTAATGGTCTGGCTGCACCTGTGGGGTTCTCGGTGTCTCCTTCTTTGTATGCCGACGACTTATGCATCTCATTTAGCTGAACGACTACAGGAGTCGCCGAACGCAGGCTGCAAGGTGGCATCATGGGCTCTGACTCATAGATTTCAGTTCTCTGCAGCCAAGACTCGAGTTATGCACTTCTGCAGGCGTCGGACGGTCCACCCTCATCCGGGACTTTACCTTGACGGTCACCTACTTGAAGTGGTGAACACTAGCCGCTTCTTAGGACTCGTCTTTGATGCCCGGTTCACATGGGTTCCTCACATTAATCAGCTGAAGCAAAAGTGCTGGCGGCACCGCAATCCCCTCCGCTGCCTGAGCCACGTGTCTTGGGGTGCAGATCGCTGCACGCTGTTGCGATTGTACAGAGCCCTTGTGCAGTCCAGGCTTGATTATGGGAGCCTGGCCTATGGGTCTGCATCACCCTCAGTGTTGACATTGTTGGACCCCTTACACCACTGTGGGGTTCGGCTTGCTACTGGCGCTTTCCGTACGAGCCCTGTGGATAGTCTACTGGTGGAGGCCGGGGTTCCCCCGCTGTGGATTCGCCGCCACCGACTGCTCGCCGACTGTGCTGTCCATGTGCATTGCTCACCGTACCATCCCCATCATCGCCTGCTTTTCCCTGCCAGGGTCCTCCCTATGCCCGACCGGCGACACAGGTCTGGGCTTTCCATTGCTGTCCGCGTCCAGTCCCTGCTGTCGGAACTGGGGTCGTTCCCTCTTCTGCCGCCCTTACGGGCCCGTGCGCCCACGCCTCCCTGGTGTATGCCCCGGCCGTCCATCCACCTGGACTTGGCACGGGAACCCAAGGACTCGGTTCCGCCTGTGGCCCTCCGTCGCCGTTTTCTTGCGCTCGTCGCCTCATTTTCAGGCTGTGAGCCTTTCTACACTGATGGTTCCCTGGTGGATGGTCGTACTGCCTACGCTTTTGCTCACGCTGCCCATGTTGAACAGCGCTCCTTGCTGGCTGGCTGCAGTATTTTTACTGCAGAGCGTCCCCACTTTGGAGATCGGCCTCCTGGCTCGTGATCTGCAGCTGCTATTGCGCGGTAAGGTGCTTGGTATGTGGCATGACGAGTGGCGCAGCCTGACTTCGCCGAATAAACTGCGCTCTGTTAAAGAGACGACCGATGTGAGGAAGTCCTCCCTGCAGGCTTCTCACAGGGACTCTGTCATCCTGTGTTGGCTCCGCATCGGCCATACCTACCTGTCGCACGTACATCTTTTGCGTCAGGAGGATCCCCCCTGTGTCAGTGTGGGTCCTGGTTGACGGTCGCTCACATTTTGTTGGAGTGTCCCCGCCTGCGCACCCTCCGGCAGTCTTTTAATCTCCTGGGCACATTGCCTTTGGTTTTAAGCGATGATGCCTCCATGGCTGACGACGTTTTAAATTTTATCCGTGGTAGTCCTTTTTATGGTTCCATTTAGGGGGGTCCTGCCCCTTTCCTTTTCTGTGTCTCTCGTCTTCGAGTCTCTCATTGGTTGCAGATTTTAGTGTGTATTCGGATGGTTGACTCATTCCCTTTTTTTGTTCTCATGGTCAGTCAACCAGTCTCCGGCCCTCTTCTTTTCTTCTGTTTCTTTCTGTCCGGTGTTCGTCTGTACTCTTCTTGTCTCTAGCGTTCGCTGCCACATTGGTGTTCTTTCAGTGACTGGGGGGAGGAGCGTCGCCTCCCCCCTTGGGGTTTTACCTCCTCCGTAAATTTTCGTCTCGCCCGTTTTTGGAATGGGGGAGTGATGACCTTAGCTGTTTAGTCCCCCTTAAACATCCCAACAACCACCACCACCACACTGACTTCCATATGATCACAGTTTGCTCAGTCATCGCTAGGATCTTTCATAAGATCCTGGCGGGTCGGCTGATGCGGACCTGTGTGTTGGATGGGCGTCAGCGGGCATTCCTCCCTTAGGATGGGATGTTGCACAATACATTCCTGTTGGACCTGGCGATGACTCAGGCCAGGGCGAACTGTCATTTCCTCTATGTCGCGTCCCTGGATGTGTCCAAGGCTTTCGACTATCTGGGCGATTGTGCCCTGAGGCCTGCCCTGAGGGCGAGTGGTGTGCCTGACAAGTTCATTGGATACATCCTGGGATGCTACAAGGATGGGACGACGGTGATCTGTGGTCCTGGGAAGTCGCTGGGTTCAGTGCGGCCTTCTAGGGGTGTTAGGCAGGGTGATCCTCTCTCTCCCATCCTATTTAACCTTTCCTTTGTCCTCATGCTTGCTCGCCTCCCAGACAACATTGGTGCCAACGTGATGGGACGACGTCTCAATGCTTTCGCTTTCGCTGATGACCTCTTGCTGTTCGCTAAGTCTCCAGGAGGGCTCCAGGACCTTATTCATGCAGCAACAACAGCCCTTGGAGACTTTGGGCTTCAAATAAATGCTGGAAAGTGCTTCACTCTTACCCTCGTTTCATCTGGCAGTGAGAAGAAGATGAAGGTTGATGACACCACGACCTCCACAGCTGGGTATACCATCCTCCCAGCACTGGCGATCGAGAGCACTTTCTGGTACCTTGGCCTGGAGTTTTCTACAAGGGGATGCAGCCTCTTCCATCCCTGGCGGGAGGTCGAGCGACAGCTGAGCGTCCTGTCCAACTCACCATTGAAGCCACAACAGTGTCTTTATGCCCTTAGAACTATCGTCTTTCCAGGTATCCATCATGGCTTGGCTCTTTCAAGGAACTGTCTTGGGTCCCTGTCAGCTATGGACACTGCCATCTGTGCAGCAATAAGATCCTGGCTGTGTTTGCCAGCGGATGTCCCTTCCATGCCTCTGTGGCAGCTGGGGGGCTGGGAGTGCCATCAGCTCGATGGCTTGGACCTCTCTTGCGGCGGAACCGGCTCATCAAGATGCAGGCTCTGGGTGTTCTATCCGACGCGTCGGCTGAAGATGTTCTGGGGCGTGAAATTGGGAGGCTTGAGCAGCAACTTTGGGGGAAAGATACCATCATACATACGAGCAATCAGATGGGCTGGATGTTGGCTGAAAGACTGCATCTATCGGTGGACAGCGCTGCCCTGAAGAAGACTGCCTGCACATCTGGGCAACATAACTACGTTGACAACTCGCAGCTATTCATCAGAGGCCGCGACTGTATCTCCTGCATTCGCACTCAGATGTCCTGCCAACTAGGGCACATTTGCAGCAAGGTCGCGTTAGTGACACTAAATGTCAAGCTGGTTCATTGCCAAGGAAACTGCGAATCACGTTGTCCAGCATTGCTTCAGGAGCCATGACGCGCATGTGAAGGACACTAAATGTCGAGCTGGTTGCATCGCCAAGGAAACTGCGAATCACGTTGTCCAGCATTGCTTCAGGAGCCATGAGGTGCATGTGAAGTGACAGAACGCCTTTGCATCGTACATCACGCAGGGCCTCTGTCGCCGTGGTTTCGATGTCCATCTGGAGCCCCACCTCAAAACATCCAAGGGACTGAAGAAGCCGGACATTGTGGCAGTTCGTGGCGATGCTGCTCACATCGTCGATACCTAGGTAGCTGGCGTCAACCTGGACATTGATGTTTGTCAACAACGGAAAGTCGCGGTCTACAACACAGAAGCGTCCACCAGGCAATTAGGAGCCAGCACCTGGCAGTGTTGAACATCACCACCACTTCAGCCAGTATATCATGGAGGGGCGTGTGGTCGCCTAGATCTGCACAGAACCTGTGTCAGCTGGATTTCAAGCACCACCACTTTGCGGCTATGGCTACACAGGTTCTCATCGGTACAGTGATGGCGGGAAGGCAGTTTGACACCAGGACTGCCAAGAAAAGCACGATGCTCCAGACTGGTGTCGGATGGTGCCCCAATTGTGTGTGTCTCTACACTGCGTCTATCTTAGGCACAATACCGCTTTATTGGCGTGTTTTCCTGTCTGTCTAATGTCTGTATTGTTTATGTCATTTGTAAACCCACATTGTGGGTAAATGTCATTTTGCATGTTCACATGTGAATAAAGTCGGTTTAAATAGCCAAATGTCTCGTCATCTAATTCGTGAAGCGCATGAATGAATTAACGAGATTACAGCTGTCCCTATCTACTCCAAGATGGCTGCCTTCGCGTGCTGCGTCGTTTATGCCGTGACAAGAAATCTGTAGTTTTGTGTGAATTACTCGCGCTTCTTTGTTTCGCATTAGTTCTTCTCGATATTACACTGGTTGGTTGGTTGGTTTAAAGATAAAAGGGACCAAATTGCAAAGGTCATAGGTCCCTTGTTTCATAAAAACACAGAGCACATTGAAACTATCCACCAGGCAGGTGAAGCACTAAAATAAAAGGGGAAGGGAAGCCCCTAGGTCAATGGTAAGACAACACGGAAAATGGAGCACAGCAACAAAAACAACACATAGGAGAAAGGCAGAAGGAATTAAAACTGTACAGCAGAGGACTGTGGCTGGCTGATCACGAAAATAATAAGATGAGCCAGCCACTCTGCAACATGTTAAAACCTCCAGCCTAAAAGATTAGGGTGGAGTCAAACAACAACACAAAAATAAGTAAAATATACAGCACAAAAGAGGGTGACGCAGTTAAGTTAGAGGGACCTATAAAAGCCGCTTGCTCGAATAAAACTTAAAACACGATCTGCCATAGATACACTGTCACCTAAAAGAGATGCTAAATCACCCTGGAGATTAAAAGTTCGCCTGAGGGCGATTAAAAGAGGACATTCCAACAATACATGGGCCACCATCATGTTTGCACTACAGCGACAATGAGGGGGGTCCTCTCGACGCAGCAGATGACCATTCGTCAGCCAAGAGTGACCAATGCGATGCCTACACAGAACAACAGAATCCCTGTGAGAGGCACTCATGGAGGATACCCCACACAGTAGTGGTCTCTTTTACTTGCCGCAGCTTGTTGGTTCCAGACAGAGTGCGCCATTCGTCTCCTCACATCTCAAATACCCAACGGGGCTACACCGATCGGAGATCAGTTGCCGGGAGGCCGATTTCCAGCGCCAGTTTGCGGGTAGCCTCTTTGGCTAACTTGTCAGCGAGTTCGTTGCCCGCTATCTCATCGTGTCCCGGGGTGCATATGAACACCACCAAACGACCACACTGTTCAAGAGCGTGAACGGACTCCTGCATGGCAACAACAATGGGATGGCGGGGGTAGCACTGGTCAAGAGCCTGCAGACTACTGAGAGAGTCACTGCAAATGACGAAGGACTCTCCACTGCTGGTACAAATACCGAGGGCACGAAAAATGGATGTTAGTTCTGCGGTGTAAACACTGCAGCCGCCCAGCAAGGAGCACTGGTCTACATAGTCTACCTGAGCAAAAGCGTACCCTACGTGGCCATCAACCATCGAGCCATCGGTATAGATAACCTCTGAGTCACGGTATGCGCCTAGGAGAGCAAGAAATTGGCGGCGCAAGACTGTAGGAGGAACTGCATCTTTTTGCCATCGTGAAAGTTCCAGCCGAAGCTGCAGCCGACGAATACACCAAGGTGGTGTATGTGAGCTGCCCTGGAAAGCAGATGGAAGAGGCAAAGACTCGAGTTCTCTAAGGAGTGGCCAATCACGGATCCCAATTGTATGGCCTGATCGCGGCCGCTGATGTGGGATATGGAGACGGTAGTTAGTCTGACGGGGTGAACAACGGATGTGTGCAGCATAGTTGGCTAAGAGTTGTTGGCACCGGACTCGAAGTGGAGGAACCCCAGCCTCAGCAAGTAGGCTATTAACAGGGCTGGTACAGAATGTTACTGTCGCCTGTCGAACCCCACAGTGGTGAACAGGGTCCAGCAGTTTCAATGCTGAAGGCAACGCTGAGCCACACGCCAGTTCGACGCCGACAAAAGTGCATGACACAAGTCTTTGCAGGAGAAAAGTGAAACCCATGGACAAGGGCACGCGCCTGCGCCTAGCGTATGGCGCTCTGCAACCTACGTTCTGCAACACTAATGGAGCTGAAAAAGATGCAGAAATCGTCATCATATAACGTGGGTGAGACAGATGACCCCACTGCTGCTGAAAGGTCATTACTGGCCACAAGGAAAGGTGGCAAGCTCAGTACAGAGCCCTGTGGTACTCCATTTTCCTGGACATGAAGTGAACTATGGAATGTGCCAAGTAAAACGCGGAATGTCCGAATAAATAAAAAATTCTGAATAAAAATGTGGAGAGAGCCCTACAGACCCACCCTTGCAACGTGGCGAGAATATGGTGCCACCAAGTCGTGTCATATGCTCTGGAGAGGTCGAAAAAGACGGAGACGAGGTGTTGGCGCCTGGAAAAAGCAGCGCGGATTGGAGACTCAAGGAAGACCAAAGTATCAGTGGTGGACCGGCCCTGATGGAAGCGGCTCTGGCACAGAGCCAGGAGATCCTGAGACTCGAGCAGCCAACACAGCCATCAACTCACCATACATTCCAGCAACTTGCACAGAGTGTAGGTTAAGCTGATGGGCCGGTAGCTATACACATTAAGTGGGTCCTTACAAGGCTTTATCACTGGAATGATGGTACTTTCTCGCCACTGCGACGGTAAGACACTCTTGCCCCATAAGCGGTTGAAGATGGCAAGAAGCCCCCAGGGGTTCAGTATTCATTTTCTAGGTACGGGCTTGGCCACCCCAGGTTCCGGAGCTGGGGACTGGTAAGCGCCGCCAGTCCCCTGTCACCGTAAGCTCTTGGCATGCTTCAACGACCACCATGCGGCGCGGCGGTGGAATGTTGTGTGTCTCAGGGAGTGGGGATCTTGGCTTGGCCGCCCGGATCTCGAGGATGGAATAAACCTCTATAAACAACCCCTCAATCTCAAGGTGTGCTGCACGCCGATGAGATCATGGCTGTTAAGGTGGAACAGTCGTTAGCGGGCAACCTCTGGGGAACCTGCCGCACCTCAGTTGTATAAGGCTTACCTAGGCACGTGGGGCTCTGTGTAGGTGGACTCTTAGTTCCCTAGCTGCTCGTGGGACCGGGATGGAAACCTCGAACTTTTCTTCATCTCCTCCCAGTGGAAAGGGTGGGCCGCTGGTAGGTTCTAACACTCAATCTAACAAGAGGGTTCGTGTAGCCAGTCCTCCTGATTCAGGTAGTTGTAACAGAACGCATGCTGCTTCGCCGAATGTGTTTCTTGTAATTAAAATAAAAGATGGGAGTTTCGCGAAAGTTTCACCATTTTATATCCAGAAGGGCTTAGAAGGTATTGCTGGCACACTAAAATCTGTAATACGTTTGCAAATGGCACCTTGTTGGTTGAAACATCTAGCTTCCAGCAAGCCCAGAACCTTCAGAAGGCACAATTTCTTGGGTTGTTTGCGATAGAGACTGAATTTGACAACACCTTGAACTACAGGAAGGGTGTTGTGACTTGCAGAGATCTCATTGACATTCCCCAAGACGAACTGAAGGCTGAATGGTCCCGGGAAGGAATTGTCGACGTGCAACACATTATGAATTGGGTGGATGGTACTCTCGTAAAGACTGCCTCGTTTATCCTTACATTTAACACCACCAAATTGCCAGAGCATGTGAAGGCCGGTTTCCTCCGTCTCAGTATACAGCCTTATTACCCCAACCTCATGCGGTGTTTTAAATGCCAACACTTTGGACACAATACTCTCGGCTGTAGAGGGGGAGCCACTTGCGGGAATTGTGGTAAAGCCGCCTATGAGGTAGTTGGTTGCTCCTCTCCTCCCAAGTGTGTCAACTGCTCTGGGGATCACCCTGTGTGGAGTAGGGACTGCAGAGTTTTCCTTGAGGAACGGAATATCCAGGAACTTAAAACTACAAAACGCCTCTCGTATGGTGAGGCGAAGAAAATTTACAAGTCCATGCAGCCGCCCACGTTCACTGCTTCCTTTTCTTCCGTTCTCAAACAGCCAGTGTTGAAATCCGATGACACTACACAAACGGAGGTTGCTACTGTCAGCACTAGCACCTACGTTTGTCAATGTACGTGTGCTGCTGCCGTTCCTGTGAAGCCTGCTGCTCCACGCTGGCTTTCTGAACAGGCCATGGTAGCTGACGTCATGGAACTTCCTGCCTCTTCCCGGGTCCAGTATTGTACACTGCCCAGCGCTGCTACACCCCCTACTGCTTCTGAGGTTTTGGCACCAATGCCGCCTCAGGCCAGAAAGTCGAAACCAAAGGTGTAGACTCGCCCGCTAAAGGAGACCGACGTTCTACAGTCTGCTGATGTGGATGTCATTCTCTCTGACGTCTCTCTCGACTCCTCTTCAGAGGCTATAGAGGTTGATATCAGACTTGGGCACTCATCTCGCCCCAAAACTGAGCCTCCGTCTATTGTTGGCTCTCCTCCCCGACAAAAAGTGAGAATGAAGGTACTCCCACCCTGATAGATGGCTCCCATTATACAGTGGAACATGAATGTATTCCAGGCACATGTGGAGGAACTGCACCTCCTAGCACGGCAATGCCACCTGTGCTTGTGTTTACAGGAAACGCATTTCAAACCATCTGATGCTCCTGTACTAAGGGGCTATACGTCATATCGCAAAGATGACCTGACTGGAGAAAGGGCCAAAGGTGGAGTCGCTGTGTTTGTCAATAATGACCACCACTCCTTTGGTCTCCCCCTGGATACTGACCTGCAAGCAGTTGCAGTTGAAATTCATTCACCTTGGAGGCTTACTGTTTGCTCCCTTTATTTATCCCCTCTGGATGCAACGACCTTAGACGCTTTCACAGATGTTATCGACCAACTCCCCCGCCCATTTCTCCTCCTGGGAGACTTCAATGCCCATAATGTCCTGTGGGACTCCACTTCTCTTTGCGCTCGAGGTCGAATTTTGGAGAGCCTCCTAACATCTCAAGTGTTGTGCATCCTCAACACAGGTACTCTGATTCATTTCTCTCCTGCTACAGGGTCATTCTCAGCCATTGACCTATCTTTCTGCTCTCCAACCCTCCCCGACTCTGTTAACTGGGAGGTCATTGACGACCTCCATTCCTGCGATCACTTCCATATCTGCATTCATCTCCTGGATGGTGTATTGCTGGAGCAGCGGCCACCATCGTGGATAATTGGCAGGGCTAACTGGCCACTGTTCACTCGGTTGGCTGTCTTTGACCGCCACAATAGCATCCAAGAATGGGTGGATGACATCACGCTTGTGATCCATCATGCTGCTGACCTGTCCATACCACAGTCTTCTGGCACTCTTAAGCGACGCCTTGTGCCTTGGTGGACAGAAGAGTGCCGTTCAGCTATCCGGTACAGGCGTGCGGCTCTTCGCCGATTTAAATGCCGACCAACAGCGGTCAATCTTACCGCCTTTCGAATCGCGAGAGCCAGGGCACGCCGTGTCATTAAAGAGAGCAAGAAAAGGTCATGGCAGGCGTTCCAGGACTCCATGAACTGTTCCACTTGTTCCACAAAACTATGGGAAGCCATCTGGCGGATTTCCGGTAAACATAGCCGTTTACCAATAGCTGCTGTCCTGAACCAGGGGTGCCTCCAAACGACACCCAGAGCCATTGCTCAGACGCTGGCAGAGCATTTTGCACAATGTACTGCCACTGCCAATCAGGATCCAGCGCTTCGTCGCTACCGTGCGACTGTCGAAATAGTGAACTTGGACTTTCGGTCGAAGAGTTCTGAGGCGTACAACTCCCCTTTCTCCATGTGGGAACTTGAATCGGCTCTTAGTGAGACTTCTGACACTGCACCAGGTTACAACCGCATCCGGTGCTCCATGCTTCAAAATCAGCTAGCGGCGTCAAAGAAATCCTCCTCGAATGTTTTAATCTCATATGGCAGACAGGGTTGTTCCCCACCTCGTGCCAGGAGGCAATCCTCATCCCTCTCCTCAAACCGGGAAAGGACCGCACATGTCCCAGTAGTTATTGTAGTATCTCCTTGACAAGCTGTGTCGGTAAGACCCTGGAACGGTTAACCGGCGTCTGGTCTGGCTGTGTGGATTCCGAAAATTTCGGTCCACGGTCGACAACCTGACCCTCCTAGAGACGGCTGTTCAGCAGGCTTTTCTCCGTCAGCATCACTGTATTGATGTCTTCCTTGACATCAGTAAGGCATATGATACTACTTGGAGATACTGTATTCTTGTACAACTGCATCAATGGGGCCTTCGTGGCCGCCTCCCGATTTTCATTCGGTCTTTCCTGTCTCGGCGGTTTTTTCGGACCCTCGTTGGTAACGCACTGTCTGATCGCTTTGAGCAAGAGAACGGTGTCCCCCAGGGCAGTGTTTTAAGCGTTACCCTCTTTTCCATAGCCATGAACAGTACAACATCTACAGTGAGGAGTCCAGTACAGTGTTCCTTATTTGTGGACGACTTTGCTGTTTTCTGTTTCTACTCCAGTGTTGCAACCATGAGCCGTCAGTTGCAGCTAACAGTGCGGCGGTTAGAGGAGTGGGCTGCAAAGACAGGTTTTCGGTTCTCTGCCGATAAGTGTGTTTGTGTTCATTTTAATCGTTCTCGTCATCGTTTTACTTTGCCTGGCTTGCATATGGGGGATACTGTCCTACATTTTAGAGACACAGTGCGGTTCCTGGGCCTAATTTTTGACTCCAGGTTGTCATGGCTGCCACACCTACGTGATTTGAAAGCCAGAACCCTGAAGGCACTCAACATCCTCAAGTGCCTCAGCCACAGGTCTTGGGGAGCGGACAGGGCGCGTCTCCTTCAGTTTTACCAAGCTTTCGTGCGTTCACAGTTGGACTATGGGTGCACAGTATATGGGTCAACGAGGCCTTCTTATTTGCAGATCCTTGACGCTGTTCACCATGCTGGGATTCGACTGACCACGGGTGCTTATTGGACCAGTCCCATACCCAGCCTCTGTGCTGAGGCTAGGGAACCGCCACTTACCATTCAGTGGCAGCTCCTGCTGGTGCGCCAGGCTTGTAAGTTTCTTGCAGCTCTCAGCTCACCTGCTCACCATCTTGTTGCCCATCCACCTCTGGACCGCCTTTTTTCCCGCCGTCCCCGGGCTACGTTGCCGTTTGGGATCCGTGTGCAACATGTACTAGAGTCCCTCAATGTGGAGTCTGTACAACCCCAAAACCAGGGTTTTAACCGGCTGCCACCCTGGTTACTGAAGAGGCCCGGAGTGATTTTAGATTTATTGCAGTACAAGAGAGATTGCACTCCTGCCACCGTTTTTAATGCAGCATTTTCTGCCATTTTATCTGAGCACCACGACTATGTAGCTGTTTTTACAGATGGGTCGAAACAAGGGGATTCTGTTAGTTGCTCAGTTGTTTTTCCAGATTGTGTCTTCAAGGTCCGCCTGCCTCAGACTTTCGCTGTCATTGATGCACAATTGTCTGCAATCTTGTGGGCACTGGAGCACATGAGACATTCTTCCTCTCCTAAATTTCTTGTCTGTTCCGATTCACTCTGTGCCCTTCACTTATTGCAACGTTTGTATCCGGCAGACAAAACTGTCCGCCCCCCAGGGGCCCAGCATTCATTTGCTGGGTACGGGCTTGGCGACCCCGGGGCTCCTGAGCTGGGCACTGGTAAGCGCCGCCAGTTCCCTGTCACCGTAAGTTCTGGGCATACTTCAACGACCACCGTGCGGCGCGGCGGTGGAATGTTGTGTGTCTCAGCGAGTTGGGATCTTGGCTTGGCCGCCCGGATCGTGAGGATGGAATAAACCTCTATAAACAACCCCTCAATCTCAAGGTGTGCTGCGCGCCGATGAGATGCATGGCTGTTGAGGTGGAACAGTCATTAGAAGGCAGCCTCTGGGGAACCTGCCGCACCTCAGTTGTATAAGTCTTACCTAGGCCCGCAGGGCTCTGTATAGGTGGACTTCTAGTTCCCTAGTTGCTCGTGGGTCCGAGATGGTTCCTTCGAAATCCTCTTTTCTTCCTCCCAGCGGCAAGGGTGGGCCGCTGGAGGGTTCTAACACCCAGTCTCTGAAGAGGGCTCATGCAGTCAGTCCCCCTGACTGCAGCACATCTTTGACAAGTGAAGTCTTTAGTAACAGGATGCATTCTGGTGCTCAGAATGTGTTTCTCATTGTGAAACGGGAGGAGGGTAGTTTCGAGAATGTTTCGCAATTCTATATACAAAAGGGATTGGAGGGGATCTGTGGCTCCTTGAAATCGGTGAAGCGCTTACGTAATGGGACGTTACTAGTGGAAACTTCTACTTCCCAGCAAGCAACTAACCTCCAACCTGCTAAATGTCTTGGAGAGTATGCCATAGACACTGAATTGAACATCACCTTGAACTACAGCAAAGGTGTTGTGACATGCCGAGATCTAGTTGACATTCCCAAGGACGAACTGCAACGTGAGTGGGCTCCGGAAGCTATTGTTGATGTCCAACACATCATGAAGAGGGTTGATGGCAATCTTGTCAAATCCGATTCATTTATTCTGACCTTCAGTAGCACAAAACTTCCTGAACATGTTAAAGCTGGCTTCCTTCGCCTTAGTGTGAGGCCTTATTTCCCGACCCCAATGCGCTGTTTTAAATGCCAACGTTTTGGGCATACCACCTTAGTATGTAAAGGCGAAGCGACTTGTGGCAACTGTGGTAAGGCTGCTCATGAAGGAGTTGGTTGCTCGTCTCCGGCTAAATGTATTAATTGCTCTGGAACCACCCTGTTTGGAGTAGTGACTGCCGAATATTTTTAGAGGAACGCAAAGTCCAGGAAATCAAAACAACCAAGCGAATTCCCTGTGGTGAGGCCAAGAAGATCTACAAGTCGATGCAACCTCCCACATTTGCTACATCTTTCGCTCCCCCTGCGGGTTTGGGGGTAAGAATAAGTCCGCGGTATTCCTGCCTGTCGTAAGAGGCGACTAAAAGGAGTCTCCAAAGTTTCGGCCTTATGTGATGGTCCTCTCTTGGGTTTGACCTGCCATTTTCTAAATTTCCATTGTTAGTGCGTGCCATTTGGGGAAGGATGCCTTACGTGGTTTTTTTTCTATTGGCCCATCGTGCACCTCCATCTTGCATGCTATCTATTGTAGTGTGGAGGGATTTACACCCCATGTCTTCTGGGTTGCCTCCTCGTCTTGTGTGCAATCCCCTTCTTAGCACCCACGACAACTGTGGACCCTTTCAACACCTAAAATCCAGCACGGTAGCCTGTCCGTTGTGGTGGGGTCGTCATGTACCCTCTTGGTGGTAGCCCCCTGACCATGCACAGATCGCATTACAGATGCCAGAGCTGTTTCCTCCCCATGCATGCCAAGGAGTATGTGCCCATCTTGTGTGGGGCACGGGGACTCCGGGCAATGGGATATCGGCCAGGTACCCATTGCTTTGGCTGGGTGGCGCCCTTGGGGAGAGCCCTCGTTCGGAGTTGGTGGCATCTGGGCGGATGTGGCGCAATGAAGCGCAATAAATCTCACCAAGCTGGTGGTCGCACTGCCACCAGCGTCTCTAAGCGAGGCAGAATTGTATTCGATGCTGCACAATATGATCCTCAGTCTTTCCCCTCGTTGGCTGCGTCGTGGGAGGGGCACAGATCTAGTGCCAAGGCGGAGCCTTATGTACCACAATACCTTGTCTGCAGCAGGACTGATGGTGACTCCTTTCATTCGACAAAGCCTATGTTTTTATGGAACACCTGGAGGATAAGTTTGGGGAAGTGGCGGGGTTGTCTAAAATGAGGAATGGGTCCATCCTCCTCAAGACGTCCTCCCCAGCCCGTCACTACCCACAGTAGCTTAAATATGGTCCAGGGGATTATTTACCATCGCGACCTCTTGTTACAGTGTGACAACGAGCTGAGAGCTGACTTGGAACGACGTGGTGTGCTTTTTGTCCGTCGTGTGCACAGAGGACCTAAGACCAACAGGGTGGCCACCGGTGCCTTTATCTTGGCCTTCGAGGGTGCTGTATTGCCTGAGAAGGTCAAGGTAATGGTTTACTGTTGTGACGTCAAGCCATACATCCCTCCCCCGATGCGGTGCTTCCAGTGCTGGGAGTTTGGGCATATGTCCTCCCGTTGCCCATCCAGCGCCACATGTCGAGATTGCGGACGCCCCTCTCATCCAGATTCTCCATGTGCGCCTCCGCCTGTCTGTGTCAACTGTGGGGAACACCACTCTCCATGCTCACCGGACTGCTCCGTTCTTCATAAGGAGCGGAAGATTATGGAATTTAAGACCCTGGACCGGCTTACTTATCGCGAGGCAAAACTGTAATTTGAAAGGTTGCATCCTGTCCCTCTTCAAACTTCTTATGCTGCAGCCACGTTATCGTCGCCCTCGCGGGCGGCAGTTGTCGCCTCATCTGTGCCGCCTTTAGTGGGCCCTCGGGGCCGTACATCTCTGTCTGCCCCCCTCGTGTCTGGGGGAAAGCCTTCCTCTGTTGCCCCCTTAGCAGTTGGGGCCAAACCCCCTTCTGTCACTCCCCCCGCACATGCTTCGGGAGTGACATCTGCTCCAAAACCAGGGGGCTCGAACCCTCCCCCTCCTTCTCTACCGGCATTGTCTCTGCTGGCTCCTCTCTTGCGGAAGGGGTCCCTCGGGGCCCTCCATTCTTCCGTTTCTTCTGCTACCCCGCCGGATGTCAGCTAGTGGCTGAAGGTTCTTCCACCTGCTGGTTGTAGTGGTTCTGCGTCGTCGTCAGCCTCCGACGCTCCTTCAGAGAAACTCTCCCAGCCCTCTAAGCCACTAAGCCAAAGGACAGACGCGAGAAGAAGGAACGGAACATGTCCAAGAAGAAGGATGCTCCGGCAGTTTCGGTACCACCTGCTGTCAATAGTTCTGGCTCTGGGGATGAGGTGGTGATCCTCACCTCTGCCGCGGATCTCGCCCTCACGGAACCCTCGGGGGCCTTTCCTATGGACATAGCTGACTCTCGCCCAGTGGCGGCCGTTGACTTCAGGTGGAGTTTGCCTCTTTGTTCACCACTCTGTCTGTAGCTCGCCTGTACCCCTTCTGACGCCTTTAGAGGCAGTCGCTGTCAGGATTGAGCTCTCGCCGGCTATTACTGTTTGGTCTGTTTACGTTCCTCCGTATGGGCAGCTCCCCCGACATGTCTTGGCTGCGCTGCTGGCTCAACTCCCGCCACCATTGCTGCTTCTCGGTGATTTCTATGCCCACAACCCTCTATGGGGTGGGACTGTCTCCGATGACCGCGGTCGCGCTGTGGAGCATGTGTTGGCTCAGCTCGACCTTAGCCTCTTGAACACCGGTGCTCCCACACATTTCAGTGTGGCCCACGGCTCGCTCTCGGCCATCGATCTCTCTCTTTGTCTCATTGCAGCTCCGGACTTGTCCCATCCCTTCACTGCAGAGTGCATCCTGACCTGTGTGGTAGTGACCATTTTCCCATCTATTTGTCACTGCCCCAGTGTCATTCTTCTGGGCGCCTGCCCCGTTGGGCTCTCAACAGGGCTGACTGGCCGGCTTTTACTTCCGCTGCCACCATTGCTTCTCCCCCACAGGGTGACATTGACGAGATGGTCCGTGTCTTGACCTCGTCAATTATTTCTGCGGCCGAGACTGCCATCCCCCGCTCTTCTGGACTCCCTCGGAGGAAGGCTGTCCCCTGGTGGTCGCTGGAGGTTGCTGAGGCTACTCGTGACCGTAGGCGAGCTCTCCAGTGTCATAAATGGCACCCGTTTCTGGAGACCCTCATCGCTTTTAAGAAGCTCCGTGCCTTGGCCCGTCGTCTTATGCACAGCGTAAGCAGGAGTGCTGGGAGAGGTACATTTCATCTTTGGGCTCCCGTGTCTCCCCGTCGCTCGTGTGGTCCCGCATCCGGCGGATTTATGGATACCAGACCCCTCTGGGTGTCTCTGGAATCTCCCTGGACGGCGCTGTCTGCACGACGGACGCTGCCACCATTACTGACCACCTTGCCACGCACTTTGCTACGAGCTCTGCGACTGCAACTTACCCTCCTGCCTTTCGCTCTCTAAAGGAGCGCGCCGAGAGGACGCCGTTATCATTCCACACATGTCGTTCTGAAAAATACAATGCTCCTTTCAGCGGACTGCATCCACGCGCAGATGTTGAAGCATCTCTCGGGGACTGCCAGAGACACATTCTCACCATCTTTAACCGCATTTGGAGCGAGGGCGTTTTCCCGTCGCAATGGCCAGAGGGTGTTATCGTCACCATCTTGAAGCCCGGTGCGGACCCTCTGGCGGTGGACAGCTATCGTCCCATTACCCTCACCATCGTTTTGTGCAAATTGCTCGAAATATGTTGGGGCGGCGTTTGTGTTGGGACCTTGAGTCGCGCGGTCTCCTCGCTCCATCCCAGGGTGGCTTCTGTCAGGGCCGGTCTGCTGCAGACAATTTGGTGCAGCTGGAATCTGCTATCTGTACGGCCTTTTCCCGCCCTCAGCATCTCGTTGCTGTATTTTTTGTTCTGCGGAAGGCATATGACACAACATGGAGGCATCACATCCTTGCTACTTTGCGCGTGTGGGGTCTTTGTGGTCAGCTCCCAGCTTTTCTTCAAAACTTTTCATTGCGACGCTCTTTCCGATAGCAAGTTGGTGTCGCCTCTAGTTCATCTTATATACAGGAAAATGGGGTCCCGCAGGGCTCGGTGTTGAGCGTTTCCTTATTTCTAGTGGCCATTAATGGTCTGACTGCAGCCGTGGGGTCTTCGGTGTCTCCTTCTTTGTATGCAGACGACTTCAGCATCTCATTCAGCTCAACGACTACAGGAGTCGTCGAACGCAGGCTGCAAGCAGCCGTTCGCAAGGCCGCATCATGGGCTCTGACTCATGGATTTCAGTTCTCTGCGGCCAAGACTCGAGTTATGCACTTCTGCAGGCGTCGGACGGTCCACCATCATCCGGAACTTTACGTCGGCGGTCACCTACTTGAATTGGTGGACACTAACCACTTCTTAGGACTCGTCTTTGATGCCCGGCTCACATGGGTTCCTCATATTACGCAGGTGAAGCAAAAGTGCTGGCGGCAGCTCAACGCCCTCTGCTGCCTGAGCCATGGGTCTTCGGGGGCAGATCGCAGCATGCTGTTGCGATTGTACAGAGCCCTTGTGCAGTCCAGGCTTGATTATGGGACACTGGTCTATGGGTCGGCATCACCCTCAGTGTTGACGTTGTTGGACCCCATACACCACTTTGGGGTTCGGCTTGCAACTGGCGCTTTCAATACGAGCCCCGTGGATAGTCTGCTGATGGAGGCCGGCGTTCCCCCACTGCGGATTCGCCGACACCGACTGCTCGCCAACTATGCTGTCCACATGCATTGCTCACTGGGCCATCCCAATCATCGCCTGCTTTTCCCTGCCAGGGTCCTCCCTATGCCCGACCGGCGACACAGGTCTGGGCTTTCCATTGCTGTCCGCGTCCAGTCCCTGCTGTCGGAACTGGGGTCGTTCCCTCTTCTGCCGCCCTTACGGGCCCGTGCGCCCACGCCTCCCTGGTGTATGACCCGTCCGTCCGTCCACCTGGACTTGGCACGGGAACCCAAGGTCTCGGTTCCGCATGTGGCCCTCCGTCACTGTTTTCTTGCGCTCTTCGCCTCATTTTCTGGCTGTGAGCCTTTCTACACTGATGGTTCCCTGGTGGATGGTCGTACTGCCTACGCATTTGCTCACGCTGCCCATGTTGAACAGCGCTCCTTGCCGGCTGGCTGCAGTATTTTTACTGCAGAGCTGGTGGCCATATTGCGCGCTCTTGAGCATATGCGTTCCTGCTCCGGTACGTCCATCGTCATCTTCAGTGACTCCCTGAGCACCCTCCAGGCTATCGACCGCTGCTATACCTCTTCTCCTCTGGTATCCTTTATTCAGGAGTCTGTTTTTGCCATTACCCACTCTGTTCGTCGGTGGTCTTTGTTTGGACGCCAGGTCACATTGGCATCCCAGGGAATAAACGTGTCGACAGGGTGGCCAAAGGGGTGGTCGACGCCCCCACTTTGGCGATCGGCCTCCCGGCTCGTGATTTGCAGCAGGCGTTGCGCCGTAAGGTGCTTCAGATGTGGCGTGACGAGTGACGTAGCCTGACTTCGCCGAATAAACTGCGGGCTGTTAAGGAGAAGACCGATGTGTGGCGGTCCTCCCTGCGGTCTTCTCGCAGGGACTCTGTCATCCTGTGTTGGCTCCGCATCGGCCATACCTACCTGACGCACGGACATCTTTTGTGTCAGGAGGATCCCGCCTGTGTCAGTGTGGGTCCCAGATGACGGTCGCCCACATTTTGTTGGAGTGTCCCTGCCTGCGCACCCTCCGGCAGACTTTTAATCTCCCGGGCACGTTGCCTTTGATTTTATGCGACGATGCCTCCATGGCTGACGACGTTTTAAATTTTATCCGTGGTAGTCCTTTTTATGGTTCCATTTAGGGGGGACCTGTCCCTTTCCCTTTCTGTGTATCTTGTCCTCGAGTGTCTCATTACTTGCAGATTTTAATGTGTGTATTTGGATGGTTGACTCTTTCCCAATTTTTCTTCCCATGGTCAGTCAACCAGTCTCCGGAACTATTCTTTTCTTCCGTTTCTTTCTGTCCGGTGTTCGTCTGTACTCTTCTTGTCTCTAGTGTTCGCTGCCACATTGGTGTTCGTTCAGTGACTGGGGGGAGGGGCGTCTCCTCCCCCTTGGGGTTTTACTTGTTCCGTAAATTTTGTTTCGCCTGTTTTTGGAATGGGGGACTGATGACCTTAGCTGTTTAGTCCCCCTTAAACATCCCAACAACAACAACAACAACAACCTTATAGGTGTATTTTTTGACATTGAGAAGGCCTGCGATACCACTTGGAGGCGTCTCATCCTGGAGCAACTTCACGAATGGGGCTTTCGGGGTTGTCTTCCTCTTTTTATTCAGTCTTTCCTCTCGCCACGATATTTTAGATACCGAATTGGGTATGTCTTGTCTGATCGCTTTGAGCAGGAGAACGGTGTCCCGCAGGGTAGCGTTTTAAGTGTGACTCTCTTTGCCATCGCTATTAATAGCATTACATCCATAGTGAAGAGTCCTCTCCAGTGTTCTTTGTTTGTGGATGATTACTCTTTGTTTTGATCTTCTTCAAGCCTTGCAACGACAACTCGTCAGTTGTTTTCCACCGAGAAGTCTGTTTGTGTTCTTTTTAGCCGTTCTCGTTCGATTTTAACCTTTCCTGAGTTGCGGATGAGGGACACTATTCTCACTTTTAAAGACACGGTGAGGTTTCTAGGGCTCATTTTTTACTCGAATCTCACGTGATTACCTCATCTTAAAGACTTGAAACGGCGGTCGCTTAACGCTTTAAGTATTTTAAAATGTCTTAGCCACAGTACATGGGGAGCTGACAGGACTTGTCTGCTCCAGTTTTACAGGGCGTTTGTGCGATCAAGGCTCGATTATGGGTGCATGGTGTATGGGTCTGCGAGGGCTTCTTACTTAAAGATGTTCGACGTTGTGCACCGTGAAGGGCTTCGGTTGGCCACTGGGGCATTCCGAACCTGCCCCATACCAAGCCTCTGTGCAGAGGCTGGTGAACCGCCACTTCCTATGCAGCGATGGCTACTTACAGTGCGCCAGGCGTATAAAACTTTGTACACACCATACACCCCTGCATACCGTGCCATTGGTCAGCCTCCTCTGGCACAGTTAATTCATAACCGGCAACGTGCGACGTAGCCCTATGGGATTCGCTCACAGGATTGCCTCGCTGCGATGTCTATGGCTGGTCTTCGTGTTTTGCGTCGTGGTTGGAGCAGATCTCCACCTTGGCTCCTCCAGAGACCCAAACTTATTTTAGATTTGGCTAATTTTAAGAAAGATTGCACACCAGATTTTACATTCCAATTTCTGTTTTTTAACATTTTAGATGTGCATCACGGTTTCACTGTCGTGTACATTGATGGCTCCAAACAGGAGAATTTCCTTGGCTGTTCTGTAGTGTTCCCTGATCAAGTTACCCGGATTCGCCTCCCTGCTGAATATACCGTTTTCGCAGCGGAGCTCCACGCGATCCTGAAGGCACTGGAGCTGATGAATCGTGTTCGGGGCGATCGATTTCTTCTCTGCTCCGATTCTCTTAGTGCCTTACAATCAGTGCAGAACCTATACCCGACTGAGGCGATGGTCCAGCTGATACATGACCAACTGTACTTGCTCCAACGGCGGGGTACAGAAGTATCCTCCTGCTGGGTGCCTGGTCATGTTGGCCTCTGGGGCAATGAACAGGCCGATCGGGCTGCCAAGGAGGCCTGCAGAGAGCAGAATGTGGTCCCATGTCCTATACCCTTGCAGTCATTCATCGCTACACTCCACAGGAGCGGCGTCCAGGTCACTGTGCGCCACGTTTTATTGGATTGCGTTTTATTTTCTGACCAGCGGGCCGCAGCTAACTTGCCTGCGGACCTGCCATCTCTTTTAGGCAACACTCGGACGAATGTGGTTAAAGTTTTAAAGTTCTGTCACATGTCAAATGTTTTTACAAAGATTATAGGGAGAGGATTTTGATTTGCTCACTGTGTGACAAGCTAGCCCATATTTTATGTAAGTGGCCAGCCAGTAACACTTTCCTGTGACATTCTTGTTGCTCTGTTTCCCCTTTCCTTAGGTAGCATTTTCCTTCTTTTCCTGCTTTCTTTGAGTGTTTGCTTTAGTTTTCTTAGGTCTGTCCACGTTCGTCCCTTTTAATGTGTGCCAGGGCGCTGATGACCTCGATGTTGAGCGCCTATAAGCCCCAACACATCAAGATGGCAAGAACACATCGCAGACAGTCCGAGGACAAGTGTTTGAGCATCAGATTATGGATGCCATCTGGCCCAGAGGCTGTATCGTGGCACTGTGCCAGGGTGGTAAATGGTGTGTTATACGCTTCAGGGTGACAAGAAGCAAAATAAAGTCGTTTGCCTTCCTCCCGGCGTTTTAGCACACGAAACACGGGCAGGTAATTCCCCGACGCAGAGGCCTGAACATAGTACTGAGCGAAATGCTCGGCGATTGCATCGGCATCGGTGCATAGGGCCCTGTTGATGGAAAGCCCTGGGATACCTGTAGAGTGCCGCAATCCAAAGATGCCCCGAATCTTCATCCACACCTGGGAGGGTGAAGTACGGGAACCAATGGTGGAAATGTACCTCTCCCAGCACTCCTGTATCCGCCATTTGATAAGCCTCTGGACCTGAGCACGGTGACGTTTGAATAAAATGAGGTTCTCCAAAAATGGGTGCAACTTGTGTCGCTGAAGAGCCCGCCGACGATCTTTAATGGCTTCAGCGACCTCCAGCGACCACCAAGGCACTGACTTTCGCCGGTGGCACCCTAATGAACGAGGAATGGTACGTTCTGCAGCGAAAACAACCGCTGCAGTCAGTGTCTCAATCGCCACATCGATGGTACCGTGGGGGAGACAGTCAACAGTGGCAGCAGAGGAGAACACTTCCCAGTTTGCCTTGCTAAACACCTATCTGGGCAAGCGTCCAGGGGAGCGACGCTGGGCTAGTGAAAGGAAGATGGGAAAATGGTCACTACCACACAAGTCGTCATGGACTCTCCAGTGGACCTACAGTACAAGCCCTGGGCTGCACAACGACAGATCTATGGCCGAGAATGTTCCATGCGCCACACTGAAATATGTGGCGGCGCCAGTGTTTAAGAGACAAAGGTCGAGTTGGAAGATGAGACTCTCGACATTTCTGCTTTGGCCAGTAATCTTTGTTCCACCCCACAGGGGATTGTGGGCATTAAATCCCCCAGGAGAAGAAAAGGCGTGGGGAGTTGGGTGACAAATGCAGCCAATTCGGTCAGGGGGACTGTACTGCCTGGAGGGAGATAGAAACGTCAGACGGTTATGTCCTGGGTAGTCCTTACGCGGACAGCCATAGCTTCCAATGATGTGTGAAGGGGCGCAGGAGCACTATATACAGAAAGGTAAGGACATACACGTAGTCTCCACCTGACACATTACTGTTAAGTGCTACAGTTGCTGTAATAACCTCTGTATCCATGAAGGACAGGGGTCCGCATAGCTTGGAACCAGGGTTCGCATGCTGGGAGGGCTTTCCTGACGTATCGTCAGGAACAGAGGAAGAGCATGAAGCCCTTCGACCAGCAGCTGGTGGCTTCTACAGCAGCTGGTGAGTTCTTCAGCCACTGGATAGTGTCTTGGGAGACACTGGGGAAGTCCTTGGAAGTGACTTCTCCAAGGGACCAATTCCAAACAAGTGAGGCCAGAGGAGGCTGTTGCTTCTCCAGCTCAGTAGCTGGAGAAGGCTGCCGCTTCTCTGGCTGACGGGTGGGGACTGA
Source organism: Schistocerca gregaria (assembly GCF_023897955.1). Classification (NCBI taxonomy): domain Eukaryota; kingdom Metazoa; phylum Arthropoda; class Insecta; order Orthoptera; family Acrididae; genus Schistocerca; species Schistocerca gregaria. Next base: position 583,195,974 of record NC_064922.1, read on the forward strand.
CATACCCAGTTGTTTGGGGCGCACTGCTCCCAAACTGGGTGTTTCGGGAGTAGTGGAAGAGAGTGTGGCCCTTACCAGTGGTGGGGCAGCCGTAACTTGATTGCTCTGTGGGCCAACTGAGAAGGGAGTCTTTGCAGGAACTGGTGGCCGCAGCGCTACAGTAGCATAACTCCTCAACATAGGTGTGGGGTTCTAGCTTCTTCTTTGCCTCTTGGTGAGTTAAAAGGTCCAGTGTCTTAATTTCCGCTCTCTTTGGTAGACTACACTGTCTGGGGAGCAGGGAGAATGAAGATCCCCACAGTTAACGCAGATGGGAGGCGGAGCACATGGAGCATTAGGATTTGAAGGTCGTCCACAATCTCGACACGTGGGGCTGTCAGTGTAGCTGGAGGTCATGAGTCCAAACTCCCAGCACTTGAAGCATTGCATAGGGGGCGGGACATAGGGCTTGACATCGCACCGGTAGATCATGACCTTGACTTTCTCAGGTAGGCAGTCGCCCTCAACGACCAGGATGACGGCTCTGGTAGCAACCCTATTGTCCTTGGGTCCCTAAAGACACGATGGACAAAGTGTACGCCTCGTCATGCCAGGTTCTCCTGTAGCTCGTCATCAGGCTGTAGCAGAAGATCTTTATGAACGGTAATCCCCTGGACCAAATTTAAGGACTTATGGGGACTGATGTTAACAAGGATTTCACTGAGCTTCTCACAGGCGAGTAATGCCCGAGACTGTGCAGATGATGCTGCTTGTATCAGGATGACGCCGCTCCTCATTTTGGAAAGAAACACCACTTCCCCAAACTTATCTTCTAGATTGTTCACAAAGAAGAGAGGCTTAGTCCCCAAAAACGAATCCCCATCGGTTCTGCTGCACACAAGGTATCACAGTGAATACAACTGTCTGTCTGCAGTCCTACGTTCCTCTCATGGCGTGGCTAGGGAAGGGAATGATTTGGGGTTATATGTTTCAGCGTTAAATTCTATCTTACCGCACTCAGAGACGTTGGCGGTCGTGCGACCACCGGATTAAGACGTCACCCGCTTCATTGTGGAGCATCCGTCCCGACACCACCCACTCTGACCAGGGGCTCTCCCCACGTGCATCACGCAGCCACAGCAAATGCCACCTGACAGGATGGCCGTTGCTGGGAGTTCCGGTGCCCCAGAGAAACAGGCATCTACTCCTTGGCTTACGCGGGGAGGTGTCAGCTCAGGCATCGGCAGTACGATCCCTGTGTTGTCAGGGGGCTACAACCTAGGGGATACATGACGACTCCACCACAATGGGCTGGCTACCGTGCTGGATTTTGGACGGCATGGGAAGTCCATGGTTATCGTGGGTGTAGATGGTGACGCACTATTGGTGTAACAAACGCAACCCATCAGGTGTGTTTGCCCAAAACAAGGGATGGAGGGTGCAGCTACGACTCCAAGACGATAAAGAGTAAAAGGTGTTAGGGCACAGAGGACTTATGGTGCACCATGTAAGGTGTCCTTCCGCAGAAGGCTTGTACTTCTGTTGAATTTGGAAGAATGGGGGTCAAACCCCAATGGGGACCATCACATTAAAGGCCGAAATAGTTGAGACTCCTTTTAGTCGCCTCTTACGACAGGCAGGAATACTGCAGGCCCATTCTTACTCCCGAACCCGCAGGGGGGATCGTCATATTCGAGCTGCATTTCACGTGGGCGTGTTCGTGTCGGTATTCGAGAACTGTCGAAACGTATGGTGGAAATGGCGTGTTTGCGTCATAACCTCAACAGTGCGGCGAATTATCTGTGTTGTGTGGCTCTCGCGATTATGTCGCTTTTGAGCTCAGAGATTCTTCAAGCGTGTGCATTGTGAGTACTGGTTCACTCTTGATTGTGACTATCTGATTGTGACTATTAGATTTTGAATATCCTAACCTGTACAGTGTGCCTCGAGATATCGAACTCTGATGCTGTAGGTATGCTTCTGCATCTAGAGCGGTAATTTACGTTCAAGTAATCTAATCAGTGATTAAATTTTATCAGATAACTGTATCAGTAGCAAATTAACGTTTAAAACTTTCTGTCAGACATGGTTCGATGTGTGTACCACAGGCGCGCATAGTTCGATCTTTGTACCACTGTCATCAGTAGTTAGATCTGTGTACCACAAGCGGTAGGAAGCGACATTAGTTCGATCTGTGTACCATTAGTCTCTGGGCGACTGTTGTTCGATCATTGTACCACGGACAAGCATAACATCAGCTTGGCATAAGACTCTGAGTCCGACTCTATCTCACTCTTAGTGAGAGTGGGCCAGCCGTTGGGTAAATAGAGTTTGTCGACGCACCCTGCCTCTCTCTGTTGCGAGATATTGTGTGTGCTCACAGTTCGTCCAATAGACTGGGCTATATGCTGTTATAATGTCATCCTCAGAGGACGAAGAAGGAAACGTGGGGGATGAAAGTGGTGGGGGCACCAAATTAAACAAAGTTGAGGACTATTATACTACCATCCTGGAATTCATAGATGAACACATGACACCTACCAAAAAGATTACAGTAAATGTAATGAGTGAATTGCGGAACAAGCTCTCATTGTGGGCGATGTTCCAATGCAAACTAGTTGGAAGGAATGAGGAGCTCGTCAAGCAAAATCAGTGGCTGCGAGAGACACTCGTTGAGAAGAGTGAGGGAATCCCTAAAGAAATCAAGACCATTAAAGACGAGATCCCAAATGTGGCTGCACTTACATTTGCTGAAGTTGTAGCAAAATCAAGTACATACATACCCACCACCAAAGCTAAAATAGCATCTGCACAAGCAAAGGCGTCGAATACACTATTTGTGAAATCAAAAGATGAGAGTGACGCAAAAGTAACAAGGCAGAGGTTTGTAAGTATGATTCATCCAAGAAAAGAGCAAATTAAAATTTAAAATATGCGTACTGTAAACAGTCTTATCATAGTTGAAACTGAATCCCCCTGCTGATATCCAAAAGATCTCCCCAAATAGTAAAGCAACTGAAACTTCGAAGTGCGAGCCACCTAGAAAGAAGCGTCCTCCTATCATTATTAATGATGTGCCAAGTGAAATGGGTGAGCAAGAGCTAGTAGAGACAATCTGGCAGCAAAATCTTGCTGACAAGATAACCAAACAAGAGATCTCGGAAGGAATGCTACTCTATTTTAAGACTGGTCCTAAAGGAAAGGTGGAGACAAACCATGTGTTTGAAGTAAGTGCAAGAGTGAGGAAACTGTTAGTGGAGGCAAAATGTGTGTATGTGGATTTTAGATCACTGTCTGTGAAAGAGTATTTTGCTTTCAAATGCTTTAAGTGCCACAATTTCGGTCACAGAAGTGCAAAGAGTACTGCCAAGTCCCTTGTGTGCTCACACTGTGGTGAAGACAACCACCAAAAATCAAGTTGTCCGAATTTAAATAAGCCAGCAAAATGTATTCCGTGTTCTTCCAGAGGCAAGGTGTGCAATACATCAGGTCCTCAGTGCCCTAGCTATCATCTATACCTGCAAATACTAATTGAAAGTACAGATTATGGACAGTAATCTATCACCATATGGTGAAGCGTTCACACCACGCAGAGACTCCAAATGTCAAGAAATTGCACAAATAGCTGATAAGAATATGACACGTAAGAAACATAAGCCACCCTTTACGAGGCTTAGGAATTGGCGTAGGGCAATCTCGTGGAGGAACATGCTATGTGAGAACAGACAACCTCCACGTACTACAGAACAAGTACTTTCTATGGATGTTAATACATTAGAGGATAATATGGCAGCTGTAAGTGAAGATTGGATGCATCTTAAGGGACTAGTCAGATTGTGAGTTAGGCAATAGTGAAAATAATGATAAGAATATAGTTGATCCTGAAAAGAACAATATCACAGACATTAGTATTTTCCCCCAAGAACAGGGGAAAAATCTTTTTTTCATCTATTCAGTACAGCGCCATTAGCTCTATCGTTGCAGGGAGTAAAATGTGTGTCAAAGGTGGCCTGTCATGGTATTTTTTCCAAGATTAGGTCGAAGTTAAAGAGCAAATGCAAAAAGACTATCGAGCCCTGTCATAAACGTGACATGATCACCACTACTAATCAGACCTACTTTATAGACAGTGAAGACACACTGAAGCCTTCAACTAATGAGGGAAATGATTGTTAACAGTTGGATCCCCGATCGATTTATGTTAATCTCGAAGAGAATGACAGACTATCTAGATTAGAGGATATGAGTGTTTTAGTAGTAGGCCTTTGGCACATTGTCAGAATAGGGCATCCCAAAGGGAATACAATTAGCCTTCTCTATCCAGGAACTGCCGACAGGCTGTTTTTGCGATGTAATAATCTGCCAACCGGAAGGAAAGAATTGGGCATATATCCGACGCAACGAAAAATTTGATCAAGAGGAGCTTTACAAGGAATTTGTGGAATGTTACGGTAGAACAGTTTATGATTACGACAAGACAGTCTTTAGATTTTACAACCATGTCAGACAACCTTAATGAGTAGTAGGAATTTAGGTATAGCCGTTGCTCAGATTAATGATATGCGTAGCACCACCGTAATGACTGAAATATGGAAAGTTGCTGAGGACCGAGGTCCGGATATTATAAGTGTCCAGGAACCTTACACTACGATAGGGAAACTGGTACATTGCCCAATGGGTGCAAGAGTGATCATGTATGGAGAGAACCCAATGGTGGCCGTTGTGATACTGAAAAGAGAAGTTTCAGTGACAACAATTGCTCAGGTAAATGATGAACACTCCGCTACTGTGGAACTAACGACAACTGAGGGTGTCTTTCTCTTAACTACTCTGTACTTTCAATATGCACATGAGATACAACCTTATCTCGATAAAATGATAAGAGCTAACGAGATTGGAGGTAACAGATACCACATTCTCACAATAGATGTGTGTGGATATGGTGGATAATGGTGCTCAACAGTGTAGTCTTTAGCGCCCGAACGGAAACAACAACTGACGAGTGTCACTAAAATGCAGCAAGTGCTAAAATAGGACTAAAATTAAAAGTGAAAGGCTACCTAGGCAGTTTGCACGCCAACAGTTGCAAAGTGGAATGCAGCACATGAAGACTATAACTGCAAGAGAACGTAGGTGAAAGGGTTAAAATGAAACACATAGCACATGTTTGGAACTGGCCTATTACAAGTATAAAAAGGAGTGGTAAGCCACTCGGCAACACACTAAAAATTCCAACCTCACATTTTTGGCTGAAGCCCAGAAACATCACAGTACCTTAAAACTTTCTTGAGACTCGCCTCGTCATCGGCTAGAATCGAGGGCAGATCCCCACTAATATTAACTTCCGCCCTGACAGAACGATATAAATCACACTCAACTAAAATGTGGCGTACAGTGATTCGTACGCCACAGGCATCACACAGTGGGGGTTCCTCTCGCCGTAGTAAGAAGGCATGCGTAAGAGGACAGTGCCCTATGCGAAGACGTGTATGGGTTACTTTGTCACGCCTAGGTGACCGGCAGGAGGAACACCACGGCTGGATGGTGGGTTTCACCAATCGCAGCTTATTTTCCCTCACCGCCAGCCATTCCTCCTCCCACAATTGCATACACTTCCGCCGCAGCACAGAAACAATACCTTGTAAAGGAATAGAATATTGTGTCACCTCCGGTAATCTGCAGGCGTCCTTGGCAGCTCTATCAGCTTGTTCATTTCCCCGTATGCCCACATGCCCTGGCACCCAGCAAAAGGACACTTGCTTGCCCTGTCGTTGGAGGATGTACAGTTAGTCGTAAATCAGCTGTTCCAACTTCTCCGCTGGGTACAGGTTCTGCAGTGACTGTAATGCGATCATTGAGTCAGAGCAAATTAGAAAGTTTTTGCCCTGAGTACACCGTATCTGCTCCAATGTCTTCAGGATCGCGTGAAGTTCTGCGGAAAAAACTGTGTATTCCTGGGGAAGGCGAATCCTGATGACACGTTCGGGGAACACTACTGAGCAGCCAAGAAAATCCCCCTGTTGGGATCCATCAGTGTATACTACTGTAAAATCATGATACCTATCTAAAATGTTAAAAAATAAAGATTTGAAAATAAAATCTGATGTACTGTCTTTCTTAAAATTTGCCAAATCTAAAATCAGTCTGGGCGTCTGGAGGAGCCAAGGTGGGTATCTGCTCCAACCTCGACATGACACATTAAAACCGGCCACACCCATCTCTAAAATGCAGTCCTTTGCACGAATCCCAAAGGGCCTTGTTGCTCGTTGCCGGTTGCAAAAAAGCCTTTCCAGTGGAGGCTGAGCAACAGTGTGGTATGCAGGCTACAACATTTCAGCTCCTCAACACCAAATTAAAACGTTGCATTAGGAGGTGTCTGCTTCGTGCAAAAGGTCTTGAGTTCATATTGACGACAACAAGTAATTCTTCATTACAGACGTTTATTTACAAACAGAACTGACAGACTTCACAGACTCAACAACTGACTCTCCGAGCTAACCGTACTGCATATCCGAACTGGCAACTGACAACTCCTAGGTGTACTAATATCCTTCCAAACAATGAGAGTCTTTGACAATGCTTTGTTCACAATACGATAGCAATTCACGACTTAAAACCAAATCAGACATTACAGAACTTTAGCACAGATTAAAGCAAGTAAAAGGATCAGCACATATAAATTCTTACAAGCATAATTTCCAAATAGACTTTATAACATTTTTCTACCAGCTTCTGGACAACCTTCACCAAATTTGTACCGATGTTTCCAGAAATATCTTGACATTTGATTCTGGATATTTGTTGAGTGATTTAGAACAACTATTTACATGTAAAATGATTTAAATCGTGTTTCAAAACGTAAATAAATCTTTTTAGCAATATTTCTTGATACAAATCGTCTTTCGAAATTAGGTTATGAAACAGTTTTCACAAGTTTTCGTATTTTTGCGATCATAATATAGAATTTCTCCATAGAAAGTTCCAGAAGTGTGCATTAAACGTTCATTTACAGACTTTCTCTTTAGCTGGTGAGTTTTTAAAAGTATCTTGTCCATATTATACGAAATAATTTAGCTCAAAACTGATAATTTATACAATTAATCAGAGCTACAGCAAACAGTGAGTCTTTCTTTTACAAAATGAAATATAATTACAAAATTGAATGAAAATAGGTTACTAACACTAATATATTTTTACATTAATTCTATTTTTGTTCTTTCTGTGCAAAATGTCCTAATATTGACGCAGTACAATATTTAAACATCACCAAAGTATCCCTTTACATTTTGCATATCTGTATCGACATCCCCTAAAAGTCTACAGTATCGAATACTTCAATATGTCCTGTAATGTTACAAGGCGTGTATGGGGCTCGTTCTGAACGCCCCAGTGGCCAGCCGAATCCCCTCATGGTGCACCACACCCAACAGCTTCAAATAAGTGGGTCTTGCAGACCCATACACCGTGCATCCATAATCAAGCCGGGACCTCACGAAGGCTCCATAAAACCGGAGCAGACAAGTCCTGTCTGCTCCCCATGTGAGGTGACTAAGACATTTTAAAATAGACAGCGCCTTAAGAGACCGTTTTTTTTCAGTTCCTTAATGTGTAGCAGCCACGTAAGCTTAGAATCAAAAGTGAGGTCCAGAAACTTCACCGTGTCTTTAAAATTCAGAATGGTGTCCCTCATCCTCAACTCAGGCAAGTCAAAAATGGAACGAGAACGGTTAAAAAGACCACACACCGACTTAGCAGTTGAAAACTGAAAACTACTCTTCCGCGCCCAGTCATCCAAACGTCGGAGAATGAGTTGCAACTGACGAGTCGTCGTTGGAAGGCTTGAAGAAGAGCAAAATACAGAGAAATCGTCTACAAACAAGGAACACTGCACAGGACTTTTCACAACAGACGTAATACTACACTCCTGGAAATGGAAAAAAGAACACATTGACACCGGTGTGTCAGACCCACCATACTTGCTCCGGACACTGCGAGAGGGCTGTACAAGCAATGATCACATGCACGGTACAGCGGACACACCAGGAACCACGGTGTTGGCCGTCGAATGGCGCTAGCTGCGCAGCAGTAGCATAACTCCTCAACATAGGTGTGGGGTTCTAGCTTCTTCTTTGCCTCTTGGTGAGTTAAAAGGTCCAGTGTCTTAATTTCCGCTCTCTTTGGTAGACTACACTGTCTGGGGAGCAGGGAGAATGAAGATCCCCACAGTTAACGCAGATGGGAGGCGGAGCACATGGAGCATTAGGATTTGAAGGTCGTCCACAATCTCGACACGTGGGGCTGTCAGTGTAGCTGGAGGTCATGAGTCCAAACTCCCAGCACTTGAAGCATTGCATAGGGGGCGGGACATAGGGCTTGACATCGCACCGGTAGATCATGACCTTGACTTTCTCAGGCAGGCAGTCGCCCTCAACGACCAGGATGACGGCTCTGGTAGCAACCCTATTGTCCTTGGGTCCCTAAAGACACGATGGACAAAGTGTACGCCTCGTCATGCCAGGTTCTCCTGTAGCTCGTCATCAGGCTGTAGCAGAAGATCTTTATGAACGGTAATCCCCTGGACCAAATTTAAGGACTTATGGGGACTGATGTTAACAAGGATTTCACTGAGCTTCTCACAGGCGAGTAATGCCCGAGACTGTGCAGATGATGCTGCTTGTATCAGGATGACGCCGCTCCTCATTTTGGAAAGAAACACCACTTCCCCAAACTTATCTTCTAGATTGTTCACAAAGAAGAGAGGCTTAGTCCCCAAAAACGAATCCCCATCGGTTCTGCTGCACACAAGGTATCACAGTGAATACAGCTGTCTGTCTGCAGTCCTACGTTCCTCTCATGGCGTGGCTAGGGAAGGGAATGATTTGGGGTTATATGTTTCAGCGTTAAATTCTATCTTACCGCACTCAGAGACGTTGGCGGTCGTGCGACCACCGGATTAAGACGTCACCCGCTTCATTGTGGAGCATCCGTCCCGACACCACCCACTCTGACCAGGGGCTCTCCCCACGTGCATCACGCAGCCACAGCAAATGCCACCTGACAGGATGGCCGTTGCTGGGAGTTCCGGTGCCCCAGAGAAACAGGCATCTACTCCTTGGCTTACGCGGGGAGGTGTCAGCTCAGGCATCGGCAGTACGATCCCTGTGTTGTCAGGGGGCTACAACCTAGGGGATACATGACGACTCCACCACAATGGGCTGGCTACCGTGCTGGATTTTGGACGGCATGGGAAGTCCATGGTTATCGTGGGTGTAGATGGTGACGCACTATTGGTGTAACAAACGCAACCCATCAGGTGTGTTTGCCCAAAACAAGGGATGGAGGGTGCAGCTACGACTCCAAGACGATAAAGAGTAAAAGGTGTTAGGGCACAGAGGACTTATGGTGCACCATGTAAGGTGTCCTTCCGCAGAAGGCTTGTACTTCTGTTGAATTTGGAAGAATGGGGGTCAAACCCCAATGGGGACCATCACATTAAAGGCCGAAATAGTTGAGACTCCTTTTAGTCGCCTCTTACGACAGGCAGGAATACTGCAGGCCCATTCTTACTCCCGAACCCGCAGGGGGGATCGTCATATTCGAGCTGCATTTCACGTGGGCGTGTTCGTGTCGGTATTCGAGAACTGTCGAAACGTATGGTGGAAATGGCGTGTTTGCGTCATAACCTCAACAGTGCGGCGAATTATCTGTGTTGTGTGGCTCTCGCGATTATGTCGCTTTTGAGCTCAGAGATTCTTCAAGCGTGTGCATTGTGAGTACTGGTTCACTCTTGATTGTGACTATCTGATTGTGACTATTAGATTTTGAATATCCTAACCTGTACAGTGTGCCTCGAGATATCGAACTCTGATGCTGTAGGTATGCTTCTGCATCTAGAGCGGTAATTTACGTTCAAGTAATCTAATCAGTGATTAAATTTTATCAGATAACTGTATCAGTAGCAAATTAACGTTTAAAACTTTCTGTCAGACATGGTTCGATGTGTGTACCACAGGCGCGCATAGTTCGATCTTTGTACCACTGTCATCAGTAGTTAGATCTGTGTACCACAAGCGGTAGGAAGCGACATTAGTTCGATCTGTGTACCATTAGTCTCTGGGCGACTGTTGTTCGATCATTGTACCACGGACAAGCATAACATCAGCTTGGCATAAGACTCTGAGTCCGACTCTATCTCACTCTTAGTGAGAGTGGGCCAGCCGTTGGGTAAATAGAGTTTGTCGACGCACCCTGCCTCTCTCTGTTGCGAGATATTGTGTGTGCTCACAGTTCGTCCAATAGACTGGGCTATATGCTGTTATAATGTCATCCTCAGAGGACGAAGAAGGAAACGTGGGGGATGAAAGTGGTGGGGGCACCAAATTAAACAAAGTTGAGGACTATTATACTACCATCCTGGAATTCATAGATGAACACATGACACCTACCAAAAAGATTACAGTAAATGTAATGAGTGAATTGCGGAACAAGCTCTCATTGTGGGCGATGTTCCAATGCAAACTAGTTGGAAGGAATGAGGAGCTCGTCAAGCAAAATCAGTGGCTGCGAGAGACACTCGTTGAGAAGAGTGAGGGAATCCCTAAAGAAATCAAGACCATTAAAGACGAGATCCCAAATGTGGCTGCACTTACATTTGCTGAAGTTGTAGCAAAATCAAGTACATACATACCCACCACCAAAGCTAAAATAGCATCTGCACAAGCAAAGGCGTCGAATACACTATTTGTGAAATCAAAAGATGAGAGTGACGCAAAAGTAACAAGGCAGAGGTTTGTAAGTATGATTCATCCAAGAAAAGAGCAAATTAAAATTTAAAATATGCGTACTGTAAACAGTCTTATCATAGTTGAAACTGAATCCCCCTGCTGATATCCAAAAGATCTCCCCAAATAGTAAAGCAACTGAAACTTCGAAGTGCGAGCCACCTAGAAAGAAGCGTCCTCCTATCATTATTAATGATGTGCCAAGTGAAATGGGTGAGCAAGAGCTAGTAGAGACAATCTGGCAGCAAAATCTTGCTGACAAGATAACCAAACAAGAGATCTCGGAAGGAATGCTACTCTATTTTAAGACTGGTCCTAAAGGAAAGGTGGAGACAAACCATGTGTTTGAAGTAAGTGCAAGAGTGAGGAAACTGTTAGTGGAGGCAAAATGTGTGTATGTGGATTTTAGATCACTGTCTGTGAAAGAGTATTTTGCTTTCAAATGCTTTAAGTGCCACAATTTCGGTCACAGAAGTGCAAAGAGTACTGCCAAGTCCCTTGTGTGCTCACACTGTGGTGAAGACAACCACCAAAAATCAAGTTGTCCGAATTTAAATAAGCCAGCAAAATGTATTCCGTGTTCTTCCAGAGGCAAGGTGTGCAATACATCAGGTCCTCAGTGCCCTAGCTATCATCTATACCTGCAAATACTAATTGAAAGTACAGATTATGGACAGTAATCTATCACCATATGGTGAAGCGTTCACACCACGCAGAGACTCCAAATGTCAAGAAATTGCACAAATAGCTGATAAGAATATGACACGTAAGAAACATAAGCCACCCTTTACGAGGCTTAGGAATTGGCGTAGGGCAATCTCGTGGAGGAACATGCTATGTGAGAACAGACAACCTCCACGTACTACAGAACAAGTACTTTCTATGGATGTTAATACATTAGAGGATAATATGGCAGCTGTAAGTGAAGATTGGATGCATCTTAAGGGACTAGTCAGATTGTGAGTTAGGCAATAGTGAAAATAATGATAAGAATATAGTTGATCCTGAAAAGAACAATATCACAGACATTAGTATTTTCCCCCAAGAACAGGGGAAAAATCTTTTTTTCATCTATTCAGTACAGCGCCATTAGCTCTATCGTTGCAGGGAGTAAAATGTGTGTCAAAGGTGGCCTGTCATGGTATTTTTTCCAAGATTAGGTCGAAGTTAAAGAGCAAATGCAAAAAGACTATCGAGCCCTGTCATAAACGTGACATGATCACCACTACTAATCAGACCTACTTTATAGACAGTGAAGACACACTGAAGCCTTCAACTAATGAGGGAAATGATTGTTAACAGTTGGATCCCCGATCGATTTATGTTAATCTCGAAGAGAATGACAGACTATCTAGATTAGAGGATATGAGTGTTTTAGTAGTAGGCCTTTGGCACATTGTCAGAATAGGGCATCCCAAAGGGAATACAATTAGCCTTCTCTATCCAGGAACTGCCGACAGGCTGTTTTTGCGATGTAATAATCTGCCAACCGGAAGGAAAGAATTGGGCATATATCCGACGCAACGAAAAATTTGATCAAGAGGAGCTTTACAAGGAATTTGTGGAATGTTACGGTAGAACAGTTTATGATTACGACAAGACAGTCTTTAGATTTTACAACCATGTCAGACAACCTTAATGAGTAGTAGGAATTTAGGTATAGCCGTTGCTCAGATTAATGATATGCGTAGCACCACCGTAATGACTGAAATATGGAAAGTTGCTGAGGACCGAGGTCCGGATATTATAAGTGTCCAGGAACCTTACACTACGATAGGGAAACTGGTACATTGCCCAATGGGTGCAAGAGTGATCATGTATGGAGAGAACCCAATGGTGGCCGTTGTGATACTGAAAAGAGAAGTTTCAGTGACAACAATTGCTCAGGTAAATGATGAACACTCCGCTACTGTGGAACTAACGACAACTGAGGGTGTCTTTCTCTTAACTACTCTGTACTTTCAATATGCACATGAGATACAACCTTATCTCGATAAAATGATAAGAGCTAACGAGATTGGAGGTAACAGATACCACATTCTCACAATAGATGTGTGTGGATATGGTGGATAATGGTGCTCAACAGTGTAGTCTTTAGCGCCCGAACGGAAACAACAACTGACGAGTGTCACTAAAATGCAGCAAGTGCTAAAATAGGACTAAAATTAAAAGTGAAAGGCTACCTAGGCAGTTTGCACGCCAACAGTTGCAAAGTGGAATGCAGCACATGAAGAGTATAACTGCAAGAGAACGTAGGTGAAAGGGTTAAAATGAAACACATAGCACATGTTTGGAACTGGCCTATTACAAGTATAAAAAGGAGTGGTAAGCCACTCGGCAACACACTAAAAATTCCAACCTCACATTTTTGGCTGAAGCCCAGAAACATCACAGTACCTTAAAACTTTCTTGAGACTCGCCTCGTCATCGGCTAGAATCGAGGGCAGATCCCCACTAATATTAACTTCCGCCCTGACAGAACGATATAAATCACACTCAACTAAAATGTGGCGTACAGTGATTCGTACGCCACAGGCATCACACAGTGGGGGTTCCTCTCGCCGTAGTAAGAAGGCATGCGTAAGAGGACAGTGCCCTATGCGAAGACGTGTATGGGTTACTTTGTCACGCCTAGGTGACCGGCAGGAGGAACACCACGGCTGGATGGTGGGTTTCACCAATCGCAGCTTATTTTCCCTCACCGCCAGCCATTCCTCCTCCCACAATTGCATACACTTCCGCCGCAGCACAGAAACAATACCTTGTAAAGGAATAGAATATTGTGTCACCTCCGGTAATCTGCAGGCGTCCTTGGCAGCTCTATCAGCTTGTTCATTTCCCCGTATGCCCACATGCCCTGGCACCCAGCAAAAGGACACTTGCTTGCCCTGTCGTTGGAGGATGTACAGTTAGTCGTAAATCAGCTGTTCCAACTTCTCCGCTGGGTACAGGTTCTGCAGTGACTGTAATGCGATCATTGAGTCAGAGCAAATTAGAAAGTTTTTGCCCTGAGTACACCGTATCTGCTCCAATGTCTTCAGGATCGCGTGAAGTTCTGCGGAAAAAACTGTGTATTCCTGGGGAAGGCGAATCCTGATGACACGTTCGGGGAACACTACTGAGCAGCCAAGAAAATCCCCCTGTTGGGATCCATCAGTGTATACTACTGTAAAATCATGATACCTATCTAAAATGTTAAAAAATAAAGATTTGAAAATAAAATCTGATGTACTGTCTTTCTTAAAATTTGCCAAATCTAAAATCAGTCTGGGCGTCTGGAGGAGCCAAGGTGGGTATCTGCTCCAACCTCGACATGACACATTAAAACCGGCCACACCCATCTCTAAAATGCAGTCCTTTGCACGAATCCCAAAGGGCCTTGTTGCTCGTTGCCGGTTGCAAAAAAGCCTTTCCAGTGGAGGCTGAGCAACAGTGTAGTATGCAGGCTACAACATTTCAGCTCCTCAACACCAAATTAAAACGTTGCATTAGGAGGTGTCTGCTTCGTGCAAAAGGTCTTGAGTTCATATTGACGACAACAAGTAATTCTTCATTACAGACGTTTATTTACAAACAGAACTGACAGACTTCACAGACTCAACAACTGACTCTCCGAGCTAACCGTACTGCATATCCGAACTGGCCACTGACAACTCCTAGGTGTACTAATATCCTTCCAAACAATGAGAGTCTTTGACAATGCTTTGTTCACAATACGATAGCAATTCACGACTTAAAACCAAATCAGACATTACAGAACTTTAGCACAGATTAAAGCAAGTAAAAGGATCAGCACATATAAATTCTTACAAGCATAATTTCCAAATAGACTTTATAACATTTTTCTACCAGCTTCTGGACAACCTTCACCAAATTTGTACCGATGTTTCCAGAAATATCTTGACATTTGATTCTGGATATTTGTTGAGTGATTTAGAACAATTATTTACATGTAAAATGATTTAAATCGTGTTTCAAAACGTAAATAAATCTTTTTAGCAATATTTCTTGATACAAATCGTCTTTCGAAATTAGGTTATGAAACAGTTTTCACAAGTTTTCGTATTTTTGCGATCATAATATAGAATTTCTCCATAGAAAGTTCCAGAAGTGTGCATTAAACGTTCATTTACAGACTTTCTCTTTAGCTGGTGAGTTTTTAAAAGTATCTTGTCCATATTATACGAAATAATTTAGCTCAAAACTGATAATTTATACAATTAATCAGAGCTACAGCAAACAGTGAGTCTTTCTTTTACAAAATGAAATATAATTACAAAATTGAATGAAAATAGGTTACTAACACTAATATATTTTTACATTAATTCTATTTTTGTTCTTTCTGTGCAAAATGTCCTAATATTGACGCAGTACAATATTTAAACATCACCAAAGTATCCCTTTACATTTTGCATATCTGTATCGACATCCCCTAAAAGTCTACAGTATCGAATACTTCAATATGTCCTGTAATGTTACAAGGCGTGTATGGGGCTCGTTCTGAACGCCCCAGTGGCCAGCCGAATCCCCTCATGGTGCACCACACCCAACAGCTTCAAATAAGTGGGTCTTGCAGACCCATACACCGTGCATCCATAATCAAGCCGGGACCTCACGAAGGCTCCATAAAACCGGAGCAGACAAGTCCTGTCTGCTCCCCATGTGAGGTGACTAAGACATTTTAAAATACACAGCGCCTTAAGAGACCGTTTTTTTTCAGTTCCTTAATGTGTAGCAGCCACGTAAGCTTAGAATCAAAAGTGAGGTCCAGAAACTTCACCGTGTCTTTAAAATTCAGAATGGTGTCCCTCATCCTCAACTCAGGCAAGTCAAAAATGGAACGAGAACGGTTAAAAAGACCACACACCGACTTAGCAGTTGAAAACTGAAAACTACTCTTCCGCGCCCAGTCATCCAAACGTCGGAGAATGAGTTGCAACTGACGAGTCGTCGTTGGAAGGCTTGAAGAAGAGCAAAATACAGAGAAATCGTCTACAAACAAGGAACACTGCACAGGACTTTTCACAACAGACGTAATACTACACTCCTGGAAATGGAAAAAAGAACACATTGACACCGGTGTGTCAGACCCACCATACTTGCTCCGGACACTGCGAGAGGGCTGTACAAGCAATGATCACATGCACGGTACAGCGGACACACCAGGAACCGCGGTGTTGGCCGTCGAATGGCGCTAGCTGCGCAGCAGTAGCATAACTCCTCAACATAGGTGTGGGGTTCTAGCTTCTTCTTTGCCTCTTGGTGAGTTAAAAGGTCCAGTGTCTTAATTTCCGCTCTCTTTGGTAGACTACACTGTCTGGGGAGCAGGGAGAATGAAGATCCCCACAGTTAACGCAGATGGGAGGCGGAGCACATGGAGCATTAGGATTTGAAGGTCGTCCACAATCTCGACACGTGGGGCTGTCAGTGTAGCTGGAGGTCATGAGTCCAAACTCCCAGCACTTGAAGCATTGCATAGGGGGCGGGACATAGGGCTTGACATCGCACCGGTAGATCATGACCTTGACTTTCTCAGGCAGGCAGTCGCCCTCAACGACCAGGATGACGGCTCTGGTAGCAACCCTATTGTCCTTGGGTCCCTAAAGACACGATGGACAAAGTGTACGCCTCGTCATGCCAGGTTCTCCTGTAGCTCGTCATCAGGCTGTAGCAGAAGATCTTTATGAACGGTAATCCCCTGGACCAAATTTAAGGACTTATGGGGACTGATGTTAACAAGGATTTCACTGAGCTTCTCACAGGCGAGTAATGCCCGAGACTGTGCAGATGATGCTGCTTGTATCAGGATGACGCCGCTCCTCATTTTGGAAAGAAACACCACTTCCCCAAACTTATCTTCTAGATTGTTCACAAAGAAGAGAGGCTTAGTCCCCAAAAACGAATCCCCATCGGTTCTGCTGCACACAAGGTATCACAGTGAATACAGCTGTCTGTCTGCAGTCCTACGTTCCTCTCATGGCGTGGCTAGGGAAGGGAATGATTTGGGGTTATATGTTTCAGCGTTAAATTCTATCTTACCGCACTCAGAGACGTTGGCGGTCGTGCGACCACCGGATTAAGACGTCACCCGCTTCATTGTGGAGCATCCGTCCCGACACCACCCACTCTGACCAGGGGCTCTCCCCACGTGCATCACGCAGCCACAGCAAATGCCACCTGACAGGATGGCCGTTGCTGGGAGTTCCGGTGCCCCAGAGAAACAGGCATCTACTCCTTGGCTTACGCGGGGAGGTGTCAGCTCAGGCATCGGCAGTACGATCCCTGTGTTGTCAGGGGGCTACAACCTAGGGGATACATGACGACTCCACCACAATGGGCTGGCTACCGTGCTGGATTTTGGACGGCATGGGAAGTCCATGGTTATCGTGGGTGTAGATGGTGACGCACTATTGGTGTAACAAACGCAACCCATCAGGTGTGTTTGCCCAAAACAAGGGATGGAGGGTGCAGCTACGACTCCAAGACGATAAAGAGTAAAAGGTGTTAGGGCACAGAGGACTTATGGTGCACCATGTAAGGTGTCCTTCCGCAGAAGGCTTGTACTTCTGTTGAATTTGGAAGAATGGGGGTCAAACCCCAATGGGGACCATCACATTAAAGGCCGAAATAGTTGAGACTCCTTTTAGTCGCCTCTTACGACAGGCAGGAATACTGCAGGCCCATTCTTACTCCCGAACCCGCAGGGGGGATCGTCATATTCGAGCTGCATTTCACGTGGGCGTGTTCGTGTCGGTATTCGAGAACTGTCGAAACGTATGGTGGAAATGGCGTGTTTGCGTCATAACCTCAACAGTGCGGCGAATTATCTGTGTTGTGTGGCTCTCGCGATTATGTCGCTTTTGAGCTCAGAGATTCTTCAAGCGTGTGCATTGTGAGTACTGGTTCACTCTTGATTGTGACTATCTGATTGTGACTATTAGATTTTGAATATCCTAACCTGTACAGTGTGCCTCGAGATATCGAACTCTGATGCTGTAGGTATGCTTCTGCATCTAGAGCGGTAATTTACGTTCAAGTAATCTAATCAGTGATTAAATTTTATCAGATAACTGTATCAGTAGCAAATTAACGTTTAAAACTTTCTGTCAGACATGGTTCGATGTGTGTACCACAGGCGCGCATAGTTCGATCTTTGTACCACTGTCATCAGTAGTTAGATCTGTGTACCACAAGCGGTAGGAAGCGACATTAGTTCGATCTGTGTACCATTAGTCTCTGGGCGACTGTTGTTCGATCATTGTACCACGGACAAGCATAACATCAGCTTGGCATAAGACTCTGAGTCCGACTCTATCTCACTCTTAGTGAGAGTGGACCAGCCGTTGGGTAAATAGAGTTTGTCGACGCACCCTGCCTCTCTCTGTTGCGAGATATTGTGTGTGCTCACAGTTCGTCCAATAGACTGGGCTATATGCTGTTATAATGTCATCCTCAGAGGACGAAGAAGGAAACGTGGGGGATGAAAGTGGTGGGGGCACCAAATTAAACAAAGTTGAGGACTATTATACTACCATCCTGGAATTCATAGATGAACACATGACACCTACCAAAAAGATTACAGTAAATGTAATGAGTGAATTGCGGAACAAGCTCTCATTGTGGGCGATGTTCCAATGCAAACTAGTTGGAAGGAATGAGGAGCTCGTCAAGCAAAATCAGTGGCTGCGAGAGACACTCGTTGAGAAGAGTGAGGGAATCCCTAAAGAAATCAAGACCATTAAAGACGAGATCCCAAATGTGGCTGCACTTACATTTGCTGAAGTTGTAGCAAAATCAAGTACATACATACCCACCACCAAAGCTAAAATAGCATCTGCACAAGCAAAGGCGTCGAATACACTATTTGTGAAATCAAAAGATGAGAGTGACGCAAAAGTAACAAGGCAGAGGTTTGTAAGTATGATTCATCCAAGAAAAGAGCAAATTAAAATTTAAAATATGCGTACTGTAAACAGTCTTATCATAGTTGAAACTGAATCCCCCTGCTGATATCCAAAAGATCTCCCCAAATAGTAAAGCAACTGAAACTTCGAAGTGCGAGCCACCTAGAAAGAAGCGTCCTCCTATCATTATTAATGATGTGCCAAGTGAAATGGGTGAGCAAGAGCTAGTAGAGACAATCTGGCAGCAAAATCTTGCTGACAAGATAACCAAACAAGAGATCTCGGAAGGAATGCTACTCTATTTTAAGACTGGTCCTAAAGGAAAGGTGGAGACAAACCATGTGTTTGAAGTAAGTGCAAGAGTGAGGAAACTGTTAGTGGAGGCAAAATGTGTGTATGTGGATTTTAGATCACTGTCTGTGAAAGAGTATTTTGCTTTCAAATGCTTTAAGTGCCACAATTTCGGTCACAGAAGTGCAAAGAGTACTGCCAAGTCCCTTGTGTGCTCACACTGTGGTGAAGACAACCACCAAAAATCAAGTTGTCCGAATTTAAATAAGCCAGCAAAATGTATTCCGTGTTCTTCCAGAGGCAAGGTGTGCAATACATCAGGTCCTCAGTGCCCTAGCTATCATCTATACCTGCAAATACTAATTGAAAGTACAGATTATGGACAGTAATCTATCACCATATGGTGAAGCGTTCACACCACGCAGAGACTCCAAATGTCAAGAAATTGCACAAATAGCTGATAAGAATATGACACGTAAGAAACATAAGCCACCCTTTACGAGGCTTAGGAATTGGCGTAGGGCAATCTCGTGGAGGAACATGCTATGTGAGAACAGACAACCTCCACGTACTACAGAACAAGTACTTTCTATGGATGTTAATACATTAGAGGATAATATGGCAGCTGTAAGTGAAGATTGGATGCATCTTAAGGGACTAGTCAGATTGTGAGTTAGGCAATAGTGAAAATAATGATAAGAATATAGTTGATCCTGAAAAGAACAATATCACAGACATTAGTATTTTCCCCCAAGAACAGGGGAAAAATCTTTTTTTCATCTATTCAGTACAGCGCCATTAGCTCTATCGTTGCAGGGAGTAAAATGTGTGTCAAAGGTGGCCTGTCATGGTATTTTTTCCAAGATTAGGTCGAAGTTAAAGAGCAAATGCAAAAAGACTATCGAGCCCTGTCATAAACGTGACATGATCACCACTACTAATCAGACCTACTTTATAGACAGTGAAGACACACTGAAGCCTTCAACTAATGAGGGAAATGATTGTTAACAGTTGGATCCCCGATCGATTTATGTTAATCTCGAAGAGAATGACAGACTATCTAGATTAGAGGATATGAGTGTTTTAGTAGTAGGCCTTTGGCACATTGTCAGAATAGGGCATCCCAAAGGGAATACAATTAGCCTTCTCTATCCAGGAACTGCCGACAGGCTGTTTTTGCGATGTAATAATCTGCCAACCGGAAGGAAAGAATTGGGCATATATCCGACGCAACGAAAAATTTGATCAAGAGGAGCTTTACAAGGAATTTGTGGAATGTTACGGTAGAACAGTTTATGATTACGACAAGACAGTCTTTAGATTTTACAACCATGTCAGACAACCTTAATGAGTAGTAGGAATTTAGGTATAGCCGTTGCTCAGATTAATGATATGCGTAGCACCACCGTAATGACTGAAATATGGAAAGTTGCTGAGGACCGAGGTCCGGATATTATAAGTGTCCAGGAACCTTACACTACGATAGGGAAACTGGTACATTGCCCAATGGGTGCAAGAGTGATCATGTATGGAGAGAACCCAATGGTGGCCGTTGTGATACTGAAAAGAGAAGTTTCAGTGACAACAATTGCTCAGGTAAATGATGAACACTCCGCTACTGTGGAACTAACGACAACTGAGGGTGTCTTTCTCTTAACTACTCTGTACTTTCAATATGCACATGAGATACAACCTTATCTCGATAAAATGATAAGAGCTAACGAGATTGGAGGTAACAGATACCACATTCTCACAATAGATGTGTGTGGATATGGTGGATAATGGTGCTCAACAGTGTAGTCTTTAGCGCCCGAACGGAAACAACAACTGACGAGTGTCACTAAAATGCAGCAAGTGCTAAAATAGGACTAAAATTAAAAGTGAAAGGCTACCTAGGCAGTTTGCACGCCAACAGTTGCAAAGTGGAATGCAGCACATGAAGAGTATAACTGCAAGAGAACGTAGGTGAAAGGGTTAAAATGAAACACATAGCACATGTTTGGAACTGGCCTATTACAAGTATAAAAAGGAGTGGTAAGCCACTCGGCAACACACTAAAAATTCCAACCTCACATTTTTGGCTGAAGCCCAGAAACATCACAGTACCTTAAAACTTTCTTGAGACTCGCCTCGTCATCGGCTAGAATCGAGGGCAGATCCCCACTAATATTAACTTCCGCCCTGACAGAACGATATAAATCACACTCAACTAAAATGTGGCGTACAGTGATTCGTACGCCACAGGCATCACACAGTGGGGGTTCCTCTCGCCGTAGTAAGAAGGCATGCGTAAGAGGACAGTGCCCTATGCGAAGACGTGTATGGGTTACTTTGTCACGCCTAGGTGACCGGCAGGAGGAACACCACGGCTGGATGGTGGGTTTCACCAATCGCAGCTTATTTTCCCTCACCGCCAGCCATTCCTCCTCCCACAATTGCATACACTTCCGCCGCAGCACAGAAACAATACCTTGTAAAGGAATAGAATATTGTGTCACCTCCGGTAATCTGCAGGCGTCCTTGGCAGCTCTATCAGCTTGTTCATTTCCCCGTATGCCCACATGCCCTGGCACCCAGCAAAAGGACACTTGCTTGCCCTGTCGTTGGAGGATGTACAGTTAGTCGTAAATCAGCTGTTCCAACTTCTCCGCTGGGTACAGGTTCTGCAGTGACTGTAATGCGATCATTGAGTCAGAGCAAATTAGAAAGTTTTTGCCCTGAGTACACCGTATCTGCTCCAATGTCTTCAGGATCGCGTGAAGTTCTGCGGAAAAAACTGTGTATTCCTGGGGAAGGCGAATCCTGATGACACGTTCGGGGAACACTACTGAGCAGCCAAGAAAATCCCCCTGTTGGGATCCATCAGTGTATACTACTGTAAAATCATGATACCTATCTAAAATGTTAAAAAATAAAGATTTGAAAATAAAATCTGATGTACTGTCTTTCTTAAAATTTGCCAAATCTAAAATCAGTCTGGGCGTCTGGAGGAGCCAAGGTGGGTATCTGCTCCAACCTCGACATGACACATTAAAACCGGCCACACCCATCTCTAAAATGCAGTCCTTTGCACGAATCCCAAAGGGCCTTGTTGCTCGTTGCCGGTTGCAAAAAAGCCTTTCCAGTGGAGGCTGAGCAACAGTGTGGTATGCAGGCTACAACATTTCAGCTCCTCAACACCAAATTAAAACGTTGCATTAGGAGGTGTCTGCTTCGTGCAAAAGGTCTTGAGTTCATATTGACGACAACAAGTAATTCTTCATTACAGACGTTTATTTACAAACAGAACTGACAGACTTCACAGACTCAACAACTGACTCTCCGAGCTAACCGTACTGCATATCCGAACTGGCCACTGACAACTCCTAGGTGTACTAATATCCTTCCAAACAATGAGAGTCTTTGACAATGCTTTGTTCACAATACGATAGCAATTCACGACTTAAAACCAAATCAGACATTACAGAACTTTAGCACAGATTAAAGCAAGTAAAAGGATCAGCACATATAAATTCTTACAAGCATAATTTCCAAATAGACTTTATAACATTTTTCTACCAGCTTCTGGACAACCTTCACCAAATTTGTACCGATGTTTCCAGAAATATCTTGACATTTGATTCTGGATATTTGTTGAGTGATTTAGAACAACTATTTACATGTAAAATGATTTAAATCGTGTTTCAAAACGTAAATAAATCTTTTTAGCAATATTTCTTGATACAAATCGTCTTTCGAAATTAGGTTATGAAACAGTTTTCACAAGTTTTCGTATTTTTGCGATCATAATATAGAATTTCTCCATAGAAAGTTCCAGAAGTGTGCATTAAACGTTCATTTACAGACTTTCTCTTTAGCTGGTGAGTTTTTAAAAGTATCTTGTCCATATTATACGAAATAATTTAGCTCAAAACTGATAATTTATACAATTAATCAGAGCTACAGCAAACAGTGAGTCTTTCTTTTACAAAATGAAATATAATTACAAAATTGAATGAAAATAGGTTACTAACACTAATATATTTTTACATTAATTCTATTTTTGTTCTTTCTGTGCAAAATGTCCTAATATTGACGCAGTACAATATTTAAACATCACCAAAGTATCCCTTTACATTTTGCATATCTGTATCGACATCCCCTAAAAGTCTACAGTATCGAATACTTCAATATGTCCTGTAATGTTACAAGGCGTGTATGGGGCTCGTTCTGAACGCCCCAGTGGCCAGCCGAATCCCCTCATGGTGCACCACACCCAACAGCTTCAAATAAGTGGGTCTTGCAGACCCATACACCGTGCATCCATAATCAAGCCGGGACCTCACGAAGGCTCCATAAAACCGGAGCAGACAAGTCCTGTCTGCTCCCCATGTGAGGTGACTAAGACATTTTAAAATAGACAGCGCCTTAAGAGACCGTTTTTTTTCAGTTCCTTAATGTGTAGCAGCCACGTAAGCTTAGAATCAAAAGTGAGGTCCAGAAACTTCACCGTGTCTTTAAAATTCAGAATGGTGTCCCTCATCCTCAACTCAGGCAAGTCAAAAATGGAACGAGAACGGTTAAAAAGACCACACACCGACTTAGCAGTTGAAAACTGAAAACTACTCTTCCGCGCCCAGTCATCCAAACGTCGGAGAATGAGTTGCAACTGACGAGTCGTCGTTGGAAGGCTTGAAGAAGAGCAAAATACAGAGAAATCGTCTACAAACAAGGAACACTGCACAGGACTTTTCACAACAGACGTAATACTACACTCCTGGAAATGGAAAAAAGAACACATTGACACCGGTGTGTCAGACCCACCATACTTGCTCCGGACACTGCGAGAGGGCTGTACAAGCAATGATCACATGCACGGTACAGCGGACACACCAGGAACCGCGGTGTTGGCCGTCGAATGGCGCTAGCTGCGCAGCAGTAGCGTAACTCCTCAACATAGGTGTGGGGTTCTAGCTTCTTCTTTGCCTCTTGGTGAGTTAAAAGGTCCAGTGTCTTAATTTCCGCTCTCTTTGGTAGACTACACTGTCTGGGGAGCAGGGAGAATGAAGATCCCCACAGTTAACGCAGATGGGAGGCGGAGCACATGGAGCATTAGGATTTGAAGGTCGTCCACAATCTCGACACGTGGGGCTGTCAGTGTAGCTGGAGGTCATGAGTCCAAACTCCCAGCACTTGAAGCATTGCATAGGGGGCGGGACATAGGGCTTGACATCGCACCGGTAGATCATGACCTTGACTTTCTCAGGCAGGCAGTCGCCCTCAACGACCAGGATGACGGCTCTGGTAGCAACCCTATTGTCCTTGGGTCCCTAAAGACACGATGGACAAAGTGTACGCCTCGTCATGCCAGGTTCTCCTGTAGCTCGTCATCAGGCTGTAGCAGAAGATCTTTATGAACGGTAATCCCCTGGACCAAATTTAAGGACTTATGGGGACTGATGTTAACAAGGATTTCACTGAGCTTCTCACAGGCGAGTAATGCCCGAGACTGTGCAGATGATGCTGCTTGTATCAGGATGACGCCGCTCCTCATTTTGGAAAGAAACACCACTTCCCCAAACTTATCTTCTAGATTGTTCACAAAGAAGAGAGGCTTAGTCCCCAAAAACGAATCCCCATCGGTTCTGCTGCACACAAGGTATCACAGTGAATACAGCTGTCTGTCTGCAGTCCTACGTTCCTCTCATGGCGTGGCTAGGGAAGGGAATGATTTGGGGTTATATGTTTCAGCGTTAAATTCTATCTTACCGCACTCAGAGACGTTGGCGGTCGTGCGACCACCGGATTAAGACGTCACCCGCTTCATTGTGGAGCATCCGTCCCGACACCACCCACTCTGACCAGGGGCTCTCCCCACGTGCATCACGCAGCCACAGCAAATGCCACCTGACAGGATGGCCGTTGCTGGGAGTTCCGGTGCCCCAGAGAAACAGGCATCTACTCCTTGGCTTACGCGGGGAGGTGTCAGCTCAGGCATCGGCAGTACGATCCCTGTGTTGTCAGGGGGCTACAACCTAGGGGATACATGACGACTCCACCACAATGGGCTGGCTACCGTGCTGGATTTTGGACGGCATGGGAAGTCCATGGTTATCGTGGGTGTAGATGGTGACGCACTATTGGTGTAACAAACGCAACCCATCAGGTGTGTTTGCCCAAAACAAGGGATGGAGGGTGCAGCTACGACTCCAAGACGATAAAGAGTAAAAGGTGTTAGGGCACAGAGGACTTATGGTGCACCATGTAAGGTGTCCTTCCGCAGAAGGCTTGTACTTCTGTTGAATTTGGAAGAATGGGGGTCAAACCCCAATGGGGACCATCACATTAAAGGCCGAAATAGTTGAGACTCCTTTTAGTCGCCTCTTACGACAGGCAGGAATACTGCAGGCCCATTCTTACTCCCGAACCCGCAGGGGGGATCGTCATATTCGAGCTGCATTTCACGTGGGCGTGTTCGTGTCGGTATTCGAGAACTGTCGAAACGTATGGTGGAAATGGCGTGTTTGCGTCATAACCTCAACAGTGCGGCGAATTATCTGTGTTGTGTGGCTCTCGCGATTATGTCGCTTTTGAGCTCAGAGATTCTTCAAGCGTGTGCATTGTGAGTACTGGTTCACTCTTGATTGTGACTATCTGATTGTGACTATTAGATTTTGAATATCCTAACCTGTACAGTGTGCCTCGAGATATCGAACTCTGATGCTGTAGGTATGCTTCTGCATCTAGAGCGGTAATTTACGTTCAAGTAATCTAATCAGTGATTAAATTTTATCAGATAACTGTATCAGTAGCAAATTAACGTTTAAAACTTTCTGTCAGACATGGTTCGATGTGTGTACCACAGGCGCGCATAGTTCGATCTTTGTACCACTGTCATCAGTAGTTAGATCTGTGTACCACAAGCGGTAGGAAGCGACATTAGTTCGATCTGTGTACCATTAGTCTCTGGGCGACTGTTGTTCGATCATTGTACCACGGACAAGCATAACATCAGCTTGGCATAAGACTCTGAGTCCGACTCTATCTCACTCTTAGTGAGAGTGGGCCAGCCGTTGGGTAAATAGAGTTTGTCGACGCACCCTGCCTCTCTCTGTTGCGAGATATTGTGTGTGCTCACAGTTCGTCCAATAGACTGGGCTATATGCTGTTATAATGTCATCCTCAGAGGACGAAGAAGGAAACGTGGGGGATGAAAGTGGTGGGGGCACCAAATTAAACAAAGTTGAGGACTATTATACTACCATCCTGGAATTCATAGATGAACACATGACACCTACCAAAAAGATTACAGTAAATGTAATGAGTGAATTGCGGAACAAGCTCTCATTGTGGGCGATGTTCCAATGCAAACTAGTTGGAAGGAATGAGGAGCTCGTCAAGCAAAATCAGTGGCTGCGAGAGACACTCATTGAGAAGAGTGAGGGAATCCCTAAAGAAATCAAGACCATTAAAGACGAGATCCCAAATGTGGCTGCACTTACATTTGCTGAAGTTGTAGCAAAATCAAGTACATACATACCCACCACCAAAGCTAAAATAGCATCTGCACAAGCAAAGGCGTCGAATACACTATTTGTGAAATCAAAAGATGAGAGTGACGCAAAAGTAACAAGGCAGAGGTTTGTAAGTATGATTCATCCAAGAAAAGAGCAAATTAAAATTTAAAATATGCGTACTGTAAACAGTCTTATCATAGTTGAAACTGAATCCCCCTGCTGATATCCAAAAGATCTCCCCAAATAGTAAAGCAACTGAAACTTCGAAGTGCGAGCCACCTAGAAAGAAGCGTCCTCCTATCATTATTAATGATGTGCCAAGTGAAATGGGTGAGCAAGAGCTAGTAGAGACAATCTGGCAGCAAAATCTTGCTGACAAGATAACCAAACAAGAGATCTCGGAAGGAATGCTACTCTATTTTAAGACTGGTCCTAAAGGAAAGGTGGAGACAAACCATGTGTTTGAAGTAAGTGCAAGAGTGAGGAAACTGTTAGTGGAGGCAAAATGTATGTATGTGGATTTTAGATCACTGTCTGTGAAAGAGTATTTTGCTTTCAAATGCTTTAAGTGCCACAATTTCGGTCACAGAAGTGCAAAGAGTACTGCCAAGTCCCTTGTGTGCTCACACTGTGGTGAAGACAACCACCAAAAATCAAGTTGTCCGAATTTAAATAAGCCAGCAAAATGTATTCCGTGTTCTTCCAGAGGCAAGGTGTGCAATACATCAGGTCCTCAGTGCCCTAGCTATCATCTATACCTGCAAATACTAATTGAAAGTACAGATTATGGACAGTAATCTATCACCATATGGTGAAGCGTTCACGCCACGCAGAGACTCCAAATGTCAAGAAATTGCACAAATAGCTGATAAGAATATGACACGTAAGAAACATAAGCCACCCTTTACGAGGCTTAGGAATTGGCGTAGGGCAATCTCGTGGAGGAACATGCTATGTGAGAACAGACAACCTCCACGTACTACAGAACAAGTACTTTCTATGGATGTTAATACATTAGAGGATAATATGGCAGCTGTAAGTGAAGATTGGATGCATCTTAAGGGACTAGTCAGATTGTGAGTTAGGCAATAGTGAAAATAATGATAAGAATATAGTTGATCCTGAAAAGAACAATATCACAGACATTAGTATTTTCCCCCAAGAACAGGGGAAAAATCTTTTTTTCATCTATTCAGTACAGCGCCATTAGCTCTATCGTTGCAGGGAGTAAAATGTGTGTCAAAGGTGGCCTGTCATGGTATTTTTTCCAAGATTAGGTCGAAGTTAAAGAGCAAATGCAAAAAGACTATCGAGCCCTGTCATAAACGTGACATGATCACCACTACTAATCAGACCTACTTTATAGACAGTGAAGACACACTGAAGCCTTCAACTAATGAGGGAAATGATTGTTAACAGTTGGATCCCCGATCGATTTATGTTAATCTCGAAGAGAATGACAGACTATCTAGATTAGAGGATATGAGTGTTTTAGTTGTAGGCCTTTGGCACATTGTCAGAATAGGGCATCCCAAAGGGAATACAATTAGCCTTCTCTATCCAGGAACTGCCGACAGGCTGTTTTTGCGATGTAATAATCTGCCAACCGGAAGGAAAGAATTGGGCATATATCCGACGCAACGAAAAATTTGATCAAGAGGAGCTTTACAAGGAATTTGTGGAATGTTACGGTAGAACAGTTTATGATTACGACAAGACAGTCTTTAGATTTTACAACCATGTCAGACAACCTTAATGAGTAGTAGGAATTTAGGTATAGCCGTTGCTCAGATTAATGATATGCGTAGCACCACCGTAATGACTGAAATATGGAAAGTTGCTGAGGACCGAGGTCCGGATATTATAAGTGTCCAGGAACCTTACACTACGATAGGGAAACTGGTACATTGCCCAATGGGTGCAAGAGTGATCATGTATGGAGAGAACCCAATGGTGGCCGTTGTGATACTGAAAAGAGAAGTTTCAGTGACAACAATTGCTCAGGTAAATGATGAACACTCCGCTACTGTGGAACTAACGACAACTGAGGGTGTCTTTCTCTTAACTACTCTGTACTTTCAATATGCACATGAGATACAACCTTATCTCGATAAAATGATAAGAGCTAACGAGATTGGAGGTAACAGATACCACATTCTCACAATAGATGTGTGTGGATATGGTGGATAATGGTGCTCAACAGTGTAGTCTTTAGCGCCCGAACGGAAACAACAACTGACGAGTGTCACTAAAATGCAGCAAGTGCTAAAATAGGACTAAAATTAAAAGTGAAAGGCTACCTAGGCAGTTTGCACGCCAACAGTTGCAAAGTGGAATGCAGCACATGAAGAGTATAACTGCAAGAGAACGTAGGTGAAAGGGTTAAAATGAAACACATAGCACATGTTTGGAACTGGCCTATTACAAGTATAAAAAGGAGTGGTAAGCCACTCGGCAACACACTAAAAATTCCAACCTCACATTTTTGGCTGAAGCCCAGAAACATCACAGTACCTTAAAACTTTCTTGAGACTCGCCTCGTCATCGGCTAGAATCGAGGGCAGATCCCCACTAATATTAACTTCCGCCCTGACAGAACGATATAAATCACACTCAACTAAAATGTGGCGTACAGTGATTCGTACGCCACAGGCATCACACAGTGGGGGTTCCTCTCGCCGTAGTAAGAAGGCATGCGTAAGAGGACAGTGCCCTATGCGAAGACGTGTATGGGTTACTTTGTCACGCCTAGGTGACCGGCAGGAGGAACACCACGGCTGGATGGTGGGTTTCACCAATCGCAGCTTATTTTCCCTCACCGCCAGCCATTCCTCCTCCCACAATTGCATACACTTCCGCCGCAGCACAGAAACAATACCTTGTAAAGGAATAGAATATTGTGTCACCTCCGGTAATCTGCAGGCGTCCTTGGCAGCTCTATCAGCTTGTTCATTTCCCCGTATGCCCACATGCCCTGGCACCCAGCAAAAGGACACTTGCTTGCCCTGTCGTTGGAGGATGTACAGTTAGTCGTAAATCAGCTGTTCCAACTTCTCCGCTGGGTACAGGTTCTGCAGTGACTGTAATGCGATCATTGAGTCAGAGCAAATTAGAAAGTTTTTGCCCTGAGTACACCGTATCTGCTCCAATGTCTTCAGGATCGCGTGAAGTTCTGCGGAAAAAACTGTGTATTCCTGGGGAAGGCGAATCCTGATGACACGTTCGGGGAACACTACTGAGCAGCCAAGAAAATCCCCCTGTTGGGATCCATCAGTGTATACTACTGTAAAATCATGATACCTATCTAAAATGTTAAAAAATAAAGATTTGAAAATAAAATCTGATGTACTGTCTTTCTTAAAATTTGCCAAATCTAAAATCAGTCTGGGCGTCTGGAGGAGCCAAGGTGGGTATCTGCTCCAACCTCGACATGACACATTAAAACCGGCCACACCCATCTCTAAAATGCAGTCCTTTGCACGAATCCCAAAGGGCCTTGTTGCTCGTTGCCGGTTGCAAAAAAGCCTTTCCAGTGGAGCAACAGTGTGGTATGCAGGCTACAACATTTCAGCTCCTCAACACCAAATTAAAACGTTGCATTAGGAGGTGTCTGCTTCGTGCAAAGGGTCTTGAGTTCATATTGACGACAACAAGTAATTCTTCATTACAGACGTTTATTTACAAACAGAACTGACAGACTTCACAGACTCAACAACTGACTCTCCGAGCTAACCGTACTGCATATCCGAACTGGCCACTGACAACTCCTAGGTGTACTAATATCCTTCCAAACAATGAGAGTCTTTGACAATGCTTTGTTCACAATACGATAGCAATTCACGACTTAAAACCAAATCAGACATTACAGAACTTTAGCACAGATTAAAGCAAGTAAAAGGATCAGCACATATAAATTCTTACAAGCATAATTTCCAAATAGACTTTATAACATTTTTCTACCAGCTTCTGGACAACCTTCACCAAATTTGTACCGATGTTTCCAGAAATATCTTGACATTTGATTCTGGATATTTGTTGAGTGATTTAGAACAACTATTTACATGTAAAATGATTTAAATCGTGTTTCAAAACGTAAATAAATCTTTTTAGCAATATTTCTTGATACAAATCGTCTTTCGAAATTAGGTTATGAAACAGTTTTCACAAGTTTTCGTATTTTTGCGATCATAATATAGAATTTCTCCATAGAAAGTTCCAGAAGTGTGCATTAAACGTTCATTTACAGACTTTCTCTTTAGCTGGTGAGTTTTTAAAAGTATCTTGTCCATATTATACGAAATAATTTAGCTCAAAACTGATAATTTATACAATTAATCAGAGCTACAGCAAACAGTGAGTCTTTCTTTTACAAAATGAAATATAATTACAAAATTGAATGAAAATAGGTTACTAACACTAATATATTTTTACATTAATTCTATTTTTGTTCTTTCTGTGCAAAATGTCCTAATATTGACGCAGTACAATATTTAAACATCACCAAAGTATCCCTTTACATTTTGCATATCTGTATCGACATCCCCTAAAAGTCTACAGTATCGAATACTTCAATATGTCCTGTAATGTTACGAGGCGTGTATGGGGCTCGTTCTGAACGCCCCAGTGGCCAGCCGAATCCCCTCATGGTGCACCACACCCAACAGCTTCAAATAAGTGGGTCTTGCAGACCCATACACCGTGCATCCATAATCAAGCCGGGACCTCACGAAGGCTCCATAAAACCGGAGCAGACAAGTCCTGTCTGCTCCCCATGTGAGGTGACTAAGACATTTTAAAATAGACAGCGCCTTAAGAGACCATTTTTTTTCAGTTCCTTAATGTGTAGCAGCCACGTAAGCTTAGAATCAAAAGTGAGGTCCAGAAACTTCACCGTGTCTTTAAAATTCAGAATGGTGTCCCTCATCCTCAACTCAGGCAAGTCAAAAATGGAACGAGAACGGTTAAAAAGACCACACACCGACTTAGCAGTTGAAAACTGAAAACTACTCTTCCGCGCCCAGTCATCCAAACGTCGGAGAATGAGTTGCAACTGACGAGTCGTCGTTGGAAGGCTTGAAGAAGAGCAAAATACAGAGAAATCGTCTACAAACAAGGAACACTGCACAGGACTTTTCACAACAGACGTAATACTACACTCCTGGAAATGGAAAAAAGAACACATTGACACCGGTGTGTCAGACCCACCATACTTGCTCCGGACACTGCGAGAGGGCTGTACAAGCAATGATCACATGCACGGCACAGCGGACACACCAGGAACCGCGGTGTTGGCCGTCGAATGGCGCTAGCTGCGCAGCATTTGTGCACCGCCGCCGTCAGTGTCAGCCAGTTTGCCGTGGCATACGGAGCTCCATCGCAGTCTTTAACACTGGTAGCATGCCGCGACAGCGTGGACGTGAACCGTATGTGCAGTTGACGGACTTTGAGCGAGGGCATATAGTGCGCATGCGGGAGGCTGGGTGGATGTACCGCCGAATTGCTCAACACGTGGGGCGTGAGGTCTCCACAGTACATCGATGTTGTCGCCAGTGGTTGGCGGAAGGTGCACGTGCCCGTAGACCTGGGACCGGACCGCAGCGACGCACGGATGCACGCCAAGACCGTAGGATCCTACGCAGTGCCATAGGGGATCGCACCGCCTCTTCCCAGCAAATTAGGGACACTGTTGCTCCTGGGGTATCGGCGAGGACCATTCGCAACTGTCTCCATGAAGCTGGGCTACGGTCCCGCACACCGTTAGGCCGTCTTCCGCTCACGCCCCAACATCGTGCAGCCCGCCTCCAGTGGTGTCGCGACAGGCATGAATGGAGGGACGAATGGACACGTGTCGTTTTCAGCGATGAGAGTCGCTTCTGCCTTGGTGCCAATGATGGTCGTATGCGTGTTTGGCGCCGTGCAGATGAGCGCCACAATCAGGACTGCATACGACCGAGGCACACAGGGTCAACACCCGGCATCATGGTGTGGGGAGCGATCTCCTACACTGGCCGTACACCTCTGGTGATCGTCGAGGGGACACTGAATAGTGCACGGTACATCCAAACCGTCATCGAACCCATCGTTCCACCATTCCTAGACCAGCAAGGGAACTTGCTGTTCCAACAGGACAATGCATGTCCGCAAGTATCCCGTGCCACCCAACGTGCTCTAGAAGGTGTAAGTCAACTACCCTGGCCAGCAAGATCTCCGGATCTGTCCCCCATTGAGCATGTTTGGGACTGGATGAAGCGTCATCTCACGCGGTCTGCACGTCCAGCACGAACGCTGGTCCAACTGAGGCGCCAGGTGGAAATGGCATGGCAAGCCATTCCACAGGACTACATCCAGCATCTCTACGATCGTCTCCATGGGAGAATAGCAGCCTGCATTACTGCGAAAGATGGATATACACTGTACTAGTGCCGACATTGTGCATGCTCTGTTGCCTGTGTCTATGTGCCTGTGGTTCTGTCAGTGTGATCATGTGATGTATCTGACCCCAGGAATGTGTCAATAAAGTTTCCCCTTCCTGGGACAATGAATTCACGGTGTTCTTATTTCAATTTCCAGGAGTGTATTAATAGCAATACCAAAGACCGTCACACTTAAAACACTACCTTGAGGGACACCGTTCTCTTGTTCAAAGCTACTAGACAGTACGTCTCCGACTCAGTACCGAAAATAACGGGGCGACAGGAAGGACCGAATAAAATTGGGAAGACATCCACGAAAACCCCATTTGTGGAGCTGTCTGATGATAAGATGCCTCCAACTAGTGTCGTATGCCTTTTCAATGTCAAAAAATATTCCCAAGAGTTGAATCTGGCGCAGGAAAGCGCCTGGCCGCCTCCAGGAGGGCCAGGTTATCAAAGGTGGAGCGATACCTCCTGAACCCACACTGAAAGCGACTAAGGAGTTGTCTGGATTCTAACATCCAGACAAGGTGGCGGTTGACCATCCGCTCCAAGGTCTTTCCCACACAGCTAGTGAGGGCAACACTACGGTAACTACCTGGGCATGTGTGATCTTTCCCAGGTTTTAAAAAAGGAATTACAATTGCTTCACGCCACGAGTCAGGGAAGCGACCGAACATCCAAACTAGATTAAAAAGTCGGAGAAGGATTTCTTTATTTCTCCCTGTGAGGTGCCGCAGCATGCTATAGTGGATTCTATCCTGACCAGCGGATGTATCACGAGCCCCACACAATGTAGAATCCAGTTCCCACATGGAAAATGGGCAGTTGTACTCTTCTGTATTGGGTGAGCGGAAGTCAAAACTGCTCCTCTCAGCAGCCACTCTGTGGGGCTGGAAAGCTGGATTGTGACTGGCGGTTGCAGTAATAGCTGCAAAATGAGCCTCCATAGACTGGGCAATATCTTTTGGAGTCGTTTGGAGAGTACCATTTCACGTTATAGCAGCCATAGGGCACCTCCCACCTCTCCCAGAAATCCTCCTGATGGTCTCCCATACAATGGAACTTCGCGTAGAACGATTAATGGTGTTAAGGAATTGCTGCCACGACCTCTTCTTACTCTCTCGTATAATCCGACGACACTTTGCCCTCGCCACCCGAAAAGCTGCAAGGTTCTCTACAGTTGGCCGGCATTTGAACCTACGCAGAGCTGCCGGCCTAGCCCTGATTGCACAACGGCATTCATCGCTCCCCCAAGGGACAAGCTGCCACTTCGGTTGTCCCGTGGACTGTGGGATGGACGCTTCACTGGCGCGGTGGATCACTTCAGTAATATGATCCACCCATTCCTGGACACTGACCCGATGTTCAAACTGGGCGAGTTGACTATACACTGCCCAGTTGGCTCTACTGAGCACCCATTGAGGCGGTTTCCTTTCCGGTTCCACTGTATGTGGCAAGTGAATCCGGATGGGGAAGTGATCGCTGCCCTGTAAGTCAACTACTTCCCATGCAGCAGTGTGGGCGATGGCTGGAGAGCAAAGCGATAGATCAATGGCAGAGAACGACCCAGTTGCAATGCAAAAGTGCGTGCTTTGTCCTGTATTTACCAAATGGGCACTGGTAGACAGAAGAAGCCTCTCAATAGCTCTACCCCTGGGGCAAGTACTCACAGAGCCCCAAACCATATTGTGTGCATTAAAATCACCACAGAGGATGAATGGGTGGGGGAGCTGTGTAAGAAGATCACTGAGAGCCTCTTCGTCAAGCACATCATGTGGGGGCAGGTAAAGCGAACATACTGTTAGCATATAATGCACATGGACTAATATTGCAACTGCCTGTAAATCCGTCGTGAGGGTGAGAGGCGAGGAGTGGTAGTCTGTGTTGACGAAGATACCTACTCCTCCTCGAGCCTTTTTGTGGAGGACATAACCACGTAGCTCAGGGCTGTATGTTTCACTGAAATTTGTTTCTTGCAGACATACACACATAGGTCTATCCTGAATCAATAGACGTAGTTCCTCCACATGTGTCCTGAACCCTTGCAGGTTCCATTTTAGTATGGGAGCCATCACGGTGGTTGTATTTTCTGCCTCTCTTTCCGCCGAGGTGGGGAGACTGCAGCGGGTGGAGGCTCAGTCTTGGGGCGAGATGATTGCCCCATATTCTCAGACTACGTCAGCTCTGGGGAAGAGTCTGATGAAGCGTCTAGCGGGACCACATTAACATGATCCGAGGGTTTTCCAGCCGATTTAATCTGTTGGTGCTGCTTCACATGTGCTTTCCTTTGTTTAGAGGACTTTGCTGGAACAGGAGCTGGGGTGTTTATCACCATGCTGGGCTTTGTAACAGCCTCAGCAATCGGAGATGCCTGGGGCTCTTCAATGTTAGCTACTGTACGTTTCTCTGCCGTTCTAGGAGGGGCTACAGGCTCTGATACAGTTGCTGCCTTGCAAGTGCACTGACATGTGCACGTGTTCGTGCCAACACTAACAACGTCCGTCTGTGTAGATGCATCGACCTTCAGAGGTGGCTTCTGAACAATGGAAGCAAAGGACGTAACGAATGTGTGGGGCTGCATGGCCTTAAAGATCTTTTTGGCTTCACTGTAGGGGATACGCTTAGTTGCTTTTATTTCTTGCATTTTACGTTCCTGTAGGAAGATTCTACAGTCCCTACTCCAAACAGGGTGGCTTTCAGAACAGTTTATACATCTGACAGGCGACGAACAGTCAATTCCGTCATGGGTAGCCTTACTACAGTTGCCACACATCGCTTCTCCCTTACACCCTAGAGTTGTATGCCCAAAACGCTGGCACTTGAAACAGCGCATTGGGTTTGGGACCTAAGACCGGACGTTTAGTCGAAGAAATCCTGCCTTGACGTGTTCTGGGAGTTTGGGAGTATTGAAAGTAAGAATGAAGGAGTCTGATTTCACCAGGTTCCCAGCCACCCTTTTCATGATGTTCTGAACGTCAACAATTCCCTCCTGAGCCCACTCACTCTTTAATTCTTCTACAGGAATGTCAACGAGATCCCTACAGGTAACAACACCCTTACTGGAGTTCAGGGTACTATGAAGCTCTGTATCGATAGTGTATTCCACCAAGCTTTTAGCTGTTTGAAGGTTAACTGCTCGCTGAGCAGTTGATGTTTCAACAAGTAGTGTACCATTCCGTAAACGCTTCACTGATTTTAAAATTCCAGCTATTCCTTCTAGACCCTTTTCGATATAGAATGGCGAAACCTTTTCAAAGAAACCCTCTTTCCTTTTTATAATTAAAAACACATTCTGGTATTCAGTATGTGTTCTGTTGCTCTGAACTGCTGTATGTTTGCTGACGCCGGAGTCACGAGGACTGGCTAACCTAGCCCTCTTGTTGGATTGGGCGGTAGTGCCTACCAGCGGTCCACCCATCCCACTGGCTGGCGAAAAATTAGAATGAGGAAAAGAGGAAGAATTCGTGGTATTCATGGTCGTCCCACGAGCATCAAGGGAAACTTACGTCCATCCAGACAGAGCCCCGCATGCCTGGATAAACCTTGTACAACTGAGGTGCGGCAGGTACCCCAGAGGTTGCCCGCTAGCGACTGTTCCACCTCAACAGCCATGCATCGTATCGGCGCGCAGCACACCTTAAGATTGAAGGGTTTCTTATAGAGGTATGTACCGTCCTCGCGATCCGGGCAACCAAGCCAAGATCCCCGGTCCCTAAGACACACAACGTTCCACCGTTGCGCCAAACGGTGGTCGCTGAAGCATTCCCAGAGCTTACAGTATCAGCAGACTGGCGGCACACACCAGTCCACAGCTCCAGGACGCTGGGTTCGCCAAGCCCGTACCCAGCAAATGAATGCTGAGCCCCCTGAGGGATCTCACAATAGATGCAAACGCTAAATCAGTACTGTGGAACAGTAGAGAAACTGACAAGAGAGGAGTAGTACTACAGGATGCTATTGCAGAGCAGAACTTAATAACTGTGAATAAACCTGGGTTTCCACCTACTTATCATACTAGGGTAGGAGCAAAATCCAATATTGACATTACATTGGCAAATGGTAGTGTGCTAAATAGGACAGGCATGGCAAGTACTGAACAGAGTGACTACAAGTGATCATAATATGATTACTTTTAGCCTTGTAAATGTAAAAAATGTAAACAGCGAGGAGAACTACATAGGAACCTACTTAGATTATTAAAGAGCAGACTGCGAACGTATGAGGGAGCAGTTCCAACTTCAGGTCCCAGTTGGAAATGGCTTTGGTATTGATTTAGTGGCAGAAACAATACAGGAACCGCAGGTTTGGTCAGTTTGTTCAGGCACTTGGCCGAGCGGCTGGTGGTGCGAAGCTACCATCCGTGGGATTAAGCCTGAACGCCTCTAAGGCCGAATCCCGTCTAGCCATTGTGGCAACGATATTGCTATGGAGTCCTGAGGGTCGAAAGGCTCGAAAAGTACGTGACTTTACTAGGCTTAGTCGACCCACGTGTCGCCGCGCCATACGGGCCCAACGTGTTTGCCAGACGGGGCACTCGGGCAGCGCTGTCTGGCATCTGCTCCCGGCGCCGCTTTGCCTCTACCGGTGGACCATGGGTGTATATATTTCGATGTCAGGATTCCGAATCGTCTGTAGACAGCTTAGGTACTGGGCGGGGTGTTGTACTCGGTAGAGCAGTTGCCACGCTTCGATCTGTTGAGACTCAGCCCTAGCTTGGGGGATTCGTCTTGTCGCGAGACAAGATCCCCGCGGCGGCCGCGTGCCACTGTACGCCAGGGGCACGTGTGCCCCCTTGCTTGTATTTTGTGTTTAGTATCTCTGGGCGTATCGGTTTTGGCGGTCGCACCACACCCAGGGCACTGCCTTGGGTGCGAATGGCTGAAGAGTATCGGTTTGGAGGCCCTTGCCACTGGCTTGGGCGCTACGATGGGTGCCACCTTCGTGCGCGCGGGAGCGGCGGGAGAGACGGGGGTGGCGGGAGAGACGGCGGAGGCGGGGGAGGCGGGGGAGGGGGCGGAGGCGGCACGGCGGCGGCGGCCGAGCGCGCTGTGTTGTGCCGCGCTACAGCGTATTGCTTTGGCTACCTGTGATGGGTGCCAGACAGGCGGTGTCGGTCCACTGGTCGAAGCGTCGCGTGGAGGCAGCGGTGTCTGGTGGGTGTCGTGCGGAGGTCTCGGTGCCCGGCAGGCAATGGCACGTTTTCGTCGGCCGCACTGACATGTGGTAACATAGTTTACACCGCAGTACAGTGAGCTACCATGCCTTTCAACTATGAATGTGAAATAAAATATAATAACATATGATGTTTTGTAAGAAAATATACTTGGAATAGGGTGTTGGTTAGTTTGTGGAATTAAAGGGACCAGACTGTGAAAGACGTGCACTTCATTCACCATTCAGTGCTCGCTTTTCATATTTCTAATCCACGCATTCTGGTATGCTGGTGGTATTCCTTTACTACTGGAGGCTACCTAGCGATTCACCCACAGTAGCATCTTTCTTAGTGTTTGGCTGACTCATGGTGGTGGTCGTTGCATGCCTGCAACCCCTTCCTTTATTAAATTGGACCCCATTTGATAATACGGCGATCGTCAGTAAAACAGCAGGAGTGCTATCGTGGCTTATTATGAACGAGCATTGGGGCAAGCTTCTGAACTCAATTCTTTCTCCTCCCACCCCCATTTGAATATATAATTGTTCAGTATTCAACTGTTAAATAAATGTGTCCTTTTATCTGTA
Organism: Schistocerca gregaria; assembly: GCF_023897955.1. Classification (NCBI taxonomy): domain Eukaryota; kingdom Metazoa; phylum Arthropoda; class Insecta; order Orthoptera; family Acrididae; genus Schistocerca; species Schistocerca gregaria. Next base: position 583,234,580 of record NC_064922.1, read on the forward strand.
CATTCTCCCTTTCATTGCGTGAAACCATCCTTAATGTAACAGTAGAATAATGAAGAACTATAACGGTTTCTACAAGGTCGTGTAGGTCTCGCGCCATTAATGATAGGATCAAGATTCAATGTCGCGCGCCTGGCACGACCATTGCACGCATGGCACCGATAATAGTAATAATAATTTTCAATTATCCCCAATTGATAAACTGGGAAGTGTTCACGGCTCAGTGTGAGTACATGAGCACTTAATCCACTTGACGTGGTGGAAGTAGTGGCCTCAGTTTTACCTTGCTGGTTTAAAAAAAAGAATATCAAAAATTACAGTCCCTACACATAGGGATAGTAACCTGTAAAATAAAACGAGCCACTGCTTTTACCCTGGTCTAGGATCGATACTGATGGGATCTTCTGACCCCCATAATCAGATTATTCATTTCACCTGCCCCCAGGGGCTCAGCATTTATTTGCTGGGCTTGGCGACCACGGGGTTCCTGAGCTAGGGACTGGTAAGCGCCGCCAGTCCCCTGTCACCGTAAGCTCTGGGCATACTTCAACGACCACCATGTGGCGTGGTGGTGGAATGTTGTGTGTCTCAGGGGTTCGGGATCTTGGCTTGACTGCCCGGATCGCGAGGATGGAATAAGCCTCTATAAACAACCCCTCAATCTCAAGGTGTGCTGTACACTGATGAGATACATGGCTGTTGAGGTGGAACAGTCGTTAGTGGGCAACCTCTGGGGAACCTGCCGCACCTCAGTTGTATAAGGCTTACCTAGGCACGCGGGGCTCTGTCTAGGTGGACTTGTAGTTACCTAGCTGCTCGTGGGACTGAGATGGATCCTTCGAAATCCTCTTTTCTTCCTCCCAGCGGAAAGGGTGGGCCGCTGGAAGGTTCTAACACCAAGTCTCATAAGAGGGATTATGCAGTCAGTCCCCCTGACTCCGGCCCTTCTTTGACTAGTCTAGTCTTAGGTAACAGAATGCATTCTGGTAATCCGAATGTGTTTCTCATTGTGAAACGGAAGGAGGGTAGTTTTGAGAAGGTTTCGCCCTTCTATATACAAAAGGGATTGGAGGGCATCTGTGGCTCCTTGAAATCGATGAAGCGCTTACGTAATGGGACCTTGCTAGTGGAAACTTCCACTTCCCAGCAAGCAACTAACCTCCAATCTGCTAAATGTCTTGGAGAGTATGCCATAGACACTGAATTGCACAGCACCTTGAACTACAGCAAAGGTGTTGTGACATGCTGGGATCTAGTTGACATTCCCAAGGAAGAACTGCAACGTGAGTGGGCTCCGGAAGGTATTGTTGATGTCCAACACATCATGAAGAGGGTTGATGGCAATCTTGTCAAATCCGATTCATTTATTCTGACCTGCAATAGCACGAAACTTTCTGAACATGTTAAACCTGGCTTCCTTCGCCTTAGTGTGAGGCCTTATTTCCCGACCCCAATGCGCTGTTTCAAATGTGTGAATTGCTCTGGGAACTACCCTCTTTGGAGTAGGGACTGCCGAATATTTTTAGAGGAACGCAAAGTCCAGAAAATAAAAACAACCAAGCGTATCCCCTATGGTGAGGCCAAGAAGGTCTATAAGTCGATGCAACCTCCCACATTTGGTACATCTTTTGCATCTCTGGTTCAGAAGCCTACTCCAAAAGTCGATGCCTCAATGCAGACCGAGGTGGTGAGTGTTAGCACTAACACCTGCAGCTGACAGTGCACTTGCAACGCAGCCGGTGTTTCCAAGCCAGTAGTCCTTACTCGCACGGCAGACAAAGGTACAGTGGCAAACTTGGGCCAGCCCTTGGCGCCTTCAACATCTGAGGCTGTTCCCAAGCCCAGTGCGCTAATTACCACTCCCACATCAGCTCCCCCAGAGCCCAGCAAACCACAGAAAACTCCTGTACAGCAGCAACAGCGGGTCAAATCCCGTGGTAAACCATCTGACCATGCGGATGTTGTTTTACATGAGGCTTCATCTGACTCTTCCCCTGAGTTGATGGAATACGATGTATGTGTGGGGCAATCATCTCGTCCCACGCCTGCCCCTCCACCTGCTGCACTCTCCCCTCCCCGTCGGAGAGAAAGGATGAAGATGCTACCCCCTACATGGATGGCTCCCATACTTCAGTGGAACTTGCAAGGGTTCAGGACGCATGTGGAGGAACTTTGTGTACTCTCTCACGGTACACCACTGTGTCTATATCTCCAGGAGACGTACTTCCATCCATCATACTCCCCTGAGATAGGAGGCTATACACTCCACAAATAGGACGACTTGCATGGGGAGAGAGTTGGAGGTGGCGTAGGTATTTTCGTCAGGACAGACTACCACTCCTCGCCTCTCTCACTTACAAAGACTTTACAGGCCATCACTGTGTCCGTGCACGTGCATCATCCATTGACTGTATGTTCGCCTTACTTGCTCCCACATGATGCTCTTGATGAAGCGGCCCTCACCGACCTTCATACAGAGCTCACCCAGCCATTAATTATTTGTGGTGATTTTAATGCCCACAATGTGCCCCCCCCTCCCCCTTGCAGGTTTGGGGGTTAGAATAGGCCCATGGTATTCCTGCCTGTAGTAAGAGGCGACTAAAAGGAGTCTCCAACTTTTCGGCCTTATTTGATGGTCCCCTGTTGGGTTTGACCTCCATCTCTCAAAATTTTCCGAAGAGCGAGACGACTGTGGAAGGGCGCCTTACTTGGTGCATTGTGTCCATCTTGCGATCAGACCTTTCGTCAGCTTATACACTGTTGAACTGCAGTCCTGTCTGCTCTCCATCTCTTGGGCGTGACTCTGTTTCTGCGTGCAGATTACACCTTGCACTGTGCAGTACCTCTTTCTGCACCGATGGCGACCATGGACCATATGTTACCTAACATCCAGCACGGTAGCCTGTCTGTTGTGGTGGGGCCGCCATGTACCCTGTAGGTTCTAGCCTCCTGACAACACAGGGATCGCTCTACTGATGCCGGCGCCGTTTACTCCCCATGTATGCCAAGGAGTAGATGCCCTTCTCCCTGGGGCATCAGGACTCCTGGCAATGGCCATCCTGCCAGGTGGCTCTTGCTGTGGCTGGGTGGCGCCCGTGGGGAGGGCCCTTGGTCGGAGTAGATGGCATCAGGGCGGATGTCCCGCAATGAAGCGTGGTACATCACCTCTTGCTGGTGGCCAGCCACCAGCAGTCTCTAAGCGTTCAAGGGCTCATTTTAAAGCTAACGTTTATGACCCCAAATCGTTCCCATCCCTGGCCACACCATGGGAGGAACGAAAGGCAATGAATGATACTGACATGTATTCGCTCAGGTATCTCGTCTGTACGAGAGCTGATGGGGAATCCTTTGTATCCATGAAGCCTCAGTTCTTTGTAGAGCATTTGGAGGACAAGTTTGGGGAGGTGGAGGGCTTGTCTAAAATGCGCTCTGGGTCAGTTTTGATAAAAACAGCATCGTCCGCCCAGTCACACAGGTTGCTTGCTTGTGACAAGTTGGGGGTTGTTGTTACCATCACACCACATAAGAGTTTAAATATTGTCCAGGGTGTTATTTTCCATAGGGACGTACTTCTGCAGTCTGATGACGAGCTGCATGCCAACTTGGAGCATAGAGGTGTTCATTTCGTCCGGCGCGTTCATCGGGGTCCAAGGGACCATCAGGTTGCTACCGGTACTTTTATCTTGGCCTTCGAGGGTGATACATTACCGGAGAAGGTCAAGGTGATGGTCTACCGTTGTGACGTCAAGCCCTATATCCCTCCCCCAATACAGTGCTTTAAGTGCTGGAATTTCGGCCATATGTCTTCCCGCTGTACTTCCAGCCTCACATGTCGAGATTGTGGACGCCCATCTCATCCCGATAGTCCATGTGCTCCGCCTCCCGTCTGTGTCGACTGTGGAGAGCCTCATTCACCTTGCTCGCCAGACTGCAGGATCTTACAGAAAGAACGCAAAATCACGGAATATGAGACCTTGGACCGACTGACTAACACTGAGGCTAAGCAGAAATTTGAACGGCTACATCCCGTACGCATGATGTCATCTTATGCCTCCACTGTCATCCTGCTCCAGCTCCTTTAGCTGCACCACAGACAGTCAGCTCTCAGCGTCAGAGGACCTCATCTGCCTCCTTGACGATGGAGGCCCCTTCTCTTGCAGTTGCTCCCACACCATCTACCTCTGGAGCAGCACTCACTAAACCACCAGGGACACCAGTCCACACTTCTAAGCCGGAGAAGCCTAAGTCTTCTTTGGCTTCTCTCGCTTGGAAAGGATCACTTGGGTCACTCCCTTCCCAGGTTACTACCAGCGGCACAGCAGACACCAACCAGTGGCTGAAGAAGCCAAAGGCCGCTGGTTGTCGAGCTTCGCGATCATCTTTGGTTCTGGAGACTGACTCCAAAAAGCCCTATCAGCAACAGCAACCAAAGGAACAGCGAGACAAAACGACTCTGAAGCCCCGTAAGACATGTGATGGCTGCTACTCCACCACTACCTACAAGCTCTGCGTCTGAGGACGAGGTGGGGATTCTTGTGTCCGTTGAGGACCTCGCTCTCGCCGGTCCCTCAGACGCAATCGATAGTATTTGCACGGGTGCTCCATTGGAGGCAGCAGGTGACCCAGTCCCGTCACACCTTTCACAGCCGTGGACAACACCATCCTCCAGTGGAACTGCAGCGGTTTCTTCCACCATCTAGCTGAGCTCTGCAAACATATAAGCCTTCACCCTTTCCTCTGCATTGCTCTGCAGGAAACTTGGTTTCCACCAATGCAAACCCCCGACCTCCATGGCTATCGGGGTTATTATAAGAACCGGACAGTTTATGAAAGGGTGTCTTGTGGCGTGTGCATATATGTCCTGAACTCTCTTCACAGCTATTCTGTCCCTCTCCAAACACCTTTAGAGGCTATCACTGTTTGGGTGTGGACGCCACAGGCTGTTACCGTCTGCAGTCTTTACCTTCCACCGGATGGTGATGTCACACAGCATGTCCCGGCTGCTCTGATAGCCCAATTGCCGCCACCTTTCTTGTTTCTGGGCGACTTTAACGCCCATAACCATCTGTAGGGTGGGTCAGTGACATAAGCTCGAGGCGCCATCATTGAGCATTTATTGGCGCAGCTCGAGCTCTCGATCTTAAATGACGGTGCCTTCACACACTTCAGTGTGGTTCATGGCACATACTCCGCCATTGACCTTTCCATCTGTAGCCCTAGCCGCTTACCACTTTCCGATCTTTCTGTCACTGCCACAGCGTCAGTCTTCTGGGCGCCCTAGCAGATGGGCTATGAATCAGGCTGACTGGGACATGTTCTCCTCCACTGCCGCTATTGAGCCTCTCTGTAACTATGACATTGATGCAGTGGTTCAATCGGTCACCACCGGCATCGTTACTGCCGCCGAATCTGCCATTCCCCGTTCTTCTGGGTTCTCTCGACGGCGGACTGTGCCTTGGTGGTCGCCTGAGATCGCTGAAGCGGGCGCTCCAGCGTCACAAGCGATATTCCTCAATCGAACACCTTATCGCCTTCAAATGGCTGCGTGCGCAAGCCCGCGGCATTATCCACCAACGCCATCAGGAGTGCTGGGAGCGATATGTGGGCACCATTAATCTCCATGTCACTCCATCGCAGGTCTGGGGCAAGATTCGACGCCTCTGTAGCTATCGGACCCCTGTCAGCCCCCACTGCGGGTTCGGGGGTTAGAATAGGACCACAGTATTCCTGCCTGTCGTAAGAGGCGACTAAAGGGAGTCTGAAACTTTTCGGCCTTACGTGATGGTCCCCTCTTGGGTTTGACCTCCAATTTTTCCAAATTTCCGTTGTTAGTGCGTGCCATTTGGGGAAGGATGATTTATGTGGTGTTTTTCTATTGGTCCATCATGCACAACCATCTTGCATGCTATCTATTGTCGTGTGGCGGGATTTACACCCCATGTCTTCTGGGTTGCCTCCTTCTCGACCGGCGACCTACGTCTGGGCTCTCCATTGCTGTCCACGTCCAGTCCCTGCTGTCGGAACTGCGGTCATTCCCTCTTCTGCCACCCTTCTGGGTCCATGCACCCACGCCTCCCTGGTATATGCCCCAGCCATCCGTCTGCCAGGACTTGACACGGGAACCCAAGGACTCAGTTCCACCTGTGGCCCTCCGTCACCGCCGTTTGCTTGCGCTCCTCGCTTCCTTTTCAGGCTATGTGCCTGTCTACACTGATGGTTCCCTGGGAGATGGTCGTACTGCTTATGCTTTTGCTCACGCTGCCCATGTTGAACAGCGCTCCTTGCCGGCTGGCTGCAGTATTTTTACTGCAGAGCTGGTGGCCATATTGCGCGCTCTTGAGCATATGCGTTCCTGCTCAGGTACGTCCATCGTCATTTGAAGTGACTCCCTGAGTAGCCTCCAGGCTATCGACCGCTGCTATACCTCTTCTTCTCTGGTATCATTTATTCAGGAGTCTGTTTTTGCCATTACCCGCTCTGGTCGTTCGGTGGTCTTTGTTTGGACGCCAGGTCACGTTGGCATCCCGGGGAACGAACGTGTCGACAGGCTGGCCAAAGGGGCAATCGACGCCCCCACTTTGGAGATCGGCCTCCCGGCTCGTGATCTGCAGCTGGCATTGCGACACAAGGTGCTTGGGATGTGGCATGATGTGTGGCGTAGCCTGACATTGCTGAATAAACTGCGGGCTGTTAAGGAGACGACCGATGTGTGGCGGTCATCCCTGCATTGGCCATACCTGCCTGACGCACGGACATCTTTTGCGTCAGGATGATCCCCCTCCTCTACGTCAGTGTGGGTCCCGGTTGTCAGTCGCCCACATTTTGTTGGAGTGTCCCCGACTGCGCACCCTCCGGTAGTCTTTTAATCTCCCAGGCACGTTGCCTTTGGTTTTATGTGACAATGCCTCCATGGCATACGACGTTTTAAATTTTATCTGTGGTAATCCTTTGTATGGTCCCATTTAGGGGGGTCCTGCACCTTTCCCTTTCTGTGTCTCTTGTCCTCGAGTCTCTCATAATTGGTTGCAGATTTTAGTGTGTATTTGGATGGTTGACTCTTTCGCTTTTTTGCTCTCATGGTCAGTCAACCAGTCTCCGGCCCTCTACTTTTCTTCCATTTCTTTCTGTCTGGTGTTCTTCTGTACTCTTCTTGTCTCTAGTGTTCGCTGCCCCATTGGTGTTCTTTCAGTGATGGGAGGGAGGGGCGTCTCCTCCCCCCTTGGGTTTTTTACCTGCTCTGTAAATTTTCGTCTCGCCTGTTTTTGGAATGGGGACTGATGACCTTAGCTGTGTAGTCCCCCTTAAACTTCCCAACAACCACCACCACCACTACTGTCTCCTCTCCCTAAGGGTTTTACCTGCTCTGTAAATTTTCGTCCCGCCTGTTTTTGGAATGGGGGTCTGATGACCTCAGCAATTTAGTCCGCCTTAAACATCCCAACAACCACCACCACCACCACCACCGTCTCCTCCCCCTTAGGGTTTTACCTGCTCTGTAAATTTTCGTCTCGCCTGTTTTTGGAATGGGGGACTGATGACCTTAGCTGTTTAGTCCTCCTTAAACATCCCAACAACCACCACCACCATTTCGCACCCACCATCCAGAATCGTACAATGTTCCATTCAGTGAGTGGGAATTTCGCAGTGCTTTAGCCGCTTGCCCTGATACCGCTCCTGGGCCAGATGGCATCCACTGTCAGATGCTGAAACACCTCTCAGTGGACTGCCATCGGCGGCTCCTTGACTTTTACAACCGCATTTGGGTCGAGGGTGAGTTTCCATTGCAATGGCGGGAAAGTCTTGTTGTCCCCATTCTGAAACCAGTGAAGAACCCTTTAGAGGTGGACAGCTACCGTCCCATTAGCCTCACCAACGTTCTTTCCAAGTTGCTTGAATGGATGGTGAGCCGGCGCTTGAATTGGGTACTGGAGTCTCGGGTCATTCCGGATCCGTCTCAGGGTGGGTTCCGTAAAGGCCGCTCCGCCGCCAACAATCTGGTGAGCCTGGAGTCGGCCATCCGTACTGCCTTCGCCCGCCGTCAGTATCTGGTCCCTGTCTTTTTCGACATGCGGAAGGTGTATGATACGACATGGCGTCATCACATCCTTTCTACACTTCATGGATGGGGTCTTTGGGGACCTCTGCCGATCTATATTCGCAACTTTCTGTCGTATCATACCTTCCGCGTGCACGTCGCGGCCTCATAGAGTTCCTCCCAAGTCCAGGAGAACGGTGTGCCACAGGGTTCTGTTCTAAGTGTCTGTCTGTTTTTAATAGCCATTAACGGGCTCGCTACGGCCGTGGGAAATTCTGTCTCCGCTTCCCTGTACGCTGACGACTTTTGCCTTTACTACAGCTGTAGTGGCATTGCAGCTGCTGAACGTTAGCTACAGGGCGCAATCCGCAAGGCGCAGTCTTGGGCTGTAGCGCATGGTTTTCAGTTTTCCACAGCCAAGACCTGCGTTATGCATTTCTGCCGACGACGCACTGTTCACCCGGAGCCGCGGCTTTATCTTGACGGCGAGGTTCTTACAGTGGTGGAGTCGCATAAGTTTCTGGGGGTAGTTTTTGATACCCGGTTGACTTGGCTGCCTCATATTCGTCAGCTTAAACAGGCGTGTTGGCGGCATCTAAATGCTCTTCGATGCCTGAGCCACACCAGGTGGGGCGCCGAGCGATCTACTCTCCTACAGCTTTACCAGTCGTTAATCCAGTCCCGTCTGGACTATGGGAGTCTGGCTTATGGCTCAGCGTCCCCATCTGCGTTACGGCTGCTGGACCCAATACTACACAGCGGGATACGATTTGCCACTGGTGCCTTCCGGATCAGCCCTGTGGACAGCATACTAGTGGAGGCAGGTGTCCCTCCCCTGCGGTTGCGTCGCCAGCGTTTGCTGGCCGCTTATGCTGCCCACGTTTTTAGCTTGCCTGGGCATCCCAACTATCGTCTCCTATTCCCGCAATCGGTCGTCCATCTGCCAGAATGTCAGCCTTGGTCAGGTTGTATTATCGCGGTCCGAGTCAAAGAGCTTCTTTCCGGGCTTAGGGTTTTCACTGTTCCACCTCCTTTCCGGGCCACATTGCGTACACCCCCATGGTGTGTTCCTCGGCCTTGGCTTCGGCTCGACCTGGCACAGGGCTCGAAGGACTCAGAGGCCCTCCGCCGCCGCTTTTATTCCATCCTGGCCACGTATCAGGGCTCTGGCGTTGTATATACTGACGGTTTATTGGTTGCTGGTGGTGTTGGTTATGCACTAACTCTAGGAGACCATTCCGAACAACGCTCCTTGCCGGATGGCTGCAGCTTTTACGCTGCTGAGCTGGTCGCCATCTTTCGAGCCCTAGAGTATATCCGCTCCTGCTCAGGTGAGTCCTTCATTATCTGTAGCGATTCCCTGAGCGGTTTACCAGTTCTCGACCAGTGTTTCCCTCGTTCTCGTCTGGTGATGGCTATCCAGGAGTCCCTGAATACTCTTGCGCGTTGCAGCCGCTCTGTGGTCTTCTTGTGGACCCCAGGCCATGTTGGGATACCTGGCAATGAGAATGTTGACCACCTGGCGAAAGAGGCCACCAGTACACCATCTCTGGACATTGGCCTCCCGGAGACAGATTTGCGAGCGTTCCTATGCAGCAAAATTCTGGCCTTTTGGGACACTGAATGGCGCGCCCTGCCTTCACGAAACAAACTTCGGGCCATCAAGGAGGCTACCGGAGTGTGGCGCTCCTCCTTGTGGGCCTCTCGCAAGGAGTCTGTTGTCCTCTGCCTGCTGCGCATTGGGCACACATGGCTAACACACGGCCACGTATTGCGACTTGAGGGCCCACCTTTCTGTCGCTGCGGCTTCGTTTTGCCAGTGGTCCACATTTTATTGGACTGTCCACTTTTAGCTGTGCTCAGGCAGTCGTTCACACTGCTTGACACGCTCCCTGCGCTTTTAACAGATGACTCTGCTATGGCTGACTTAGTTTTACGTTTTATTCCGGCAGAGGTTTTTATCATTTAATCTGAGTGTTTCTGCAGTACCTGTACCCGACTGAGGAGATGGTCCAGCTGATACATGACCAACTGTACTTGCTCCAACGGCGGGGTAAAGAAGTATCCTTCTGCTGGGTGCTTCCTCTGGCACAGTTATTTCATAACCGGCAACGTGCGACGTAGCCCTATGGGATTCGCGCACAGGATTGTCTCGCTGCGATGTTTATGGCTGGTCTTCGTGTTTTGCGTCGTGGTTGGAGCAGATCCCCACCTTGGCTCCTCCAGAGACCCAAACTTATTTTAGATTTGGCTAATTTTAAGAAAGATCGCACACCAGATTTTACATTCCAATCTCTGTTTTTTAACATTTTAGATGTGCATCACGGTTTCACTGTCGTGTACACTGATGGCTCCAAACAGGAGAATTTCCTTGCCTGTTCTGTAGTGTTCCCTGATCAAGTTACCCGGATTCGCCTCCCTGCTGAATATACCGTTTTCGCAGCGGAGCTCCACGCGATCCTGAAGGCACTGGAGCTGATGAATCGTGTTCGGGGCGATCGATTTCTTCTCTGCTCCGATTCTCTTAGTGCCTTACAATCACTGCAGAACCTGTACCCGACTGAGGCGATGGTCCAGCTGATACATGACCAACTGTACTTGCTCCAACGGCGGGGTAAAGAAGTATCCTTCTGCTGGGTGCTTCCTCTGGCACAGTTATTTCATAACCGGCAACGTGCGACGTAGCCCTATGGGATTCGCGCACAGGATTGTCTCGCTGCGATGTTTATGGCTGGTCTTCGTGTTTTGCGTCGTGGTTGGAGCAGATCCCCACCTTGGCTCCTCCAGAGACCCAAACTTATTTTAGATTTGGCTAATTTTAAGAAAGATCGCACACCAGATTTTACATTCCAATCTCTGTTTTTTAACATTTTAGATGTGCATCACGGTTTCACTGTCGTGTACACTGATGGCTCCAAACAGGAGAATTTCCTTGCCTGTTCTGTAGTGTTCCCTGATCAAGTTACCCGGATTCGCCTCCCTGCTGAATATACCGTTTTCGCAGCGGAGCTCCACGCGATCCTGAAGGCACTGGAGCTGATGAATCGTGTTCGGGGCGATCGATTTCTTCTCTGCTCCGATTCTCTTAGTGCCTTACAATCACTGCAGAACCTGTACCCGACTGAGGCGATGGTCCAGCTGATACATGACCAACTGTACTTGCTCCAACGACGGGGTACAGAAGTATCCTTCTGCTGGGTGCCTGGCCATGTTGGCCTCTGGGGCAATGAACAGGCCGATCGGGCTGCCAAGGAGGCCTGCAGAGAGCAGAATGTGGTCCAGTGTCCTATTCCCTTGCAGTCAGTCATCGCTTCACTCCACAGGAAGTGCATGGTGTTGTGGGAGGACGAATGGCTGGCGGTGACGGACAATAAACTGCGGTTGGTAAAGTCAACCACTCTGTTACTGAACGGGCGCTGAAGATCTTGCTGTCGTGCGCCCCAAAAACCCCTCTACTACTACTACTACTACTACTACTACTACTACTCATTCCACCTGTCTTTCCGTGTTTTTGTCTGCTTACCTGGGCGTAGCATAATAATTTGTATTTGTGTACTGTTCTCTCTTTCCATAGGTGATCGTGCAATTCTGTTTGCATCTGTGATCGGCGTTGCAAAAAAACCTCGTTGTTTTGTTGTTGAATTAATGTTTCGCGTTCTTTTGAGTGATCTAAAATAAAGTGCGATGTCCGTAATCTTGCCCCCCATCGCATGCATTCCATTTGAGAGCGTGTCCTATTTATAAAATCGTGTTGCGGCCCTAACACATATTAACAATATGAGTGCTCTCAGGACTCGAGAAATATGTTGCAAATAAGGCTCGATGTGATCTCTAAATTGACAATACACATCACTAAGTACCAGCTTGTATTCACTAAGTTTACTTGAACCACAGTCGTGTGAGAGGTATAGTTGTTTTGATTAATTTATTCATAATTATAATTGTAGACATAGGATTTGCCCCTGTAGAAATAACCTGAGCCGTCACAGGAAAGCCAGTGACTTTACCAGAGGTCGAGTGAGGTTCTTGTATAACTATTACGTCTACCTCGTTTTCCTCTGTCATTTTTTTTAAGTTCCTCTGTGACATTATAACTTATCATGGCATTTATTTAATAGATATTGAAGGACGCCATTGCGGATGTCTGGTATAGTAATGGTCTTCAGGTCATTTCTTATAAGGATCGAAGCCAATTCTCCCATACATCATAACCATTTCTCTACATAATTTTTCTATGTCGAAGACCCTGCCGTGTCTTTCAAAGACCTTGTGAACTAGAGTCACTAACTCCTTGTGTTCACATGGCAAGTTTAAAGATGCCAGCTGTATAAAATCAACGTTCTCCAGAGTTGGAAACGTTATTTTCTTCCCGTTTGGGTGCCGAGCACGTACAAGGTGACTCAGAGCAACCATCAGAGTAGACGGCTCCTCTATGCGGGATAACTTTATTGCACCTTCGCACATGGTGTATACGTCTCCAGGAGGACATGTATTATATGTATATACTTCAATTGAGGATTCTACTTGGTTACAAGTTACTATGTCTATGGACTGGGATAGGGATAACATCTGTAAAGAACCACTACCCGACACCAGATTATCATTTACAGAATCTACACTACATGTTGGATCTGCTTCCGTACTCGCCAAGGGCGCCGTCCTGTCTTCTTCCTCCACAGGCGGGAATTCAGCAGCCACTGACCCCACGCCGCTCGTGCCACCAGTAGCCCCCAATGCCGCGAGCGGCACAGAGAGCCCCTCCTGGACCGTTTCTGACCTGTTGTAAATTAACCTCCACCAATGCACCCATCCCTTGCTTTCTTACTAGGCGATTTATGCATCCTTTTCGCACCCTTCTTATGGTTCTCCATAATCGGTGCGTTGTATTTGGCGTTGCAATAGTAATTTGTATGTCGCACATTCCTTTCCAGGTGTGAGACATGTTCTCTTTCTGTACATGCAAGGTATGCAAACCTAGGGGAGGCCTGTTTAGGACATTGTTTCTTGTCATGGCCATCCTGGCCACGATGTGCACCGACCGGGATCTTAAATTCACAATACTTGACCATGTGGCCATAATCCTAACGTTTGGTACATCTAGGTACCGCTGTATAATCTTTTACTGAGACTGCACTATATCCCACGTACAATCTATTCGTCTTTATTATGATTTTCCTCAACTTAGGTGTGATTTCTGCTACATGATGCCCAGTTGTACGATCCCAAGGGCCAGTCTTATATCTCAATTTAAATTTTTCTATAAATTACTCTCGTTTCAATTGTTCTTCAAAGTTTTGATTGTATATACAGTTCATGATATCATCCTGTGACATATAAGTTGGTATGTCATACATCATCATCAATGGCCTTCTTTTTCGTGGCTTCTCAGAGGTAAAGTTCTTTTAGTTTCGTATTGCTTATTAGTTTGTCTGAGTCTTGTGGGGAGGCTACTTCAACAATTAATAAATTCTTTGTTGTTCTTACTGTGCTAATTTTTATTTTGTCTTTCTTGGGGTTTGTACTCTTTTCAAAGTTTTCTTTCGCCTTCTGTATATCCTAACCTTTCTTTGGTTTTGTAAACAGGGTTGGAACAACTTTCTCAACATTCTGTTTCATCACCTCCTGTACTTTTTCTCTTACAGTGGGAGCAGCAGCAACTGCTGCGTATGTCTTAGTAGGCTTTTGGAGTTCTTTCCTAAGTCTTTCATTTTCGGCTTGTAGTTGAGAATACTTGCCTTCTAGACGCGCATGGGCTAACGCCCATTGTGCGATCGTTTCTTTAAGGACACGATCTTGTTCTGCATTTATTTTCCCATGCTTTACACTTCGAATAATCGAAGGAAGTGTAAACGTCGAACAACGACTGACATACCATCGCCTACATCATCATCGAAAACAGGAGCATGATGCTCCGAAGTGCCAGCATCACTCTTTTTATCTTCCATCATGGTTGTAAGAGAGTGAAAGGAAAAGAAGACCAGTCTCATACCCCTGACCGGTTCCATGGGCATGAGGGGGGCAAAGCAGCTTGTCCGCCAGTCCTGCCCCAGGAACAAGGGCATTTTATTCTAGCTGCATAGGTTGAAGGTGCCGTCTTCAGCGTCCTTGCCAGCCGTGTCTCCTGAGATTTCTCCCGTCCCTTCCCCGCACTCCAGGAAGGCGGATTCACCTTCCGCGCTTCACCTCTTACTAGGCCAGGTTCCCACATATTGGCCTATGACGTGGTCCTCCTCTAGTGCCGAGTCGGGCCCCCAGACTTTCAGAAGATCGCGCTCATCTAACCTAGCCGCTCGATGTTACCACCTCATGGTTTGACAGAACATGCACAAGGCACGGCGAAGAGCCCTTGGCGGCTCGGATCACTATCCCTCCCAGGACCCCCTGTGGGTTCAGGGGTAAGATTAGGCCCGCGGTATTCCTGCCTGTCGTAAGAGGCGATTAAAAGAGTCTCAACTGTTGCAGCCTTTAATGAGATGGTCCCTTAAGGGGTATGATCACTCTATTTCCAAATTTTTCTGTTAATGCATATCATTTGGGTAAGGACGCCATACGTGGTGCATTCTATATCCATCTTGCCCTAAGATCTGGCATATTTGTATTTTTTCGTGGAGTTGGACTTAAACTGAGCTTCTGGCCACATAGGCTGCAGTGTGTTCTGGGTAGCCTACATTCCCTCCATTGTGCACTTCCATCTTTGCTCCCTTTATTAACGGATGTTCGACACCCAACAACCAGCACGGTAGCCAGTCCATTGTGGTGGGGTTGTCATGTACCCTGTTAGTGGTAGCCCCCTGACTACACAGGGATCGCACTGCTGAAGCCTGAGCTGCTACCTCCCCACATATGCCGAGGAGTAGATGCCTATCCCTCTGGGGCATCAGGACTACCGGCAAAGGCCGGCCTGCCAGGTGGTCTTCGCTGTGGCTGGGTGGCGCCTGTGGGGAGAGCTCCTGGTCGAAGTGGGTGGCATCAGGGCGGATGACAGGCAATGAAGTGTAGTACATCATCTCTCGCTGGTGGGCCTCCACCAGCAGTCTAATCAATCGAGGTCTAACCTCAATGGCAAGCAATACAATCCTAGATCATTTCCCTCCCTGGCCACTCCATGGGAGGAACACATGGCTAAAGACAGCAGTGGAGATTATTGACCCCAGTACCTTGTCTGTACATGGGTTGATGGTGAATCTTTTATGCCAACCAAACCTCAATTTTTTGTGGAGCATTTAGAGGTCAAGTTTGGGGTGGTGGAGGGATTGTCTAAAATGCGCTCTGGTTCAGTTCTAATCCAGACAACATCCTCTGCTCAGTTACGGAGGTTGCTCGCTTGCAATAAGTTAGTGGACGTTTCTGTCAGCATCACGCCAACATGGTCCAGGGTATTATATTCCACAGGGATCTTCTTCTGCAGTCCGACGATGAACTACGCGCCAGTCTAGAACGACGAGGTGTTCAATTCGCATGGCGCGTCCATCGGGGTCCGAGGGATAATTAGGTAGCCACCGGTGCCTTCATCTTGGCCTTCGAAGGTGATGTTTCACCCGAAAAGGTCCAGGTGATGGTTTACCGCTGCGATATGAAGCCATATATCCCTCCTCCGATGTGGTGTTTTAAATGCTGGAAGTTTGGGCACATGTCATCCCGCTGTACTTCCAGCATCACATGTCGAGATTGTGGACGTCCTTCTCATCCCAATACTCAATGTGCTCCGCCCACCTGTGTTAACTGAGGAGAACACCATTCCCCCTGCTCGCTGGACTGTAGGATATTCCAGGACGAAAGGAAGTTAATGGAATATCAGCCCCTGGACCACCTGCCGTACCCTGAGGCTAGGCGGATATATGAGCGGTTACTTCCTGTGCCAATGCCAACAAGTTATGCCACTGCTGCAACACCGGTACAATCCACTTCCATGTCGTCATGTACAGTTGCCTCTCAGCTATGTCAGACTTCACTGGCCCCCTTGGTTATGGGGGGCACTTCACTCCCTGTTGCTCCTGCTCCATCTACTTCAGGAGCAACACCACCCCAACCATCAGGGACATCTGTTCCCCTTCCCAGCCGGAGAAGAGTAAGACTTCTTCGGCCACTCTCGCTAGGAAGGGGTCTCTTGGGGACCTAACTTCGCATGTACTGACCAGCAGAAGAGCAGACACCAGCAAGTGGCTGAAACAACCGCCAGTCCCTCATTGTAAGGCCTCACAGTCGTCGTGTGTGTGAGTGTTTGAGGTTTACGGGAGCTAAACAGCGTGGTCATCAGCGCCCAAGCACATAAAAACAGGAACACATCCAGTGAAGGGACTTAGACGAACAGCGATCAAGGAGAATGGCTTTTAGACGCAGACCTCACGCAGTTCCAAATCCCCACATACAGAGGCAAAACAAGAGAAGAAGGAACACACTAAAAAAGGAAAGGAAACACAAGGAAAAGAGAACAAAAACCGAAGGGAAACAAGCAGGTAATCGTGACTGGCGGACCTATTACCTAAAACCTGGGTGAGCCAGTCACCCAGCAGCACATTAAAACCCTCTCCCTAAAATCCGAGGCAATAAATTGGACAGGACACAAAACTGTAAGACCTTAACCACAGTCGTTGCGTCGTCTTGCAAAATAGAGGGCAAATCCAGTGGCAAGAAACCACCGCCCTCTGGTCAGATAATAAAAGACAGTCAAGTAAAATGTGGGGGACAGTAATCTGGACGCCACAAGCGATGCAGATTGGGGGGGGGGGTCCACCCGCTGGAGTAAAAAACCATGCGTTAAGCGACTGTGCCCGATGTGGAGGCGAGTGAGAAGAACCTCATCCCACCTGGATGACTGGTAGGACATACGCCATGGTCGCGTAGTGGCCTTTATCAGATACAGCTTATTGTCACCAACTGCCAGCCACACCTCTTCCCGCCCCCAGGGGCTCAGCATTCACTTGCTGAGTACGGGCTTGGCGACCCCGGGGTCTTGAGCTGGGGACTGGTTAGCGCCACCAGTCTCCTGTCACCGTAACCCCCGGACATGCTTCAGCGACCACCATACGGCGCGGCCGTGAAATGTCGTTTGCTGTGGTGAATGGTAATCTTGGCTTGACCGCCTGGATTGCGAGGAAGGCCAACCTCTATAAAAAAAACCTCAATCTTTCGGTGTGCTCCGCTCCTAGAAGATGCATGGCTGTTGGGGTGGAACAGTCGCAAGCGGGCAACCTCTGAGACACCTGCCGCACCCCAGTTGTATAAGGCTTACCCAGGCATGCGGGACTCTGTCTGAGCGGACCTTTAGTTCCCTAGCTGCTCGTGGGACCGCAATGGACCCTTCGACCTGTACATTTCCCCCTACCAGTGGCTTGGGTGGGCCACTGGTAGGAAAACACACCCCCATCGAAAAAGCGGCTACGCACTGCGAGTCCTCCAGCGCCTGGTGTTGCTAGAGATTTAACAGACTGTAGTAACGGAGCACATGCTGATAATCAGAATGTGTTTTTGATTATTAAAAGGAAGGAGGGTAGCTTTGAGAGGGTTTCTCCCTTTTACATACACAAGGGTCTTGAGGGAATTGCAGGAACACTGAAATCTGTGAAGCGACTGCGCTATGGGACTCTGTTAGTTGAGACTTCTAGTTCCCGTCAAGTCCCTTTCCTTTGGAAAGCAACGTGACTAGGAGATTACGCTATCAAGACCGAGCTCCACTCCACTTTGAATTATAGTAAGGGTGTTGTGACGTGTAGGGACTTGGTGGATATCCCCATAGACGAGTTAAGATCTGAGTCAGCTGACGAAGGTATTGTTGACGTGCAGCATATTATGAAACGAGTCGATGGGGACCTCGTCAAATCTGACTCATTTATTCACACGTTCAGTTGCCGAGACTCCCAGAGCATGTTAAAGCGGGGTTCTTACGTTTGCCAGTACAGCCATATTTCCCCAACCAAATGCGCTGTTTTAAATGTCAGCGCTTTGGACATACTACGTTGGGATGCCGTTATTCATTACAACAGTTATGGGGCACCTCCCTCCTCTGCCGGAAATTCTGCTGATTGCCTCCCACACGATAGAACTTTTGGTGGAACGATAAATGGTGTTCAGAGACTGTTGCCATGACCTCTTCTTGCTCTCACGAATAATGCGGCGACACCTAGTCCTCGCCACCTGAAATACTGCAAGATTCTCAGCAGTCGGCCGAGACTTGAACCGAACCAGAGCCGCACGCCTGGTCGTGATTGCAGAGCGGCATTCGGAACTCCACCAAGGAACAGGTGGCCCCTTCCGGGGGCCCGTGGACTGTGGAATGGATGCTGCAGCGGCGTGGTGGACCGTTTCGGTAACATGATCCACCCACACCTCAACAGTCGCACAGTGTTCGAATTGGGCCAACTGGCTATAAAGTGTCCAGTCAGCTCCACTGAGCTCCCCTTTCGGGGCCCACACCATCTGGCAGGTGAATCCAGATGGGGAAATGATCAATGCCATGCAAGTCATCGATCACTTCCCAGTGAGCACTGGCGGCAAGAGCTGGAGAGCAAAGCGAGAGTTCAATGGCCGAGAACGACCCAATCGTTGTGAAGAAATGAGTACTCTGTCCTCCATTGAGCAAGTAGGCACAGGATGGCAGAAGAAGCCTTTTAATTGCTCTACTCCTGGGGCAGGTAATTGCAGAGCCCCAAAGCACATTGTGGGCATTAAAATCACCACAAATAATGAATGGATGGGGGAGCTGTGTAAGAAGGTCAGTGAGGGGCACTTCATCAAGTGCGTCATGTGGGGGCAAGTAAAGTGAACAGACAGTCAATGGATGACGTACTTGCACAGACACAGCGACAGCCTGTAAAGTCGTCATAAGCGGGAGAGGCGAGGAGTGGTAGTCCATCCTGACGAAAATATCTACAGCTCCTCTAGCTCTCTCTCCACGCAGGTCGTCCTTTTTGTAGAGTGTATAGCCTCGCAGCTCAGGGGAGGATGAGGGATGGAAGTAAGTCTCTTGGAGACAGAGACATAGTGGTCTACCCTGGGAGAGGAGACGAAGTTCCTCCAAATCCGTCCTGAACCCTTGCAAGTTCCACTGAAGTATGGGAGCCATCTATGTTGGGGGTAGCACCTTTACCCTGTCTCTCCAACGGGGGGGGGGGGGGGGGGTGAGCTGATTGCCCCACACATACGTCGAATTCCATCAACTCTGGTTGGTTGGTTGGTTGGTTTGTGGGATTAAAGGGACCAGACTACCATGGTCTTCGGTCCCTTTTTCCAAACAAAAACCTAAAACCACCCAAGGAGAACAAAAAACGAACAACAGGAAAGACACCAGACGAAACAGGACATGAAATACTCTGACAGAGACCAGACAAAACAAATTAAACACACAGTGTGACTGTGGTTGGCCGACCATGGAGAGAAAAAAAAAGGAAAAGCCAACCACCAAGAACATATTAAAAACTCAGTTTAAAATCAGAGGCTAAAAGCCACAATCAACACTATAAAACAAACACTCAGATTAAAGGATAAAAAACCCCTGCCCGAATAAAACGCAAAACTAAGTCCACCATGGCAGAGACATCTAATAAAGGAGCAGAGAGCATGTCAGGCAGCGCAAACGTCTGCCTGAGCACAAATAAAAGTAGACAGTCCAACAAAACGTGGGCCACTGTCAATGCCAAGCCGCAACGGGATAGAGGGGGGTCTATGCGGCGCAATAAGTGGCCGTCGGTCATCCGTGTGTGCCCAATGCGCAGTCGGCAAGGACAACTGACTCCTTGCGAGAGACTCGCATGGAGGAGTGCCACACAGTCGACGTGTCCTTGATGGCACAGAGTTTGTTAGGGGTGGTCAGACAGCGCCATTCAGCATCCCAAACTGAGAGAAATTTGCGGCGTAAGACTGACAACAAATCAGTCGCCGGGAGACCAATCTCCAGAGTTGGTGCACTGGTGGCCTCTTTCGTCAGGTGGTCAACATTCTCATTGCCGGGTATCCCAACATGACCAGGGGTCCACACGAAGAGCACAGAGCGGCCGCAACGCACAAGAGTATGCAGGGACTCCTGGATAGCCATCACCAGACGAGAATGAGGGAAACACTGGTCAGGAGCTCGTAAACCGCTCAGGGAATCGCTACAGATAACGAAGGACTCACCTGAGCAGGAACGAGTATACTCTAGGGCACGAAAAATGGCGTCCATCTTAGCAGTGTAAACACTGCAACCATCCAGCAAGGAACGTTGTTCGGAATGGTCCCCTAGAGTTAGCGCATAACCGACACGACCAGCAACCATCGAACCGTCGGCGTAGACAAGGCCAGAGCCCTGATACGTGGCCAGGATGAAATAAAAGCGGCGTCGGATAGCCTCCGGAGGAACTGAGTCCTTCGGGGCCTGTGCCAATTCGAGCCGAACGCAAGGGCGAGGCACACACCACGGGGGTGTACGCAGAGGGGCCCGAAAAGCAGGTGGAACAGGGAAACTTCCAAGCACGTAGAGAAGCTGTTTGACACGTACGGCGATCGGACAACCCGACCGAGGGCAACGTTTTGGAAGTTGAACGACTGACTGCGGGAACAGGACACGATAATTTGTATGCCCGGGCAAGCTAAAAACATGGGCAGCATAAGCAGCCAGTAATTGTTGGCGTTGTAACCGCAGTGGAGGGACTCCTGCCTCCACAAGTATGCTGTCCACAGGGCTGGTTCGGAACGCACCAGTGGCAGGGTGTATCGCGCTGTGGAGGATTGGGTCCTGCACCCGCAACGCAGATGGGGATTCTGAGCCACAAGCCAGACTCCCGTAGTCCAGACGGGACTGGATTAACGCCTGGTAAAGCTGTAGGAGAGTAGATCCGGTCGGCGCCCCACCTGGTGTGGCTCAGGCATCGCAGAGCATTTAGATGCCGCCAACACGCCTGTTTAAGCTGCCGAATATGAGGCGGCCAAGTCAACCGGGCATCAAAAACCACCCCCAAAAACCTATGTGACTGCACCAC
This sequence comes from Schistocerca gregaria, assembly GCF_023897955.1. Classification (NCBI taxonomy): domain Eukaryota; kingdom Metazoa; phylum Arthropoda; class Insecta; order Orthoptera; family Acrididae; genus Schistocerca; species Schistocerca gregaria. The sequence continues at coordinate 583,255,565 of NC_064922.1, forward strand.
TGTAGGAAGCTCGCCGTCGAGATAAAGCCGCGGCTCCGGGTGAACAGTGCGTCGCTGGCAGAAATGCATAACGCAGGTCTTGGCTGCCGAAAACTGAAAACCATGCGCTACAGCCCAAGACTGCGCCTTGCGGATAGCGCCCTGTAGCAGACGTTCAGCAGCTGCAATGCCAATAGAGCTGTAGTAAAGGCAGAAGTCGTCATCATACAGGGAAGCGGAGACAGAATTTCCCACGCTCGCAGCGAGCCAGTTAATGGCTATTAAAAACAGACAGACACTTAGAACAGAACCCTGCAGCACACCGTTCTCCTGGACTTGGGAGGAACTATATGAGGTCGCGACGTGCACACGGAAGGTACAATACGACAGAAAATTGCGGATATAGATCGGCAGAGGGTCCGGAAGACCCCATCCATGAAGCGTAGAAAGGATGTGATGACGCCATGTCGTATCATATGCCTTCCGCATGTCGAAAAAGACAGCGACCATATGCTGACGGAAACTTACGCTCGACCCAAATGCGGTTGTAAAGGTCGAGTAGGCGTCGCTGGCAGTCCACTGAAAGGTGTTTCAGCATCTGAGCGTGGATGCTATCTGGCCCAGGAGCGGTATCAGGACAAGCGGCGAGAACACTGCATAATTCCCACTCACTGAATGGAGCATTGTACAATTCAGGATGGTGGGTGCGAAAAGAAAGACTCCGACGTTCTATCCGCTCCTTAATGGAGCGGAAGCCCAAGGGGTAGTTGGGCAAAAGTGTTTTGCCAAGCGGTTTGCAATGACGCCGGAATCAGTTCAAACAGCTCCATTCAGTGAGAGCGCAGGTACCCTGACACTGTGGTGGTGGTTGTTGGGATATTTAAGGGGGACTAAACTGCTCAGGTCATCAGTCCCCCATTCCAAAAAAAAAGCGAGACGAAAATTTACGAAGTAGGTAAAACCCCAAGGGGGAGGAGACGCCCCTCCTCCCCCCAGCCACTGAAAGAACACAAATGTGGCACCGAACACTAGAGACAAGAAGAGTACAGACGAACATCGGACAGAAAGAAACGGAAGAAAAGAAGAGGGCCGGAGACTGGTTGACTGACCATGAGAACAAAAAAGGGAAAGAGTCAACTATCCGAATACACACTAAAATCTGCAACCAATTACGAGAGACTCGAGGACAACAGACACAGAAAGGGAAAGGTGCAGGATCTCCCTAAATGGAACCATAAAAAGGACTACCACGGATAAATTTTAAAACATCGTCAGCCATGGAGGCATCGAGGCATAAAACCAAAGGCAATGTGCCCAGGAGATTTAAAGACTGCCAGAGGGTGCGCAGTCGGGGACACTCCAACAAAATGTGGGCGACCGTCAACTGGGACCCACACTGGCGGAGGGGGGGATCCTCCTGACACAAAAGATGTCCGTGCGTCAGGTAGGTATGGCCGACACAGGATGACAGAGTCCCTTCAAGAAGCCAACAGGGAGGACCGCCACACATTGGTCGTCTCCTTAACAGCCCGCAGTTTATTCGGCGATGTCAGGCTACGCCACTCGTCATGCAACATCCCAATACCTTACGGCGCCACACCAGCTGCAGATCACGAGCCGGGACGCTGATCTCCAAATTGGGGGCGTCGATCGCCCCTTTGGCCAGTCTGTCGACACGTTCGTTCCCCAGGATGCCAAAATGACCTGGCGTCAAAACAAAGACCACCAAACGACCAGAGCGGGTAGTGGCAAAAACAGACTCCTGAATAAAGGATACCAGAGGAGAAGAGGTATAGCAGCGGTCGATAGCCTGGAGGCTGCTCAGGGAGTCACTTCAAATGACGATGGACGTACCTGAGCAGGAACGCATATGCTCAAGAGCGCGCAATATGGCCACCAGCTCTGCAGTAAAAATACAGCAGCCAGCCGGCAAGGAGCACTGTTCAACATGGGCAGCGTGAGCAAAAGTGTAGGCAGTACGACCATCTACCAGGGAACCATCAGTGTAGACAGGCTCACAGCCTGAAAATGAGGCGAGGAGCGCAAGAAAACGGCGACGGAGGGCCACAGGCGGAACCGAGTCCTTGGGTTCCCGTGCCAAGTCCAGGCGGACAGACGGCCGGGGCATACACCAGGGAGGCGTGGGTGCAGAGACCCAGAAGGGTGACAGAAGAGGGAACGACCCCAGTTCCGACAGCAGGGACTGGATGCGGACAGCAATGGAAATCCCAGACCTATGTCGCCGGTCGGGCAGAGGGAGGACTCTGGCAGGGAAAAGCAGGCGATGATTGGGATGCCCGGCGAGCAATGCACGTGAACAGCATAGTCGGCGAATAGTCGGTGGCGGTGAATCCATGGCGGGGGAACCCCAGCCTCCACCAGTAGACTATCCACGGGGCACGTACCTAAAGCGCCAGTTGCAAACCGAACCCCACAGTGGTGTATGGGGTCCAACAACGTCAATACTGAGGGTGATGCCAACCCATAGGCCAGGCTCCCATAATCAAGCCTGGAGGGCACAAGGGCTCTGTACAATCGCTACAGCGTGCAGCGATCTGCACCCCAAGATGTGTGGCTCAGACAGCGGAGGGCGTTGAGGTGCCGCCAGCACTTTTGCTTCAGCTGAGTTATATGAGGAACCCATGTGAGCCGGGCGTCAAAGACGAGTCCTAAGAAGCGGCTACAGTCCACCACTTCAAGTAGGTGGCCGTCGAGGTAAAGTGCAGGATGAGGGTGGACCATCTGACGCCTGCAGAAGTGCATAACTCGAGTCTTGGCTGCAGAGAACTGAAAACCATGAGTCAGAGCCCATGATGCTGCCTTGCGAACGGCTACTTGCAGCCTGTGTTAGGCGACTCCCGTAGTCGCTGACCTAAATGAGATGCAGAAGTCGTCGGCATACAAAGAAGGAGACACTGACGACCCCACGGCTGCAGCAGACCATTGATGGCCACTAGAAATAAGGAAACACTCAACACCGAGCCCTGCGGGACCCCATAAACCTGTATATAAGATGAACTAGAGGCGGCACCAACTTACACCCAGAAAGAGCGGCTCAATAAAAAGTTTTGAAGAGAAGCTGGGAGCTGACCACGAAGACCCCACTCATGCAACGTAGCAAGGATGTGATGACTCCATGTTGTGTCATATGCCTTCCACAGATCAAAAAATACAGCAACGAGATGCTGACGGCAGGCAAAGGCCCTACGGATAGCAGATCCCAGTCGCACCAAATTGTCCGCAGCAGATCGGCCCTGACGGAAGCCACCCTGGGATGGAGCGAGGAGACTGCGCAACTCAAGGACCCAACAGAAACGCCGCCCCATCATACGTTCGAGCAATTTGCACAAAACGGTTGGTGAGGGTAATGGGATGATAGCTGTCCACCGCCAGAGGGTCCGCACCGGGCTTCAAGATGGGGACAATATCACCCTATCGCCATTGTGACGGGAAAACGCCCTCGCTCCAAATTCGGTTAAAGATGGTGAGGATGTGTCTCTGGCAGTCCCTGGAGAGATGCTTCAGCATCTGCGCGTGGATGCAGTCTGGTCCTGGTGCTGTATCAGGGCAATCGGCAAGGGCAGCGAGGAATTCCCTCTCGTTGAAAGGAGCATTGTATTTTTCAGAACGATGCGTGTGGAATGATAACGGCGTCCGCTCGGCGCGCTCCTTTAGAGAGCGATAGGTGGGGGGGGGGGGTATGTTGCAGTCGCTGAGCTTATGGCAAAGTGCGCGGCAAGGTGGTCAGCAATGGCAGCAGGGAGATTCCAGGGACACCCATAGGGGTCTGGTATCCATAAATCCGCCGGATGCGGGACCACACGAGCGAGGGGAGACATGGGAGCCCAAGGATGCAAGGATGAGACATACCTCTCCCAGCACTCCTGCTTACGCCATGCAATAAGACGACGGGCCAAGGCACCGAGATTCTTATGGGCGATGAGGGTGTCCAGAGACGGGTGCCACCTATGACGCTGGAGAGCCCGCCTACGGTCGCAAATAGCCTCACCAATATCCGGCGACCACCTGGGGGCAGCCTTCCTTTGAGGGAGTCCAGAAGAGCGGGGGATGGCAGCCTCAGCCGCAGAAATAATTGACGTGGTCAAGACATGGGCCACCTCGTCAATGGCACCCTGTGGGGGAGAAGGAATGGTGGCAGCGGAAGTAAAAGCCGGCCAGTCAGCCCTGTTGAGAGCCCAGCGCGGCAGGCTGCCAGAAGAATGGCACTGGGGCAGTGACAAATAGATGGGAAAATGGTCACTATCACACAAGTCAGGGTGCACTCTCCAGTGGAGGGGTGGGTCAAGTATGGGGCTGCAAAGAGAGAGATTGATGGCCGAGACCGAGCCATGGGCCACACTGAAATGTGTGGGAGCACCGGTGTTCAAGAGGCTAAGGTCGAGCTGAGCCAACACATGCTCGACGGCACGACCGCGGTCATCGGAGACAGTCCCGCCCCATAGAGGGTTGTGGGCATTGAAATCGCCCAGAAGCAGCAATGGTGGCGGCAGTTAAGCCAGCAGCGCAGACAAGACATGTCGGGGGAGCTGGAGACAGTCCCGCCCCATAGAGGGTTGTGGGCATTGAAATCGCCCAGAAGCAGCAATGGTGGCGGCAGTTAAGCCAGCAGCGCAGACAAGACATGTCGGGGGAGCTCCCCATTCGGAGGAATGTAAACAGAGCAAACAGTAATAGCCGGCAATAGCACAATCCTGAAAGCGACTGCCTCTATAGGATTCAGACGGGGTACGGGCGAGCTACAGACAGTGGTGAACAGAGAGGCAAACTCCACCTGACGCTCGTTGAAAGGCAGCGCGGTTCTTATAGTATCCCCGATACTGTGAAAGGTGGGGATTCACATTGCTGGAAACCAAGTTTCCTGAAAAGCAATGCAGAGAAAAGGGGAAACACTCAGAAGCATCCGGAGCTCAGGCAAGTGGCGGAAATAACCGCCGCAATTCCACTGGAGAATGGAAGCAGATAGGGACCGGGAGGGCGTGAAGGCGACTAAGAGGCAGACGGAGCCTCAGAGCCAACGGCCGCCACTGGGGGAGAGTCAGCTGCGTCCATAGGAAAGGCCCCCAAGGGTTCCGTGAGGGCGAGATCCGCGGCAGAGGCGAGGATCTCCACCTCATCCCCAGACCCAGAACTATGTACAGCAGGCGGTACTGAAACCGCCGCAACGTCCTTCTTCTTGGAGAGGTTCCGTTCCTTCTTCTCACGTCTGACCTTTTTGTTAGAGGGCTGGGAGAGCTCCTATGAAAAGAAACGGAGGAAGGGAGAGCCCCGAGGGATCCCTTCCGCGAGAGAGAAACCGGCAGATGCAACGCCGGCAGAGAAAGAGGGGGAGGGGAAGGGATGGAGCCCCGTGGTTTTTGAGCAGATGTCACTCCTGAAGTATGCATGTGGGGAGTGACAGAAGAGGGTTTACCCCCAACTGCTAAGGGGGCAACAGAGGAAGGCTTGCCCCCAGACACTAGGGGGGCACACAGAGATGCATGGCCCCGATGGCCCACTGAAGGCGGCACAGATGAGGCGATAACTGCAGCCCACAAGGGCGACGATAATGTGGCTGCAGCATAAGATGTTCAAAGGGGACAAGATACAATCTTTCAAATTCCAATTTTGCCTTGCGATAAGTAAGCCGGTCCAGGGTCTTAAATTCCATTATCTTCCGCTCCTTATGAAGAACGGGGCAGTCCGGCGAGCATGGAGAGTGGTGTTCACCACAGTTGACACAGATAGGCGGAGGCGCACATGGAGAATCGGGATGAGAGGGGCGACCACAATCTCAACATGTGGCGCTGGACAGGCAACGGGAGGACATATGCCCAAACTTCCAGCACTGGAAGCATCGCATCGGGGGAGGGATGTAAGGCTTGATGTCACAACGGTAAACCATTACCTTGACCTTCTCGGGCAATACAGCGCCCTCGAAGGCCAAGATAAAGGCACCGGTGGCCACCCATTTAGTCTTGGGTCCTCTATGTACACTGCTGGAAATGGAAAAAAGAACACATTGACACTGGTGTGTCAGACCAACCATACTTGCTCTGGACACTGCGAGAGGGCTGTACAAGCAATTATCACATGCATGGCACAGCGGACACACCAGGAACCGCGGTGTTGGCCGTCGAATGGCGCTAGCTGCGCAGCATTTGTGCACCGCCGTCAGTGTCAGCCAGTTTGCTGTGGCATACGGAGCTCCATCGCAGTCTTTAACACTGGTAGCATGCCGCGACAGCGTGGACGTGACGTGTGCAGTTGACGGACTTTGAGCGAGGGCATATAGTGCGCATGCGGGAGGCCGGGTGGACATACTGCCGAATTGCTCAACACGTGGGGCGTGAGGCCTCCACAGTACATCGATGTTGTCGCCAGTGGTCGGCGGAAGGTGCACGTGCCCGTCGACCTGGGACCAGACCACATTGACGCACGGATGCACGCCAAGACCATAGGATCCTACGCAGTGTCGTAGGGGATCACACCGCCACTTCCCAGCAAATTAGGGACACTGTTGCTCCTGGGGTATCGGCGAGGACCATTCGCAACCGTCTCCATGAAGCTGGGCTACGGTCCCGCACACCGTTAGGCCGTCTTCCGCTCACGCCCCAACATCGTGCAGCCCGCGTCCAGTGGTGTCGCGATAGGCGTGAATTGAGGGACGAATGGAGACGTGTCGTCTTCAGCGATGAGAGTCACTTCTGCTTTAGTGCCAATGATGGTCGTATGCGTGTTTGGCGCCGTGCAGGTGAGCGCCACAATCAGGACTGCATACGAGCGAGGCACACAGGGCCAACACCCGGCATCATGGTGTGGGGAGCGATCTCCTACAGTGGCCGTACACCTCTGGTGATCGTCGAGGGGAGACTGAATAGTGCATGGTACATCCAAATCGTCATCGAACCCATCGTTCTACCATTCCTAGACCGGCACGTCCGAATGTATCCCGTGCCACCCAACGTGCTCTAGAAGGTGTAAGTCAACTACCCTGGCCAGCAAGATCTCCGGATCTGTCCCCTATTGAGCATGTTTGGGACTGGATGAAGCGTCGTCTCACGCGGTCTGCACGTCCAGCATGGACGCTGGTCCAACTGAGGCGCCAGGTGGAAATGGCATGACAAGCCGTTCCACAGGACTACATCCAGCATCTCTACGATCGTCTCCATGGGAGAATAGCAGCCTGCATTGCTGTGAAAGGTGGATATACACTGTACTAGTGCCGGCATTGTGCATGCTCTGTTGCCTGTGCCTATGTGCCTGTGGTTCTGTCAGTGTGATCATGTGATGTATGTGACCCCAGGAATGTGTCAATAAAGTTTCCCCTTCCTGGGACAATGAATTCACGGTGTTCTTATTTCAATTTCCAGGAGTGTACATGACAGACAAAATGTAGACCACGTCATCCCAAGGCGGCTCTCAGCTCGTCGTCGGATTGTAACAAGAGGTCGCGATGTTAAATAATCCCCTGGACCATATTTAAGCTACTGTGGGGAGTGACGGTAACAGGGACGTCACCCAGCTTATCACACAGGAGCAACGCCTTTGACTGGGCTGGGGTGGACGTCTTGTGGAGGAGGGACCCATTCCTCAATTTAGACAACTCCGCCACTTCCCCAAACTTATCCTCCAGGTGTTCCACAAAACACAGAGGCTTCATCGTAAGAAAGGAGTCACCAGCAGTCCTGCTGCAGACAAGGTATTGTGGTACGTAAGACTTCCGCTTGGCACTAGATCAGCGTCCCTCCCACGGCGCAGCCAACAAGGGGAACGACTGAGGGTCATATTGTGCAGCATCAAATTCAGTTCCGCCACGCTTAGTGACGCTGGTGGTCGTGCGACCACCAGCTTGGTGTGATTTATTGCGCTTCATTGCGCCAAACCCGCCCAGATGCCACCTGCTCCAAACGAGGGCTCTCCCCAAGGGCGCTACCCAGCCAAAGCAATGGGTACCTGGCCGATATCCCATTGCCTGGGGTCCCTGTGCCCCAGACAAGATGGGCACATACTCCTTGCCATGCTTGGGGAGGAAAAAGCTGTGGCATCTGTAGTGCGATCCATGCATGGTCAGGGGCTACCACCAAAAGGGTACATGACGACCCCACCACAATGGACTGGCTACCGTGCTGGATTTTAGGTGCTGAAAGGGTCCAGAGTTGTCGTGGGCGCTAAGAAGGTGATTGCGCGCAAGACGAGAAGGAGACAACCTAGAAAACGTTGGGTGCTAATCCTGTCACACGACAAGAGGTAGCATTCAAGGTGGTGGTGCAGGATGGACCAATAGAAAAACACGACGTAAGGCGTCCTTCTCCAAATGGCACGCACTAACAACGGAAATTTGGAATAATGGAGATCAAACCCAAGAGGGCACCATCACATAAGGCCGAAACGTTTGAGACTCCTTTTAGTCGCCTCTTACGACTGGCAGGAATACCGCGGGCCTATTCTAACCCCCGAACCCACAGGGGAAGATGAGGACTGCTGCAGCCCTACAGTGTTTCCTCACATGACGGTCCTCGCCACATTTTGAGCAGGCCGACACCCTGGTACAGTGCCTCAGAATGTGGTCGAGATCTCCACAATTGTGGCCCCACGGTACCACAAGATAAGCTGATGTATAATTTGCCGATGTATAATTTGCCCATTGCAGTTACTTTTTTCCACATTTGAGCAGAGACCTCAGCGACGTGATGTACCACATCCCGTTTTGAATTTTAGTTTGAAATTTCCTTTGAATTCCTGATCAGTCATATCCTCAAAGTCTTGTGCCTTGATAGTGTCTTGCAGCTCCTCATTCGTCAGTATCGTTGGTACATCATATAATACGATCAACTGGTTTCTTTTCCTTGATGGCTCACATTTGACCACCGAGTTTAATTTGGCATTGTTTAGCAATTTATCCTTGTTCTCTTCTGAGGCAACTTCAACGATTACCGAATTCTTACTTTGTTTAACTTTGTTGATTTTGATTTTATCCTTTGCAGGATTTATTGTGGTAGTGAGCAGCTCCTGTATCTTTTTCACGCTAGTGCCCTGTCCAGGCAGGGTCCTTAGAAAGACCGTTGTGTCTGATCGTTTAGTGACTCTGGCAATAGTATCCTTAGTTGTTTGCGGTTTTGGTGGCGCTTGTGCGACCACTCTCGCCCAGGTCTTAACAGATTGCTTCCTTAATCTTTCATTTTCCTTTTCTAATTCTTCTACGCGGCCCTCAAGCTTGGTGTTAGCGATGGCCCACGCCGCCAGCTCATTTTTAATTATTGTTAATGCTGCCTGACTAATCTTCCCATTTTTTGTGTTTTGCTCAAGGAGCAACTTGATTCTCGTATGTCTTTGTAGCACGTTTTCCTCAGTTGCCTGTCCCAACTTGTCCTGAGGAGCGGGTTCAGGCATCAAAGAAGCTCGCGATGGCGCACTCAAATCAATCGTCTCCATTGTCGCCATATTGAACGAGGGATAAAAGAGGGGTGGGAGCCGTCTCTTGCCCCAGACCGGTTCCTCTGGTATGGAGGTGGGGGGACTTCTGCATCTCGCCTACCGACCTCGCCCCTAGGTCAAGGGCACTCCAGAGCTGCTGGGTTCAGCGCACCGTTTCCAGCGCACTGGTCCTCCTCGGTGACTCCGTCATCGGCGATTTCACGCGACGCACCCCGGCAACTGCACCCCGCACTCCGGAGAGGCGGATGTACCTCTCGCCCTTCGCCGCCTACTTGCCCGAGTTTCCACCTCTCGGCCAGGGACCCATTCCTACTCAGGCGGCGGGCCGGTCCCCCAGACGTTCGGCGGTCTGGACCCATCTAACCTGGCCCAGGCAACGCTACCACCACCTGGGTTTGGCAGAACACGCGCCGGTTACCCAGGGGCGCGGCGAAGCACCTTTGCCGACACGCGCCACGATCCTACGAAAACAAACGAGATCGCCGGCATGAAGAGCACCTTCTGGTCTGTACCCTGCGAATGGAAGGGACTGCTGTTCTGTCCCTAGACACAGCTCCCCCTGTGCCACGCACCCTTTGTTTTTGCATCGGGTTGGGTCCCAGTTCTCCCTTTTGTCGCAAGGCAGAATGCCAAGCTTAACATCTGGCAGCACGGTAAGGAAGAAAGAGCTACTTGGGAAGGAGAGCCTATGAGAGGCGCATCACTTCCCCTGTGAGGACTGCCGCGGCACGCCCGACTGGAAGCGATACGCCCCAGTACGAGCTTCCGTGTCTTACGGCGAGCCGGCAACAGGCGGGAACGCGCCGTCAAGCGACCGACCTCACGCCAGACTGGAGACTCTGTTTAAAAAAAAAATTCTTTATTTAATAACAATATTATACATAAAAACCCACCACCTAAACACATTAGTGGGTCATTTTATTTACAGTACATAGTTATGTTGCAGCATTACAATTTTTGATTATTATTTGGAAAAACACTATACATGCTACAGGATAAGGTTAGTGATTGTTGGGTAAGATCTTCGGTTAGTACTAATCTACTATTCTAAGACTCTACTACCTGCAGCGATTACAATTGTGCCAGAAAGAAATATAAACCTACCAAGTTGGCCGTGCCCACCGAGCTAACCCCTGTGGGCGTGCCCCTGGCACTGGGCTGGCCTTTACAAAAGTCGCTGCAGATTCATTTTCAATTATCCAAGAAACTAACCTACAGAAAACTCTAACTACGAGTCATAATCGGTGTGCATGGTCAAGTCCGGTATTTTTTGCGCTCCATCCCCCTACTCCATGACGTGGCGGTTTCCGACCGTCACGGCGATCGGCCAGTCCACGCCTCGGCGGAACGGGATGGTCGCAATGAGTCAGGTCAGGATCAGTTTTCTAAGTTCTCCCTTCTATATTCCCTCAAGACCTTTGCTGATACCTCGCTGGCAAGTTCATCTAAGATCTTGAAGGTGACGGGATTCCTGATGAGATGATATGTGTCATGGTTGGGAAGTTGCTGTCTAAGACCGGTGGCTACGTCGTCAAAAATGGAACACTCGTAGATCACATGATCCGGAATTCCGATCTCAGCCCCACAGTCACACAAGGGGGTTGGCCTTTTCCCGAACGGGCACAGATATGCCGGATACGGTCCATGACCTGTGAGGAAGTGCAGCAGTCCCTTGCTGGGTTGAAAGTGAGAGAGCTGTAATCTTTCTTTAACATTTGGAAGCAGCTGGTGTGTCCTTCTACCTGTTTCCTCCCTATCCCACAGTTCCTGCCACAATTCTTCCCCTCTCCACTTAATTGCAAACTTGTCCCCCACCCTCATCCCAAGAATTTGGTCAGTTTTTTCAATTTCCCCTTTTTTCACCCAGTACCACGCCGCTTGCTCTCTGATTTTTATATCTAGGGGGCATATCCCCATGAGTACCAATAAAGCTCCACCAGGTGATGTTCTGTATGCCCCAATTGATCGTAACAGCATGTTCCGCTGCACCCTCCTCACAGCCAAGGCAGGCATGACCCTCGTGAGCCTGTGTGCCCAGACTCCGGATCCGTAACCCACGATGGATGCGAGTATGGTATTATGGTACAGTTTGATAAGATGCGGGGGAAGATGAAATCTTCTGTGCCCAATCATGATGAGGTTATTTAGTGCCTCAAGTGATCTTTGTGTGGCTGTTTCGATGTGTTGTGAAAAGCTCCACTTTTCGTCAATGACGACGCCCAAATACCGGGCTTCCTTCCGCCGAATAACTGGTGTTCCCGCGATTCTCACTGTCGGGTTCCTGGCCAATTGGCCTTTTAGCAGTAGATATAGTGACTTGTTGGGCGCAATCTTCATTTTAGCCCTTTGGCACCATTGTGACAGGACTGTTAATGACCTATCGATTTTGGGTTCAAGGTCCTCGCGGCTCCGGCCGCCCACCAACAGAAGGAGGTCTTCAGCGTAGGCTATCGCCTCTAGCACATCTTCACAGCTCTCCAAGCTCTCCAGGAGAGGCTCCATATTAAGGTCCCAAAAGAGTGGCCCCAGGACAGAGCCCTGTGGACACCCCTTTGTAATCTTCTTTCCAACTCTCCCGCTAGGGGACGATAGCCAGACCTCCCTTCCCATACAATAGCTCCTAAGACAGCCGTATAGCAGCCCTGGACACTCCTTCTCCCGTAAACAGGAGAAGAGCGAAGGCCACCACAGGTTGTCAAAGGCGCCACTGATGTCCACCATGATGCCAACTATGTACTTGTGTGGCGACGACCCACAGACCTCGGCCGCCAGGGCAATTGCGTCAGACGCAGATCGCCCCGCGCGAAAGCCGAACTGCCTGTCGCTCATCCCACACAGCACTCTGTGTGCTGCCAATCTGTCAGCCAGCAACCTCTCTAACAATTTACCTAACAGGTCCAACAAACATATTGGCCTGTAGGACTTCACTTCTGTAGGATCCTTGTCATGTCCTTTCTTAATGATCACTACATTTGCTTGTTTCCAGATGGACGGAAACGTTCCAAGACGCAGTGCCTCATTGTAAATTCTTGTCAGAGAGGCTACCAGTTGAGGTGCAAGGTATTGCACCACCTCTGCTATAATGCCGTCTGGTCCTGGGGCTTTTCCTTTCTTTAACGCCTTTATTTGAGCTGCTACTTCATCTTCTGAGAATGGGTAGACCATCCTATTGTTTTGATAGTCTTCCTTCACTGCTTGCCTAATTAGGCGTTGTTCTTCTGTGTCTTCCTCCTCCCTGTCGTCAGGGAGCAAGGACCGGAGTAGAACCTCAGCGGTTTCCCGCCAAGATCCCGTCATCCGATTCCCATCCCTGACTGTGGAGAGCACCATTGGCGATCGTATTTTTTCGCGCACAATCTTGTAAGGGATGCCCCAGGGATCTATAGCCAGTTGGCTTTGAACATATTTTTCCCAGCTTTGGAGCCTGACTGCTCTCAGTTCCTTCTGGAATTGCTCTTTTGCATCCCTATAGATTTGCAGCCATCGCTGTTTTTCTTCCCAGACGACACTTCGCTGGTAATACCTCCTCGCCCTCCTGACAGACTGGCGCATCTGTCCAAGTTCAGCAGACCATGGTGACGGAGAAGCCGCCACGGCCCTTCTCCTGGTGGGTACAGCAGCCTTTACCGCCCTTGTAAGTGCGTCCACCAGCTCTTCGGCGTGTTTGTTGACATCCTCATCTCCTTCTGGCCATGTCGGTATGTCCAACTCTCCTGCAAGGCGCTCCCAGTTTGTTTTGTTATAGTTTAATTGCACCTCCCACCCTATGTCCCAGTGGCACTCTTCATTCGTGATCATGAAGGTGATTAGATTATGATCACTGGTAGTGATCCTATCTTTGACCATCCAGCCCTGTATATTTGCAGCTATATTTGCTGTCATCAGTGTGACATCTATGTTAGTTCCATCGCCTCCACCACCAGAGTAGGTAGGAGGGTTGCCAGGTCTGTTTGCAACTACGAGTTGTAGCGACATGATGGTCTCTTCTAATTTCCCACCTCTCTCATCCCGAGTGCCACTGTGCCACAGGGGGGATTTGGCGTTAACGTCGGCTACCACCACAACTTTTCGGCCTCTCAATATTGTAGAGACTCGCGAGAGCTGATCAAGATATACTTCAATCTCGGTGCCGTACTGGAAGTACATGTTCACCAGATATATGACACCAATTGGTGACTGAAGCTCTACAACATTGCAATGGTCGTCTGAAAGGTGTGAGAGAACTGTGATCCGCAATGACTTATTGATTCCCACGATGGTGGCCTTTGGATCCTCTCCAAAGCTTACCACCTGCCAGGTTGTGGCAGAAAAAGCTATATTCCCTGCAAGAGAGTATGGTTCCTGTAGACAAAGCACATCAAGGCTCGTCTCCTTCACCACCCTCCGAAGTTCCTGCATGACCAATCTGCTATTGTGAGCATTTAACTGTCCAATATGTATTTTCCTAGTCATGGAAAATAGGTGTGAACATATGATTCTGGAAAGGTCTTCCTCCAGTCATATGCGATCCTTCCATTTGATAGGACTGATTGATTGTAGATTTCATTGAGATCAAATGTCTCGTTTCGTCGTTCAAAAACCTTTTTGACTAGGTCACGCAGGGCGCCAAAGTCAGTAGGGAGATTCATAGTTTTTAACTGCACTCTATCAACAGCCTCCATGGCCGAGAAGGTGACTTTCCTTCCATATTTGTGTCCCACTCGCACAAGGTGTCTTAGTGCTGTGGTCAGGACAGCCGGCTCCTCCAGGCGGGACAATTGCAATGAGAACTCCAAGTTAGGATAAATCCTGACTGGATCAATCACCTGTTTGACCGGTGATTGTCCTAAGTCCGTTTTGGTGCTGCTAATTGAATTGTCCTGCACTGGCGGGTCTGGTTTAGAGACTCCTTTCATGAAGATTGGTCGGCCCACTACAAGATGCTTACCGTAAGGTGCCTGGTTGGAGACTCTGTTTGCATGTATTAGCTCTAGAATTACCACATTTATCCAAGTAACGAGGGTACGATCTAAGGAACCATAACTGATTTTATGAGCCATTCGCGGTTACACCTTAATGCGGCTTGTACTGAGACATGCATGGCTTAATCTTTGAGACAAGCATATGACAACTGGCAGAATCAACTGGGGAGCTGCTTCAACTAGAGCTGAGCAGCCGGCCGCCAGGAGTGTGTCCTGGGGGCCGGCGCGAACACGCAAGCGTCTGCTCAATTATTCTGCAAACAGGAGAAGCAGAGCTCCCCTGAACGATACACTTATAAACCCTCTCAGGTCCCGGCGGTGGGGTGTGCCGGCGCGCAGCTGCGCCGCTTGCCGGATCCCTCAGGCGACGCTCCTGCCACTGGGCGCCCCCACCAGCCGGCTGTAGCGCGTGCTCCCACGTAGCGCGTGGCCTGCACGCCGTGCGGCCTCCCCTCACTGCCCCTTGGAGAGTCCTACCCAGCCACCGCCACGTATCGCTTCATACCCACATGCCCAGTCACTTTCGTGGGTATGGCGGGTATCGCTGAAACACCCGGTTCGTAGCTGTACCGATCGTCGCCATCACCGATTGACCTACAGCGTGAACAACTGCTCAGCATCAGATTTACAGTTCATTTGCGTATCTCTGACAGCAAACATAGACGTCCATCTCCACTTGCGAATTCAACGATTTTTGCATGCCTGTATGTTATGTGTCATGACACGCTACATCTGCCCACATACACGCAGCAAAATGTGCACGGCGACAGAACACGTGGAAAGTAGCCCGCATACATATGCGATGTCGATTGCGCGGCCGACTGTCAACCATACTCTGTAGCATGTCGCAGATGTGGAATGTGGTGCACCATGCTATCACGTTGTGTGAGACCAGACGACTTAGTCGGAATACATGCGTCACTACATCAACAGACGGCTCACGCTGATACCCATCTAGGGCGACACGCAATGCGTTCGTCCGTTCCTGGCACACATCTCTACAGCGTACCACAGTGCAGTTTAGCTGTAATGCGGAGATGAGACACGTAACATCGTGCACAACATATGGACCATGTGGTTTGCCGTTGTTGGGCGCAGCTGTTGTACGGTCACAGATGTGCCACAGTGTGTCATTTAGTGAGTTATGACCGACGTGCAGTACAGTGTGTGGGTTATTCATACGACATCAGCGTACAGTGGACACAGGCTGTATCACGATGTACACTGAATGCGTTGGCATGCGAATGCCAGTGAACAGCTGCGAACCTCATTGAACACGTGAATTCCTCACTGACCAGCTTGAGGAGGCAGAGGGCCGATATACATCTAGCTGCAGTACATATTACAGTGGACAGTGTGAGCATCTGCAAAGTAATCAACACTCACAAGGTGTTGATATGGGGGTACGCACCATAACACGAAATGATATGCAGGACACTGGACAGTGTGGGTGGTGAACTATGTTGGAGGGTTGCAGTTAGGCAACACTACATTAATTTAACGATTCATATTACCATTACAGGGCGGGTTAGGTTAGGGCACAACATGGGTTAGGTTAGGGCACAACATTGGTTAGGTTAGGGCACAACCTGGGCTAGTGTAGGGCACAACCTGAGTTAGGTTAAGCCACAATGTGGGTTAACACACGGTGTATGGGACCAGGGTTTGTTCATAGTAAGGATAGTGGGTGGATGCCTCAAGCAGTGTCCAATATGTCAAGTCAGGATGGATGTTTGCCTCGTGTCATTCTATGCGCCAGTTCCATTCCCTTAGCAGGTGAGTGGCAGACCTGTGTCTTTCATTCCTGATTTTTTTAAAATCTTGTGGCATGAGGTATTGTGGTGATGTTGGGTGCACCCATGTGTAGGACATGTGTGGGTGTTCTTGGCTGATTTGTGCAGTGTTGCTTGGGGGCAGAGTGGGACATTCTGTCTTATAGTGGATCTCACGTTCTGGTTGTCACAGTGTGGATGGTGTTATGTGGTGGAGAGGATGCTCTGGATGTTGTTGCATGCTGGTGCTTAAGTGTTGTGGCTGTGTCTGTTACAGGCAGAGAGTACTGTGTGATGGAGTGTCTGGGTGAAGTGGGGTTCACATTGTGTGCCCCAACCTACAGCATGTATAGGGACACTTTTTTCAATTGCTGCCTTTATTTACTGACCCACCCTCTAATTGCTCATGTTGGGTCGTATTATGCCACTTGGCCACTGTGACTGGGTTCGGGCTCCGGAGTGGCTAGTGTGTCGCTTTCCCATTTCTCGATCCCAATCACACCGCTGCCCATGTCCTGCCATGTGGAGGCAGGTTTTTTGTGGTATTCGTGCATTTTTATTTTCGTTGTGCAGCTCTTTGGAAACAATTACAAATAATATAATAATATCGAAATTGAAAATAATTTCATTTAATATTTAAGAAGAGGTAAAAAGAAGGAAGATTGGAAAGAATAAGGTACAGAATTTCTCACCACCTATGCGTGGGTGGCAGTCAGGGCCTTGCAATGACCTTCAAGACGCTGGCCGCCACTCAGAGTTCCATATCTATGCTAGCATACTTAATTAACCTAATACTAGTTCTATAACTGCTAAGTTTATTATTTCCATGTCTGGTTATTTGCAGTGATTTTGATTATATTGTGTTCTGTGCATCGTTTGCTACTTATGAGTTGCAGTGAACTAAATGGCCACGGTGGGTTCAAGAGTGTGTGTGTGTGTGTGTGTGTGTGTGTGTGTGTGTGTGTGTGTGTGTGGGTGGGTGGGTGTGCGTGTGCGTGTCAGACCAGTTCTTGCTCGTGAAATTGTGAGCACCTCCCGACTATGTGGCGACTCAGCCTGGACGGTGGTTTTCCCCGATCTGCGTTAAGTATCCGTAGGATTGGGACCAGCTAAAGGGAACCACAATTAAGATCCTTCCATTCAGGCTGGGTGTCGCTTCTCGCCAGGAGGCGTAGATCCCTAAGGTAGGTCCCTTGCTTTGACCTACTAATGATTACAAGTGAGGTGTCAATTTTTTTGACTGTGTGCGCATGTATGTGGTGGTGTGTTGGGGCTTATGGGCGCTCAACATCGAGGTCATCAGCGCCCTGACACACATTAAAAGGAACGAACGTGGACAGACCTAAGAAAACTAAAGCACACACTCAAAGAAAGCAGGAAAAAAGGAAAACGTTACAGAAGAAAGTAAAACCTAAGGAAAGGGGAAACATAGCAACAAGAATGTCACAGGAAATTGTTATTGGCTGCCCACTTACATAAAATATGGGCTAGCTTGTCACACAGTGAGCAAATTAAAATCCTCTCCCTAAAATCTTTGTAAAAACATTTGACATGTGACAGAACTTTAAAACTTTAACCACATTCGTCCGAGTGTTGCCTAAAAGAGATGGCAGGTCCGCTGGCAAGTCAGCTGCGGCCCGCTGGTCAGAAAATAAAACGCAATCCAATAAAACGTGGCGCACAGTGACCTGGACGCCGCAAGCACCACACATTGGAGGGTCCTCTCGCCAAAGCAGGTAGCCATGCGTCATAGGGCTGTGGCCTATTTGAAGCCGAGTGAGGACAACCTCGTCCCGTCGATGGGGCTGAAAGGAAGTACACCACACACGTGTTGTGGGTTTGACTATACGGAGCTTATTGTCAGTTACTTACAGCAACTCATCCTCCCACCGACGCATAACCCGTGGGCTCAACAGCGAGGTGAATGCGTGCAAGGGGATAGCACACTGAGATACTTGCGGGGCGAGACACGCCTCCTTGGCTGCGAGATCTGCCCTTTCTTTCCCAGCAATGCCGACATGGCCCGGAACCCAGCAGAAAGCTACAACCTTCCCCAGTCGCTGTAGTCGGAGGAGGGCATCCTGGATGGTCTGAACAGTTTTGTCTGCCGGATACAAACGTCGCAATAAGTGAAGGGCACTGAGTGAATCGGAACAGACAAGAAATTTAGGAGAGGAAGAATGTCTCATGTGCTCCAGTGCCCACAAGATCGCAGACAATTCTGCATCAATGGCAGCGAAAGTCTGAGGCAGGCGGACCTTGAAGACACAATCTGGAAAAACAACTGAGCAACCAACAGAATCCCCTTGTTTCGACCCATCTGTAAAAACAGCTACATAGTCGTGGAGCTCAGATAAAATGGCAGAAAATGATGCATTAAAAACGGTGGCAGGAGTGCAATCTCTCTTGTACTGCAATAAATCTAAAATCACTCCGGGCCTCTTCAGTAACCAGGGTGGCAGGCGGTTAAAACCCTGGTTTTGGGGTTGTACAGACTCCACACTGAGCGACTCTAGTACACATTGCACACGGATCCCAAACGGCAATGTAGCCCGGAGACAGCGGGAAAAAAGGCGGTCCATAGGTGGATGGGCAACAAGATGGTGAGCATGTGAGATGGAACTGCAAGAAACTTACAAGCCTGGCGCACCAGCAGGAGCTGCCACCGAATGGTAAGTGGCGGTTCCCCAGCCTCAGCACAGAGGCTGGGTATGGGACTGGTCCAATAAGCACCCGTGATCAGTCGAATCCCAGCATGGTGAACATCGTCAAGGATCTGCAAATAAGAAGGCCTCGCTGACCCATATACTGTGCACCCATAGTCCAACTGTGAACGCACGAAAGCTTGATAAAACTGAAGGAGACGCGCCCTGTCCGCTTCCCAAGACCTGTGGCTGAGGCACTTGAGGATGTTGAGAGCCTTCAGGGTTCTGGCTTTCAAGTCACGTAGGTGTGGCAGCCATGACAACCTGGAGTCAAAAATTAGGCCCAGAAACCGCACTGTGTCTCTAAAATGTAGGACAGTATCCTCCATATGCAAGGCAGGCAAAGTAAAAAGACGACGAGAACGATTAAAATGAACACAAACACACTTATCAGCAGAGAACCGAAAACCCATCTTTGCAGCCCACTCCTCTAACCGCCGCACTGTTAGCTGCAACTGACGGCTCACGGTTGCAACACTGGAGGAGGAACAGAAAACAGCAAGGTCGTCCACAAATAAGAAGCACTGTACTGGACTCCTCACTGTAGACGTTATTCTGTTGATGGCTATGGAAAAGAGGGTAACGCTTAAAACGCTGCCCTGGGGGACACCGTTCTCTTGCTCAAAGCGATCAGACAGTGTGTTACAAACGCGGGTCCGAAGAAACCGCCGAGACAGGAAAGACCGAATGAAAATCGGGAGGCGGCCACGAAAGCCCCATTGATGCAGTTGTACAAGAATACAGTATCTCCAAGTAGTATCATATGCCTTACTGATATTAAAGAAGACACCAATACAGTGATGCTGACGGAGAAAAGCCTGCTGAATAGCCGTCTCTAGGAGGGTCAGGTTGTCGACCGTGGACCGAAATTTTCGGAATCCACACTGAAAGCGACTAAGGAGCTCTCTGGTCTCTAACAGCCAGACCAGACGCCGGGTAACCATCCGTTCCAGGGTCTTACCGACACAGCTTGTCAAGGAGATACTACGATAACTACTGGGACATGTGTGGTCCTTTCCCAGTTTGAGGAGAGGGATGAGGATTGCCTCCCGCCACGAGGTGGGGAACACTCCTGTCTGCCATATGAGATTAAAACATTCGAGGAGGATTTCCTTTGACGCCGCTGGCAGATGTCGAAAGAAAGGAGCACCGGATGCGGTCGTAACCTCGTGTAGTGTCAGAAGTCTCACTAAGAGCCGATTCAAGTTCCCACATGGAGAAAGGGGAGTTGTACGCCTCAGAACTCTTCGACCGAAAGTCCAAGTTCACTATTTCGACAGTCGCACGGTAGCGACGAAGCGCTGGATCCTGATTGGCAGTGGCAGTACATTGTGCAAAATGCTCTGCCAGCGTCTGAGCAATGGCTCTGGGTGTCGTTTGGAGGCACCCCTGGTTCAGGACAGCAGCTATTGGTAAACGGCTATGTTTACCGGAAATCCGCCGGATGGCTTCGCATACTTTTGTGGAACAAGTGGAACAGTTGATGGAGTCCTGGAACGCCTGCCATGACCTTTTCGTGCTCTCTTTAATGACACGGCGTGCCCTGGCTCTCGCGATTCGAAAGGCGGTAAGATTGACCGCTGTTGGACGGCATTTAAATCGGCGAAGGGCCGCACGCCTGTCTCAGATGGTTGAACAGCACTTTTCTGTCCACCAAGGCACAAGGCGCCGCTTAAGAGTGCCAGAAGACTGTGGTATGGGCAGGTCAGCAGCATGATGGATCACAAGCGGGATGTCATCCACCCATTCTTTGATGCTATTGTGGCGGTCAAAGACAGCCAACCGAGGGAACAGTGGCCAGTTAGCCCTGCCAATTATCCACGATGGTTGCCGCTGCTCCAGCAATACACCATCCAGGAGATGAATGCGGATAGGGAAGTGATTGCAGGAATGGAGGTCGTCAATGACCTCCCAGTTAACAGAGTCGGTGAGGGTTGGAGAGCAGAAAGATAGGTCAATTTCTGAGAATGACCCTGTAGCAGGAGAGAAATGAGTCGGAGTACCTGCATGAGGATGCACAACACTTGAGATATTAGGAGGCTCTCCAAAATTCGACCTCGAGCGCAAAGAGAAGTGGAGCCCCACAGGACATTATAGGCATTGAAGTCTCCCAGGAGGAGAAATGGACAGAGGAGTTGGTCGATAAGATCTATGAGAGCGTCTAAGGTCATTGCATCCAGAGGGGGTAAATAAAGGGAGCAAACGGTAAGCCTCCCAGGTGAATGAATTTCAACTGAAACTGCTTGCAGGTCAGTATCCAGGGGGAGACCAGAGGAGTGGTGGTCATTATTGACAAACACAGCGACTCCGCCTTTGGCCCTTTCTCCAGTCAGGTCATCTTTGCGATAAGACGTATAGCCCCTTAGTACAGGAGCATCAGATGGTTTGAAATGCGTTTCCTGTAAACACAAGCACAGGGGGCGTTGCTGTGCTAGGAGGTGCAGTTCCTCCACATGTGCCCGGAATCCATTCATGTTCCACTGTATAATGGGAGCCATCTATCAGGGTGGGAGTACCTTCATTCTCAATTTCTGTTGGGGAGGAGAGCCCACAACAGACGGAGGCTCAGTTTTGGGGCGAGATGAGTGCCCCAGTCTGACATCAACCTCCATCTCCTCTGAAGAGGAGTCGAGAGAGACGTCAGAGAGAATGACATCCACATCAGCAGACTGTAGAATGTCGGTCTCCTTTAGTGGGCGAGTCTTCACCTTTGTCTTTGGCTTCGATTTTCTGGCCTGAGGCGGCATTGGTGCCAAAACCTCAGAAGCAGTAGGGGTTGTAGCAGCGCTGGGCAATGCACAAGACTGGACCCGGGAATGGGCAGGAAGTTCCATGACGTCAGCTACCACGGCCTGGTCAGAAGGCCGGGGGGGGGGGGGGAAGCAGCAGGCTTCACAGGAACGGCAGCAGCACACGTACATTGACAGACATAGGGGCTAGTGCTGACAGTAGCAACCTCCGTTTGTGTAGTGTCATCGAATTTCAACACTGGCTGTTTGAGAACGGAAGAAAAGGAATCAGCGAACGTGGGCGGCTGAATGCACTTGTAAATTTTCTTCGCCGCACCATACGAGAGGCGTTTTGTAGTTTTAAGTTCCTGGATCTTCCGTTCCTCAAGGAAAACTCTGCAGTCCCTGCTCCACACAGGGTGATCCCCAGAACAGTTGACACACTTGGGAGGAGAGGAGCAGCCAACTCCCTCATGGGCGGCCTTACCACATTTCCCACAAGTGGCTTCCCCTCTACAGCCGAGAGTAGTGTGTCCAAAGTGTTGGCATTTAAAACACCGCATGGGGTTGGGGTAATAAGGCCGTACACTGAGACGAAGGAAACCGGCCTTCAAATGCTCTGGCAATTAGGTGGTGTTAAATGTAAGGATAAACGAGGCAGTCTTTACAAGAGTACCATCCACCCAATTCATAATGTGTTGCACATTGACAATTCCTTCCCGGGACCATTCAGCCTTCAGTTCGTCTTGGGGAATGTCAACGAGATCTCTGCAAGTCACAACACCCTTGCTGTAGTTCAAGGTGTTGTGAAATTCAGTCTCTACGCAAACTCCCCAAGAAATTGCGCCTTCTGGTGGTTCTGGGCTTGCTGGAAGTTAGATGTTTCAACCAACAAGGTGCCATTTCACAAGCGTTTTACAGATTTTAGAGTGCCAGCAATGCCTTCTAAGCCCTTCTGGATATAAAACGGTGAAACTTTCGCGAAACTCCCATCTTTTCTTTTAATTACAAGAAACATATTCAGCGAAGCAGCATGCGTTCTGTTACGACTACCTGAATCAGGAGGACTGGTTACACGAGCCCTCTTGTTAGATTGGGTGTTAGAACCTACCAGCGGCCCACCCTCTCCGCTGGGAGGAGATGAAGAAAAGTTGGAGGGTTCCATCTCGGTCCCACGAGCAGCTAGGGAACTAAGAGTCCACCTAGACAGAGCCCTGCATGCCTAGGTAAGCCTTATACAACTGAGGTGCGGCAGGTTCCCCAGAGGTTGCCCGCTAACAACTGTTCCACCTCAACAGCCATGCATCTCATCGGCACGCAGCACACCTTGAGATTGAGTGGTTGTTTATAGAGGTTTATTCCATCCTCGAGATCCGGGTGGCCAAGCCAAGATCCTCACTCCCTGAGACACACTACATTCCACCGCCGCGCGGCACAATGGTCGTTGAAGCATGCCAAGAGCTTACGGTGACAGGGGACTGGCGGCGCTTAACAGTCGCCAGCTCAGGAACCCTGGGGTCGCCAAGCCCGTACCCAGCAAATGAATGCTGAGCCTCTGGGGGCTGCATGTGTGTGTTCTAGTATGTTAGATGCTTATCTGGTTCCTAGACTACTCACACGCAGGTTGCCACAATGGGTCGTCGACATGATTCATCTCAATATCTGAATTTTCGCCTGAGGTGTTTGTGCTGTTATCCGCCCATGGGCACTCTGGGGTCGGCATCCCCGGCCCTGCCTTCTATATGGTCTGTTGTTTAGATATTCTGTATACAGGGTCCTAGAGATTTCGTCTGTTAGTATATTAAGTTGGCCGCATAGGTTCGGGTTGCATAAAATAGCATACAGTTCATCTCGATTGTTCTGATGGGAGCTGGCCGTTGGTGGCCGAGCGGTTCTAGGCACTTCAGTCTGGAACTACGCGACCGCTACGGTCACAGGTTAAGTCCCATAGTGCTCAGAGCCATTTTGTTCTGATGGGTAATGTGTAGTGTGTGTCTAGTGTTTGTGCGTTGCCCACAGAATAGGACAGTGTGTTCTGGGGAACCTTATTCACTGAATGTGTATCTGGTAGTCGGTTGCAGACTCACGCGACTCACGTGCGTGGGATAAGGGCCGTGGCCTGTCAGAAAGTGTACCATACCGCGGCTAGCAACGATATGCTTTAATTTTAGTTGTTCTTTGATATCAGGGGAGAAGCTATAGACTCGTCGGCCCTTAGCGCTGTTAACCCACTCGCTCTGCCAGGTATCATCTCGCCATGCTTTAAGTTGATGTAATGTTACACATGGTACACCAGTGATCTGCCGAACCTGGTCTAGTTTCCCTATCTTAAGCCATTACCTTGCCCCACGGTATCTAATAGTTATATCTATTGGGAAAATTCCCATCACGACACATAGTGCGTCGACTGAAGTTGTGTTGAAGGCCCCCATTAGTCGAAGCAAGGACGCTTCTGCGCCCACTCCGTACGGCGGTTCTGTTAGTGGAGAGGCTTAGTCTATGGGCCCACGCGCTGGCAGCGAAGCATAGTACTGACTCGAAGAGAGACCATTGATATGTCTGTGTGACTGACAGTGGTAGTCTGTTGTGTTCCGAGTGTAACCTTGCCAGTTTGTGCAGTATTTTTTCTGCTTTGTCTGTGGATATATGTATGTGTTCGTGGAAGTTCAACCGTTCGTCTATGTATACTCCAAGGTAGCGTGTTACTTTTGATCTTTTGATGTTCGTTTCCCCGATTTTGACTGTTGGGTTCCTATGCAGGATACCCTTTAGCAGTGTGTATGTTTTGTGTTCAGCTACCTTGAGCTTATTGTCTGTGCACCATTGTGTTATTGTTCTGAGTGTATCATTGGCTCTGTCTTCTAGCTGGGCACGGTTGTCTGCTGACACTGCCACAAGCAGATAGTCAGCGTAAGCGACAACTCCATCTGTCGTATTGTGCTCCTTGTGTAATTGTAGGAGCGGTACTATCATTATGTTGCAGAAGATGGGGCCGCAGATCGACCCTTGTAGGCAACCTTTTGTAATGCGTTTGATTACTTTCTGGTCGTCCAGTGCCAAGCAACTGTCCTGTCCCTGCAGTAGTCAATGAGACTGTTGTACAGTGATTCCGGTACCTGCAGGTGGCTGAGCCTCTCAAAGAGGGCCGGTCACCATAGATTATCAAATGCACCCGAAATGCCTATCATGATGGCTAGCGTGTATTTTGTAGGTGTGCTGTGTAGGATCTGTAATGCTCTGTTGATTGTGTCATCGATTGACTTCCCAAAAGCCATATTGGTGTGGTGTCAATCCCCGAAGTGTACAGTGTGTTTTGGAGTCTTTTATAAGGTAGTTTTTCCTTTATTTTGGCGAGTGTATTGATGAGACATATGGGTCTGTATGATCTGGGTTCTGAGGGGTCTTTGTCTGGTGCTTTCTTGATGATGACCGCCTTTGAGGCTTTGCACACTGCAGGCACACGGCCTAGCCATAATGCGTCGTTCAGCAGTGTTGTAAGGTATGGGGTGATCTATGGTGCAATTTGTTTTAGTACCTCAGAGTGGATACCATCTGGTCCAGGCGATTTCTTATTTTTGAGTTCTGAGATCGCTATCGCCACCTCTTCCTGCGCAAATGGACAGGTGGCGGTTGGTATGGTGTAAACTGTGGTGAGTTCACGTCTCAATGCGGCTTGTTCTGGTGTGTCTGTGGTGGCGATGTCGTCAGGGAGTTTGCCCAGCAAGTACTCTGCTGTGCTTCTCTAGCCTTTCGTCATCACCCTGTCATCCTGTCGTAGCATTCCCATAACTAGTGGCTCTTGATTTGTTCGGTCATGATCTTGTATGGTTCCCCCCACATATTTAGTTGTGTTTGTAATGTTACATGGTTATTCCATTGGGCCTTTCCAGTCTTACTTAGTTCTTGTTTGTATCTGTCCTTGATAAGCCAGTATTCGAGTAGTCATAACTGTCTTTCTGTGTCCGAGATTGCCCTTTGGTAGAGTCTACATTTGCGTCTGGTGTCTTGATGTGTTAGATGTGCAGTCGAGGGGATGGTCTGCTGTTTTGTTTTGCGTAGTGTGGGTATGTAGGTGTGCTGTATATGTGTAACGATTTCTGTGAGCATGTGAGCTCTATAGTGTACACTGCCTGTGATGTTCTGCAGTGTTTGTTCTTGCATCTTGCATCTTACTGTATTCCAGTCTGTCTTATGAAAAAGCAGTCTTCGGGGTTGTGTTGCTGTGTTGTTGTGTGCTGTCCTCTGTAAAGTCAGTGTGATGACGTCATGGTCACTCATGGTGATGTGGTTGTGTCTGTCCAGTCTTGTATGTAGATGGTCGCAGCATTGTTTACAAGGGTGATATCAATGTTGGATGAGGAGCCATCATGCCCTGTGAATATTGGATGGTGTCCTTCCTCGTTTATTACGTGCAGTACGTTTTCATGTATTATGTCATTGATTATTCGTCCTCTGTCGTCAGTTCTGTTGGAGTGCCATAGGGTGGATTTTGCATTAATGTCTGCAAAGATTAATAGTTTTTTGTTGCCAGCGTATTGTGCAATTTGTCTTATGGCATTTGCATATGGATTCATGCAGTGGCTGTATTGAGCATATATCGATGCGACGACCCATGTGTCGCTCCTGTGTGTGATCTCCACTGTGGCAATATGTTCAGTGCAAAGTTCCGTGATTTTAACTGGGTGAATCTCTTTATTTAGGATTATGACCGATGCCTTGCAGTCTGCCTTTCCCAATATCGACACCGCGTGGTGTGGGATGTTGGTGATGTGGCCTTGTTTGGTGTATGGTTCCTGTGCACACAGGATGTCGCAGTTAAGCTCACTCAGGACCCGTGGGAGTTCCAAACTAACGGGTGTGCTTCTCATAGCATTCAACTGAGTAACTCTCAGTTCAGATGCTTGACATGGACGTAGCACTTGCTTCCGGTTTGACTGAAGTCAAAGTAAGTCCTCCCATAGGCCCTGACGTGATCCTTATATAGCTTATCAAGATCGAATTTCTCCTCTCTGCGGGCATATACCTGCAAAAGCAGGTCTAAAAGGCTTTCTGAATCTGTGGGAATATTTTCTGTTTTCAAAAGTATTCTGTCCGTCTGCTATGTCGTGCGAATAGCAGACTGAGTTGCCATATGGGTGATATAGTCTAATGATCATCCTTTGTGCTGTTTAGAAAAGCTCCCTTTTCTCTAGTCTACTTAATTTTAGGTTTAAGTATACGTTATTACAATAAATTCGCCATTGGTGGTAGCGGGCGTCAACGTCTGCGCTCTCTTGGGATATCGTGGCGGAGTGGCAGCTGCACGTTGCCCCTTGGTTGGTTGGTTTGTGGGAGTTAAAGGGACAAGACTGCTATGGTCATCGGTCTCTTTTTCCAAATACAAAAAACACCCACAGAGAATAAAAACGATCAACAGACGAGAAGACAGACGACACAGAACTAGAGAAACGTCGACAAAAACCAGACAAGACGAACGAAAATCACACAGAGTGTGATGGTGGTTGAACGACCATAGAAACAAAAAGGGAAAAGCCAACCACCGAGAAACACATGAAAAAAAATTAGACAAATCGTAGGTCATAGGCCAGAATCAACACAAAACAAACACAGTTACATTAAGCGATAAAATCCCCCTGCCCAAATAAAACGCAAAACCAAGTCCACCATGGCAGAGTCATCTGATAAAAGAGCAGAGAGCGTGTCAGGCAGCGCAAAAGTCAAGGACGCCCCAAAACGACAAAGAGGAGGATCCTCACGACACATTAAATAACTGTGCGTCAGTTGGGTGTGGCCAATGCGGAGCCGACAAGGGACGACTGAGTCCCTGCGGTTGGCTCTCATGGATGACCGCCACACAGTCGTCGTCTCCTTGATACGGCGGAGTTTGTTTGGCACGGGCAGGTTGCGCCAATCAGTGTCCCATAAACCGAAAACTTTGCGCGGTAATAGTGCCAGCAAATCAGTCGCCGGGAGGTGAATCTCCAGAGATGGTGCACTGGTGGCCTCTTTCGCCAGGCGCTCAACAGTTTCATTGCCGGGTATCCCAACATGGCCTGGGGTCCACACGAAGACCACAGAGCGGCCGCAACGCGCAAGAGTATGCAGGGACTCCTGGATAGTCATCACCAGACGAGAACAAGGGAAACACTGGTCGAGAGCTGGTAAACCGCTCAGGGAATCGCTACAGATAACGAAGGACTCACCTGAGCAGGAGCAGATATACTCTAGGGATCGAAAGATGGCGACCAGCTCAGCAGTGTAAACGCTGCAGCCATTTGTCAAGGAGCGTTGTTCGGAATGGTCCCCTAGAGTTAGTGCATAACCAACATGACAAGCAACCATCAAACCGTCAGTGTATACAACGCCAGAGTCCTGATACGTGGTCAGGATGGAACAAAAGCAGCAGCGGCACTCCTCTGGATGGATTAGTTCCTTCAAGCCCTGTGCCAAGTCGAGCCGAAGGCAAGGCCGAGGAACACACCATGCGGGTGTCCTCAAGGTGGCCCGGAAAAGAGGTGGAACAGTGAAAACACTAAGCCCGGAAAGAAGCTCTTTGACTCGGACCGCGATCGTACAACCTGACTGAGGCCGTCGTTCTGGCAGATGGACGACCAATTGCGGGAACAGGAGGCGATAGTTGGGATGCCCAGGCAAGCTAAAAACGTGGGCACCATAAGCGGCCAGCAAAAGTTGGCGTCGTAACCGCAGGGGAGAGACACCTGCCTCCACTAGTATGCTGTCCACAGGGCTGGTCCAGAAAGCACCAGTGGCAAGTCGTATCCCGCTGTGTAGTATTGGGTCCTGCACCCGCAACGCAGATGGGGATGCTGAGCCATAAGCCAGATTCCCATAGCCCAGACGGGACTGGATTAAGGCCTGGTAAAGCCGTAGGAAAGTAGATCGGTCGGCGCCCCACCTGGTGTGGCGCAGGCATCGCATAGCATTTAGATGCCGCCAACACGCCTGTTTAAGCTGCCAAATATGAGGCAGCCAAGTCAACTGGGCATCAAAAACCACCCCCAAAAACCTATGTAACTCCACCACTGTAAGAAGCTCGCCGTCAAGATAAAGCCGCGGCTCCGGGTGAACAGTGCGTCGCCGGCAGAAATGCATAATGCAGGTCTTGGCTGCCGAAAACTGAAAACCATGCGCTACAGCCCAAGACTGCGCCCTGCCGATTGCGCCCTGTAGCTGTCGTTCAGCAGCTGCAATGCCAATAGAGCTGTAGTAAAGGCAGAAGTCGTCAGCATACAGGGAAGCGGAGACAGAATTTCCCACGGCCGCAGCGAGCCCGTTAATGGCTATTAAAAACAGGCAGACAAAACAGAACCCTGTGGCACATCGTTGTCCTTGACTTGGGAGGAACTACATGAGGCCGCGGGGTGCACGCGGAAGGTACGATACGACAGAAAATTGCGGATAACGATCGGCAGAGGGCCCCGAAGACCCCATCCATGAAGCGCAGAAAGGATGTGATGACGCCATGTCGTATCACATGCCTTCCGAATGTCGAAAAAGACAGCGACCAGATGCTGACAGTGGGCCAAGGCCGTACTGATGGCCGACTCCAGGCTCACCAGACTGTCAGCGGCGGAGCGGCCTTTACGGAAACCACCCTGAGACGGAGCCAGAAGGCCACAAGAGTCCAGTTCCCAATTCAAGCGCCGGCTCACAATGCGTTCAAGCAACTTGCAAAGAACGTTGGTGATGCAATGGGATGGTAGCTGTCCACCTCCAAAGGGTTCTTCCCTGGTTTCAGAATGGGGACAACAAGACTTTCCCGCCATTGCGGCGGAAAGTCACCCCCGACCCAAATACGGTTGTAAAGGTCGAGGAGGCGTCGCTGGCAGTCCACTGAAAGGTGGTTCAGCATCTGAGAGTGGATGCTATATGGCCCAGTAGCGGTATCAGGACAAGCGGCGAGGGCACTGCGAAATTCTCACTCACTGAGTGGAACATTGTACAATTCAGGATGGTGGGTGTGAAAAGAAAGACTCCGACATTCTATCCGCTCTTTAATGGAGCGGAAGCCCAAGGGTAGTTGGCAGAAGTGGAATTCAGAGCAAAGTGTTCTGCCAAGCGGTTTGCAATGACATCGGAGTCAGTACAAACCGCTCCATTCAGTGAGAGCGCATGGAAGCTGACAGGGATCTGATAGGCATAGAGGCGTCGAATCTTGGCCCAGACCTGCGATGGAGTGACATGGAGGCCAATGGTGGACACATACCGCTCCCAGCAGTCCTGCTTGCGTTGGTGGATAATGTGGTGGGCTCGCGCACGCAGGCGTTTGAAGGCAATAAGGTGTTCGAGGGAGGGATGTCGCTTGTGACGCTGGAGCGCCCGCCGGAGAGCTTTAATCACTTCAGGTATCTCAGGCGACTACCAAGGCACAGTCCGCCGCCGAGGGGACCCAGAAGAACAGGGAATGGCAGATTTGGCGGAAGTAACGATGTCGGTCGTGACTGATTGAACCACTACATCAATGTCATCGTTAGAGAGAGGCTCAATAGCGGCAGTGGAGGAGAACAAGTCCCAGTCAGCCTGATTCATAGCCCATCTGCTAGGGCGCCCTGAAGATTGACGCTATGGCAGTGACAGAAAGATCGGAAAGTGGTTACTCCCACACAGATCGTCATGCACTCTCCATTGGACAGACGGTAAGAGGCTAGGGCTACAGATCGAAAGGTCAATGGCGGAGTATGTGCCATGCGCCACACTGAAGTGTGTGAAGGCACCATCATTTAATATCGAGAGATCGAGCTGCGCCAATAAATGCTCAACGATGGCGCCTCGACCTGTTGCCACTGACCCACCCCACAGATGGTAATAGGCGTTAAAGTCGCCCAGTAACAAGAAAGGTGGCAGCAATTGGGCTATCAGAGCAGCCAGGACATGCTGCATGACATCACCATCCGGTGGAAGGTAAAGACTGCAGACGGTAACAGCCTGTGGCGTCCACACCTGAACAATACAGACTCGCTGTGAAGAGAGTTCAGGACATATACGCAGACACCACCAGACACCATTTCATAAGCTGCCCGGTTCTTATAACAACCCCGGTAGCCACGGAAGGCAGGTGTTCGCATTTCCAGAAACCAAGTTTCCTGCAGAGCAATGCAGAAGAAAGGGTGAAGGCTGATAAGTTGGCGGAGATCAGCTAGATGGTGGAAGAAACCGCTGCAGTTCCACTGGAGGATGGTGTTGTCCATGGCTGAGAAAGTCGTGACAGTAGTGGGAAGGAAGATTACGCCACTGGGTCACGTGCTGCCTCCGATTGAGCACCTGTGATAGTGCTTTCCGTAGCGTCTCAGCGGACGCCAGAATCTCCACCGCATCCTCAGACGCAGAACTTGTAGGAAGTGGTGGGACGGGTGCCACTGCAATGTCGTTAGCCTTGGGGAATTTCTTCCTTTTCTGTTTCTCTCGCTGTGCCTTCGGTGGTTCAGGCTTCACGGGCTTCACTGGGTCAGTCTCAAGGACATACGACGACCGTGAAGCCCGACGACCAGGGCCTGGTGGTTGCTTTAGCCACTTGCGGGTGTCCGCTTTTCCACTGGTCGGAACTTGCGAAGGGAGGTCCCCAAGAGACCCCTTCCTGGCGAGAGTAGCCGAACAAGTTTTACACTTCTCCGGCTGGGAAGGGGAAGCTGATGTCCCTGATGGTTGGGAGGGTGTGGCTCCTGAAGAAGTGGAGCACAAGCAACAGGGTGTGAAGTGCCCCCCACAACCAAGGGGGCTGTTGGATTCTGACCAATCAGAGAACCAACCGTATGGGACGACGCAGGAGATAGAACAACCGTCGTTGCAGCAACGGCGTACGTTGACGTCATTGGCACAGGATGGAGCCTCTCAAATTTCCGCCTAGCCTCTGAATACGTCAGGCGGTCTAGGGTTTTATATTCCATTATCTTCCGTTCTTTCTGGAAGATCCTACAGTCCGGCGAGCAGGGGGAATGGTGTTCTCCGCAGTTAACACAGATGTGAGGCAGAGCACATGTAGTATGGGGATGCGAAGGACGTCCACAATCTCGACATGTGATGCCGGAAGTACAGCGGGATAACATGTGCCCAAACTTCCAGCATGTAAAACACCGCATCAGAGGAGGGATATATGGCTTCACATCA
Source organism: Schistocerca gregaria (assembly GCF_023897955.1). Lineage (NCBI taxonomy): Eukaryota > Metazoa > Arthropoda > Insecta > Orthoptera > Acrididae > Schistocerca > Schistocerca gregaria. Next base: position 583,287,271 of record NC_064922.1, read on the forward strand.
CAACGGTAAACCATCACCTTGAATTTTTTTGGTAAAACATCACCTTCGAAGGCCAAGATGAAGGAACCAGTGGCTACCAGATTATCCCTCGGACCCCAATGGACGCGCCGGACAAAGTGAACACCCCATCGTTCTAGATTGGCGCGTAGTTCATCGTCGGACTGCAGTAGAAGATCCCTGTGGAATATAATACCCTGGACCATGTTTAGACTTTTATGGGGAGTGATGGTGACAGAAACATCCCCTAACTTGTCACAAGTGAGCAACTGCCGTGACTGGGCAGAGGATGCTGTTTTGATGAGAACCGACCCAGAGCGCATTTTGGACAAGCCCTCCACCTCCCCGAACTTGTCCTCTAAATGCTCCACAAAAAACTGGAGCTTGGTCGACATAAATGATTCCCCATCAACTTGCATACACACGAGGTACCGGGGTGAACAATCTCCACTGCCTTCTTTAGCCATACGTTCCTCCCATGGAGTGGCTATGGAGGGAAACGATCTCTGATCAAAATTCTTCCCGTTGAGGTTAGACCTCGATCGCTTAGAGACTGCTGGTGGAGGACCACCAGCGAGAGATGATGTACCACGCTTCATTGTGGGTCATCCGCCCTGATGCCACCCACTCCAATCAGGGGCTCTCCCCACAGGCGCCACCCAGCCCCAGGAAAGGCCACCTGGCAGGATGGCCATTGCCGGGAGTCCCGATGCCCCAGACAGACGGGCATCTACTCCTTGGCTTACGTGGGGAGGTGTCTGCTCAGGCATGGGCAGTACGATCCCTGTGTTGTCAGGCGGCTACAACTTAGATGGTACATGACGGCCCCACCACAATGGGCTGGCTACCGTGCAGAATTTTGGGTGCCATTGGTAGTCCATAGTGATAGTGGGTGCAGATGGTGACGCACTAAGGGCGTAACTTACACAATCGATCAGTTGTGTATGCCCAAAATGAGGGATGGAGGGTACAGTTATGATGCCAAGACGATAAAGAGTGCCAAGGACTTAGGGCACAGAGGACTCATGGTGCACCACGTAAGGTGTCCTTCCCCAAAAGGCTCGTACTTCCGTTAAATTTGGAAAAGTGGAAGTCAAACCCCAATGGGGACCATCACATTAAAGGCTGAAACAGTTGAGACTCCTTTTAGTCGCCTCTTACGACAGGCAGGAATACTGCGGAGATAGTACAAGCGCGTAACCTCAACCATGGCACAAAGCTGGACAAATAAATTCAGTGTCAATTTCTTTAGTAATATAGCACAAAACAACAACCTCTTTGAGGTAAAGGTTTTTCTATACGCGGGAAGCTGTAGAATTATCGCTTATTGACTTTTCTACAACTTCAAAAATCCAAATTCACAACAAGTCTATCCAACAGTTTTTTCCAACTGACTCACATATATAATAAACAGCAGTTTCCCTGAAAATCATTGATTTCCTTCCTGTGAAATTCAGTATTTTATATGAAGCTGTCAGAGGCACAAATAGCGAAAAGAATTTAGGTTAGGTGGTGAACAGCCACCAACTCAAAAGTTACAACCACGATCGACAACTTTATGTCAAAGTAAGCGCAGAACTAAACGACTCAAACTTAAGCTGACACTTTCAAGAAGCTTTCACGAATGTCAAACAGAGTACTCCTTAATTTAAACGCCAAACATTACAAAAACAAACTGCACACACAAACTGAAGAGGAACTATCATCCGCCATCTTGGGTAGATAGGGACAGCGGAAATCTGCTTAATCCATTCATGTGCATCACTAATTATATGATGAGGCATTTGGCTAGGTAGGTGGACAGCCTCATGTCTATCTTGTCCAAGTTATTATAATGCCACTGGTGGGGCAAGGAAGCAATCATGTCTGGGTTCCTTCACCTAGCATTACCTTCTACAGATGGTCGCGGAAGGGTGCTCATTATTGTCGAGCCATCCGCCAAACTGTACGCATGAGCTGCTGGTGTATTCACACTTGCTATTATGGTGTTACAGATGAGTTCCCTAATAAGGAACTGGTGGAGATGGAAACGGCTCCATATAGCCTCATTACAGGGTGCCCAAGTACCCTGTGCGCCAACAACGAGCAGCATAATATCGGGCAGGCGGCTCAGGTTGTATTTCCAATGGAGTGCGCTGAGAACCGCTGGCTGCTCGTACTTCTGCCTCTTGATCATTTCGGCACGATTGAGACTCCCGGTATATTCATATGTTATGGTTGTCTCAATTATTGTCCCAAAACCCGTTCCTGGCTTAAAATGCAGATCGTGGGTAACTAGAAGATCTGGGACATACTGGTCCAAGTTGATAGGTGTGATAGATGGTGTTGTAATCACCTTGTACCCTTTGTGCTCAAGTTCTTTTTGAATTGAGCTACCAGCTCTGTCGTGCCTATCTGTTCTAGCAAAATGGGTAAGTGGGCAAAACTGGAGGACATGCTGAAGTGTCTCTCTCCTGTTCCCGCAAGGACCTCCTGCCCTGCAGTTGGCAGTAGGACCCCGTATATACAGGGCTCCCCTGTTGGGCAACAAACCAATTCGCAGATGGACTGCGCCGATGTATTGCCTACCTGTCCAGAATGGTGGAGGGTTGTTGATCCACTTATAGCACTCGGAGGCATGTTGACAATATTCCAAGCTGCGGCCTAGTGAAGAATTGTGTAACTATGCCCTCCAATATCTTGTAACCCTATCAGATGTTGGAACGACTACTGTACCTTTAACTGTTAGGATTCTCTTGAGTTTGGGTACAAGCTTGAACACGGTTTCTGTTCTGGAGATTGCTTGCAAGTGTACGTCGTTAACAGACGGCAGCTGCTGAATTCTCCTGTAAAATACAGAGCAAATCAGCAGCCTTAATGCTGGTGTACCCAAGCCACCGTCACGCTGCTTAGCATGGAGGAATGGCGTTGGAGTTGTCGTGGACAGATGAAGAGTTGTCTTGACAAACTGTATGATTAGGTGGTCCAAGTAGTCCAACATCTTGGCTGTAATCTTACTTTTCTGAAGAATATGAACAAGCTTTGGTATGAGGTATGTACGCAGAACAGTTACCTTTGCCTGGGCTTGAGAGCGGTACGTTTCAGGCGGTCCAACAAGGATTACAGAATAGACAGAGAAGGAAGCTAAATTCATTGGTGCTCACATGTGTAGCCCAGGTAGTGTAGCTGTTCTTGCATGTTCAAGGCAGGTATTTTAGCGCTAGATAACTTAAACAGATTCTTAGTTTCAACTGCACAGCGACTAGAGTGTGCCATTCAAATAAAATGAAAGGCCTTGCTTTTTGATGGATTTGCTTGTAAAGCCGTGCTCTTGCTAAATCTTTCAACACAACGCAGATGTGTTGCATGCCCTCTATACCAGACGAGAGGAAGAAAAATATCATCAGCAAAGCCATGAACAGTAAATTTCTCTCCATTGACTTCGACCCAGTAGGACTGGTTGAATGATTCCATAAGCCTGTCCATTACCATGTTATGGCTGAGTGGATCACCTTGTTTGACTCCCCTATGAAACTCGACTTCCCCAAAGGTGTCTTTACCAAATTGGAGATTGGTCGTTTGTTCTTTATATGATGACAGTATATACTCCAGGGTCAAGTCGTCCACTCCATGGGACCATAGTTCCTGTTGTATGGCACTCCAAGATACACAATCGAAGGATTTCGTTAAGTCAAGGGCCACCAAAAAATAGACTTTCCTCTAGCCCTATGCTCCTTGATAATTACATCCAAAGAAAGTGCATTCGCCATAATTCCATCAATGGATCTGAAGCCCCGCTGGGGAGGATGGATGGAAATAGCTTCGGTTAATCTGTAAGCCAAGATCTTATTGACCAGGAGTAATGGTGGTGGTGGTGGTTGATGGGATGTTTAAGAGGGACTAAACAGCTAAGGTCATCAGTCCCCCATTCCAAAAATAGGCGAGACGAAAATTTACGGAGCAGGTAAAACCCCAAGGGGGGAGGAGACACCTCTCCCCCCCCAGTCACTGAAAGAACACCAATGTGGCAGCGAACACTAGAGACAAGAAGAGTACAGATGAACACCAGACAGAAAGAAATGGAAGAAAAGAAGAGGGCCGGAGGCTGGTTGACTGACCATGAGAACAAATAAGGAAAGAGTCAACCATCCGAATACACACTAAAATCTGCAACCAATTACGAGAGACTCGAGGACAACAGATACAGAAAGGCGAAAGGTGCAGGACCTCCCTAAATGGAATCATAAAAAGGATTACCACAGATAAAGTTTAAAACATCGTCAGCCATGGAGCATCGTCGCATAAAACCAAAGGCAAAGTGCCCAGGAGATTTAAAGACTGCCGGATGGTGCGAAGTCGGGGACACTCCAACAAAATGTGGGCGACCGTCAACCGGGACCCACACTGACACGGGGGGGGATCCTCCTGACGCAAATGTCAGGTAGGTATGGCCGATGCGGAACCGATACACGAGGACAGAGTCCCTGTGGGGAAGCCTGCAGGGAGGACTGCCACACATCGGTCGTCTCCTTAACAGCCAGCAGTTTATTCGGCGAAGTCAGACTACGCCACTCGTCATGCCACATCCCAAGCACCTTATGGAGCAACGCCAGCAGCAGATCATGAGCCGGGAGGCCGATCTCCAAAGTGGGGGCGTCGATTGCCCCTTTGGCCAGCCTGTCGACACGTTCGTTCCCCGGGATGCCAACGTGACCTGGCGTCCAAACAAAGATCACCAAACGACCTGAGCAGGTAATGGCAAAAATAGACTCCTGAATAAAGGATACCAGAGGAGAAGAGGTATAGCAGCGGTCGATAGCCTGGAGGCTGCTCAGGGAGTCACTGCAGATGACGATGGATGTAGCTGAGCAGGAACGCATATGCTCAAGAGCGCGCAATATGGCCACCAGCTCTGCAGTAGAAATACTGCAGCCAGCCGGCAAGGAGCACTGTTCAACATGGGCAGCGTGAGCAAAAGCGTAGGCAGTACAACCACCTACCAGGGAACCATCATTGTAGACAGACTCACAGCCTGAAAAGGAGGCTAGGAGCGCAAGAAAACGGCGACGGAGGACCACAGGCGGAACCAAGTCCTTGGGTTCCTGTGCCAAGTACAGGCAGACGGACGGCCGGGGCATACACCAGGGAGGCGTGGGTGCACAGACCCGGAAGGGTGGCAGAAGAGGGAACGACCCCAGTTCCAACAGCAGGGACTGGACGCGGACAGCAATGGAAAGCCCAGACCTAGGTCGCCGGTCGGGCAAAGGGAGGACCCTGGCAGGGAAAAACAGGCGATGATGGGGATGGCCCGGTGAGCAATGCACGTGGACAGCATGGTCGGCCAGCAGTCGGTAGCGGCGAATCCGCAGCTGGGGAACAGTGGCCTCCAACAGCAGACTAACGACAGGGCTCGTACGGAAAGCGCCAGTTGCGAGCCGAACCCCACAGTGGTGTATGGGGTCCAACAACGTCAACACTGAGGGTGATGCAGACCAATAGGCGAGGCTCCCATAATCAAGCCTGGACTGCATAAGGGCACTGTACAATCGCAACAGCGTGCAGCGATCTGCTTCCCAAGACGCATGGCTCAGGCAGCGGAGGGCGTTGAGGTGCCGCCAGCACTTTTACTTCAGCTGAGTAATATGAGGAACCCATGTGAGTCGGGCATCAAAGACTAGTCCTAAGAAGCGGCTAGTGTCCACCACAAAAGTAGGTGGCCGTCGAGGTAAAGTTATGGATGAGGGTGGACCGTCCGACGCCTGCAGAAGTGCATAACTCGAGTCTTGGCTGCAGAGGACTGAAAACCGTGAGTCAGAGCCCATGATGCTGCCTTGCGAACGGCTGCTTGCAGCCTGCGTTCGGCGACTCCAGTAGTCGTTGAGCTAAATGGGATGCAGAAGTCGTCAGCATAGAAAGAAGGAGACACCAACAACCCCACGGCTGCAGCCAGACCATTAATGGCCACTAGAAATAAGGAGATGCTCTACACCAAGCCGGTGGGACCGCATTTTCCTATATATAATATGAACTAGAGGCAGCACCGACTTGCACCCGGAAAGAGCGGCGCAATAAAAAGTTTTGAAGAAAAGCTGGGAGCTGACCACGAAGACCACACTCACGCAACGTAGCAAGAATGTGATGACTCCCTGGGATTGAGCGAGGAGCCCCGTCGATAGTCTGCTGTTGGAGGCCGCCCCACCATAAGTGAGGGTAATAGGACGATAGCTGTCCACCGCCAGAGGGTCCGCACCGGGCTTCAAGATGGGGACAATAACACCCTCTCGCTATTGAGATGGGAACACGCCCTCGCTCCAAATGCGTTTAAAGATGGTGAGGATGTGTCTCTGGCAGTCCCTGGAGAGATGCTTCAGCATCTGCGCATGGATGCAGTCCGGTCCTGGTGCTGTATCAGGGCAATCGGCGAGGGCAGCGAGGAATTCCCTCTCGTTGAAAGGAGCATTGTATTTTTCAGAACGACGTGTGTGCAATGATAACGGCTTCCGCTCGGCGCGCACCTTTAGAGAGCGAAAGGCGGGAGGGTAAGTTGCAGTCGCAGAGCTCGTAGCAAAGTGTGCGGCAAGGTGGTCAGCAATGTCGGCAGCGTCAGTGCAGACACCGCCGTCCAGGGAGATTCCAGGGACACCCATAGGGGTCTGGTATCCATAAATCCGCCGGATGCGGGACCACAGGAGCGAGGGGAGACATGGGAGCCCAAGGATGCAAGGATGAGACATACCTCTCCCAGCACTCCTGCTTACGCCATGCAATAAGACGACGGGCCAAGGCACAGAGCTTCTTATGGGCGATGAGGGTCTCCAGAGACGGGTGCCGCCTATGACGCTGGAGAGCCCGCCTATGGTCGCAAATAGCCTCAGCAATATCCGGCGACCACCTGGGGGCAGCCTTCCTCTGAGGGAGTCCAGAAGAGCGGGGGATGGCAGCCTCAGCCGCAGAAATAATTGATGTGGTCAAGACACGGACCACCCCGTTAATGTCCCCCTGTGGGGGAGAAGCAATGTTGGCAGCGGAAGTAAAAGCCGACCAGTCAGCCCTGTTGAGAGCCCAGCGCGGCAGGCGCCCAGAAGAATGACACTGGGGCAGAGACAACTAGATGGGAAAATGGTCACTACCACACAGGTCAGGATGCACTCTCCAGTGGAGGGATGGGACAAGTCTGGGGCTGCAAAGAGAGAGATCGATGGCCGAGAACGAGCCATGGGCCACACTGAAATGCATGGGAGCACCGGTGTTCAAGAGGCTAAGGTCGAGCTGAGCCAACACATACTCTACGGCATGACCACGGTCATCGGAGACAGTCCCACCCCATAGAGGGTAGTGGGCATTGAAATCGCCCAGAAGCAGCAATGGTGGCGGGAGTTGAGCCAGCAGCGCAGCCAAGACATGTCAGGGTAGTTCCCCATCCGGAGGAACGTAAACAGAGGAAACAGTAATAGCTGGCGAGAGCTCAATCCTGACAGCGACTGCCTCTAAAAGCGTCAGAAGGGGTACAGGCGAGCTACAGACAGAGTGGTGAACAGAGAGGCAAACTCCACCTGAAGCTCGTTGACAGTCAGCGCGGTTCTTATAGTATCCCCGATAACCGCGAAGGGTGGTGTTCCGCAGTGCTGGAAACCAAGTTTCCTGACAAGCAATGCAGAGAACAGGGGAAACACTCAGAAGCATCCGGAGCTCAGGAAAGTGGCGGAAATAACCGCCGCAATTCCACTGGAGAATGAAAGCAGGAAGGGACTGGGAGGGCGTGAAGGCGACTAAGAGGCAGACGGCGCCTCAGAGCCAACGGCCGCCACCGGGCGAGAGTCAGATACATCCATAGCAGTGGCCCCCGTGGGTCCGTGAGGGCGAGATCCGCTTCAAAGGCGAGGATCTCCACCTCATCCCCAGAGCCAGAACTATGTACAGCAGACGGTACTGAAACCGCCGGAATGTCCTTCTTCTTGGACATGTTCCGTTCCCTCTTCTCGCGCCTTTCCTTTGGGTAAGAGGGCTGGGAGAGCTTCTCTGAAGGAACATCAGAGGCTGACGACGACGCAGAAGCCCTACGACCAGCAGGTGGCGGAACCTTCAGCCACTGGCTGACATCCGGCTGGGTAGGAGAAGAAACGGAAGAAGGGAGGTCCCCGAGGGACCCCTTCTGTGAGAGAGGAACCGGCAGAGGCAACGCCGGCGGAGGAGGAGGGGGAGGGGGAGGGATCGAGCCCCCTGGTTTTTGAGCAGATGTCACTCCTAGAGCACGTGCTTTGGGAGTGACAGAAGAGGGTTTGCCCCCAACTGCTAAGGGGCAACAGAGGAAGCCTTGCCCCCACACATGAGGGGGGCAGACAGAGATGTACGGCCCCGAGGGCCCACTGAAGGCGGCACAGATGAGGCGACAACTGCCGCCCGCGAGGGCGACGATAACGTGGCTGCAGCATAGGATGTTCGAAGTGGGACAGGATACAACCTTTCGAATTTCAGTTTTGCCTCACCATAAGTAAGCCGGTCCAGGGTCTTAAATTCCATTATCTTCCGCTCCTTATGAAGAACGGGGCAGTCCGGCGAGCATGGAGAGTGGTGTTCCCCGCAGTTGACACAGACAGGCGGAGGCGCACATGGAGAATTGGGATGAGAGGGGCGTCCGCAATCTCGACATGTGGCGCTGGAAGGGCAACGGGAGGACATATGCTCAAACTTCCAGCACTGGAAGCACTGCATTGAGGGAGGGACATATGGCTTGACGTCACAACAGTAAACCATTACCTTGACCTTCTCAGGCAATACAGCACCCTCGAAGGCCAAGATAAAGGCACCGGTGGCCACCCTGTTAGTCTTGGGTCCTCTATGTACACGATGGACAAAATGCACACCACGTCGTTCCAAGTCGGCTCTCAGCTCGTCGTCGGATTGTAACAATAGGTCACGATGGTAAATAATCCCCCGGACGGTAAAAGGAGATCCCTGTGAAAGATAATGCCCTGGACCATATTTAAACTTTTATGGGGCGTGATAGTAACGGAGACATCCCCCAGCTTATTACAAGTGAGCAAGGCTCGTGACTGTTCGGAGCATGCCGTTTTTATGAACATCGATCCGGACTGCATTTTGGACAAGCCATCCACCTCCCCAAACTTTTCCTCTATATGCTCTACAAAGAACTGAGGCTTCACGGACATAAAGGATTCCCCATCAGCTCTGGTACAGACAAGATACTTGGGCAAATACGTCTCACTTTCAGTGAATGCCTTTCGTTCCTCCTACGGTGTAGCCAAGGAGGGGAAGGATTTGGGGTCATAAACGTTACCCTTAAAATGGGCCCTCGAACGCTTAGAGACTGCTGGTGGCTGGCCACCAGCAGGAGAAGATGTGCCACGCTTCATTGCGTGTCATCCACCCTGATGCAACCTACTCCGACCAAGGGCCCTCCCCACGGGCGCCTCCCAGCCGCAGCAAAGGCCACCTGGCAGGATGGCCATTGCCGAGAGTCCCGATACCCCAGGGAGATGGGCATCTACTCCTTGGCATACATGGGGAGTAAACGGCGCAGGCATCAGTAGAGCGATCCCTGTGTTGTCAGGGGGCTACAACCAACAGGGTACATGGTGGCTCCACCACAACGGACTGGCTACCGTGCTTGATGTTAGGTGCAAAAATGTATAAGGTCATCGTCGTCGCAGCTAAAACCAACGCTGCACAGTGCAGCGTGGTAATCGCCCCCAGGGATGTATCCTCGCCCAAGAGATGGAATACGAGCGGGACACTATTGCAACGACGAGAAAGCTGGCTAAAGATTTCAACGCACAACTGATACAGTGCACCATGTAAGGCGCCCTTCCCCAATCGGCTCACTCTCCGGAAATATTTTGAAATATGGAGGTCAAACTCGACAGGGGAGCATCACGTAAGGCTGAAACGTTTGAGACTCCTTTTAGTCGCCTCTTACAAGGGGCAGCAATACAGCGGGCCTATTCTTACCCCCGAACCCGCAGGGGGTTGTTAGGTCTAAGTAGTTCTACGTTCTAGGGGACTAATGACCACAGCAGTTGAGTCCCATAGTGCTCAGAGCCATTTGAACCATTACTTATCCTACAGCTGAACTACAAACATATTTCGAAAGCGCATCAGTTGAACATCAAAACCCTATAGCTACAGAATTTTTCCAACTGAGGTGGGGGCCGCAGACACGCACTTTTGTAGCCGTGTGAGAGTCTCCAGAGAAGGACGCGTGGCTCACGCACTATACAACTTTAACAGCTATATCACTTAGGCTATGCACACCACATCTAAGCTAAAAACATGTCTGTAAGGCGGATAACCCACACTGCAGGAACCTACACACCATAGAGTTTACGTAACTAGGGTGAGGCCGGGAGACCGACGGTTTTGTCACCGCGCTGGAGTTTCTACAGAGACGCACGTTGGCGATCGCCCGACTTTACATTGACGGTTTTGTTTCTTAAACTATCCATCACACTGGAAAATTGAGAGCATATTCGAAAAGGGCGTAAAGCACACTACAAGGAACTATTTATTATAGAATTTATCTAATGTGGGGGCTGTAGAGCGCCGGATTTGTTACCACGTGAGAATTTTTAGGGAACGGAGCGTCTGCGCACGCACAACTTTTCACTGACAGTTATGTTTCATACATTATCCGTCTCACGACAAAACTAGAAGCATATTCTGTGGGAGAATAGAGCACACTAGGGTACCTACACACTAATGAATTTTTGCTAGCTAAAGTTAGGGCTGCAAGCTGACGGTTTTGTCACCACGCAGGATTTTCTACAGAGCGGGGTGTCGGCACAGGCACAACTTTACATTGACAGTTATATTTCTAAAACTATTCATCACACAAGAAAATTGGAAGCTTATTCGGAATGAACATAGAGTATACTACAAGAAACTATTCTCTACGGAATTTTCCTAACTAATATGGGGGCTGCAGAACGCCGGTTTTGTCGCAGCGTGAGAGTTCCTAGGCAACAGCGCGTAGGCGCACACACGACCTTACTTTCACGGTTTACTTCTTAGGTTATCCGTCAAACAGTAAAACTACAAGTATATTCAGAAAATGGAGAGAGCAAACTAAAGGACCCTATACACTAAAGATTTTTGCTAAATACAATGAGAGTTACAGACCGACGGTTTTCTCACCACGCTGGAGTTTCTACAGAGTGGGGCGTCGGCACTTGCACGACTTTACGTTAAACTATCCATCACACAAGAACATTGAGAGCACTTTCGAAAAAGCATAGAGTACACTACAAGATACTATTCAATACGGAATTTTCTAATTAATCTGGGAGCTGCAGAGTGCCTGTTTTGTCGCCGCATGGGAGTTTCTACAGAACGGCACGTCAGCGGACGCACCACTTCACGTCAGCGGTTTTATTTCTGAAATTATGCATTACATAATAAAGACCACACTACGAGAAACTATACGGGATACTCCTAACAGAGTGGGGGCTGCAAATCTCCTGTTTTCACCTCGCAAGTGATTCTACGGAAAACGTGCGAGTGCGAAGCACGACATTGCGTTAGCAATTATATTTCTTCAAATGTGCGTCACACAACAAAACTACAAACATGTTCTGAAAGGACAAGGTCTACGCTTCCAATTTATCGGTTTAAATTGATTGTACCTAAGTCAGTATGTCAGTGGAGTGAATCCAAGAGGCACTTAGCAAGGAGTTTCAAGGATACGCACTGACAGGCACAAAGTTAACAGAAAATTTCCAATGCCGCTTACTTACTGTGACGGTCTCTTCCAAAGTTTCTCAGCAACAACTCCAGCGTCCAGTAGTGTAGTTCGATTGACGTTGAGGAACTTGTTTTATACATAAGTAGGCAATCTCTTTATCTATGCCAAGGAAGTACATGCCGCGATGGAAATATTTTATACTCCGTTACTATTTGAGCAAATAGAATCAAACTTCACTGTACAACTTTTGGTAGTGAATTGCAGCGCCGATTGACTTTTCAAGCGTAACGAAGGATTTTTACATACTTAAAACATTGTGTGAACACCTACACGATTTGCGCATTGCAGCTGGAAATGCGTTTTTCACAAAACCTGCCGTCACATAAAAACGACTTGCCGTATTACTGTAACATTTACACAGAATGCCTAAAATGTATAGGCGCTGCTGTGAACAAAATTTCACCGCGATCTCTGTAAAATTGTCTAATTAAAAAGAGATAACGTGGTAGCGCACTCGCGTGGTCAGCGCTACAGGCGTAGCGCCAAGCACAGGCAGGGACTGCTTCCAAACGCGGCACAAAGCATTTTCACTCATCTTTCTCCAACTATTTAACTACTACGCGTACGACGTCCAAATTCACACATGTTAGGAACACTCAAAGAGGCACTATCCCAAATTTCATCGAGATCGCAGGATCCAGTGCGCGATGGACAGCGTGATTTTCATGAATTGTAAGATATAGGGGTGGACTGCAACGTAGGAGTGCGGGAAAAGTCCCCCGTTCATCCGCTGGAGTTGAGCGTTGGGCGGTGGGGGTGGCGCATGAACAGGTGCGGGTGGAGTGATTGTCGGTCGACCACTTGTTATGGCATGGCCACTGAATTTGGGGCACCTGTGGTGCACAGAGGGTGCAGGCTTTTTGCCTAGGGTCGTAAAGTGGGCACTGTGGGCGACATGGACGTCATAGTCGGCCTGGCGTCTCATAGATGGCGGTGTCGTCGATGGAGGCGGAGTGGAGTGGAGTAGGTGATGTTTCGAGAGAATAATAGATGGCGGTATTGTGTGCTGGACGTAATGTTATCAGATTCTCGTAGATGGAGGTATTGCATGCGGTTTCGTCATATTTGGATAGATGGAGATACCGTGTTTTGGCAGTTTGGTGGGCGTAGTTTTGTAGGATTCCTATAGATGGAGGTATCGTTTCTGGGCTATATGTGAAAGTAGTTTAGTCACATTCTCATATATGGCTTTGTTGTGCCTGTGCGTGGCACTGTCAATGTCGCTGCGTCAGTCAGAGTCCGATAGATGGCGGTATGGTGTCGTCATGAAATAGGCAAGTGATTGGCGTGAGTTTCTCACAGATGGCGGTATCGTCTGTTTTGGGGATGTTTATTGTGGACGTTGATGTTGGGACTACGAGAGGGCGCGCGCGAATGCGTCGTCTATGTAACATACGTCGATGTCGTGCCACCATTATCTCTTTATTTATGTGTCATTTATTTATTGCTCTTACCTATTTGGTTTATTTATTTATATCCGTATTTATTTGTGTATTGTTTATGTCTTCTGTGATTTCGTTTACGTTCCTGCAGTACTGCGTTTCCTTACTATTACGTCTCTTGCGTAGCTATACACACACATCCCTCTCCAATGGACTTATTACCACCCACACTAACCACCCCGTGAACTTGCCAATGACACACCCTATCCCAAGTCTATTTTCTTACAAAACATCATGTGTTATTATATTTTTTTCACATTCTTAATTTAAAGGATTTGTAGTTCACTGAACTGCGGTTTACGCTATGTTACCACACGTCGCTGCCTGCCAGGCACCGCGACCACCGCACGACACCCACCCGACATGGCTGCCTCCACGCGATGACCTGACCGGTGGGCCGATACCATCCGTCTGGCACCCCATCACCGGCACCCAAGGCGATGCGCTGTAGCGCGGCATTACACAGCCCGCCCGGCCGCCGCCGCCTCCCCCGCCACCGCCCATCGTAGCGCCCAGGCCATCGACAGGGGTCCCTCAAAGCGATACGCCACAGCCCGCCGCACCCAATGCAGCGCCCTGGGCGCGGTGCGACCGCACAACCCGATACCCCCAGAGGTACGAAACACAAAACACAAGCAAGGGGGCACACGTGCATCTGGCGACCAGCTGCGGGGGTCTTGTCTCGCGACAAGACGAATCCCGGAAGCTATGGCTGAGGCTCAACAGATCCCAGTGTGGCAACTGCTCTACCGAGTAGAACACCCCGCCCGGTAGCTAAGTCGTCTAGAGACGATTCCAAGTCCTGATATCGAAATATAGACACCCATGGTCGACCGGTAGAGGCAGGGCGGCGCCAGGAACAGATCCCAGACAGCGCCGCCCGAGTGCCCCGTCCGCCAAACAAGTTGGGCCCGTACGGCGCGGCGCCACGTGGGTCGACCGCCCCTAGTAAAGTCACGTACTTTCGAGCCTTTCGACCCTCGGGACTCCTTAGCGATATCGTTGCCACAATGGCTAGTCGGGATTCGGCTTTAGAGGCGTTCAGGTTTAATCCCACATATGACAGTTTCGCACCACTGGCCGCTCGACCGAGTGCGTGAACCAAATGTCTGAAACTGCGGTTCCTCTCGTACTTAGCAGGATTACTATCGTAACGACACAGTCATCAGTAGGGTAAAACTAACCTGTCTCACGACGGTCTACACCCCGCTCAAGTTCCCTATTAGTGGGTGAACAATCCTAGGCTTGGCGAATTCTGCTTCGCAATGATCGGAAGAGCCGATATCGAAGGATCAAAAAGTGATGTCGCTATGCACGCTTCGCCGCCACAAGCCAGATTGAGAGGCGGTAGAAGCACCTTCGCATATTTCTATCTTACTCTGAGTATTTCAATTTTCCTCTCCAATTGCATGTGGTGAAAAGTTGCTATTCCTTCGCACGCAGACTTCCCATGCAGCGTCTCTCGTCACCAGGGTGGTCCGGTGACAGGCGGTCGTTGCGGATCTTGAAAAGGTTAAGCCGATGGGTGTGAGGGAGCCGAGTGAATGCTTTCCAGGCCCCGACATTGTCATAATAATGGCGGAGACACTCCCGCATGGACCTGAAAGAGCGGCTGGGCTGGAGCTTCCGTTACTTCGCAGAAACTTGCGAATACACTTTCTGGCCGGCTACCAGCGAGGCGTGGGAATGACTGGTGTTCCCATGCAGTCTTGGCGGGCAAATTCTCGTGTTTTCTGCAAAATTATAACTATGATTGGCTTGCTCAGGGCATAGCTCCGTGACGTAGCAAAATCGGCGCAGAAATTGGCGCCAAGAATCTCCATTGGTGGAATGGTAATGCTTCGGCAATAGAGTGGAATTTTCTGCCGGTTTTCGAGTTGCTGATTGGAAAGTTTAACCACGACCACTCTCGTGGGGGCGGGAATGTTCTGTGTTCGGTTTGTACGGGTGCTCTTGTGGGAGTTGGCTCTCGCTTTTCGGTCGGAGTAGGTTAGAAGAATGAGCTCTCGCTGCTCTGGACAACCTGCCTTCCGTTGGCTGTCTAATATATTTTTATTTAATTATAACTGTTTGACGAAGTTGCTGAAGTTTCGACTTCAATGTAACTTTCCGAGTACAGTAGGCAATTGGGCGTTCTATGTACAAGACGCCTGTGTTGTCTGTCTTGAGCAGTTTTGGCTAAAGTTGACTGTATCGGAGTTACTTTGTGACTACGCTTGTTAAAATCAATCACTGTACCGTCAGTGATTGTGTGGTGAGATTTCTTCATCTCCCTAAGAGGTTTTTTTATTGCTAGGAAGTCATTAGTCTGGAACAACCATACCAGGAGAATTTGTTTCGGGCTATACTTACGACATAATCATCACCACGACGGGACGTCGAAGCAACCAGCCATCGCCTCCGGTACGCCAGATCATGTCCTTGCAGTTAAGAATACAGCTTGGTAATATACGTCCGCAGCACTGGCAAAGCAGGCAATTTTGCTAGGTGATAATCAGAGCTCAGCAGAGCTCGCCTATTCGTCTTTTCTAACTTTGTTCTGTCTTGGATGTTCATTGTCTGAGTTCTCACTACTGTAGCAGCAATTAATGTTTGCTTGGCTGTGTGTTTCTCTTAAGATTTGAGTTGCAAGGAATTGGCTCCACATACCACTTAGTCATAAATATCACAATCTAGTTTAGGAACAACTTCACCTTCACAGCATTTATTTGAGTATCCAATTTGAGCCAATTTGATGTATTGTATATGTTTCATGTGTTTTGTTTATTATTTTGAGTTTAGTAATAATAAATCATATTGTTATTTTGGACAGAACTTTCATTCTGTTAATGGGTAGAGCAACCATTTCATTCCTCACTACATTAATGAAACTTTCTTTTATATAACTTACTTATCAAATTAAATTATTGCATGTGCCAATTTCTTTTCTACTCCAATTGCAGTGTCGATTACATTCAGTTCGCGCTTCTTTTTAATCCATGTGCACCAGCAAAAGTCGGAGTTAGAATGGGGGGGCTTAGAGCATCATTTATATATGAACATTCTCGAAGAATTTAGTGTTAAATACGTTACCAGCCCCGGCACCTCGCATGAAATGGCGACCTTTAGCCTCGGATCTTTCCTGTGAATCACTGATAAGCAAACAGTATTCTTAGTAGGAACATTCAAAATTTTTTGTCTATTTTTTCTTCACTATTAATACCCAACTTCCTTTTCTTGTAGTTCTGTGATTAGTTTCAAGTAGTGGCGCATGATTACTATTTTTGTTTTCAGCGTATATATTTGTTTGTTTGTTCATTGTTTTATGTGTTTCTATAATGTGGTGTCCATACCACATCACAATTTGTTGGGTTTGTGTGCAGTTTCTGTACCACAACAAA
This sequence comes from Schistocerca gregaria, assembly GCF_023897955.1. Classification (NCBI taxonomy): domain Eukaryota; kingdom Metazoa; phylum Arthropoda; class Insecta; order Orthoptera; family Acrididae; genus Schistocerca; species Schistocerca gregaria. Next base: position 583,303,827 of record NC_064922.1, read on the forward strand.
TCTTGCATGTAATTACAGCGTTGTATCGCCGTTGTTGCTATTTTTATGTCTATGTGGAAAATATATGGAGTAGACTATTTTTATTGTGGATTTCAGATAAAACTGTTTTTCATGGATGATCACGAGAAGTAAGGCACGACTATTGTCGAGCAAAGCTAAAACAAAAGAGGGTAGCATAATGGATAAGGGACAGTTTACTGACGGGGATAGGTTCGGAGATGAGATGGGCCTATTTTTAGCAGGACAGGACGACAGGGTCATTGATGAGGAAGGTGATTTGGACGCGACCTTAGAGCAACGCCGCGGCCTTGATTATGATTGTGAGGTAGAGGATGAAACAGAGACAGGCACACAGGTCGAGACGGTAGCAGAAGTTTATAATCAAACGAACGTTAGCAGACAGAGGTCAGCTCGGTCACGTCAGAGATCTAGCGCCCAGGTGCCCAGAGTTACTTCGCCCATGTGTGACGAGGATCAAAAGGATGACATAAACACAATACTGAGCTTCCTACGATCAATGAAAGAAGAAGCTGACGAACAACGTAAGAAGGAGAAGGAAGAAGATGAAAAACAGCTTAAGAAGGAGAAGGAAGAAGATTTGAAAAAACGTAAGAAGGAGAAGGAAGAAGCTGACGAACAGCATAAGAAGGACACTGAGGCAATAATTTCGCATATAGGGGAAATTCGTGGGGAATTACTAACAATAAAGAAAGAATGTGGAGAAGTAAAACAAATGTCAATGGCTGCACAAAAAGTAGCAGGCCTGGCCAAAACGGCAGCAATAGGGGCAATGAAAGTCGCGGAAGCAACTTCTAAACTCGCAGGGTGCTTGCGACGTACAACACAATCCCACTCAAAATCCCTAGCGTTCTTAAAAACTCAAGGTAATATACGAATAGCAAAACTAGAGCGAAACGGGCACACGAGCACTGCACGTTTGGATACCAATGATGGAGTACACAGAATTGCTTCTCTGAGGTAAAGCCCGCCGTTCTCTAGCCCAATGACCGAGTGCAGAACTAACAATGTGCACGCAGAAACAGCTAGTAATAGCTCCAATAATTGTAGCCCACTTAGGAGAGGGAATTCTGAGTGCCACTTTCACTGTGATACGTAGGTAGCACATCACATCAAGATATCAGCAAGATAGATCAGGACACTCAGCAGACGTGCAAGTATCGGAAACGAGTGACAACACCAGTGCGAGGTTCAGACAGGATTTTGATCGCAATCACTTCCTGTCGATACTAAAATTCCAGCAGGTCAAAGAAAATGGAGGGTCGATGCATCCGAAGAGCTGGGTGATGGAGTTTGCAAATTCATCACCGGCATCATGTCCAACCCAGGCAAAATTAGAATTCATGTGTGGACACATCAAAGGCCCAGCTGTGGAAAAGATGCGGGGTGTGGCAGCGACGTGTCGGACTTGTCAGGAATTTGTTGGTGCATTCCTGCGGACCTACTGGTCAAAGGAAATGCAAGACAGGATTAAAGAGAGAAAATAATATTTTGTTCTGAACTGGAAGTGTCTGGGCATAGGAGCGCAACCAAATTTCTTGATGATTTACTCAAGAAGAATCAATTTTTAGATAGTCCATATAGCAACGGAAAAATCATTAAATTTTGCTTTTCCAAATTGCCAGTTAAGTATCAACAGACACTTGTCAGGAAGTGTGGATCTGACATAGAAGCATTCGAGAGTCTATTGCGTGAACTCGAAGTAGTCTTTGATAAACAAAACTCAAAGGACAAGACGAAGGGGCAAAGTAACAAATACTACGGGCCAGGAAGGGAAGACGACAACAGATCGCATAATCTCACTGGTCAGTTAGGAAACCAGGGTTATAGAAGTCAAGGTTACCCTATTCAAGGTTATGGAAACCAGAGACACGGAAACCAGAAGTCAGCGAACAGGGTTAGTCTAGACAAGGAATCCAGGATGGGAGGAATAACGAAGGGCAAAGCGACCGTAATTGGAGAGAGCGAAACCAAGGACAACAGTGGAGCCAGGAGATTGAAACTAGACCCGCAAATCCTAATGCACGTCTGAGGAGGGGGAGCGTAACAAGGGATTGACGCCAGACTAGTGCGAACACAGGCCGCCGGAATTTCGCAAGTAATCTCGGACCTGGCCAACTATGGATGAGAAATTACGAAGATTTATCAGAAATCCTGCTCGAAGAACATAAAACAACTCCTCGACAGGATCGGCAACCTCTTATCACAGTATCAATAGCTGAAAAGAGTATGAATGCGATAATAGATGGTGTAAGCTACATAACAGCAATATCTGAGGCAGCATACCTGGCCAACTACGGATGAGAAATTACGAAGATTTATCAGAAATCCTGCTCGAAGAACATGAAACAACTCCTCGACAGGATCGGCAGACTCTTATCACAGTATCAATAGCTGAAAAGAGTATGAATGCGACAATAGATGGTGTAAGCTACGTAACAGCAATATCTGAGGCAGCATACAAGAGGTGCTCTCAGGAGGTGGACTGGCCTGTCCTACCAGTTAAGAAAACCAAAATAAAAGGGGCATTGGCGTGTAAATGCACGGAGGTCACCCAACAAACAAGACTGGAATTCTCCTGTCAAGGACACAAAATAGAGTCTAACTTCTGGATCGTGCCAAATCTGACGATCGCCATGATAATAGGAACAGACTTCCTAAATGAGCATGAAGCGATAGTTGATCTAGGACGAGGTGAAGTGGTTTTGAGGAAAGGGAATCCCGTCCACATTAAGTTCGACGACCAGCTCAACTACCGTCTATCTGTGTATGGATAAACTATGCGTGTCAGAAAGACAGAAAGGAAGAACAGGTCGACGTTGCGGGTAGGAGAGAGGACACAGATGAGAATTAAGTCGTTATAATGGGAAAAATAAAGGAGGTTTTCATTCCCAAGACAGCATCAATAAAGAACTTCCAATATAAATTCCGGGTACGTCCGTACAACCAGTTACGTGTGCCACCCTACCCAATCCCTTTGGCATATCGACAGAAAGTAGCAGCTGAAATTACGCGAATGCTGAGTGAAGGAATAATAGAGACTACTGCATCGGCCTATAATAACCCGTTAAGAGTAGTCGAGAAGGCAGATGGTAGTATTCGTTTAGTCTTGGATTCGCGACAAATTAATACCATAATAGAACCCGAAACAGACAGACCGGAACGATTAGAGGAACTCTTACAAAACTTCCATGGAATATCAATCTTCTCCTCATTTGATCTAAAATCGAGTTTCTGGCAGATAGAGCTCCACCCAAATTGCAGACAGTACACAGCCTTTTTAGCATTTGGAAGATGTTACCGGTTTCGTTGTCTACCATTTGGTTTGAACATTTCGTCTGCCGCATTCATTCGGGGGCTGGACGGAATACTAAGCGATAATTTGAAACGTCATGTCGTCAGCTATGTGGACGATTTGCTGATCGCGGAGAAATCTTGGGGAGAGCTCCACCCAAATTGCAGACAGTACACAGCCTTTTTAGCGTTTGGAAGATGTTACCGGTTTCGTCGTCTACCATTTGGTTTGAACATTTCGTCTGCCGCATTCATTCGGGGGCTGGACGGAATACTAAGCGATAATTTGAAACGTCATGTCACCAGCTATGTGGAAGATTTGCTGACCGCGGAGAAATCTTGGGGAGAGCACAATGCGGTCCTCGGTGAACTCCTTGCGACATTCAAGGGATACAGAGTGACTACCAATATCGAAAAATCGAATTTTGGGACGTCCTCTGCCAAATGTCTAGGACATATCATCACGGGTGAGGGCATTGCGCCAAATCCCGAAAAGATCGAAGCGATTGTAAAGTTTCCCATTCCTACAACAAAGAAGCAGTTAAGGGGGTCTTAGGGATCATAAATTTTTACAACCGCTTTATACATGTCAAAACTCAGAGCAGTCCTAGGTTGCATCAACTTATAGGAAAGAAGATTCCTTGCGAATGGGATCAGGCGGCCGAATCCGAATGGGTAGCATTATTAGAAGCACCCATCCTCTCACACCCTAATTTAGCAGAATAGCTTTCCATAGTAACTGACAGTTCATACTCAGGTCTGGGTGTCATGGTGTTCCAAGACTATGTACATGAAGGAAACAGGGTGTGGAAGACAATTGCGTTTGGTAGCAGAGCACTAGCCAAGAGTGAGAGGAATTACTCAGTAACCGATTTAGAGGATCTGGCTATTGTATGGGCGTTTGAAAACTTCAGATACCTTCTGTTTGGTCGCAAGACGAGGGTCTACACAGATCACAAGGCACTCTAGTTCCTGATGACTGCAAAGCTTAATCACAGGCGGCTCATTAGGTGGGCATCATATCTGCAGCAGTACAATTTTTCGATAGAATATATCCCCGGCAGTCAGAACATTATTGCAGACGCCTTATCACGGTCAACGATCGGATTTGAGTACAACGTAGAAGAAGATCTGGAGGAAAATCACTACTGCCTTTTCTATATGCAGAGAGTAGCCTTTGAAAATTTTATTACCTGTAGTATGCAGGACATAAAGAAGGAGCAAGACAAGGACCCTGCCCTAGTGTTATTGAAACAGAAATGGATAGACAGAAGACACGCCACCGTCAGGCGGCCACCTCTTACGGAAAGGCATAATCTTCCACCGAAATTATGCCAGTGCATCCCTGAACACCTAATAAACAAGGTTATATGGCATACTCACCTCAGCTATGGACACTTCGAACCACGTGTTACTTTCGAAACATGGATCATCGAATTCGGAGGGTACGATCTGTGTGTAAAGACTGCCAAAAGGCTAAGCACACCACTGTGAGCATGCAGGCACCATTATACCCAATCGTACCGACCAAATTAAGGCAATTAGCGGCAACAGATTTAATGGGGTCTTTGCCAAGAACAAGAAGAGGATATACTTACGTATTAGTGTTCGTTGAACTAACGTCCAAATACGTTACCTTTACGGCACTGAAGAGGGTGACAGGACGAACTGTATCACGAGCCCTAATCCGGGATTTCCTACCACAGGTTGGCCATGTGAGTAGAATTATTTCTGATAACGGGCCACAGTTTAAGTCAAAAACAAGGAAGGGGAAGTTGCGTCCATGTAAAATTGATCCCATTTTTATATCTTCACACCATCTGAGCTCAAATGCTGCAGAACGGGTTATTAAAGAACTCGGAAACTTGTGCCAGTTGTACTGTAACAAGCAGCACACGACATGGGACGTTTTCCTTAAAGACTTCCAGGAGGTAATCAATGAGGCACCTCATGGGATAACAAAATTGGCACCCATTACAGTACTGAAAAACCGGATTCCTAAGGACTTGATAACTGAGGTTGTAAACTTCCCACCAAGGGCGCGAACGCAGCACCGAGCCATAGTGGATTTGGCTCTCAAGCGGATATGGGCTGCAGCAGATATCAGGAAGAGACGTGCTGACAGGGGAGCTCGTCTACGACACTTCCAAATTGGACAAAGGGTGCTCCTGAAGTCTTTCCGACTCTCTAACAAACAAAAAATGAAATGCCAGAAATTCTATTCTGTTTACAATGGCCCGTACCGTATAAGAAGAGCAGCTCACCACAATGCTTATGAATTGGAGACGCTGAAAGGAAAGAAGTCCATAGGACTCCACCACATCTCTCACATAAAGGAGTTCGTGGAATAGTAGTAATGTAATTGGTGTACAAGTAGAATGGACAAATCTATGAACCTTGCTATAGTAGTAGTGTAAGTGGTGTACATAGTAGAATAAGCAAATATATGGACCTTTCTTCTGGGAACAATAATCGTTGCATTAACAGATTAAGACTGCTAAAGTATTAACACGCTGCGTTGTCTCGCGTAAGAATTTACTGCTGCTATCCTTTCTTGTTTATGTTCGCGACTTTCAATGTTGATGGAGAAGGAGACACTACCTTTCCATGAGCAATGTTTTTTGCCCTTTCCTGTCTCGTGTCCATGTTGAGGGATAACGATGAGTGAGGAGATGTCGCACAAACAGGTGCATGCAAGAACGTGCTCCTAGAAGCGTTCTGAGAAGTCGTGATAGGCTCCATAGCGGCCACAACCAGTTCGTGAGACGTTCATACCAATGTTTGCAGGCACGCGTCAGTGCACTGCAAGATTGTGGAACGTTGCGTGATTTCTAGGATGAATATGGGGCAGTATTGTTTTTACAGTGATGCGCGAGCATTGTTGTCTTGCAAGTCGGTGTGAACCTGTGAGCGTTTGACTCCAATGGTGTCCTAGACGGTAGAAATGCGGGCATAAAGTCTACCAGGACAATGTGCTGATCGGGGATTTAGCGTGCTGCTTGTGACTGTCACAGGTGAATAACCAAGGAATTATACTTGGTGATTCGTGATCTACTGTGTAGCTGGTGTGTGGTGGGCGACGGAATCCTCAACAGGAACCAGTCCTGACTTGGTCATATTACATTGCCTCTGGAAAGGTGTGCTTTGATCGCAAAAACCGCATCACATAGAAAAAGAAGTTGCAACTATAAATTTATTGTCTTGTATAGCCATGGCTAACCCAGTCTCTGGAGTTTCAGTGAGACGTAGTGACAACTTGGAGGCCATGTCGTACGGGGCGCACATCACTGTCGTCAATAGAGGCGATCAGCGAGACATCTCAGCGTAACAGGAATTATGTAAGAGTGTTGTATAAGGTAAAAAGAGAGAGAGAGACAGAGAGAGAGAGAGAGAGAAAGAGAGTACCATATACTAGGGTAAGTTAAACTTTAGGATTTAACGGTAACTAGATCCTTAATATTGTGGGGTTTTCGATCACAAGTGTTTGGCGCGCGCCTGTGGGGATGCTATTTTTCAGGAAACCAAACCACAGACCCTAGATGGAGGGACGACGGGCGAGCGAAAGTAGAATAGTTGCATGTTCTTTATAGCACAGTAAAACTTCGACCGGCATAATAACATAATTTATTCAAAAGACATAGAATGTAGATCATTGGCAAATGGTAGTTAATTCTTGAGCATGACAACTGGCGATCTATATAATTAATAGTAATATTAGTGCAGGCCCGTATATTTAGTTGTTCATACAATATAGCGTCACACACCATGTACAGTAGTGAGATCGGTCTCTACACAAATATCAAGATAAATTATTTCCATGTCTAGATTAGACATACCCAAGATTTTGTTATAATGATAGCCATATATTGATAACTATAAAATTAAAATAAGAGTGTCTGAAATGACACACCATCAATGTATCGTTATGTAAATTTATTATACACTCCTGGAAATGGAAAAAAAGAACACATTGACACCGGTGTGTCAGACCCACCATACTTGCTCCGGACACTGCGAGAGGGCTGTACAAGCAATGATCACACGCACGGCACAGCGGACACACCAGGAACCGCGGTGTTGGCCGTCGAATGGCGCTAGCTGCGCAGCATTTGTGCACCGCCGCCGTCAGTGTCAGCCAGTTTGCCGTGGCATACGAAGCTTCATCGCAGTCTTTAACACTGGTAGCATGCCGCAACAGCGTGGACGTGAACCGTATGTGCAGTTGACGGACTTTGAGCGAGGGCGTATAGTGGGCATGCGGGAGGCCGGGTGGACGTACCGCCGAATTGCTCAACAGGTGGGGCATGAGGTCTCCACAGTACATCGATGTTGTCGCCAGTGGTCGGCGGAAGGTGCACGTGCCCGTCGACCTGGGACCGGACGGCAGCGACGCACGGATGCACGCCAAGACGTAGGATCCTACACAGTGCTGTAGGGGACCGCACCGCCACTTCCCAGCAAATTAGGGACACTGTTGCTCCTGGGGTATCGGCGAGGACCATTCGCAACCGTCTCCATGAAGCTGGGCTACGGTCCCGCACACCGTTAGGCCGTCTTCCACTCACGCCCCAACATCGTGCAGCCCGCCTCCAGTGGTGTCGTGACAGGCGTGAATGGAGGGACGAATGGAGACGTGTCGTCTTCAGCGATGAGAGTCGCTTCTGCCTTGGTGCCAATGATGGTCGTACGCGTGTTTGGCGCCGTGCAGGTGAGCGCCACAATCAGGACTGCATACGACCGAGGCACACAGGGCTAACACCCGGCATCATGGTGTGGAGAGCGATCTCCTACACTGGCCGTACACCTCTGGTGATCGCCGAGGGGACACTGAATAGTGCATGGTACATCCAAACTGTCATCGAACCCATCGTTCTACCATTCCTAGACCGGCAAGGGAACTTGCTGTTCCAACAGGACAATGCACGTCCGCATGTATCCCGTGCCACCCAACGTGCTCTAGAAGGTGTAAGTCAACTACCCTGGCCAGCAAGATCTCCAGATCTGTCCCCCATTGAGCATGTTTGGGACTGGGTGAAGCGTTGTCTCACGCGGTCTGCACGTCCAGCACGAACGCTGTTCCAACTGAGGCGCCAGGTGGAAATGGCATGGCAAGCCTTTCCACAGGACTACATCCAGCATCTCTACAATCGTCTCCATGGGAGAATAGCAGCCTGCATTGCTGCGAAAGGTGGATATACACTGTACTAGTGCCGACATTGTGCATGCTCTGTTGCCTGTGTCTATGTGCCTGTGGTTCTGTCAGTGTGATCATGTGATGTATCTGACCCCAAGAATGTGTCAATAAAGTTTCCCCTTCCTGGGACAATGAATTCACGGTGTTCTTATTTCAATTTCCAGGAGTGTAACATAGACGGCCATGGGAAAAAGTTAGACATAAGATTTTTATCAGAACTGTGCAGATGACGGGACTCGTGGCAATGCAGAGGACGGCCGGAGCAAAAAAACAAGAGGTCATTGGCTATCTGCAGGAAGGGAAGCGTCAGCGCGCCACCTGACGAGAAGGGTGCGGCAGCGTCTGGTCCTACAAGCAGACAGTCACCGGGCCATATACCTGAGGGGTTAGGCGGCAGACAGCCCTCGCCGGGCCACAAGCGAAAGTGTGGCTAGCCTTTGACACTGACACGCGACCAGCACGCAACAGCCAGCTAGCTCTCCGGGCGTGGCAGCCGTTTGGAGGGATTCCCTGCAGCAGACCACGTTGTCGTGAGTACACGAAGATCACAAAGGGTGTCAGAACCTGCGCGTCATGTGCCTCAGGACAGAAAGGGACGCTATATAATCACCTATTTGAGTTTCTACAACTCACTAGTATTGGCCGATCTGCATACACAAAGCAGTATTGTGCCACAAACTCTAACAAATGAATTGTCTCATTTCTAACTTCTCCTCTCACTTACAGAGCAGTTGTAGCAATCGTCGCTCCTAGTTCGATCCTGTCTGGATCACCTCACACACTTGTTGAGTCACTCCACGTGCCATCATCCCTCGTCGAGCTGCAATATTGGGAAACGTAAAGTACTGTCCAGGGAGAGAATAGACCTGGACTAGTGATGCATTCCAACTAGTAGACCTCAGAGACATTTAATCGACATGAGGAGAGACTATGTCTTCCTACCGTACTGCCGTTACCCTATACATGAGTCTTGCTGCAATCTCAACAGCGTACTGTAGATGCTCCAGCACACCCTATTGCTGTTGCAACAACGTAGCAACAACACCCAACGTTTAGCCCTATGTGATGTCAGTACTGTGGCACCATCCCAAAAAACCCCTTCGATGCTCAAGACATGGAACCACGTGCATCAATGCATATGACTCAACATACCAACCCCCTCAGAGAAACTAACGAATTTATGAAGTGCTTCAAATATTTCTAACAATGTGATTTAGTGCTTCATTCTCAGCACAGTCGTCAACATTGTGCAATGTGCAAGTACAACTTGACACCCCATGAAACTTGTTTTTTTTTCCTTAAATTCCTTTCTCTAGTGTTGTTTTTGTAATGTATGTTATACCTTGTATGTGTTTGTGAATTTGCACTGTAATTCTTATGTAAGTGATAGAGTAGGGCGCACAAATTACAAATTACTGTATTGTTCTCTACACCATGTTTTCTTATGTATTTTTTGTTGTACGTATGCAAACAGTGTGCCTGAAGTCCCCATAAACTGAAGCAGATACCACCACTATGATTGTGAATGGACCATGAGTTCAGGGAACATTTTGTAAAGGTTATTCTTGCTGCAGGGAAACAGGATGAATAGCAGGTTGAAATTAGATTCCGAATGCTCACAAAGAGATTGTTAACTTAAATACTATCATGTGTGATTAAATTCAGGTTAGTTTAATATTGAAATTGTTGTAACATCTTGGACATTTAATTGGGGAGCACTCCAACTCTGATTGTAAGGAATAAACTGCTCCACATTTGGCTCACGTGCCCGGACCATATTTAGAGCGTGAATGTCTGTGTGAATCGGTGTTTGGAAGGGGCTCCCTGGGTATGGGTGTGTGATGTGAGTGTTAGAGTTCCATATTAAGAAGGTGGCTACATCATAAATAATCCTCCCTCTATGAGCTGCATTTTTCAGTTGCAGTGATTTTTTTAATAGAGTGAGGCATGTGGAGTCAGTTTGCAAGATTGTTCTTTGGCGATAGACTCACTACCTTGCTTCTAAGTGAGCCTACCACTCACTAATTACAATCTAAAATGGCGTAGGGGATATGAGAGGTGGCAGAAGCACCTTCTCATATTTCTATCTTACTCTGAGTAATTCGATTTCCCTCTCTAATTGTATGCAGTGAAAAGTTGCTATTCCTTCACACGCAGACTTCCCATGCAGCGTCTCTCGTCACCCGGGTGGTCCGGTGACAGGCGGTCGTTGCGGATCTTGAAAAGGTTAAGCCGATGGGTGTGAGGGAGTCGAGTGAATGCTTTCCAGACGCCGACATTGTCATAATAGCGGAGGAGACACTCCCGCATGGGCCTGAAAGAGCGGCTGGGCTAGAGATTCCGTTACTTCGCAGAAACTTGCGAAGACACTTTCTGGCGGGCTACCAGCGAGGCGTGGGAATGACTGGTGTTCCCATGCAGTCTTGGCGGGCAAATTCCCTTGTTTTCTGCAAAATTATAACTGTGATTGGATTGTTCAGGGCATAGCTCCGTGACGTAGCAAAATCGGCGCAGAAATTGGTGCCAAGAATCTCCATTGGTGGAATGATAGTGCTTCAGCAATAGAGTGAAATTTTCTGCCGGTTTTCGAGTTGCTGATTGGAAAGTTTAACCACGACCACTCTCGTGGGGCGGGAATGTTCTGTGTTCGGTTTGTACTGGTGCTCTTGTGGGAGTCGGCTCTCGCCTTTCGGTCGGAGTAGGTTAGAAGACTGAGCCCTCGCTGCTCTGGACAGACTGCCTTCTGTTGGCTGTCTAATATACTTTTATTTAATTATAACTGTTTGACGAAGTTGCTGAAGTTTCGACTTCTATGTAACTTTCCGAGTACATTAGGCAATTGAGCGTTCTACGTACAAGACGCCTATGTTGTCTGTCTTGAGCAGTTTTGGCTAAAGTTGGCTGTATCGGAGTTACTGTGTGACTATGCTTGTTAAAATCAGTCACTGTACCGTCAGTGATTGTGTGGTGAGATTTCTTCATCTCCCTCAGAGGTTTTTTTATTGCTTGGAAGTCTTTAGTCTGGAACAACCATACCAGGAGAATTTGTTTCGGCTATACTCACGACATAATCATCACCACGACGGGACGTCGAAGCAACCAGCCATCGCCTCCGGTACGCCAGATCATGTCCTTGCAGTTAAGAATACAGCTTGGTAATATACGTCCGCAGCACTGGCAAAGCAGGCAATTTTGCTAGGTGATAATCAGAGCTCAGCAGAGCTCGCCTATTCGTCTTTTCTAACTTTGTTCTGTCTTGGATGTTCATTGTCTGAGTTCTCACTACTGTAGCAGCAATTAATGTTTGCTTGGCTGTGTGTTTCTCTTAAGATTTGAGTTGCAAGGAATTGGCTCCACATACCACTTAGTCATAAATATCACAATCTAGTTTAGGAACAACTTCACCTTCACAGCATTTATTTGAGTATCCAATTTGAGCCAATTTGATGTATTGTAAATGTTTCATGTGTTTTGTTTATTATTTTGAGTTTAGTAATAATAAATCATATTGTTATTTTGGACAGAACTTTCATTCTGTTAATGGGTAGAGGAACCCTTTCATTCCTCACTATATTAATGAAACTTTCTTTTATTTAACTTACTTATCAAATTAAATTATTGCATGTGCCAATTTCTTTTCTACTCCAATTGCACTCCACTTGCAGGGTCGATTACAGTCAAAAAATGGCTCTGAGCACTATAGGACTTACTACCTGAGGTCGTCAGTCCCCTAGAGCTTAGAACCACTTAAACCTAACTAACCTAAGGACATCACACACATCCACACCGTAGCGGTCGCGCTGTTCCAGACTGAAGCGACTGGAACCGTTCAGCCACACCGGCCGGCCGATTACAGTAAGTTTGCGTTTCTTTTCAATCCATGTGGACCAGCAAAAGTCGGAGTTGAATAGGGTGGGGGGGGGGGGCTTAGAGCATCATTTATATATGAAGATTCTCGAAGAATTTAGCGTTAAATACACTACTAGCACCGGCACCTCGCAAGTTATCCCTGTGGTAACTTTTCTAACACCTCTTGCTGGAAACTCTCCAAGCCAAAAGGATCGATAGGCCGCGCTTTTGCAGTCCCTATGTGTACTGAACTTCGGGATCAAGCCAGCTTTTTCCCTTTTGCTGTACGCGAGGCTTCTGTCCTCCCTGAGCTGGCCTTAGGACACCTGAGTTATTCTTTGACAGATGTACTGCCCCAGTCAAACTCTCCACTTGGCAGTGTCCTTGAATCGGATAACGCGAGGGAGTAATCTACGCCGCACTCGCGGACACGCCGACGCACACGGGTCGGAAGGCATGCGCAGGCTTGCACCCACACACACCGCACGCTGTGGCGCATGGACACAGACCCGCAGCGCGAACGCAATCCTGACACACTTGGCTCGAGAACACCGTGACGCCGGGTTGTTATACCACGACGCACGCACTCCGCCTAACCGAGTAAGTAAAGAAATAATGAAAGTAGTGGTATTTCACGTGCGATGTTGCCATCTCCCACTTATGCTACACCTCTCATTTCACCTCACAGTGCCAGACTAGAGTCAAGCTCAACAGGGTCTTCTTTCCCTGCTAATTTTTCCAAGCCCGTTCCCTTGGCAGTGGTTTCGCTATATAGTAGATAGGGACAGTACTGTACATGGCTGCTCTGGTTTGGGTCTCCCCTGGCCAAAGGTGGATCATCATCAGGGATCCTCGAGCTTCTGCTCATACTCCCTTCAAGCCCAACGCATGCATCCACTAACCAACTCGGCCACAGTGAAGGGAACCAGCTCAGAAAAACTAGTCCGTTTGTGGGGGAACGGACCTTCCATTTGAAGAGCGCCTTTAGCCACCCTGTTGGATGCCCACGGGGAACCACATGGAGGCAGCTTCGCCACTGCTGATGGCGACCCTTTTCATCAGCAGTATAGCATCCACATACAGCATAATCGTAATTACAGAGGTGCTCAGGGGGACAACCTGTAGCCTCCAGGCCCACTTGCTGTCGATCACCAGTTTCCCAGGATCTCGGCCAATTCCTCTCCATGTATTGGTATTTCTGCCCTCTGACATACCCTTCTCGCCACTGGTGTCCCAGAAGCCTTGTAGAGGCATCATTGGTGGTTCTGAGAGTCAGCTGGCCACCCCTCCACACTCAGCCATGGTTCCTCCAAGTGCGCGAGATATCAGGGCTATTACGGAATCATGGGTGAAGGAAAATATTGTGTTTTCCATTTGGTACTGGTTCCTGTACTTGGTCGCAATCGTTTCCTACTACTGTATATTTCTTTAGATTCCTTCACTGATGATTGTCGCTACTTCCCTGATCTCAAATGCTTCCTCAGCAAATGCCTTTATTGCTTGGAATCTATCTACTGTTTGGAGCTGAATTTCCTTTCTGTGGTAGGATGTGTGTCCTACTGCTTGCATAAGCTGACTTCTGGGCTCAGTGTACTGCTTACAGGTGTAGAGGATGTGATTGGAATCCTCTTCCTCACCACATGTACGTCTGGTGTCATCTTCAATGCCTCAGTCGCAAATCTTCTTTTTCAGACCGTGGTCAGTCAGCAGGCACGTTAGGTGGAGTCGTCGCCCTCTGCCAAACTTGCCTGCCGCATTCCCACATCTGGTATCCAGCCGTAGGTTTCCCTACCCTTCTCTGTCTGGTTCCATCTATTCTGCCACTCCTCCTGCGACATGATGTCTATTTGTCTGCTGGTATCACATGTAGAGCTTTGCCCAGCAGTGGGTCTTGGAGCCTGGAACCCTGCAACCGAGCCAGCCACACCATTTCGAGTATATTACAGCAAGGCTGCCTTCACTATCACCAGGTCGAGCAGCATGCATCCTGTTAGTACTTGCAAGGCCTTCTTCGATAGTCCTACAAGCTCTGGTCATCTGTAACAGAAATGGCCCTTGAGTTGCCTCAATTATTTGTTTGATATATCGGTGCTTCGTCTGACCTGCCCTTGCAGCTGCACCATATCTGAAAACAGAGAGAGACAATCCCTGTTTGATTACCCTTACGATGTTTTCTGCAGACCCCACTCCGTTCTAGTCACCCTCAAGAGGGAACCTGAGACAGCACTTAATCTATTCTGGATGTTCCTCATGTGAGATGTGAACCAGAGTCATTCATTCAGAGTTACATCGAGATATGTTAACTCTGCAACGAACTTGATATTTCCTCCCTTGAAAGGGATTGTTGGTGGTTTGTGACTGTCAAATCTGCCCTTGGTGGTCATGGCAACCGTCTTTTGTTTGGATATCCCTAGCTTGTTTTGGTTGTCCATCTGCTTACCTCACCCAGCGCGATTTTTGCTCTGCCCTCTATCGGTTTCCTGCTCTGACCCTTAATGATGATTGTGAGGTCATCTGCATATGCCACTTTTGTCCATTGCTCATCTTCTTTTTCAATTACAATCTCATCAAAGACGAGATTCCACAGGAAAGGACCGCAAATAGAACCTCGTGGACAGCCCTTTGTGACCAATTTTCCTGCACAGCCAGCCCTATTTTTGACCAAGACCTTCCGGTTTTTAAAGTAATTCGCCATTCAATCACACAAATTACACAGGCACTGGATTGCTCTCAGACGCCTCATAACACTAGGCCACCATAATTTATCGAAGGCACCTGCTATATCTACAAATATTACTACCACATACTTCTCCTCACAATCCACACTACCCAACACTTGCCTAATAGCCATTTCTGTCGATGCACCTTTTCGAAACCCAAACTGGTTGTGGGCCTTGATATTTTATTCGTCATAGCGTTTTTCTAGACGACTGACTACTAACCTTTCTAGAATTTTCCCTAAGATAGACAGAAGGCATATTGGACGGTAGGATTTAGGCTCATCCCTAGGTTTGTCTATTGATTTCAACAATATGCAGACATTTCCCTCCATCCACATATCTGGGACTCTTCTTTCCTGTAGACATTTATTGTATAAATCAGAGAGAAGATGGGACTGGTGCGCCATACTCTTTTTATAATAGCGTCATCAATACCATCAGGACCTGTTGCCTTCCCTGGTTTGAAAGCCTTTATTGCTGCCCCTATTTGTTGTAGTGTGAATTCTGAGTCAAGGTCCCCATTGTCATAGCGTGGGCCACTTTGCGAAGCTTGTGTTGTAGGTGACAAGTTCCGCAGTAGCTCTTGCTCTTTTAGGTGCCACGAATTCATATGTTATTGCCCTGTGGTCACTTGACGTCCATTCTTCATGAACCATCCACTTGCAGACCGCTTTGGCAGCTGGAGGTGTGCAGACTGTGATGTAAATATTGCTCTCTACATTTGGGCCAGAGAATGACCTCTCATTCATTATTATCAGCCCGTGTTGCAAAATGAAGTCTTCAAGCGTTCTGCTTGCTGCATCCATCGTTGAGCTGAGCCAGAACGGTGAGTTTGCATTTGTGTCCATCCCTATAATAACTGGTTTTCCTGGGAGTTTGTCGAGGATAATCTCCAGTTGATGGAGAAAAAGGTCTATGGGTGATCCACATAGGCAATATATGCTAGCAATGTAAATCTCACCAAAGGCTCCATTTATGTTGGCAGCAGCTATGTGCATGTTGCAGAAGCTTGTCAACTGCAAAGCTGTTACTGTTTGTGACTTAACTGCTATTGCTGCCTTGGGTGCTTCGCCTTTGGGGCTGTAGATCAGCAGGAAGTTTGATGGGTACCCAAATACTTTGTTATTTACGCAGTTGGGTTCCTGGATCAATAGCACATCTATATTTTCTTCGCTGATTCGCTGTGCCAATTGATCTGGGACGATTTTTGCTCTTTGCCCATTTATTTGAAGGATCCTTACTGCATTTTTTGTGTATCTGTCTGTGGTCTTCTTCCAGGTTGTACTGCTACATTGTTATTATATGCCATAGTCAGTTGTGCTATGTATTATGGCCTTTATTCTATTGTACTCTGGGCAAGATTTCTCTTCACTGCGTGGGTGTGTGTCTTCTTAGTCCTCTTACAGTTTGCACATTGGGCTGGTTGGTCCTTCTTTGAGCACTCCTTAAAAGAATGTCCAGGTGCTGCACAGTGGCCACAAATGGTTTCTGCAATCTTGCACTTTGCTGCTGTGTGGCCATGACCTTGGCACTTGTAGCACCTGCTTATATTGCTGTAGTTTTGTACCCTGTGCGAATTGCAGTTTATGTAGACCCTACCATATTGTACTAGTTTGCTCCAGAGTTATGATGACACCTGCAGTACCATGTTTGCTTCCTCACGGTTTCTTGGGCCAGTCTTGAATAGCACTCTTACGCCATCCATAATGTCTTCCTGTGTCACATTCATGTTGGAGAGATTTCTCTCAAACAGTTCCATTTTGAGTTTATCTTCGTTCGCTTGTATTTCTGTTTACATCAAAGATAATTATCTTCGGCGATCCTTTTTTTTTTTTTTTTTTTTGATCAGAGACAGTGATGCCTGATTGTGAGATGTCTTCGAACTTCCTTATTTTCTCGACATCCTGATCATTAGGGACTTCAAGAACAATAAAAAATTGTTCAAATGGCTCTGAGCACTATGGGACTTAACATCTTAGGTCATCAGTCCCCTAGAACTTAGAACTACTTAAACCTAACTAACCTAAGGACATCACACACATCCATGCCAGAGGCAGGATTCGAACCTGCGACCGTAGCAGCCCCACATTTCCAGACTGCAGTGCTAGAACCACAAGGCCATCGCAGCCGGCGAAGAACATACCTTTGTCCTTTATTGACCTGCATTTGGAAATACGTATGTCTTTCAGTGATGTTGCAACAAGGTTCTTTACCGTTTCTTCGAGTTCCTTCTCAGATTTCTGGACTTCTTCTGCCGGTTTTATCATTAGGACTTTAGGCTGTTGCGGTTTTACCAGCTGCTGTTTGGGTGCTGAAGATTTTGCAGACACCTTGTTGGCATAGCTTTCAACCAGTGATGATGTTCCTGTTTGGGGGGCCTTCGAACATCGAAACTCTGTTTTAAGTGCAAGAACCTCCATCTCATACTTCTTCAGTATCTGTTCATACACTGAGAGTTTTCCTAGGATAAACTTCTGGGCATTGTTTATTTTATGTTCTCCTTATTAAACAAGAAAGCTTCCATCTCCTCTCTTATGTTTTCCATTGTCTGAAGGTCAGTACATGACGCTCAGTTGTCCTTGTCACCAGGAACAACCAAGTTTCGTCCAGGTCGACTTGCAGCCCCTACAGTGTCCTTAGTAGGCCCCATTTTGGGGCGATCACTATGGAGAGCTCAGTTTTCTGTTGGCAAGTCTACCACTATCCCTGGATAAAGAGCCCAGCAGGGCCTACACGACTTAACCTTGCAACAGATTTTCCTAACCTAACACTATCCGATAGAAGGGGGCCTCAAGAATACATCTGTGTGCTTGGAACCTAGATAAAAACTGGAACTGGACGGATGGCAACGGATTTCTCAACACACGCGGAGCGCGCGAAGACGCGTGGCAGACACGACCACCAAAAAAAGCAGTTCCTAGGCCAGTGGACCACTTTACCGTGCATTATCAATCAAAATACGGTTACTGCGCCCCTTCAGTACCACTCAGGTGGCAAGAATTCACGAGATTGACGTACATAATGGGATTAGAAGAACATGGAATTTTTGAAACAAATTGATAGAAATACCTGTTGGACGAGGCAGGTGATGCATCAGCGACGTCACACGATGTAGTCTGCGTCGGCGAAGCACATTACAAACACCACAAACTCCCTAAATACGCCGAAACACACGTAAATTTAAAATTTTTCGAATGTCACGATAATTCACAAACGGTTAAGTGACATCGAATATTCTTCTACACGGGTTGTGGTGGTACAACACAAAGATATGTTGCAAATTTCAGATCGATCGCACATGTTTTACCCACCCAAAACGACGAAAGAATGGGAGCGCACGCGACGCTCGACCGCACGAGACGAAGACGCGGAATACGAGTACATAGGGACAGTATTGTACATGGCTGCACTGGGTTGGGTTTCCCCTTGCAAGATGTGGATTATCATCAGAGATCCCCGAGCCTTCGCTCATACTCCCTTCAAGTCCAACCCATGTATCTACTACCCAACTCCACCACAATGAAGGGAACCAGCTCGAAAAAACTACCACCTTTCTGGGAGAATGGACCTTTCATTTGAAGAGCGCCTTTAGCCACCCCATTAGGTACCCTTGGGGAACTACGTGGAGGCGGCGCCGCCACTGCTAATGGCGACCCCATTCGTCAGTAGTATAGCATCCACTTACAGCATGTTCATAATAAGGAGGTGCTCAGGGGGACGACCTGTAGTCTCCAGGCTGGCCAGGCCCTCATGCTGTCGATCGCCAGTTTCCCAGGACTCGGCCAGTTTCTGTCAATATGTTTGTTACTTTTCCACTCCGACATGCCCTTCTCGCCACTGGTGTCCCAGGATCCATGTAGAGGCATCATCAGTGGATCTGAGAGGCAGCTCGTCACCCCTCCACACTCAGCCATGACTCCTCCAAGTGCGCAAGACTTCAGGGCTGTTTCGGAATCATGGGTGTCGTTCTGTGCTTTTATCATTTACGCTCCCTTGATCTCTATGGTCGCTGTTCTGAATATCGAGAGAACCTAGCTGTTTTAAGCCAGGTCACTAAGGATCATGGTAACTTCTCTGATGTCAAAAGCTTCCTCAGCAAATGACTTGATTGCTGAGTAGCTCTCCTTTGTTTGTAGCAGTGTTTGTTTACTCCTGAAGGATTCAGGTCCTGCTGCCTCAATGAGCTTACCTCTGGGCTCTGCATATTGTGTGCAGGTGTAGAGCATGTGGTTTGTGTCTTCTTCTTCTTCACCACATGTACATCCTCTACCCCCAGGTCGCAGATCTTCTTTTTCAGCCCATGGTCTGTCAGCAGGCAGGTTAGGGAGTATGGTGGAACTATCGCCCTCCACCAGCCTTTCTGCCACATTCCCATGTCTGGTACCCAGTTGTAGGTTTCCCTTCCAGTCAGTCCCTGGTTCCATCTGTTCTGCCACTCCTCCCAACATACACTTTATTCTTTTTTTAGTACTACATCTGGGATTTTACCAAGCGATGTTTCTTGGAGCTTGGAACCTGGTAACCAGGCCAGCCACCTCATGTCTTGCATAGTATAGCAAGGCTGCCTTCTCTATCTCTAGGTCCACTGGCAAGCTTCCTGTTCACATCTGTAGGGCATCAGATGACACTGTCCTGCGAGCTTTGGTCATCTGCAATAGAAATGACCTTTGTATTGCATCCAGTATCCTTTTAACATACCTGTGCTTTGTGCGATGTGCCCATGCTGCTGCATTGTATCTACAGACAGAGAGGCATAAGCCCTGGTATATCAGTTTTAGGGACTTCGTTTGCAGGCCCCACTCTGTTCTAATAACCATCAATAGCAAGCCTGAGATGGCACCTAGCTTTCTCTGGATGTTTTTCACATGTGGTGTGAAAATGAGTCTTTCATAAAGGGTTACACTGAGTCATGTGGCCTCTGAGATGAACTTTATGTTTCCCCCCTCGAATGGAATTGTTGGCCGCATTGGTCGGTCTTCTACTTGTTTACGGCTCTGCCCTCTAACGATAATGGCTAGGTCATCAGCAAATGCCACTTTTGTCCATTGATCACCCTCCTTTTCGTTTACTATTTCGTCGAAGACAAGGTTCCATAGGAATGGGCCACAAATGGAGCCTTTTGGGCATCCCTTGGTGACTGTTTTCTCTATACATTGGGCCCTGTCATTAACTCTAACTGTTCTGTTCTTAAAATAGTCCACCATCAGACCATAGAAGTTACACTGGCACTGGATTTCTCTTAGGCTTCTCATGACACTAGGCCACCAGAGGTTGTCGAAGGCACCTGCTATGTCCACAAAGATAACCACTACATCTCATCACATTGAACGTTACTTAGGAGCTGCCTAATGGCCATTTCAGTTGAGGCACCTTTATGGAGGCAAATTGGTTTGGGGCCTTCAGCCCTGATTCATCTTACAAATTGTCAAGGCGATTTACAACTAGGCGTTCTAAGACCTTCGCTATGATAGGGAGCAGGCATATTTGGCGGTATGACTTCGACTCATTCCTGGATTTTTCTTCTGATTTGAGCAGAATACACACCCTACCCTTTTTCCACTCATCCAGGACCTTTCTTTCCTGCAGACAGCTGTTATATAGGTATACCAGGAGATGGGGACTCGTGTGCCAGACCCTCTTTATTATTTTGTCGTCAATTTCATCTGGGCCTGGCGCTTTGCCTGGTTTACAGGCCTTTATGGCAGTCCCTATTTCATCTGGCGTGAACTCGGGGTCTATGTCACTGTTTTCATAATCCTCATTGGCCATCTTCACCACCTGCTGGTCGACAGTGTCCTCATCTGCATTGTCGTCAGGAATCAGGCTCTGTAGCAATGACCTTATAGTCTCCTTCCATGTTATTGTTGTAGTCTGGTCCGTGACTTTTACGTTACTCAATACATTTCCTTTGCCATGTTTTGGACGGAGTACTTTCTTCGCTATTTAACTGTAGTATTTTTATGTCTCTCTACTGTGTTTCTGTCTGCATTCTTCTTCCTCATAGTAGCCCTCAATTGTTGTTATTGTCCATAGTCAGTTCTACTGTTTTGTACTGTCTTGGTCCTAATGTATTCTGGGTAGGTTTTATCAGTCACTGCATTAGTATGCGGCTTCTTTGCATGCTTGCAGTTTGCACGTTGGGCCTGTTGGTTCTTTTTTGTGCATTCTTTGAAAGTGTGTCCTGATTCTACACAGAGACCGATAGGGACAGCGGGAACCTCGTTAATCCATTCCTGTGTGTCACTAATTAGATGATGAGGCATTTGGCTATTCAAGCCGTCTTTATTCCAATGGAATAATACATACATAAATAAACAAACATAGGATATCAGGTAAGTAGGTGTTGTGTACCTCGCCAATGTCCACCACTGGAGTGGGGACTTACAGGGCGAACACCATGATAAAACATATGTATATAGAAAGGAAACACAAATATGAAAGACAGGAAAAGAGAATAAAGACGGGATTCCTCCTGTTGATAGGCCCCAGGAGTCAAGGCAGAAGATTATCCAGCAGCCTGTGACGACTCCTGCTCGTGGCATCAGCCTTTGCTCCGCAGTACCACCAGTTCTCGGGGTTGAAAGCCGAACTCCAAGAGGTCCGTCGCCAACACTGGAGACCATGCGCCCCTCCATTTCAACGTTGCGGTGGACACAATCACCTCCTCGACGTCACGGTGCAGGTTGGAGACGGCACGCCGGATGGACGGCGTGTCGTAATAAGCAGCCTTCTGTTGTTGTTGTTGTTGTTGGGATGTTTAAGGGGGACTAAACAGCTAAGGTCATCAGTCCCCCATTCCAAAAACAGGTGAGACGAAAATTTATGGAGCAGGTAAAACCCAAAGGGGGGAGGAGACGCCCCTCCCCCCAGTCACTGAAAGAACACCAATGTGGCAGCAAACGCTAGAGACAAGAAGAGTACAGACGAACATCAGACAGAATGAAACGGAAGAAAAGAAGAGGGCCGGAGACTGGTTGACTGACCATGAGAACAAAAAAGGGAAAGTCAACCATCCGAATACACACTAAAATCTACAACCAATTATGAGAGACTCGAGGACAAGAGACACAGAAAGGGAAAGGTGCAGGACCTCCCTAAATGGAACCATAAAAAGGACTACCACTGATAAAATTTAAAACGTCGTCAGCCATGGAGGCATCGTCGCATAAAACCAAAGGCAATGTGCCCGGGAGATTAAAAGACTGCCGGAGGGTGCGCAGGCGGGGACACTCCAACAAAATGTGGGCAACCGTCAACTGGGACCCACACTTACACAGGGGGGATCCTCCTGACACAAAAGATAGCCGTGCGTCAGGTAGGTATGGCCGATGCGGAGCCGACACAGGACGACAGGGTCCCTGCAAGAAGCCCGCAGGGAGGACCGCCACACATCGGTCGTCTCCTTAACAGCCCGCAGTTAATTCGGCGATGTCAGGCTACGCCACACATCATGCCACATCCCAAGCACCTTACAGCGAAACACCAGCTGCAGATCACGAGCCGGGAGGCCGATCTCCAAAGTGGGGGCGCCGATCGCCCCTTTGTCCAGCCTGTCGACACGTTCGTTCCCCACGATGCCAACGTGACCTGACGTCCAAACAAAGACGACCAAACGACCAGAGTGGGAAATGGCAAAAACAGACTCCTGAATAAAGGATACCAGAGGAGAAGAGGTATAGCAGCGGTCGATAGCCTGGAGGCTGCTCAAGGAGTCACTACAGATGACGATCGAGGTACCTGAGCAGGAATGCATATGCTCAAGAGCGCGCAATATGGCCGCCAGCTCTGCAGTAAAAATACTGCAGCCAGCTGGCAAGGAGCGCTGTTCAACATAGGCAGCGTGAGCAAAAGCGTAGGCAGTACGACCATCTACCAGGGAACCATCAGTGTAGACAGACTCACAGCCTGAAAACGAGGCGAGGAGCGCAAGAAAACGGCGACGGAGGGCCACAGGCGGAACCGAGTCCTTGGGTTCCAGTGCCAAGTCCAGACGGAAGGACGGCAGGGGCATACACCAGGGAGGCGTGGGTGCACGGACCTGGAAGGGAAGCAGAAGAGGTTATTACCCCAGATCGGACAGCAGGGACTGGACGTGGACAGCAATGGAAAGCCCAGACCTAGTTCGTCGTTCAGGCAGAGGGAGGACCATGGCAGGGAAAAGCAGGCGATGATTGGGATGGCCCAGCGAACAATGCATGTGGACATCATAGTCGGCGAGCAGTCGGTGGCGGCGAATCCGCAGTGGGGGAACCCCGGCCTCCACTAGTAGACTATACACAGGTCTCGTACAGAAAGCGCCAGTTGCAAGCCGAACCCCACAGTGGTTTATGGGGTCCAACAACGTCAACACTGAGGGTGATGCAGACCCAAAGGCCAGGCTCCCATAATCAAGCCTGGACTGCACAAAGGCTCTGTACAATCGCAACAGCGTGCAGCGATCTGCACCCCAAGATGCATGGCTCAGGCAGCAGAGGGCGTTGAGCTGCAGCCAGCACTTTTGCTTCAGCTGAGTAATATGAGGAACCCATGTGAGCCGGGCATCAACGACAAGTCCTAAGAAGCGGCTAGTGTCCACCACTTCAAGTAGATGGCTGTCGAGGCAAAGTTCAGGATGAGGGTGGACTGTCTGACGCCTGCAGAAGTGCATAACTCGAGTCTTTGCTGCAGAGAACTGAAAACCATGAGTCAGAGTCCATGATGCAGCCTGCGTTCGGCGACTCCCATAGTCGTAGAGATAAATGAGATGCAGAACTCGTCAGCATACAAAGAAGCAGACACTGACAACCCCACGGCTGCAGCCAGACCATTAATGGCCACTAGAAATAAGGAGACCCTCAACACCAAGCCCTGCGTGACCCCATTTTCCTATATATAAGATGAACTAGAGGCGGCACCGACTTGCACCCGGAAAGACCGGCGTAATAAATGGTTTCGAACGAAAGCTCGGAGCTGACCACGAAGACCCCACTCATGCATCGTTGCAAGGATATGATGCCTCCATGTTGTGTCATATGCCTTCCGCAGATCAAAAAATTCAGCAACGAGGTGCTGATGGCGGGCAAAGGCCGTACGGATAACAGATTCCAGCCACACCAAATTTTCGCAGTAGATCGGCCCCGACGGAAGCCATCCTGTGATGGAGCGAGGGGACTGCGTCTCTCAAGGACCCAACAGAAGTGCCGCCCCACCATACGTACGAGCAATTTGCACAAAGTGTTGGTGAGGGTAATGGGACGATAGCTGTCCACCGCCAGAGGGTCCGCACCGGGCTTCAAGATGGGGACAATAACACCCTCTCGCCATTGCGACGGGAACACGCCCTCGCTACAAATGCGGTTAAAGATGGTGAGGATGTGTCTCTGGCAGTCCCTGGAGAGATGCTTCAGCATCTGCGCGTGGATGCAGTATGGTCCCGGTGCTGTATCAGGGCAATCGGCGAGGGCACCGAGGAATTGCCTCTCTCTGAAAGGAGCATTGTATTTTTCAGAACGACGTGTGTGGAATGATAATGGCGTCCACTCGGCGCGCTCCTTTAGAGAACGAAAGGTGCGGGGGTAAGTTGCAGTCACAGAGCTCGTAGCAAAGTGCGCGGCAAGGTGGTCAGGAATGGCGGCAGCGTCTGTGCAGACAGCGCCGTCCAGGTAGATTCCAGGGACACCCATAGGAGTCTGGTATCCATAAATCCGCCGGATGCGGGACCACAAGAGCGAGGGGAAGACACGGGAGCCCAAGGGTGAGACATACCTCTCCCAGCACTCCTGCTTACACCGTGCAATAAGACGACGGGTTAAGGCACGGAGCCTCTTAAAGGTGATGAGGGTCTCCAGAGTCCGCCTATGACGCTGGAGAGCCCGCCTACAGTCGCAAATAGCCTCAGCAATCTCCGGCGACCACCAGGGAACAGCCTTCTTCCGAGGGAGTCCAGAAGAATGGGGGATGGCAGCCTCGGCCTCAGAAATAATTGATGTGGTCAACACATGGACCACCTCGTCAATATCTGTGGTGGAGAAGCAATGGTGGCAGCGGAAGTAAAAGCTGACCAGTCAGCCCTGTTGAGAGCCCAACACGGCAGGCGCCCAGAAGAATGACACACTGCCAGTGACAAATAGATGAGAAAATGGTCACTACCAACAGGTCACGATGCACCCTTCCAGTGGGGGGTTGGGTCAAGTTCTGGGCTGCAAAGAGAGAGATCAATGGCTGTGAACGAGCCATTGGCCACATTGAAATGCGTGGGAGCACTGGTGCTCAAGAGGCTAAGGTCGAGCTGACCCAACACATCCTCCACGGCACGACCTCAGTCGTCAGAGACAGTCCCACCCCATAGAGGGTTGTGGGCATTGAAATCGCCCAGAAGCAGCAATGGTGGCAGGAGTTGAGCCAGCAGCGCAGCCAAAACATGTTGGGGGAGCTCCCCATCCGGAGGAACGTAAACAGAGCAAACAGTAATAGCCGGCGAGAGCTCAACCCTGACAGTGACTGCCTCTAAAGGCGTCAGAAGGGGTACAGGCGAGCTACAGACAGAGTGGTGAACAGAGAGGCAAACTCCACCTGAAGCTCGTTGACAGGCAGCGCGGTTCTTATAGTATCCCCGATAACTGCGAAGAGCGGGGTCTACATTGCTGAATAGCAATGCAGAGAACAGGGGAAGCACTCAGAAGCATCCGGAGCTCAGGCAGTGGCGGAAATAACCGCCGCAATTCCACTGGAGAATGGAAGCAGGAAGGGACAGGGGGTTGTGAAGGCGACTAAGAGGCAGACGGCGCCTCAGAGCCAATGGCCGCCACCGGGGGAGAGTCAGGTGCGTCCATAGGAAAGGCCCCTGAGGGTTCTGTGAGTGCGAGATCCGCGGCAGATGCAAGGATCTCCACCTCATCTCCAGAGCCAGAACTATGTACTGCAGTCTGTACTGAAACCGCCGGAACGTCCTACTTCTTGGGCACGTTCCGTTCCTTCTTCTCGCATCTGTCCTTTGGGTTAGAGGGCTGGGAGAGCTTCTCTGATGGAGCGTCGGAGGCTGACGACGACGCAGAAGCCATACGACCAGCAGGTGGTGGAACCTTCAACCACTGGCTGACAGACAGCTGGGTAGGAGAAGAAACGAAGGAAGGGAGAGCCCGAGGTACCCCTTCTGCGAGAGAGGAACCGGCAGAGTCAACGCCAGCGGTGAAGGAGGGGGAGGGATCGAGCGCCCTGGTTTTTGAGCAGATGTCACTCCCGAAGTATGTGTGGGGGGAGCGACAGAAGAGGGTTTGCTCCCAACAGCTAAGGGGGCAACAAAGGAAGGTTTGGCCCCAACAGCAAAGGGAGCAACAGAGGAAGGCTTGCCCCCAGACACTAGGGGGGCAGACAGAGATGCACAGCCCCGAGGGCCCACTGAAGGAGTCAGAGATGTCAGGACGATAATGTGGCTGCAGCATAAGATGTTTGAAGGGGAACAGGATACAATCTTTCAAATTTGAGTTTTGCCTCGCTATGAGTAAGCCGATCCAGGGTCTTAAATTCCATTATCTTCCTCTCCTTATGAAGAACGGGGCAATCTGGCGAGCATGGAGAGCGGTGCTCCCCACAGTTGACACATACAGGCGGACGCGCACATGGAGAATCGGAATGAGAGGGGCGGACCCAATCTCGACATGTGGCGCTGGATGGGCAATGGGAGGACATATGCTCAAACTTCCACCACTGGAATCATCGCACTCAGCTCGTCGTCGGATTGTAACAATAGGTCGCGATGGTAAATAAACTCTTGAACCATATTTAAGCTATTGTGGGGAGTAATGGAAACAGGGACATCTCCCAGCTTATCACACAAGAGCAACGCCCGTGACTGGGCTGGGGAGGATGTCTTGAGGAGGATGGACCCATTCCTCATTTTAGACAACGCCGCCACTTCCCCAAACTTATCCCCCAGATGTTCCACAAAAAACTAAGGCTTTGTCGTAAGAAAGGAGTCACCATCAGTCCTGCTGCAGACAAGGTATTGTGGTACGTAAGGCTCCTGCTTGGCACTAGATACGCGTCCCTCCCAAGGAGGGGGAGAGAGGATCGCCCTGACCGACGCCCCGTGACGGCTGCACAGACACGCCACCCTGGCGCCGCCAGCTATCACCGTCATGCTGCCGCTCAATCTGGCAGGCCATGAGCTCTCAGCACTGGGCGAAGGGCAGCATGATCCACCGAATCAAATGCTTTAGAAACATCGATCGACGCCACAAAGACAGAGCAGTAGGAGCGGACTGTGTTGGTGAGAGTAGTGTCCAGGATGAAGGTGTTCTTCAACATCCCATGCCAGGGGATGAATGCCCGCTGACGTTCGTCCACAGCACATGTGCTCATCAGGCGCGACGCGAGAACCTTATGGAAGGTCCGCGCCAGCACCGAGCAGACCATAATGGGATGGGATTTTGGTGCAGCATGGGATTTTGGTGCAGCATGGGATTTTGGTGCAGCCGTTTTGGGGAGAAGGGAAGTGCGCGCGCGGAGCAGACGCTCAGGAAGGGCACAGGCCAGTAGGATGAGATTCATTAGTTTGACGAGGACTTCATGCGGCAGGCGCCGCAGCTCAGCTGGAGTAATGCCTTCCGGACCAGCTGCTGATCCCCTGGGTGGCAAGGCAGCCGCGACCTCCTCATGTGTGACCAGCCCCCACAGGCACTCAAGACCGACAGGCTCCGAAAGCGGCAGGAGGCAATCATGGATGAAGCCCACAGTGGAGATGGGATTCTTTGTGAAGAGGTCTGCCTACAAGTCCAGCAGACCGGGGATGTTGGGTGGCGACTGCAGCAGGGTGCCATCGAAGAGGCCACGCACGCAACGCGCACGCGAGCTTCGGAAGGCACCCTGTGTCTTCGCGTACTCCCATCGGCGCCGTTTGCGCCTCTGCTGTGGCGGAGCGGCAGGCGGCCGCTTCAGTGGTTGGGGCAGCTTCTGTGCTCTCGTACTCGTCCTCTCCCCTCTGGACCTGACCGACAGAAGGGCATCCGGGAGCATGCCCAGGATGACTTTGGGAGGCATTCCCGGTGCCAGACCGATGACTTGGTCCAGAGCAGAGAAACGCTGAGCGGAAGCAGGCAGCCCCGCTAGATGCTACCAGATGTAGGCGTAAGACGGCCACTATGGCGGCGGCCCAGTGGTGTCGTCCGCGAAGTCGTCAGCTGCGTCACTGGGTGGCGCAGCGTCATCGCCTGTGTCAGGCAGCGGCCTCGCCGCTCTTCGGCGGGACGCCGGCTCTTCCCCCCAACCGACCTCAAGCGCCTCCATAAACTTGCGGAAAAGCTGCTTGTGGGCAGCCTTCCGCCGTTGGCACTTGATTGCCTCGAGCGTTCGGTCGGGGAACATCCTAGTCAGTTCTTGACTGAAAAAGAAGAACCAAGCGTCCCTCTCAAGGAACAGTTCGGCCTCCGCTTTGGCGAGTGACAGGACCTCTTCTTCTGTCCACCTCGCGCGATGTCTCTCCATGACGATTTCTGCGTTGGCGGCCGCTGGGTGTTGGCGGTGGCGGTGGACCCGGAGACCGTTTTTCCCGCCGTTTACCCGCTCTTGCTTGATTTTCTTCACATTTACATTCAGAGCACTGGGCAGAAATCACATTGCGTCAACACCCAAGTGGGCCATCGCAATGCTTTGTCTTAATTAGACAGTCGAATTCCCCCAGTCCTTGCCAGTTCTGAGTTGATTGTTGAATGGCGCCGAACATAACCTGCACACCTGTGCGCCCCCGGAGGAGCACGCTAAGGTGGACATGGCCTCGCAGCAAGGAAGATCCCTGGGAGGCCAAGGCACAGGACCGAGCTCGGATCCTGCAGACAGGTTGAAGCACCGCCGGTCATCACGAGGCCGACCAACGGCGAGAGCAGACCACACCCGTGCTAAACTACTGCACTTACTGGCACCCCTACCACACTCGCCTCATCCAGGCCTGGCACGTAAGCCCTGACCCACTTTCCGACCAAGCCCGACATGCCTCGATCCTCACAGACAATCCTTATCTCGAAGTTACGGATCCAATTTGCCGACTTCCCTTACCTACATTATTCTATCGACTAGAGGCTCTTCACATTGGAGACCAGCTGCGGATATGGGTATGAACTGGCGTGACACCTCCACGTGGCCCTCTCCCGGATTTTCAAGGTCCGAGCGGACATTGGGACACCACCGCAACTACTGTGCTCTTTGCGTTCCAAACCCTATCTCCCTCCTAGAAGATTCCAGGGAACTTGAACACTCATGCAGAAAGGAAAACTCTTCCCGGTCTCCTGATGGCGTCTCTGGATCCTTTTGGGTTACCCTGATGAGTATCTCTAAAAGAGGGTCCTGATTTGAATCAGTTCTGCTGCCGGGTTCCCGAATAGGAACCGGATTCCCAACGGGGGCAGCACAAAGTGCATCATGCTTTGACTGTCCCCATCATCATCGGATTTCTCCTAGCGCTTAGGATCGACTGACTCATGTGCAATGGCTGTTCACACAAAACCCTCTCCGCTTCTGCCCTCCAGTGCCTCGTTGGAATATTTGCTACTACCACCAAGATGGCGGCTCCATGCAGGCTCATGCCCAGACCCTTCTGCGCCCACCACCGCGACGCTCCTACTCGTCAGGGTTTCGCGGCAGGCCGCGAGGACTGGCCATGACTGCCAGACTTTTGGCCGAGTATAGGCTCGACACTTCAGCGCCATCCATTTTCAGGGCTAGTTGCTTCGGCAGGTAAGTTGTTACACACTCCTTAGTGGATTCCGGAGCCAGCATCCTGCTGCCTTAAGCAACCAACACCTTTCATGGTTTCCCATGAGCGTTGATTCGGGCGCCTTAACTCGGCGTTTGGTTCATCCCACAGCGCCAGTTCTGCTTATCAAAAGTGGCCCACTTGCCACTCAGATCCGAGTCGTTTGCTCATGGCTTCAGCATATAAAGCAAGCTGGAGATTTCGCCCATTTAAAGTTTGAGAATAGGTTGAGGTCGTTTCGGCCCCAAGGCTTCTAATTATTAGCTTTACCGGATGAGACTCGTACGAGCACCAGTTATCATGAGGGAAACTTCAGAGGGAACCACCTACCAGATGGTTTGATTTGTCTCTCGCCCCTATAGCAAGCTCCGACAATCGATTTGCCCATCACAATATCTACAGACCTCCATCAGGATTTCCCTGATTTCGTCCTGGCCAGGCATAGTTCACCAACTTTCAGGTACCAACATGTACGCTCTAGGTGAGCCTCACCTTGCAATGACGACGAGATGTCCCAGTATTGCGGAGGCCACCACCCCGTGAAGGGCGGGAAGCCCCTTTCTCCCTCGGCTCACGCAAGGCGATACCTTCTCTTTCATTACGCGTTTAGGTTTCGTACATCCCAATGACTTGCACATATGTTAGACTCCTTGGTCCGTGTTTCAAGACTGGTCGTGAAATTGTCCAAACATAAAGCGCTGCTGACGGGAGCGATTTTTCCTCCCAAGAGCATCCAAAGCCAACAGCGACATGGGTCCGGGGCAGGTAGGTCCGTCATTTGGGAAGAATCGCGTGCGCTTGCCGGGAGCCCAAGCGCCCAAAGTGGCGAATGGACTCCTCCAGATATACCGTCGAAACCGGGGCTCTGCCCAACAGATGAGGCCTGCAGAAGGACAGTCTGCATACCTGGGCCTTAGGCCAGCACCCAGTGGGTCGTGAAGTCCTAGTAGTGGAGAAGTGCGGCCCACCGCACACTGGAACAGCCCCACCCCACAGCGAGTGGAAAGGCAACCAGACATGACCCCGCTGCCAACCCCATGTGCCAGTGGCCGGATGGGTGTGAATCTCACGCGTTCGACCTTATGGACTTCTCACGTTTACCCCAGAACGGTTTCACGTACTCTGTATTCAAAGTTCTTTTGAACATTCCCTCACAGTACTTATCGCTATCGGTCTCGTGGTCAGATGGTCACCCACTTAGAGCGGCACTCTCAAGCAACCTGACTCGAAGGAGAGATCCCTTTGACACTCGCACCAGCTGCTATGGGCCTGGCCCCCTCTAAAGGCCGTGGCCTCATTGAAGTTGGACTTCGGCTTGGCGTGAGGCGTCGGGGCGGTGGACCGTACCAAGCAACACATACCACAACAGGCAGCAGCCTCTGGGGTTCGGTGCTGGACTCTTCCCTGTTCGCTCGCTGCTACTGGGGGAATCCTTGTTAGTCTCTTTTCCTCCGCTTAGTAATATGCTCAAATTCAGAGAGTAGTCTCGTCTGCACTTAGGTCTTTGTGCGAGGTGTCGCACGCCACACCACCAGCGGGCTGTTCACACTACCGAGACAGTACCGGTATGCGAACCGCCAGGCGACGGGCGTGCATCGCATGTTTAAGCAGACGCGCCCGGCCCCACAGATGGGCACGACACTCCCAGGTCCCCGAAGTGGGACAAACGCCGCGCGCTTCAGTATACGTAGCTGCCCCTAAGCCAGATGTGACCCGTGAACGGAATCCACGGACCGCAATGTGCGTTCGAAACATCGATGTTCGTATTTCCTACAGTTCACTTGACGATGTGCAATTTGCTGCGTTCTTAATCGACCCACGAGCCGAGTGATCCACCATCCTGGGTGATCTTTTTTAGTTTCCACTGTCACTTTCAAAACGGTTGCATAGGCGGGACTGAGGCGTTTGAAGGCTCCTGTTACAGTGTTTCGTCCAACGGCCTCACGACCGATGGGCGTCGTACTGGTAAACACCGGAGGGGACGGCCACTCGATTGAAAGTCATTCAAAACCGGCCCACGGCTACTGCCGTACAGGTAGCGTGTTGGGCGACACGACAAGCACATCGAAATACATGCAGTTCAGTCGGTAAAGATCCATTCGCACGTTCACCTATAGAAACCTTGTTACGACTTTTACTTCCTCTAAACGATCAGGTTTGGTCATCTTCCTGGCAGCATCGGCAACGACAGAGTCGACGCCGCATACCAGTCGTAAGACCTCACTAAATCATTCAATCAGTAGTAGCGACAGGCGGTGTGTACAAAGGGCAGGGACATAATCAACGCGAGTTTGACTGGGCGCTTACTGGAAATTCCTCGTTAATGGGGAACAATTGCAAGCCCCAATCACTAGCACGAAGGAGGTTCAGCGGGTTACCCCGCCCTTTCGGCCTACGAAGACACGCTGATTCCTTCAGTGAAGCGCCCGAGCGGCCCAGAACATCTAAGGGTATCATATACCTGTTATTGCTCAATCTCGTGCAGCTAGAAGCAGCCTGTCCCTCTAAGAAGAAAAGTAATCGCTGACAGCAAGAAAGATGTCACGCCACTAGTTAGCAGGCTAGAGTCTCGTTCGTTATCGGAATTAACCAGACAAATCGCTCCACCAACTAAGAACGGCCATGCACCACCACCCACCGAATCAAGAAAGAGCTATCAATCTGTCAATTCTTCCGGTGTCCGGGCCTGGTGAGGTTTCCCGTGTTGACACAAATTAGGAGGCAGGCTCCACTCCTGGAGGTGCCCTTCTTTGCAATCATGTTTTCCCCGAATCCCAAAAGCTTTGGTTTCCCAGAGGCCGCCCGCCGAGTTATCGGAGGAACAGCGGAGGATCGCTGGCTGGCATCGTTTATAGTTAGAACTAGGGCGGTATCTGATCGCCTTCGAACCTCTAAATTTCGTTCTTGATTAATGAAAACCTACTTATCAAATGATTTGGGTTCTGTTCGTCTTGCGACGATCCAAGAATTTCACCTCTAACGTCGCAATACGAATTACCCAGCCAGTCCATGTTAATCATTACCTCGGGTTCCGAAAACCAACAAAATAGAACCTCGGTCATATTCCATTATTCCATGCACACAGTATTCAGCCGGGTTTGTCTGCTTTGAGCACTGTAATTTGTTCAAAGTAAACGTGCCGGCCCACCGAGACACTCAATACAGAGCACCCTGGTAGGATGCCAATGGAATCGCCTTGGGACGCTCGAGCACACACGAGGCGGTCGCACGCCTTCGGCTCGCCCCACCTGTAGGACGTCCCACGATACATGCTAGTTAAACACCGACGGGCGGTGAACCAACAGCGTGGGACACAGATCCAACTACGAGCTTTTTAACCGCAACAACTTTAATATACGCTGTTGGAGCTGGAATTACCGCAGCTGCTGGCACCAGACTTGCCCTACAATAGATACTTGTTAAAGGATTTAAAGTGTACTCATTCCGATTACGAGGCCTTGGATGAGTCCCGTATCGTTATTTTTCGTCATTACCTCCCCATGCCGGGAGTCGGCTGCCTTCCTTGGATGTGGTAGCCGTTTCTCAGGCTCCCTCTCCAGAATCGAACCCTGATTCCCCTTGATCTGTTACAACCATGTTTGGCGCAGAACCTAACATCGACAGTTGATACGGCAGACATTTGAAAGACGCATCACCGGTACGGGGATCGTGCGACCAGCCCAAAGTTATTCAGAGCTAGCAAGGCAAACGGAACGGACGAGCCACAGATTGGTTTTGATCTAATAAAAGGGTCCCTTACATCTCTGGTCGGGACTCTGTTCTATGTATTAGCTCTAAAGTTACCACAGTTATCCAAGTAACATGGGTACCATCTACAGAACCATAACTGATTTAATCAGCCATTCGTGGTTTCAACTTAATGCGGCTTGTACTGAGACATGCATGGCTTAATCTTTGAGACAAGCATATGACTACTGGCAGGATCAACCAGGGGGCTGTGTCAATTAGAACTGAGAAGCTGGTGTCCCAGGGCCTGCATGAACACGCAAGCGTCCTCTCATTTAACCTGCAAATAGGAGGAGGGAGAGCTCCCCTCGAAACCCTCTCAGGTCCCCGCGGCGCGCAGCGCCGTCTTAAGTACTTGGTCGGGTTCGAGAGAGGCGCAATCGCCCGAAGTCAGGAGAGTAGACGTCGCCGGCGGGAGACAACGCGCTACCACCAACGGTGACCGGGCAGCTCCAACGCCAGCATCACAGAAGGGCAAAGCCCCACTTGGGTGCCGAAGCGAACTCACGCAGCACAGCGCACAGCTGCGATACAAACCACCAGCGAGAACCGCCAGGGCGAGCGAGCAGCAGATGGCATCGTGGCGCCAAGTGCTGGGCGGCATCCTCAATGCACACAGTTCTCAATCAGACCAGCACACTGCAGATGTCCACCGTGCTTCCCACCGGGCACGGGTGAACCGACTTTGGCCGCACAGGTACGCCGCCTGCCGCATTCGTCGGCCGGCGCGCCTGCCATTGTGCGCCACGACCAGCCCGCTGTAGCGCGTGCGCCTACGCAGCGAGCGGTCAGCACGCCAGGTGCCCCCCCCCCCCCCCCTCACTGGCCGGGGACAGTCACACCCAGCCACCGACACATATCACTTCATATCCACATGCCCATTCACGTTCGTATGTATGATGGGTATAGCTAAAACAACCGGTCGCTCAACAACGGATTTCCATTTCATTTGCGTATCTTCAGCAGCAAACGTAGACGTCCATCTCCATTCTTGCATGCCTGTATGTTATGCGTCACGACACGCTACATCAGCCCACATACACGGAGTGAGGTGTGCACGACAAGAGAACATGTGGAAGGTTGCCCGCGTACATATGCGATGCCCATTGCGTGACCGACTGTCAACCGGCCTCTGTAGCATGTCGCAATTGTGGAACGCGGTGCACCATGGTATCACGTTGCGTGAGAAAATACGACTAAATCGGAATACACGAGTCACTAAATCAGGAGACGGCTCACGCTGATCCCCATCCAGGGCTATATTCAATGCTTTCGTGCAACCCTCCCACATGTCTCTATGTCGCACCACAGTGCAATCTAGCTGTAATGAGGAGACGAGACAAGTAGCATCGTGTACAACATAAGGTCCGTGTGGTTCGGCGTTGTTGGGTGCGGCCATTGTATGGTCACACATGTGCCACAGTATGTCATTCAGTATGTAACGACCGATGATCAGTACAGTATGTAGGTTAGGTGTACGACATCAGCGGACAGTGGACACAGGCCATACCAGAACATACACTGAGTGCGTCGACATCCGAATGCCAGTGAACAGATGCGAAGCTCATTGAACACGCAAACTCCTGAACGACCAGCTTGAGAAGGGAGGAGGCGATGTATTGCAGTACCCATTACAGTGGATAACGGGACCATGTGGAAAGCAAGCAACACTCGCTACATGTTGAGAAGAGGGTACGCACCGCAACATGAAGCGATATGCAGGACACCTGACAGTGCGGGCAGTGAACTGTGGCGAGAGGGTTGCAGTTAAGCAACGCTACATTAATTTAACAAATCATATTGCAATCACAGTGCAGGTTAAGGCACAACGTGGGTTAGGTTAAGGCACAACGTTGGTTAGGTTAAGGCACAATGTGGGTTAGGTTAAGGCACAACGTGGGTTATTTTATGGCACAACTTGGGTTAGGTTAAGGCACAATGTCGGTTAGGTTAAGGCACAACTTGGGGTAGGTTAAGGCACATTTTGGGTTAGGTTAAGGCACAGCTTGGGTTAGGTTAAGGCACAACTTGGGCTAAAGGCTGGTGTACAGGCCCAGGGTTCGTTCATAGTGAGGACAGTGGGTGGCTGCCTCAAGCAGCGTCAGATATGTCAAGTCAGGATGCATGTTTGGCTCACGTCAGGCAGTGCGCCAGTTCCATGGCTTTAGCATGGGAGTGGAAGACCTGTGTCTTTCTTTCCTTATATTGTTTGTCTTGTGGCACAAGGTATTGTGGTGATGGTGGGTGCACCACTGTGTAGGCCATGTGTCGGTGTTGTTGGCTGATCTGAGCGATGTTGCTTGTGGGCGGAATGGAACATTCTGTCTTATTAGTCGATGTCACGTTCTGGTTCTCATAGTTTGGATGGTTTATGTGTTTCCATGAAACACACTTTCTCACACTTTTGAGTGGGTGTATTAAGATTGACTATCTCTGTTATTAGCACTACAGAAGTGGTTTATTAATGCATGCACACTATCTATTTATTAATCAACATTGTGCTATATATGAATGATTGTCCTCTTAGCCTCTCTGGAAGCTTCCCATCGAGATGCCCGTTCCTAGCCACGTGGAGGCCGGCCGCTACTACTACATGAAACCACTCCATTTATACTGCTGTTTTATTCCCCCCACCACCTGATACTGATATAGCTACTATAATTCAAAGACTTAAACAAGCGTAGCGTTTATATATTTACAATTGCGCATTAGATCTGAAGCGCTTTTACCCTCTCCGAATTTATGCTCACAGGGCCTCCCTTGAGATTTTATTCACCAATTTTGCGAAATTGCGAAACAAGTCGCCATTTGTCAATATATCATTTATAATCCTTGTATGCAGAAGTTGTCTCTCAACTGAGACAGCCTGTTAGTATATTGGACACTCAAACACTGTGTGTTCTGGCGATCCTTCGTGGGCACTAGTCACACTCCAGTGTTGGCCTTTTCCCTATTTTATGCAGGTGCGTGGGATAGGGACTGTGGCCTGTAAGGAAGTCAACTAGGCCCTGTGAAGGTTTCAATATATTGTTCCTTAGTCTTTCCCTCACTGTGAGTAGAAACCAATGGATTCTACGGCCTGTACTGGACCCATCCCATTCGTCCTGCCAAATGTCAAGCATTTTTTCTCGGATGGATTTGACGCTTACCATAGGACTACCCATTATATTTCGCACCATGTCGATGATCTGTTTGCGCAGCCAGTAGAAGGCTGCGTGCTGTCTTATTATCAGAGCTAGTGGACATAGACCCATAATTACCAATAGTGCATCTGTTGGACTTTTGTTGAATGCTCCAATGCGTCTCAACAGAACGTTCCTCGGTATTCGCCTGACAGCAGTGGCAGGCAGCACTAGAGACAACCTGTGGGTCCACACACTGGGTGCGTGCCCTACTCTTGGTGCCAATATAATGTTGTGATAGATATTTATTGCCTTTGATGGCAAATGAAATCTTCTTTGTCCAATTGATATTATCTTATTGAACAGAGCTAAGGACTTTGTCGTTTTTTGCTCAATATGCGGAATGAAACTCCAATTCTCATCTAGAGGTACCCCTAGGTAACGGGCATATCTCTGTCACCACGCCGCCTGACCATTAATTCTAACTGCTGGGTCCATATTTAAGTTGCCGTTATTTTAGCAGTTCCTCCATCACAGTAGGCCTCCAGACAGCCATACAGCAGCTGCGGGCACCCAGTCTCTCTTAGGCGAGAGAAGCGGGCTGACCACCACAGGTTGTCGAAGGCCCCTGAGATGTCTATCATTATGCCAAGAACATAGTTCGATGTCGCAGAGTTAACAATCCGGCAAACCGCATTGATCGCATCCTGAGTGGAGCGACCCTTTCGGAATCCGAACTGCCTATCACTCATACCGTGGAGAGTTCAGTGACTCAAGAGTCGGTCAGCCAGCAACTTCTCAAATGCCTTGCACATCACATCCAGCAGACAGATAGGGTGATAGAATTTCGGCATCGTTGGACCCTTGTCAGGGCCCTGCATTATAATTACGACTCCTGCAGTTTTCCACTTTAGTGAATAATAGCCCTTTTGTAAACAGATGTTGTAAATATGACTTAGTGCTGGGGCGACCAATGTGAGAGTCCCTGTAAGATCTCCACAGGGATCCCATCAGGACCAGGTGCCTTCTTCCTTGCAAAGGTGTGGATGGCTGCTTCTACCTCTTCTGCAGAGAAGGGGTTTACGTTTGTATCGTTAATGTACGAATTCGAGAGCGCCTGGCGTGTTTCCCGCTGCTCGTGCGAATCCTGGTCCTCGATGTCATCTGGTAGTAGTGTGTCCAATAGCAGTCTTGCTGTTTCTTCCCAATTCTTGATCGTGCCACCATCCCCAGCACGTAGTTTAGATAACATCATGGGCGATCTAATTTTTTCTCGAACGATTTTCTAAGGAACTCCCCAAGGGTCTGTTCCCAACTGATTTTTCACAAATCTTTCCCAGGACAGGCGCCTTATACCGTCCAGCTGATCCTTATATCTCTGCTTCAGACGACGATAAATACGCACGTGGTATTGCCGTTCGTCGTGGGCAAAGCTTCTTTGATAGTTGCTTCTTGCGCTTCTGACCGACCGTTTAAGCACAGTCAATTCAGGGATCCACAAGGTGGACTCCCAGCAGATGTATCGCGGTATTCGAGGTACAGCCAGTGTGATAGCTGTTTGCACGGAGCTTACAAGCTCCTCTACAGCTTCATCAATGTTACCTATGTCCTCTCCAAACTCTGGAGGACTGAACACCTGCACGGGATGGTCCCAGTCTGTCCGAGCATAATTCAACTGTTCCACCCACTCGCCTGGCACATTCGTGGTGGTTGTCGCTATTTCAAATGCTATACAGTTATGATCACTGGTAGTTAAGTGTTGTCTTACTTGCCAGTTATGGACGTGGGGTGCTGCCCTCTCGCTTGCAACTGTGACATCAATATTTGACGTTGCACCCCCCCCCCCCCCCCTGAGTAGGTTGGAGGATACCCAGGCAAGTTTAGCACATTCATGTACATTTCCATTATCAAATCAACAAGCTCCGCACCCCTACCGACCTGTACATCACTGTGCCTGAGTGGGGACTTAGCATTGGCATCTAGAGCTACAATCCAATTCAACTAATCAAGATAAATCTTGATGTCATGTCTGAACTGACAGTAGACGTTTACAACGTGCATGCTGTAAGACAACAAATTGAGTTGAAGAACTGTAATATGCTCAGTACAGAATTGATTTAATATCGTAGTTTTAATAGTTTTGTTCAGTATTATAACTGCACTCATGGCGTTCTTACCCAAGGAAACCAACTGTGCTGTAGCAGGAAAGCCAGGGACTCGACCTGCACACACAGGAGTTCGGTTCTTGTACCAATAGAACATCTATTCGTTCTTGTTCTGCTACTTTCCTTAGCTCATGTGCAACCATAAGTCTATCTAAGAACATTCTCTAGGTTGGACAATCTTTAGGTCCACCGCTCTTGGCTTCGTCTTCGGCATGGTACACATACTGCTGCTTTGTCCTTGTTAGGACAGCCTTTCTTACAATGTCCCGACAGGCCACAATGGGCGCATATGACTTCTGGTGCCGTACAAACTTATTAGTGTGATTTATATCCTGGCACTTGGTGCATCGTGGCACCGCCAGGTAATCTTTTATGTTCAACGCAGAGTAGCCAACATACTACCGACTCACTATCGTGAGTAATTTCAATAAATCTGGCGAGTTCCACGTGGACTGTTAACTTCTTATGAGGGCCTACTTTGAAGTGTAACTTGAACTGTTCGTCAAATTCTCCTCTTGTCACGTTTACATCAAAATTTTCTGTATACATTGTGTCAACCAGACTGTTTATTGTTATGAATGTAGGTACATCGTACAGACATATCAAAGGTCAAAGCTTTCATGGAGGTTCACACTTCACTTTGTTACTTAATTGTTCATTGCTTAGTATCTTTTGACAGTCCTCTTGCGAGGCCGTTTCTACTATTAGCACGTTCTTCGCAGTACGAACATTGTTTATCTTTATTTTATCCTTCTTAGGATCAATGCACTTCTCAAATGCTGACTTAACAGCCTTAATGTCTTCGCCAAGGTTAGGTTTTATGAATACTGTAGGAGTGACTTTTTTGATGTTCTGTTGTATAGTTTAGTTTGCTGTCAGTGCCTTGGCCACTGGGGCTCTTGCAACCACAGCATAGGTCCAGGCTGGTTGACCTCCGAGTCTTTCATTTTCCTTTTCTAATTCAGTTACCCTACCCTCCAACTGAGAGTGGGTGACTGCCCAGTTGGCTACAAAATCCCTGATGTGGTTGATAGTATAATTGCTAATCTTTCCGTTTTTGATACTCGTATTCAGTAGTTTTAGGAATTTCGCGTGACGCTGCAGCTTCCTTATCGGCGAATGCCGCCCGCATTCCGGGAGAGCGTATTCACTCTCCGTCCTTCGCCCCCTACTAGGCCAAGTTCCAACCAAAGGCTAAAGACCCTCTCCTACTGAGGTGCTGGGCCGGTCCCCCAGACGTTCGGAGGTCTGGACCCATCTAACCTGACTGGGGACATGTCACCACACCCCAGCTTGGCGGAGCATGTCTCGGAACACAAGACGAGGCGAGATGCCTTCGCCGACTTGGGGTAGGATCCCACCACAGCAAATGCAGCCATCAGAACCGGTGTGCAAGTTGTTCACACACCATCGTACCCCTACCCTTCCGTCGCCCGAAGGCTTAACAGCTCCACCTCAAGAAGACAGGCATGGGCACTTGAGAAGGAGAGGCTGTTTGAGACACATCCTTCCCCACATTGCCTTTTACAAACTAAGAGCCTGCACAGTTTGCAGGACCACAGCATGAGACAGCCGGAGCTGTCTGTATAGGGACAGTGGTATTTTGGCATAAGGGATATCACTCTTCATGAAATGTAAGATATAGGGGTGGGCTGCAATTTTTTTCCTTTATTGTTATTGTAATACCTAAACAATCAATCAGGTAAGCTGTCAGCGGCATGCTACGCCGCTCTTGAGCCATAGTTTTGACAATAACAGAACACAGAATGGAGAATCGGAATGAAAATAGTGACGGGCAGAAAATAGTGGTCACAGACACACAAAAAACACGGAGCCGTTCACACTCGACGATAACGACACTGAAAACACGTTGACACGGCGCACAGAACACTGATGAATCCGACGGCACAAGTGAACGGGAAAACGACTTCACACACACGAGACACATATGGCGATGATCTCTGGCGCGCAAAAGTCCACGTAGCGTGTGCGAGTGCAGGGACCTGCCAAGAGGGGAAGAAAGGTGAGAGGGGTGGGTGTAGAGGGGAGAAGAAAGATGCCAATGGCTGAAGAGATGGGAGGAGGAGTAGAGGGACAGGGGAGGAGAAGCCTGGGGGAGGAGTGGGGAGAAAGGGGGGAAGGAGAGAGGGTGCCCCAAGAAACAGACACAGGAAGAGGGAGGGAGGATCAAAGTTGGTAGGAGGGGTATATGGAGGGGAGGAGGACATCATCAGTGAGGGGAGCTGGCAGAAGCCACCTTGCGAGAGGGTAAGGAGGATGGAGAGACGGAGACCGGGTGGGACGTGGGAATACAGGTGCGGCAGCAGTTGGGGGCGGGAGAGGATGAGCAGGACAAGCAGATGAGGACGATCGGGTTTGTGGGAGGTGTACAGGATCTGTATCCTCTCAAGGAAAAGGAGGAGGTGGGGGAATGGAATGAGATTATACAGGGCCCGCGTGGGGGAGGCGAGACGGATGCGATAGGTGAGGTGGGGAGCATGGCGTACAAGGATTTGGAGGGATTTGTAAGAGGTAGGGGGGGGGAGATCCAGGCTGGATGGGCGTAACAAAGGATAGAGCCGATGAAGGCTTTATAGTTGTAGAGTATGATGGAGGGGTCCAGACCCCACGTACGGCCAGAAAGGAGCTTGAGGAGATGGAGTTGGGAGCATACCTTGGCTTGGATTGTCCGGAGATGGGGCGTCCAGGAGAGTCGATGGTCGAGGCTGACGCCAAGGTACTTAAGGGTGGGGGTGAGGGCGATAGGGCGGCCATAGACGGTGTGATAGAAATCAAGGAGGCGGAAGAAGGAGGTGGTTTTGCCTATAATGATCGCCTGGGTTTTGGAGGGATTGACCTTGAGCAACCACTGGTTGCACCAAGCAGTGAACCGGTCAAGATGGGATTGGAGAAGATGTTGGGAGCGCTGCAGGATGGGGGCATGGGCAAGGCAGGCGGTGACATTGGTAAACTGGAGAAGGTGGACAGGGGGTGACGACAGCGGCATGTCCGCCGTATATAAAAGGTACAGAAGGGAAGAGAGGACGGAGCCTTGGGGCACACCGGCAGAGGGAAAAAAGGTGTAGGAATCCGTGTTATGGATGGTGACGTAGGAAGGACGGTGGGAGAAAAAGTAGCCGATCAGATGGACGTAATTAAAGGGAAGGGCGAAGGTTTGGAGTTTGAATGGAGACCGGAATGCCATACACGGTCATAAGCACATTCGAGGTCCAGGGAGAGGATGATTGCGGAGCGATGGGAATTAAGCTGTTCGGAAATGAGATGAGTGAGGTGAAGGAGAGGGTCGTTGGAAGAGAAGGATGGCCGAAAGCCACACTGGGTAACGGGAAGGAGGCGGTGCTGGCGAAGATGCTGGCGGATGTGGCAGGTGAGGATAGCTTCCAGGATGTTGCTGAAGACCGAGGTAAGGCTGATGGGATGGTAGGAGGAGACGGCGGACGGCGGTTTACCAGGTTTAAGGAACATCAGGATACGGGATTTTTTTCCACAGGTCAGGGCAGTAACCAGTGGACAGGACTACATTGTAGGGCCTGGCCAGGCTGGAGAGGAAAGAGACGAAGGTCATGGTAGGTGACATGATCGTGACCAGGAGCGGTGTTGCGTTTTGTGCAGAGTGTAGCAATGAGATCCTGTGTAGTGATAGGGGCAATGAGTTCCGTGTGTGCAAAGTTGTCAAAGTACTGGAAATCAGTTGCGAGTGGAGGGACAGAGGTGTCAGTTCGATCGCGGACATCCAGGAAGAGAGAGTAATCGAACTGGGGATCATCAGGGATGGAAAAGACATCGGAGAGGTAAGAGGCAAAGTGATTGGCCTTACTAAGGGTGTCAGGGAAGGGGTGATCATCATGGAGAAGAGGATAGTAGGGGGAGGGTTTAGTGTCAGTAAGGTGACAGAAGGCTGACCAGAACTTGGACGAGTTTATAGGCAGGGTAGCATTTAAACAGGTGCATGTCTGTCGCCAGTCCAGGCGTTTCTTAGCCGTGAGCAAATTTCGAATGTGTCGCTTGAGTTTCCGGTGGCGTCGGAGTCTGTCCAGGTCACACGTGTGGAGGAAGGCATGGTAGAGACGGCGGGATTCACAGAGGAGGAGGACGGCCTGTGAGGGTAACGTAGGACGGTGGGGTATATGGCGACGGTAGGGACCTGGGCCCCCATGGCCTCACACAAGGTCTGCTGGAGAAAGGAGGCGGCATGGGTTACATCATCAGGGTGGCGGTAGGTGAAGGGGTGGCTATCGACCTGGGTGGAGAGGGTATCCCGGTAGGCATTCCAGTTGGCAATGGAATAGTCATGGACGTACTTTGGGGGAGGGTCATTACGAGAGTCGGGGCGGGGGCGACGACCGTCTAAAATGGTGAGGAGAACAGGGAGATGGTCGCTGCCAATAAGCTCCAGGACATCCAACGTTATATGGCCAAGGAGGTTAGGGGAGGAAAGGATAACATCGGGAGTGGAG
Organism: Schistocerca gregaria; assembly: GCF_023897955.1. Lineage (NCBI taxonomy): Eukaryota > Metazoa > Arthropoda > Insecta > Orthoptera > Acrididae > Schistocerca > Schistocerca gregaria. The sequence goes on from NC_064922.1 coordinate 583,347,139, forward strand.
TTGGATTCGGGACAGGTGTGCTGGGGGATGGGGATGAGGTCGCCTTGAAGGGAAGAAAGGAACCGATGCCACCGCCGAAACTGGGCAGCGGAACGACTATGGATGTTGAGGTCGGGGGCGATCACATTGGAGGAGAAGGTACGGTCAATGTGGGAGAGGAAGTCGATGGGAACAGGGACGTTATCATATTTTATTTCACATTCATAGTGGACAGGAATTGCAGTTCACCGTACTGCTTTGTACGCTATGTTACCACATGTCGGTGGGTCCAGGAAAAACGTACCATTGCCTGCCGGGCACCGCGACCACCGCACGACACTCACCCGACACCGCTGCCACCACGCGACACTCCGACTGGTGGGCCGATACCGCGCCCCAATATCGGCACCCAAAGCGATACGCTGAAGTGCGGCATTACGCAGCGCGCCCGGCTGCCGTCACCGGCACCCATCGTAGCGCCCACGCAGGCGGCGAGGGTCCCGCAAACCGATACGCCACAGCCCGCCGCACCCAATGCAGCATCCTGGATGCATCGCGACCGCAGAAACCGATACGCCCAGAGGTATGAAACACAAAATAGGCATACATGCCCCTGGCGCCCAGCTGCGGAGGTCTCGTCTCGCGACAAGACGAATCCCCCAAGTTATGGCTGAGTCTCAACAGATCGGAGCGAGACAACTGCTCTACTGAGTATAACATCCCGCCTGGTACCTAAGTCATCTACAGGCGATTTCGCGTCCCGACTTCGAAATATAGACACCCATGGTCGACCAGTAGAACAGGGCGGCGCCAGGAACAGATCCCAGACAACGCTGCCCGAGTGTCCCGTCCCACAAAAAAGTTGGGCCCGTATGGTGCGGCGCCACGTGGGTCGACCACGCCTAGTAAAGTCACGTATTTCCGAGCCTTTCGACCCTCGGGACTCCTTAGCGATATCGTTGCCGTTCTCTAGACGGGATTCAGCCTTAGAGGCATTCAGGCTTAATCCCACAGATGGTAGCTTCGCACCACTGGCCGCTCGGCCGAGAGCGTGAACCAAATGTCCGAAACTACGGTTCCTCTCGTACTGAGCACGATTACTATCGCAACGACACAGTCATCAGTAGGGTAAAACTAACCTGTCTCACAATGGTCTAAACCCAGCTCACGTTCCCTATTAGTGGTTGAACAATCCAATGCTTGGCGAATTCTGCTTCGCAGTGATAGGAAGAGCCGACGTCGAAGGATCAAAAAGCGACGTCGCTATGAACTCTTTGCGGCCACAAGCCAGTTATCCCTGTGGTAACTTTTCTGACACCTCTTGCTGGAAACTGTCCAAACCAAAAGGATCGATAGGCTGTGCTTTCGCAGTCCCTATGCGTACTGAAGATTGGGATCAAGCCAGCTTTTGCCCTTTTGCTCAACACGAGGTTTTTGTCCTCGCTGAGCTGGCCTTAGGACACCTGCGTTATTTTTTGACAGATGTACTGCCCAGTGAAACTCACCGCCTGGCAGTATCCTCGAATCTGATCACTCGAGGGAGTTAACTGCGCCGCACACACGGACGCGCCTACGCGCATGGGACACACGGCACGCGCACGCTTGCACCTACACGCACCGCACGCTGTGGCGCACTGACACCGAGCCGCGGCGCGAATGGAAACCTAACACGCTTGGCTCGAGGACACCGTGACGCCGGGTTGTTATACCACGACGCACGCACTCCGCCTAACCGAGTAAGTAAAGAAACAATGAAAGTAGTGGTATTTCACTGGCGATGTTGCCATCTCCCACTTATGCTACACCTCTCATGTCACCTCACAGTGCCAGACTAGAGTCAAGCTGAACACGGTCTTCTTTCCCCGCTAATTGATCCAAGCCCATTCCCTTGGCAGTGGTTTTGCTAGATAGTAGATAGGGACAATTTTTTTATAATATATTTGTAACATACGTTACCCACTGCCTAGTTTACAATAGTGGGTACCAAGTACAAAAATATTCTACATGTTACATAAAGCAGTATTTCTATTCTAGAAAACTGTTATTTATTACATTTATTATTTGAACTTCGGCCTCTTAGCCGCTCCAGATTTCCAGGAGCATTGCCCGTCCCTAACCGCGAGGAGGTGGGCCATCTACTATCGAGAGAACTACTGCTGTGTTTTGGTATTTTGTCTTCCCACCACCACCCTTTATTAAACATTTACTACACAATACTACTTCTACTACATACAATAAATACAACCTACATGCGCTTCTGCTCTAACTACATATACAGAAAACTTTGATACATGAAAATAGAAAACCCATGCACCTATGTGCTAATTATACACACAGAGGAATTATTAACATTAGAAGATCAACAATGATTAATAATTGCCTTAGTTTGTATAGATAGCGAATGTCCGGTCAAGTTGTCAAGTTTTGTGTAGGTATTTTAGGTTTGGACTCGAAAGAAGGCAATAACTGCCTTTTGGAAACACCCAGGGCATCCCACGCGTCTATGTCACCATAGACCGGGGAGCCCCACCATCTCTTCCTACTTGCCCTCATTTCTGTCCATGCACACTTTTTGTTGGCTTAGTGAAGGAGTCGGATGGGTATCCCTCGCTAACAGAATTCCAATGGGCAAGGGAAAACCGCCATTCCATCCCCCACCAGGATATAATTTGAGTTTATTTCAAATGGGTTGCCGCTCGATACTCCTCACTCCTGTTGAGGAGTATGGCTGTTCTCTGGTTTAACTCTGGAGATTTATTCACAGATTAGTTTAGCAAATGCGGACACTGAGTCAACTAGATTTTGTAGAACTTTATAGGCATCAGGGTTTCTTAATATGTATGCAACATCCTGATTTGGTAGTTCCTGCCTTAATTCAGAGGCAACCGGTTCGAAGTCTGGGCATTCAAAAGCCACGTGTTCAGGCGTCCCAATAGGGGCACCACAGACACACTCAGATGTTGTTTGGCTACCTATCCTGTGGAAGTATGTAGGATAGGGGCCGTGTCCTGTCAAAAAGTGAACTATACCTTGTGAAGGTATTAAGTGCTTAATGTTTAACCTCTCCTGTACGTTTGGAAGGAAGTCGTAGATTCGCCTTCCTGTCTCTGATGTGTCCCATTTTGTTGCCATGATGTAATTGTCTTTTACTTGATTTCTTTTATATTGTTTAGATGTTCACCCATAATTTTTACTACTTTTGGATAGTCCTGTTTTGCCAGCCAGTATATTGCTGTTTGTTGCCTTATTATCAAGTCCAGTGGGCATAGGCCCATAATAATACTAAGAGCGTCTGTTGGGGTGGTGCCAAAGTCACCTATGCAGATGAGAATAACATTTCGTTGTATACGCCTGACCATCAATGCAGGCCTCACCTGAGTGAGTTTGTGGGCCCAGGCACTGGAGCCATATCCAACTATTGGTACTAATATGCAAATATGGTACACCTTTCTTGCCAACGAAGGAAGATGAAATGGCCATTGGGCTATACTGATGAATTTATTTAAAACCGCTAAGGCTTTGGAAGCAACGTGGTCAATGCGTGGCACATAATTCCATCCCTCATCTATGAGGACGCCCAGGTACTTCACAACTCGCATCGCGCCACTACTTCATTGTCTAGTCTTATGATTGGATCACGGGCCAATTTGCCCTTAAGAAGAATGTAATGAGATTTGTGAGATGTAATTTCCAGCTTTGAGGATCGACACTATTCTACTGGGATCTCAGAAACATGGCCTGTATTTGTCTCTACTTCGGTACGACTATCGCCCTCGATAACGACGAGGAGATCGTCTGCATATGCGACTCCCAGTGCCACATTGTTCTCTTCAAGAGTTCTCAATAGACTATCCATGTTTATATCCCAGAATAAAGGGTCGCACACAGAGCCCTGTGGACAGCCATTAGATATGTCCTTGAACACCACAGCACCAGGAGCCGTGATTTTGGCAAACCTGTTCCAGCAGTAATCCCTCAAGCAACCGTATAGCATTACCAGACAATCGATCTCCCGAAGACGAGATAAGAGTGCCGGCCACCACAGGTTGTTGGAGGCACCGGAGATGTCCACCATGACTCCAAGAACGTATTTCCTTGTAGATGAGTGTACAATACTTGCGACTTTGTTTACAGCAGCAGATGTTGATTTTACTTTACGAAATCCGTATTGCAGATCACTCATTCCACATAGGATCCTGTGACTCGACAGCCTTGAGACCGGCAGCTTCTCAAGTGTCTTCCCCAAGACATCCAATAGGCAAATCGGCCTATAGGACTTAGGCATCGTGGGGACTTTTTCTTAGTGACTTCTTTATTATTATAACTTCAGCAGTGTTCCAGTGGGTTGGGAAGGACTGTGTTTCCAAACATCTTTTGTATATCTTTGCAAGGCCTGGGGCCATCTTGTGCACAATATTCTGCAGAACTTCCGCAGGTATTGCGTCCGGCCCCTGGGCTTTGGGTTTGGCGAATGAGAGAATTGCTGCTTGTACCTCCTCAACAGAGAAGGGGTACACTTGAAGTTTGTTATTATACTCCGTCTGGTCTTGCGTTCTGATCTCCTGCTGCATCTCATTGTCTGTTTCTGGTCGATAGTCAGGGAGGAGCACATTTAGTAACTCCTCAGCAGTCTCAACTCAGTCTTCCGTCATTCTGTCAGTGTCTCTGAGTCTTACTGTTGAAAGATGCATTGGAGAGTACATGTTCTCTCTCACCATTTTATATGGGGTACCCCATGGGTCCAAGGTGAGGTGAGACTTCACAAAGTCCTCCCAACTTCGCTGGTGATGTTGTTTTAAAGTTTCTTTGAAGATCCACTTCCGTCTTCTGTACAAGGCAAGATGGTATTGCATCTCCTCCTGGGTGAAAGACCCTTGATAGCTGGGATGTGCTCATCTCATAGACTGCCTGAGCCGAGTAAGCTCTGGTGTCCATGGAGAGGTCACCTCGCATATGAGACACCTTTGCGTCGGTATCGCCACGGCCACAGCCGCCTTGATAGAGACAACCAAGGCCTCAACAGCCTCATCCACATCAAAAGGGCCGTCTCTCAGCTCTGGAGGATTGAACTCTGCCTCCAGCAGGTCCCAGTCAGCTCTCCCATAGTCATATTGCGTCATCCACCCCTCTGGCATGTATTCCGCGTGTGATGCTGTCGAAAATTCAATTATGTTGTGATCACTTGTGAGATTGTCTAAGACTTTCCAACTCTGAATATTGTTTGCTGCATTGATTGAACTCAGCGTCACGTCTATGTGGGAAGCTGCCCCAGCTCGACTCCTATAGGTAGGAGGGTAGCGAGGATGATTTATTACATGCAGTTGGTTTTCCATGATAAAATCCTCAAGTGTAATACCCCTACGGTCCTGGACTCGGCTGTGCGAGAGGGGGGATTTTGCATTATTATCCATTGTGATGATGAGTGGCTTGCCAGCTAGGACACGCAAGACAGTTGACAATTGCCTCAGGTATGTATGTATTGGGTCTCTATATTGACAATAAACATTTATGAAAGACCAATGTGCGTTACAGTAGTTTATCTCAATCACAGTCACATGTGTGTTACAAAACTGAGTAAGAACTGTAATTTTGATTAACTTATTCAAAGTGATAATGACTGACATTGGGTTTTGACGAATTGAGATTATCTGAGCTGTACCAGGAAAGCCTGAGACCCTGCCAGAGACAGAGTATGATTCTTGTATTAGTAATACATCACTGTATCATTCTTTGGCCAGTTTGCAGAACTCGTGAGTGACCAATAAGCTCCGCATTGGGTTTATCTGTAAAATATTGAGTCTGGTCATGGGAAACTGGTATAAAAATTACTTGCGGGCCAAGTCTGGGCAGGATCAAACGCAATTCTACCATGCATTTTGACCATGTCTTTGTAAACTTTATTTAGTTCAAATGTTCTGCCCTGTCGGATGTAGACTTTCGAGACTAAATCTAATAATTCAGCGTATTCTATAGGAATACAGTCTGCATCCTCCAGAGTGGGGTATGTAACTTCATTTTCGTGAGGATGCCCAGCTCGAACCAGCTGCCTCAATGTGGCATTCAGAGTTTGTGCATTTTCAAGCCTTGACAACCGTAGGGTCTCCTCACATATTGTATAGGTATTTCCAGGCGAGCAATTGTTATAAGTTCGTTTTTCTACTACACTTGTATCTACCTCTACATCATCACCAAGAATAAATTTATCTACATTTGTGGCTACTATCATTAATTCTACACTATCACCAAGAGTTATTTTATCTACATCTGTGGCAACTTTCATGAACTCTACAGTCTCTTTAGCTGTCTCCTTTGCAGGCCCCTCCGACGCTGACGCTGACGGCTCCGCCCTCAAGCGCGGGTCCCCATCTCGATGAGAGGAGGAACCCGCCACCTCGGCCGCCAACGCCTCCGATGACTCTGGAAGACCACCCGTGGAAGTCAGGAAGGACCCGACCTGACAGGAGAAGTCCCTCGTTTCCGGCTGCACTTCAGGCACCGGTACAGCATAGATCTCCCTCTCCTCCCACGAGGAGCAGTCCCCGCCCAGGGAGGAGAAACCCGCCGGCCCAGCCGCCTTCGCCACCGTCGAACCTGGAGGACTCCCCCTGCTGGCCAGGAAACCCCTGACCTGACAGGAGAAGTCCATCGTCTCCTGCTGTACTGCTGTCACTGGAACAGAATAGACTTTTACTTCATCCTCTCCCTCACCGTCCAAGGAGGACATTGACTGTTGTAGTTTCCTCCACCTTACCGCATCTCTCAGTGTTTTGTTCGGCGACTTCCCACGAGTGACCTTATAGCGTGTCGACATAATCGGTCCTCTGGATGAGTCGCTGTAGAAGTAACTTGTAGATCAAACACTCCTTATGAGGAGTGTCACAAGTCCGACTACGGAATTTACATGTGGTGCAAAGTGAGGTGTCTCCTACACAGTTCTTTTTCCCATAACTATCACACCCGCAGTTACCACACATGGGTTTCAGAAAGTTACAATATTTGGCAACATGGCCATAGTCTTGACATTTAAAGCATTTACCTAAGGCTGCATAATACTTCACTGATACTGCATTATAACCAATGTATAATCTGTTTGTTATTATTATTTGTTTTCTTAATGCAGGTGCAACCTCGATTGCATAGTGAACCGTATTTCAGTCACGAGGACCTGCTTTAATTCGTATTTTTAGTTGTTCATTGAACTCCTCACGAGTGATTTTATCCTCAAAGTTTTGGGCATATACGCAATCTGTAACGTTGTCCTGCGACATGTACGACGGTACGTCGTACATCATCATCAGGGGGCGGCGTTTTCGTGGTTTCTCACATGTGAATGATTCTTTTAATTTCGGGTTGTTCATTATTTTCGCACTCTCCTCAGTTGAGGCCACTTCGACAGTTAGTACATTTTGGTAGTTCTAATATTGTTTATTTTGATTTTATCTACATGCGGATTTATACTTTGTTCGAAATTCTCTTTTGCCTTCTTGACATCATCACGCTTCTTTGGTTTTGTAAAAAGTATTGGGACAGCATTTTCGACGTTCTGTTTAATGGTCTCCTGGACCGTTCTTTTGCTTACTGGTGCTGACGCTACCGCAGCAGCATAAGTCTTTTAAGGTCTTTGTTGATATTAGCACAGATGTTCGTTTTCTGCTTTTACCTCTGCATATTGCCCCCCTAGTCTAGCATGAGCTAAATTAGCAATATCCTTTTTATCACCCTGATTTGATCAGCGGTGATCTTCCCATGCTTGACACTGCTTGTCAAGTAGTCTCAAAAAGTGTGCATGCCTCTGCATGCCTCTGCAGATAGCACGATATTCACATTGATAGGAGCATCTTGCTCCAAGAGCGCCGCTTCACTCTCCATTTGCTCAGCCATGATAATAGAAGAGTGAAAAAAGAATAGGGCCCATCTGTTTCCCCCAACCGGCACCTCTGGCATCGGGGGGGGGGGGGGGGGGGGGGGGCTATCCTGCAGCTTGCTCACCAGTCCCGCCCCTTGATCAAGAGCATTTTGAGCTGCTGGGTTTACCGCGCCGTTTCCAGCACACTAGTCCCCTTCCACGACCGCATCAGTGGAGATCTCACTCCCTGGCAAATGCCCACCGGGTATCGGAGAGGCAGATTCACCTCTCGGCCTGTACCCCTACTAGGCTGAGGTTCCGCCATACAGCCAGGGACCCAGTCCTACCCAGGTGCTGGGTCGGTCCTCCAGACGTTTGGGGGTCTGGCCCCATCTAATGTAGCCAGGGACATGCCCTGGCTTGGCGGAACGTGTCCCAGGCGTCCTGTTCATGGCGATGAGTCTTTGCCAGTTTGGGCCACGATCCCTCCCCAGCAAATGCGGCCATGGGAAACAGGGCACCGGTGTTGTTGTACCCTGTGCAGGGACAGATGTTGTGTCCCTTCTGACGCAGCTTTCCCTGCGCCACGCACCCTTTGCTTTTGCTTTGGGTTGGGGGACGTTTAACATCGTCCAGAACGTGAGGAACTGCAGCGGCCAGACCGCAGGATTAAGGGATCGTCGTAAAACCTACCCTCATACCCTCGCCCAGCCATCACGCTCAACTCAGGAGAGACCGATGGCGTGTCTTTCGTAACGCAGCTCCTCCTGCGCCATACACCCTTGGCTTTCGCTTGGGTTGGGGGCATTTAACGTCCTGCCAGGACGGGAGTTTTAGGTCCTACCTTGACACAACGACAACTCACACCTATCAACGCAGCCCGGAAGGTGTTAAAGGAGTCAGTAAGGGTCTTATATATGGAGTTGGACATGTATCACTCAAACCCGAGTTACGTTCTCTGGATGGTCTCCACACTTACCGGGGGATCATGACTAGCCCTGTCTTATCCATCGCTTTTGATAATTCACGATGGGCCAGTGCGGACCAGTGTGGGTTGCACCCACTTAAGGGCTAGCCTTTTAACGTCATGCATAGGTGGCCCATCCTGTGTTAGGTTCAGCCCATCCAAGGGGGTTACTGAGCTATGGGGCCATGACAAGGCCATGAGATTGGACATTACAGTCCCCCCCCCCCCACTCAGGTTCCTCTGAGCCCTGATGCGTTCGACGATCTTAGGCAATCAGAGGGTGCCATGGCGGTTTAAACCCAGTTTCAGAAGGCAAAACAGCTTCCCAGGTGACGCCATGCAGACCGATTTCCCATAGATAGGGACAGTGGGAATCTCGTTAATCCATTCATGCACATCACTTATTAGATTACAAGGCATTAGGCTATGGAACCGTCTTTATGAACAAAATACATGTGAATAACACAAGGTATACACTCTTATCTACTAATGCGCCATACTCCCCGAGAGGAGCTTACAGGGGCGCTGGATACAGGTGGTCATGTAACCGCTAATCCCTTAAATTATTATACATTGCAAAGAAAAATATAACTAACAAAATACAGAATAAAAGACGGTATTGCTCCCGATATTGAAGCCCCAGGAGTCAGGGCAAACTAACCTAGGAAATCCGACTCGCTAACCCACGCTCTCCCGGTACTTCGGCATAACAGATGTCATACTTTCGAACAAGCTGAAGACCCATGCAGTTCCCCCAAGCACCCGCATGCTTATGACGCTTAGCTCCCGCCTGTGGAAGCCCAGTTGTAGGAGTTGGCAGGCAGATGTAGTTGCCCAGGTCCCCCTCCAATTCAGCTTCTGTCGACACCGTACAACAGGCCTTCGTCATCTGCAACAAAAATGACCTTTCTATCGTCATTAGTATTTTCCTGGTGTACCTGTGTTTTGTACGTTCCCCCCATGCTGCTGCAGCGTACTTGCAGACAGATAAACAAAGTGCCTGGTATTTTAGTCGCAGGGTTTTCTTTTGCAGCCCCCACTCAGATCTACTTACTCTTGTGAGAGCGCCAGAAACGGCAGATAGTTTCTTTTGGATATTTTTTACATGAGGGGTGAATTGGAGCCTTTCATCAAGTGTGATGCCGAGGTATGTACGTTCCTGGACCAACCTAACTCTTTCCCCATCAAGTTCAAGTCTGGATGGTTTTTCTCTATCAAATTTACCTTTGATGGTTATGGCTACCGTTTTCTGTTTGAAGATCCCTAGTTTATTCTGTGTGGTCCATTTGCTTATGGGTTGTAGTGCTATACTACCTCTCTCTTCGAGCTGTGACCTACTCTTCCCCTTTATGATGATGTCTAGATCATCTGCGTAGGCCACTTTATCCCACTGCTCACCATCTTTCCGTTGTACCACTTTGCCAAATACAAGGTTCCAGAGAAAGAGGCCACAGATAGAACCTTGTGTTCAGCCCTTTTGATGTTTTTCGTAACTGACCCAGAGTTGCTGCAGACAGTGGCCTTCCTGTTCTTAAAGTAGTTTTCTGCTAGATGGTACATGTTTTGAGGACAACGCATCGCTCTAAGTCGCCCCATTACACTTGGTCACCACAAATTGTCGAAGGCCTCTGCTATGTCCACAAAAATGACAGCAACATATTTTTCGTCACAGTTTGCACTGGAGACCACCTGCCGGACTGCCATTTCTGTGGATGCACCATTTCTGAAACCAAAGTGGTTTGTTGTCTTCAGTCCTGACTCTTCATACCTTTTATCCAGTCTGGTCACTATTAGCCTTTCTAATACTTTGCCAAGGATAGGGAGCAGGCATATAGGTCGATATGATTTCACATCATCCCTTGGCTTTGTGATAATATGTAGACGTTTCCGATTTTCCAATTGTCTGGGAAGGTGGATTCTGTAAGGCAGCTGTTGTAGGTGTCAATGAGTAGTAGTAGTAGTAGTAGAGGGGTTTTGGGCACACGACAGTAACTTAGTCAGATGGGCGTCAAGAAAACTCCCAGAACAGGAATATAAAACAGAACAGAAAACATGGGTAACAATTGTTGAAAAATATGTGCTCACCCACACCAAAGCGTGGGATGAAGCAGAGCGTCAGCAGTAAAACATGGACAACACAGGAAGAAAATTATAGAGGAAGTTAAAACAATGTAGCAGATGGAAGTGGCTGGCTGACCGCAAGGAAAAAGGGGAGGAGTCAGCCACTCTGGAATACACTAAAACCACCAGCCTAAAAGTTTAGGCCAGAGTCCAGACATATCACCAAACTTAAAAACCCAGACACACACTTCTCATCATTAGCTAAAACAGAAGGCAGATCCCCATCAACTTGTGCTTCTGCCCGTGCATCACGGTATAAAATGGAATGTTAAAATGTGCCGGACAGAGATGTGCACACCACAAGCATCACAAAACGGTGGATACTCCCGCCGCAATAAAAAGCTATTTGTGATGGGGGACAGTGCCTGATCCGAAGACGTGTGAGGGCCACCTCCTCCCGCCTGAGCAACCGGGAGGAGGAACGCCACGGCCGAGTGGTTGACTTTATCAACCACAGTTTATTGGCCATCACCGCCAGCCATTCGTCCTCCCACAACTCGATGCACTTCCTGTGGAGTGCAGCGATGACTGACTGCAAGGGAATAGGACACTGGACCACATCCTGCTCTCTGCAGGCCTCCTTGGCAGCGCGATCGGCCTGTTCGTTGCCCCATATGCCGACATCACCAGGCACCCAGCAGAAGGATACTTGTGTACCCCGCCGTTGGAGCAATTACAGTTGGTCATGTATCAGCTAGACCATCTCCTCAGTCGGGTACAGTTTCTGCAGTGATTGTAAGGCACTAAGAGAATCGGAGCAGAGAAGAAATCGATCGCCCCAAAAACGATTCATATGCTACAGTGCCTTCAGGATCGCGTGGAGCTCCGCTGCGAAAACGGTATATTCAGCAGGGAGGCGAATCCGAGTAACTTGATCAGTGAACACTACAGAACAACCAAGGAAATTCTCCTGTTTTGAGCCATCAGTGTACATGACAGTGAAACCGTGATGCACATCTAAACTGTTAAAAAACAGAGATTGGAATGTAAAATGTGGTGTGCCATCTTACTTAAAATTAGTCAAATGTAAAGTAAGTTTGGGTCTCCAGAGGAGCCAAGGTGGAGATCTGCTCCAACCGCGACGCAAAACACGAAGACCAGCCATAGACATCGCAGCGAGGCAATCCTGTGCGCGAATCCCATAGGGCTGCGTCGCACGTTGCCGGTTATGAAATAACTGTGCCAGAGGAGGCTGAGCAATGGCATGGTATGCAGGGGTGTATTGTGAGGACAAAGTTTTATACGCCTGGCGCACTGTAAGTAGCAGTCGCCGCATATGAAGTGGCAGTTCACCAGCCTCTGCACAGAGGCTTGGTATGGGGCTAGTTCGGAATGCCCCAGTGGCCAACCGAAGCCCTTCATGGTGCACACCGTCCGACATCTTTATGTAAGAAGGCCTCGCAGACCCATACACCGTGCACCCATAATCGAGCCGAGATTGCACAAACGCCCTGTAAAACTGCAGCAGACAAGTCCTGTCAGCTCCCCATGTACTGTGGCTAAGCCACTTTAAAATACTTAAAGCCTTAAGTGACCGCCATTTCAGGTCTTTAAGATGAGGTAACCACGTGAGCTTAGAGTCAAAATTGAGCCCCAGAAACCTCACCGTGTCTTTAAAAGTAAGAATAGTGTCCCTCATCCGCAACTCAGGAAAGGTTAAAATCGAACGAGAACGGTTAAAAAGAATACATACAGACTTCTCGGTGGATAACTTAAAACCACTCTTCCGCGCACAGTCATCCAAACGCCTAATCGGAAGTTGCAACTGACGAGTTGTCGTTGCAAGGCTTGAAGAAGAGCAAAACAAAGAGAAATCATCCACAAACAAAGAACACTGGACAGGACTTTTCACTATGGACGTAATGCTATTAATAGTGATGGCAAAGAGAGTCACACTTAAAACGTTACCCTGAGGGACACCGTTCTCCTGCTCAAAGCGATCAGACAGGACGTCACAAATTCGGTATCTAAAATATCGCGGCGAGAGAAAAGATTGAATAAAAAGAGGAAGACAACCCCGAAAACCCCATTCGTGAAGTTGCTCTAGGATGAGACGCCTCCAAGTGGTATCGTAGGCCTTCTCAATGTCGAAAAATACACCTAGAAGGTGATGACAGCGTAGGAAGGCGTGCTGTATAGCCGCCTCCAGGAGGGCAAGGTTATCGAAGGTGGAACGAAACTTCCTGAACCCACACTGAAAGCGACTAAGGAGTTGCCGGGATTCTAATATCCAGACAAGGCGGCGATTGACCATCCGCTCCAAGGTCTTCCCTATGCGACTAGTGAGGGCAACACTACGGTAGCTACTCGGGCTCATGCGGTCTTACCCAGGTTTTAAAAAAGGAATTAAAACTGCCTCACGCCACGCATCAGGAAAGTGACCCGACGCCCAAATAGCATTAAAAAGTGCGGGGAGGATTTCTTTGCTGCGCAATGTGAGGTGCCATAGCATACTGTAATGGATCCGGTCGTGACCAGGGGATGTGTCACGAGCTTCAGACAATGCAGAATCCAGCTTCCAGGAGCTGTGTAAGAAGGTCGGTGAGAGCCACTTCATCAATTGCGTCATGTGGGGCAAGTAAAGTGAACAGACAGTCAAAGGATGACGTATGTGCACGGACACAGCGACAGCCTGTAAAGTCGTCATAAGCGAGAGAGGCGAGGAGTGGTAGTCCGTCTTGACGAAAATACCTACACCTCCTCTAGCTCTCGCTCCACGCAGGTCGTCCTTTTTGTGGAGTGTATAGCCTCGTATCTCAGGGGAGTATGGGGGATGGAAATAAGTCTCCTGGAGACAGAGACACAGTGGTGTACCCTGAGAGAGTAGACGAAGTTCCTCCACATGCGTCCTGAACCCTTGAAAGTTTCACTGAAGTTTGGGAGCCATCTATGTTGGGAGTAGAACCGTCATCCGGTCTCTCCGACGGGGTGGGGAGACCGCAGCAGGTGGAGGGGCAGGTGTGGGGCGAGATGATTGCCCACACATACGTTGTATTCCATCAACTCTGAGGAAGAGTCAGATGAAGCCTCACGTAAAACAGCATCTGCATGCTCAGACGGTTTCCCACGGGATTTGACCTGGTGTTGCTGCTGTACAGGAGCTTTCTGTGGTTTGGTGGGCATTGGGGGAGCTGATGTGGGAGTGGTAATTGGCGCACTGGGCTTGGGAACAGCCTCAGCTGTTGGAGACGTCAGGGGCTGGCCAAAGTTCTCCACTATACCCTTGTGTGCCGTTCGAGTAGGGGCTACTGGGTCTGAAACACTGGCTGCGTTGCAAGTGCACTGAAAACTGCAGGTGTTAGTGCCAACACTCACCAATTCGATCTGCGTAGAGGCATCTACTTTTGGAGTAGGCTTCTGAACCAGGGATCCGAAAGATGTAGCAAATGTGGGAAGTTGCATCGACTTATAGATCTTCTTGGCCTCACCATAGGGGATACGCTTGGTTGTTTTTATTTGCTGGACTTTGTGTTCCTCTAAAAATATTCGGCATTCCCTACTCCAAACAGGGTGGTTCCCAGAGCAATTAATACATCTGGCTGGCGACGAGCAACCACCTCCTTCATGGGCAGCCTCACCACAGTTGCCACTAGTCGCTTCACCGTTACATCCTAAGGTGGTATGCCCAAAACGCTGGCATTTAAAACAGCGCAGTGGTGATGGGAAATAAGGGCGCACACTCAGGCGAAGGAAGCCAGCTTTAATATGTTCTGGATGTTTCGTGCTACTGAAGGTCAGAATAAAAGAGTTGGATTTCACAAGATGGCCATCAACCCTCTTCATGATATGTTGAACATCAACGATACCTTCCGGAGCCCACTCACGTTGCAGTTCGTCTTTGGGAATGTCGACTAGATCCCGGCATGTCACAACACCTTTGCTATAATTCAAGGTGCTGTGCAGTTCAGTGTCTACGGCAAACTCCCCAAGGCATTTAGCAGCTTGCAGGTTAGTGGCTTGCTGGGAAGTGAAAGTTTCCACGAGCAAGGTCCCATTACGCAAACGCTTCACTGAGTTTAAGGAGCCACAGAAGCCCTCCAGACTCTTTTGTAAATAGAAGGGCGAAACCTTCTCAAAACTACCCTCTTTGCGTTTTACAATCAGAAACACATTCTGATTACCAGAATGCATTCTGTTACTAAAGACTTCACTTGTGAAAGATGTGCTGCAGTCAGGGGGACTGACTGCATGAGCCCTCTTCAGAGACTGGGTGTTAGAACCTTCCAGCGGCCCACCCTTTCTGCTGGGAGGAGGAAAAGAGGATTTCGAAGGATCCATCTCGGTCCCACGAGCAGCTAGGGAACTAGAAGCCCACCTAGACAGAGCCCCACATGCCATGTAAGCCTTATACAACTGGGGTGCAGGAGGTGCCCCAGAGGTTGCCCGCTTGGGACTGTTCCACCACAACAGCCATGCATCTTATAGGCGCGCAGCACACTGTAAGAGTGAGGGTTTTTTTTATAGATGTTTACCTTCCTCGCAATCCAGGCAGTCATGCCAAGATTACCATTCCCCGCAGCACACAACATTCCACCGCCGCACCATGCGGTGGTCGCTGAAGCATGTCGGGGCGTTACGGTGACAGGAGACTGGCGGCGCTGACCAGTCCCCAGCTCAGAACCCCAGGGTCGCCAAGCCCGTACGCAGCAATTGAATGTTGAGCCCCTGGGGGCTGTTAATGAGGAGTGCAGGATTGTGTTCCAACACACGCTTTATCATGGCATCATCTATGCCATCTGGTCCTGTGGCTTTATGTGGTCTGCATGCCTTCACTGCAGCCTTTATCTCTTGTACTGAGAAGTCTGGCTCATTTTCTTCGTTGTGGTACGCTATATTTTGCTCCTTTACAGCTGATTGCTGTGTTGTGTCGTCCTCTGGGTGGTCATCTGGTAGTAAGTTATTCAACAGTTCTTTCACTGTTTCCTGCCAGGTCATGGTAGGGTCTCGTCAGGCCACTTTTACATTGCTGAAGACAGTTTCGGTGCCATATTTAGGGTGAAGGATTCTATCAGTCAGCTTCCCAGAGTCATTGCCATTGCAGTCTTTTAACAATTTTTTCCACGTATCGGTCTTTGCTCTCGTAATTTCCTTGTTATACACTCCTGGAAATTGAAATAAGAACACCGTGAATTCATTGTCCCAGGAAGGGGAAACTTTATTGACACATTCCTGGAGTCAGATACATCACATGATCACACTGACAGAACCACAGGCACATAGACACAGGCAACAGAGCATGCACAATGTCGGCACTAGTACAGTGTATACCCACCTTTCACAGCAATGCAGGCTGCTATTCTCCCATGGAGACGATCGTAGAGATGCTGGATGTAGTCCTGTGTAATGGCTTACCATGCCATTTCCACCTGGCGCCTCAGTTGGACCAGCGTTCGTGCTGGACGTGCAGACCGCGTGAGATGACGCTTCATCCAGTCCCAAACATGCTCAATGGGGGACAGATCCGGAGATCTTGCTGGCCAGGGTAGTTGACTTACACCTTCTAGAGCACATTGGGTGGCACGGGATACATGCGGACGTGCATTGTCCTGTTGGAACAGCAAGTTCCCTTGCCGGTCTAGGAATGGTAGAACGATGGGTTCGATGACGGTTTGGATGTACCGTGCACTGCTCAGTGTCCCCTCAACGATCACCAGAGGTGTACGGCCAGTGTAGGAGATGGCTCCCCACACCATTATGCCGGGTGTTGACCCCGTGTGCCTCAGTCGTATGCAGTCCTGATTGTGGCGCTCACCTGCATGGCGCCAAACACGCATACGACCATCATTGGCACCAAGGCAGAAGCGACACTCATCGTTGAAGACGACACGTCTCCATTCGTCCCTCCATTCACGCCTGTCGCGACACCACTGGAGGCGGGCTGCACGATGTTGGGGCGTGAGCGGAAGACGGCCTAACGGTGTGCGGGACCGTAGCCCAGCTTCATGGAGACGGTTGCGAATGGTCCTCGCCGATACCCCAGGAGCAACAGTGTCCCTAATTTGCTGGGAAGTGGCGGTGCGGTCCCCTACAGCACTGTGTAGGATCCTACGTCTTGGCGTGCATCCGTGCGTCGCTGCCGTCCGGTCCCAGGTCGACGGGCACGTGCACCTTCCGCCGACCACTGGCGACAACATCGATGTACTGTGGAGACCTCATGCCCCACCTGTTGAGCAATTCGGCGGTACGTCCACCCGGCCTCCCGCATGCCCACTATACGCCCTCGCTCAAAGTCCGTCAACTGCACATACGGTTCACGTCCACGCTGTTGCGGCATGCTACCAGTGTTAAAGACTGCGATGAAGCTTCGTATGCCACGGCAAACTGGCTGACACTGACGGCGGCGGTGCACAAATGCTGCGCAGCTAGCGCCATTCGACGGCCAACACCGCGGTTCCTGGTGTGTCCGCTGTGCCGTGCGTGTGATCATTGCTTGTACAGCCCTCTCGCAGTGTCCGGAGCAAGTATGGTGGGTCTGACACACCGGTGTCAATGTGTTCTTTTTTCCATTTCCAGGAGTGTATTTATTTTTGGTGCTTCTGTACGTTGCCTTTGCTGCCAGTATTTCTGTCTCACGATTTGCATGCCGTGCATTCTGGAGCAAGTGTCGAGCTGCAATTGTGTCCTGCCGCATTTTTGTCAGTGTTTTATTCCTTCAAGGTACAGCATTTTTCAGCCGTGTTCTTCTTCTCATGGCCTTCCTGTAGCTCTCTTGTATTGCTGTCTGTAGGAGGTCTACTTTATCATTTGCATTTGTTCCTGCTGCGTTTGGCCAGTTTTCCACTCTGGTGGTCAGCTGGCGGTCAAAAACTTGCCAGTTTGCTAAGGTGTTGTTGTATCTCAATAGCTCTTCTGTGACCCTCTCCCTTTGCTGTTTTGAGATCTCAAATGTGATCGCCCTGTAGTCACTTGAGGTCCATTCCTCTTTAATCGTCCATCTAGAGTCCATCCTTGACATGTTTGCTGAGCAAAATGTTTCGTCGATGTTATTTTCTCCAGCTGGCCCACTGAAAGTTGTTAGTGGTGAATCTCGATTTAATACAGTTAAGCCATGTTGGAAGATGAGATCCTCTAGTTTTCTTCCTGGTTCATCTGTGTCCAGGCTGTGCCATAGTGGGGACATGGCATTGGCATCCATTGCTATTATGCTAGCTTTTCCTTGGATTTTGTGGATGATGGTATCCAGTCAATGTAAATATTCATCAGTTGGCGTATGGGACTGGCAGTACAGGCTTATTAAGTATATTTCTCCGAACTCGCCAGTTACTGCAGCTACAGCGGTATGAGCATCACAAAGGGAGGTTATCTGCAGAATGGTTAAGTTTGTGTTTCGTATTCCTATGGCTGCTATTGGTACTCCATGGTTGCTGCTGTATAGTAGGCAGAAACCTGGAGGATATCCTTTAATGTTATTTTCCATTACATAGGGCTCTTGGATAAGAACAATATCAAGGTTTTCCTCTTCCATCTTAAGTGATGCTTGACAAGGTACTACTTTGGACCTCTGCCCATTTATTTGGAGAAACTCATCTACCTGTCGACCTGGGGACTGTGGCGTAGAAGTGTTACTGGCCATATTCAGTTCTTTGTTCTTCTTTCGCCATGAATCTGACATATTTGGGGCAGTTTTTGTCCATTACTGAGTGGTCATGTGGCTTCTTCCAGTGCTTACAGTTTGCACATTGTGGTGCCTTGTTCCTGTTACAACATTTCTTAATGCTATGTCCTGGTGCCGCGCAGTGCCCACAGATTGTTTCAGCACTTCTGCACATTTGTGTTGTATGCCCAAAATCATGGCATTTGTAGCACCTGGTCGCCTTGCTGAATTTCTGCAGCCTGTGTGAGGTACAGTTTATGTATGCTCGACCTTGTGCCATCAGGTGATGCCAAAACTTTTCTTCCATTTCCAGGACGATGTTTACAGTATCTGTGTTCCTTGGACCTGTTTTAAATAGTGCTCTTATTCCTGTCTCAGCTCCCTCCTTTGTGCCACCTATTGAAGAAAGATGCCTCGTGTCAGCTTTGTTACCGGTTCTTCGTCGCTGATTTGTCTTGGGACATCAAACAGGATCCCCCTTGGGTTTTTCTTCCTGGGGTCAGTTACTGTGATCCCTGAGTCCCCTATTTCCCTACAGTTATTTATTTTCTCTGCTTCAGCGTCATTTGGCACATGTAAGATGACACCAATATCCTTCAGAGTCCTACATTTCGTGATCTTGACGTCCTTCAGTGTTCCTTTTACAATGTCTTTTATGGTGTCTAGCTCACAGGTGGTTGTTCTGTTGCTGGGGGAGATTCCTTCAGGCATTTCAGCTCTGTTTTCAGTTGCACTAATTCCATCTCGTATTTCCTTAGGATCTGTTCATAGGCAGCCATTTTCCCTAACAAGAATTTTTTTGAACATTGTTTATCCTGTTGTTTTCATTGAACATATATGCTTCTAGCTCTTCCCTCATTTCTACCATTATTTGCAAATCACCTGTCTTTGACTTTTCGGCTATTTCGATTGTCATGGCTGTAACCTGTGTGCTTTTCCTAACACTACTTTCTAGATCAGTGTCCTTATTTTGCCCCATCTTGGGACTGGCCGCCTTTCTGACGCCAAGCTAGGTCGGTGCGTTAGCAGCGGCTGCCGCGCGCTGCGCGACGAGCAACTACCGCGCTGGGTACAAGGCTTGGCGCGCGGCCTTGGAGCAGGCATGCACTGGCCAGCTGGGGACGAGCTTCGCGCCCTGGACCGCTGTGGCACGCTACCGCTTTCGCTGTTGCAGACAGCCTCCGAGTAATTCTGTGGCTACCTGCCTTCTGCTGTGCGCCACGGCTCCGCAATTCGTAGTTATTTTTAACCTCGCGTTCTGATATTGGTTTGAGCTGGGCAGCGGAAGGCGTCACTTCTAGTATGGAGCGTGCGGGAGTCTATACCGAACGGCGCGTGGGCGCACGTACGACGTTACAATAATAGTTTTATTTCTTAGACTACTTATCCTACAGCTGAGCTACAAACATGTTTCTAAAGCGCATGATTTGAACAACAAAAACCCTATTGCTACAGAATTTTCCAACTAAGTTGGGGACCTCTACTAGTATGGAGCGCGCGGGAGTTTATACCGAACGGCGCGTGGGCGCACGTACGACGTTACAATAATAATTTTATTTATTAAACTACTTATCCTAAAGCTGAGCTACAAACATATTTCGAAAGCGCATGAGTTGAACAACAAAACCCTATAGTTACAGAATTTTCCAACTAAGATGGGGACCGCAGACGCGCACTTTGTAGCCGTGTGGGAGTCTCCAGAGAAGGACGCGTGGCTCACGCACTATACAACTTTAACAGCTATATCACTTAGGCTATGCACACCACATCTAAGCTAAGAAATTATTTGTGAGGCGGATGACCCACAGTACAGGAACCTACACACTATAGAGATTACGTAACTAGGGTGAGGGCTGCAAGCCTACGGTTTTGTCACCGCGCAGGATTTCCTACAGAGCGGGTCGTCGGCACATACGCGACTTTACATTGACCGTTATATTTCTAAAACTATTCATCACACAAGAAAATTGGAAGCATATTCGGAATGAGCATAGAGCACACTACAAGAAACTATTCTCTACGGAATTTTCCTAACTACTATGGGTGCTGCAGAACGCCAGTTTTGTCGCAGCGTGAGAGTTGCTAGGGAACAGCGCGTAGGCGTGCACACGATCTTACTTTCACAGTTTTATTTCTTGTGTTATCCGTCAAATAGCAAAACTACAAGCATATTCGGAAAACGGAGAGAGCAAACTAAATGACCTTGTACACTAAAGATTTTTGCTAAATACAATGAGAGTTACAAACCGACGGTTTTCTCACCACGCTGGAGTTTCTACAGAGTGGGGCGTCGGCATTTCCACGACTTTACATTGACAGTTTTATTTCTTAAACTATCCATCTCACAGGAACATTGGAAGCACTTTCGAAAAGAGCATAGAGTACACTACAAGATACTATTCCATACAGAATTTTCTAATTAATTTGAGAGCTGCAGAGTGCCGGTTTTGTCGCCGCATGGGAGTTCTAGGGAACAGCGCATCGGCGCACGCACGACTTTACATTGGCAATTTTATTTCTTGAATTGTTCAACACACGGCAAAAATAGAACCATATTCAGAAAGATAATGTACTATACTAAAGGAACCTATACACTACAGATATTTGCCAACTGAAGTGAGGACTGCAGGGCGCCCGATTTGCCACCGCGCGGGAGTTTTTACAGAACGGCACGTCAGCGCACGCACCACTTCACGTCAGCGGTTTTATTTCTTAAATTATGCATTACAAAATAGAGCAGAAAACATACTAGGGCCGGCGAAGAACCACACTACGAGAAACTATACTCTACAGGATACTCCTAACAGAGTGGGGCCTGCAAAATCTCCTGTTTTCACCGCGCAAGTGATTCTACAGAAAACGTGCGAGTGCGAACGCACGACGTTGTGTTAGCAATTATATTTCTTCAAATGTGCGTCACACAACAAAACTACAAACATGTTCTGAGAGGACATGGTCTAAGCTTCCAATTTATCGGTTTAAATTGATTGTACCTAAGTCAGTTTGTCAGTGCAGTGAATCCGGTTTAAATTGATTGTACGTAAGTCAGTTTGTCACTGGAGTGAATCCGAGGCCCACTGAGCAGGACAGGCACAAAGTTAATAGAAAATTTGCAATGCCGCTTACTTACTGTGACGGTCTCTTCCACAGTTTCTCAGCAACAACTCCAGGGTCCAGTAGTGTAGTTCGATTGACGTTGAGCACTTGTTTTTATACATCAGTAGCCAATCTCTTTATCTATGCCACAGATTGAAATATTTTTGATTCCGTTACTATTTGAGCAAATTGAATCAAACTTCACTGTACCACTTTTGGTAGTGAATTGCAGCGCCGAGTGACTTTTCAAACGTAACGAAGGATTTTTACATACTTAAAGCATTGTGTGAACATTACATTTGTTACCAATCATCACATTAACATTAGTTACGAAAACAGGAATAATTTTAAACAATAGATAGTATCAATACACATCTACCTGTATACATTAACACCCAAGTGCGAGGGCTCGGAATTGACTTCGAGCCAGTCACTCTTGGGATGACACAAACTTCATTCCATGCCCTCATTCCCAACTGCATCTGACTCTGAGTGTGAATTTGAGTCTGTGTCAGTGTCGCTCCATAGATGCTGCCTAATCCAGTCTGACCCGTGCATAAGGCCGATCCTCCCTAAACTGTTGATGGAGTACATTTGAAATATCGTAGCTTAAGTTATTCAGCCTTACCCACTCATCCTGCTGTCTTATTAAACTGTATAAGTCCTCACTCACAGTCGGTTGTCGTGTCCTTGAAATCCTGTGACACTGTAGGACGACGTATTCCGATGTACCAACTTGACCACACACACACATACATCTGTCTCTTTTAATCCCACTCGTTGTAAATGCGCAGAATATGGTCCATGACCCGTCAGGAAATGGACCATGCCGCGCGTAGGATCACAGTGTCGCAATCTTAATCTCTCACGTACATCAGGAAAAAAGTTGTACTCTCGCCGTTCTTTGTCTGTCACTTCCCATTCAGACTGCCATGTCTGTAGGTTCCAGTCTCTTAAATCCTTCATGTTCCTTGGATTTTGCCCTGTAGTATCTCTCACCTTCCGTTCTTCCCCTCTCCTCAACCAGTAGGCTGCCGCACGTTGACTGATGGTAAGATCAATTGGGCATACACCTAGTACAACACACAAGGCTTCGATGGAAGTGGTATTGAGCGCCCCTGACAATCGGAGCAGAACACTCCGTTGGCCACGCCTAACTATGTTTAATGGGTATCTAGGTGCAGCCGATGTGCCCAGACACTAGCTGCAAAGCATGTAATAGATTCAAATAGCGCAGTGTGATACGCTCTCATAACGTTCAGCGGCAGCCTGAAGGGGACACTGTTCTGTCTAGCCACTTTATGCACTATACTCAATCCTTTTTCCATCACTGTTCTTGCATGTGGTATGAAGGACTGCTTCACATCCAAATAAAGCCCTAAATACCGCGTTACCTCTTGTCGTTTCAGTGACACGTCATTCAGTTTAATAATTGGATTACATAGCAGCTGCCCCTTTAGGAGCATATTCACTGTCTTATTCACCGCCACAGCCAGTTTCTTTTCTTACACCAATCAGTTATGTCAAGAAGCAAGTCAGAAGTCATAGTCTCTAGTTGTTTCCGAGAGTTTGCTGATACTAACACCATTAGATCGTCAGCATAAGCTCCTGAAGCCCTGCCATCCTTATCTATCATGTCCAGCAGTGGTTCAATTACAATGTCCCAAAAAATGGGACCACAGGTGGAGCCTTGAGGGCAACCCTTAGATAATCTTTTGACAACTGTCTGATTTCCTGCCCTCCATTCTACCGTCCTATGTCTACAGTAATCAAAAGGATTTGTGTACAATACAGCTCCTATTTGCAAGTCCCACAATCTTGCGAACAGGGCAGGCCGCCAGATATTTTCAAAGGCGCCTGAGATGCCTATGAACACTGCCAGAACGTAACTGTAGTCCGTATTCTTGGTAATATCGATTGCCCTGTTAATTGCGTTTTCAATAGATTTCTAGGGCGAAAGCCAAACTGATGGGGTGATAGGCCCCCTCAGCTGCTGGTGAGTCTGAAGTCTATCACACAATAGTCTCTCCTGCAATTTGCCAAAATGTTTAGTAGGCAGATTGGCCTGTATGTCTTGGCGTCTGTCGGATCTTTATCCTCCGATTTCTTAATTATTATGACACTAGCCGACTTCCAGGTGGCCGGAACTCTACCCTCCAGTAGGCAGTTGTTAAACAATTTTGTCAGGTACGGAACAATGAGAGGGGCAGCAGCCTTCACAGTCTCAGCATGCACACCATCCGGGCCAGGGGCCTTCTTATTTTTCAAGTTTTGAATTGCCAATGCAACCTCTTCCTGCACAAACGGAATGACAGCTAGGTCGTTGCCATATTCATCACCAATTTGCCTGCGAAGATCACGATGGTAAACTTCATCATCGATTACATCATCGTCAGGAAGCAGCCTATGCAAGAGAAATTCTGCCGTACGCCGCCATCCATCCGTCATGCGTCCATCTGCCTGCCACAGTGTTGACATAATCAGAGGTGATTTGACCCATTCTGTTTGCACTCTGTATGGTTCGCCCCAGATGTCTTTAGACATATTTGTCTTCACAAACTTGTCCCAATGAACCTGTCTTGTCTTCTGCAGTTCATCCTTGTACCTATTTTTGGCAGCCAAATACAGTTGCATGCCTCTCATTATATGTCTTTCTTAGTTGGTAATATCGTCTGGCATCTCGAGCTATCTTCCTTAGTGTTGTCAGCTATCGGGACCAGAGGAAACGAGATTGTCTTCCTCCACTCACAGACGGAATGGCCCTAACCTGCGCCTGTTGCAGCACATCTGCCAGGAAGTGAGCTCTAAAATCCACAC
The DNA here is from genome assembly GCF_023897955.1 of Schistocerca gregaria. Classification (NCBI taxonomy): domain Eukaryota; kingdom Metazoa; phylum Arthropoda; class Insecta; order Orthoptera; family Acrididae; genus Schistocerca; species Schistocerca gregaria. The sequence continues at coordinate 583,371,559 of NC_064922.1, forward strand.
TCCTATGTACTTCATTAATGTTGAGACTATCTATTACATTAACCAAGGTCTCCAGATTAACCTTCTCAAACAGCAATCGTGGGTGACATGATGAATCTGCCTGTACATTTGAGCGATAAGAGTTATCCACTTCTATTATAATCATATCATGGTCACTTTGTGAAATCCTGGAAGGTTTACCAGAAGATATGTCATCCGGTCGTTAAAGTCTTCATACTATGAACTTTGCGCTTGTCTTCTGCCGTTTCAGTTTCCATGATGACAGTATTTGTCGTCGATCTGATAGCTCTAATTTTAACTTTGTCTAGTTTCGGATTTATGGTCTTCGTTATTGTCTCTCTGACAGTCTTAGAATCCTGATTGGCTGTGCTTTTGAAGTAGAGAACACTTGTCTGTTTGGCTCTGACTTCTTCAATCTTCATTTCAGTTGTGTTTACCTTTTTTGGTACAGCTGTCGCAACAGCGGCAAATGACAATGTGGCTGACTTACTCTCTCTCAATCGTGTATTCTCCTCCTTAAGACTTTTCAGGTCCGCCTCCAGGCGTTGTATTCTCTCCTGTGCATGAGGGGCATTGGCAGTGGCAAGCTCATTCCTCAGCCTTTGGTTTTCTAACCTGAGCTCCTCGATTTGGCCTTCTAACCTGGACTGAGTCAAGACAAAGGTCCAAATCTTATTTTTAATTTTGTCTGATATCGCTGTCGACGTTTTATTCTGCCATAGTTCACTTATCAATTCCCCCGTGAAGTCTTCAACCACAGCAATATTTTCCTGAGTCGCATCTATGGTTCTAGTTGTTTCCAACATATCTACAGAAAAACGACGCCTAGATACAGAGCTCTTTCCCTCGGAAACCGTCGTCATTATAAGCTTAGGTGTAGCACTTCCCACAATCGGGCTGGCCACAACCGCCGCTAATTCAGTGGTCTTCTCCAGCGTCTACGCTATTTATGTAGATGCTAGGAAGTCACAAGAAAGAGTACCGCAATTTAACATTATACAAGTTCTTGTCCAATTAGTTAGATCTACACACCACAACAATAGTTCGATCTATGTACCACGGAGAAAGTTCGAGTGAGGTACCATGAAGGAAGTGCGATGTATGTACCACGCCGAAAGTTCGATCTGTGTACCAAGCCGAAAGTTCGATCTATGTACCACGCCGATAGTTCGCTCTATGTACCACACATAACCTAAAAACTTCCATCGAAGCACGCACGATTTTAAGAGAGCAAAATAAGACACTATGGAGTATAACTATTTTGTCCAGATAATCTGAAATATGAAGTAACAGAAAATACTTGCAGTATCAATTAACTTAGCACTCTAGGTACAATGCACTGAGCTATCATACTGATGTAAGTTTGTAGCTTATAATGGACAATAAATTCTAGGTTTTCGGTATGAGTACAGTACCTTTAGTTGAAAGTCACTTTCACACTGCACACTTGCGAAATAACTTCAGAGTTATCACAAAAAATCAAATTAACACAGAGCTCTTTACAAGAATACTAAGATAACAGCCATCTTGCCAAAGGGACAGCAGGAATCTCGTTAATCCATTCATGCATGTCACTAATTAGATGACGAGACATTTGGCTATATGTAGCCGTCTTTATTCACGTGTGTGAATACACAGAAAAGAAACTTACCCATACAATGGGTTTACAAATGACACAGACATAACAAACACTACACAGGACAGGAAAGAAACACGTGAACAAAAAAGGCGTTTGTGCCTGTGATAGGCGCCAGGCAGCAGCGCAGAGAGACACAAATTGGGCCCTCATCCAACACCAGTCCAGTGCATCGTGCTCATTGTGGCAGTCATCACGTCGAGACTCCTTGCCGCCATCACAGTACCGACGAGGACACGTGTTGCCATGGCCGCAAAATGGTGGTTTCTAAAGCCCAGCCTTCGCTGATCACGTGCAGAGTCCGGTGACCAAACACCCCTCCACGAGATGGTTGGCGAGGTGGTCGTGATGCGCTGGACTGCTGGGTGAAGTCTTCTAATAGCCTGTGGACAGCTTCCCTGTTGTAGATTGTGACCTTCTCCTTGTGACAACGATCGACGTCCAGGTTAACACCAATGACTTAGGCATCGAGAACGTGGGCTGAATCGCCTCGAACCGCCACGATGTCCGGCTTCTTTAGGCCCTCAGATGTTCTAAAGTGAGGCTCCAGGTGGATGTCGAACCCTCGGAGACGAAGGCCTTGTGCAACATAGGATGCCAAGGCATTATGTCGCTTAATACGTTCGTCATGGCTCCTAAAGCAATGCTGGACAACGTGGTTAGCGGTTTCTCTTGCGACGCAGCCTGCCTTGCAGTTGGTGTCACCTGAACAACCGCGCTGCAGCCTTACCCGTGTTGGAAGGGCATTTACCCTGGTTCGTAAGCAGGAGATAAAGTCGCGGCCACTGATAGGGTGCTGGGGGTTATCAACCCAGCTGTGTTGCCCTGGTGTTTGGGCAGACTTCCTCAAGGCGGCGCCATCCACCGATGAGTGCAGCCTCTCCGCCCACATCTGGCCAAGCTGGCTGCTTGTCCGTATGGCCCCGTCGTTCCACCATAGGTGTTGCTCCAACCTCCCGATTTCGCGCCCGAGAACGTCTGCTGTCGACCCGTCTGATAGAGCTGCCAATGTTTGGATGTTGGCGAGCCGATTCCGCTGCAGCACAGACCCAAGCCAGCGAGCTGATGGTACTCCCAAACCCCCAGATGTAACAGGGGCTTGAAACTATGCAACAGGGATGTCCGCTGGCAGGCATAGCCAAGATCTCAAGACTGTGCAGATGACGATGTCCACTGTGGAGAGAGCATTAAGATGGGTCCTTGACAGAGCCAGGCCATGGTGGATCCCTGGCAAGACCACCGTTCTCAGAGCGTGAAGACGTTGTTGTGGCTTCAGTGGTGACTTGGACAGGACGCTTAGCTGTCCCTCGACCTCGCGCCTCAGATGGAAGAGGCTACATCCGCTGGTAGAGAACTCCAGGCCAAGATACTGGAAAGTGCTCTCGACTGCCAAGGCTGGAAGGGTGGTATATCCAGCCCCGAAGGTTATGGTGTTGTCGACCTTAACCTTCTTCTCGCGACCAGAGGCCGCGAGGGCAAGAGTAAAGCACTTCCCAGGATTGACCTGGAGACCCAGGTCCCCAAGAGCAGATGTAGATGTATCAATCAGGTTCTGGAGACCTCCCTTAGTCTCAGCAAACAGCAGGAGGTCGTCGGCGAAGGCGGCAGGATTCAGGCGTCGCCCCATTACATGATCTGGGAGGCGAGCAAGCATAAGGTCCAGCGAAAAGTTAAACAGAATAGGGGAAAGAGGGTCGCCCTGCCGAACGCCCCTTGATGGACGCACTGGACCCAGTGACTTTCCCGAACCACAGATCACCGTCGCTCTATCCTCATAGCATCCCAGGACGTATCCAATGAACTTGTCCGGCACACCATGTGCCCTCATGGCAGGCCTCAGGCCTCCATGGTCCAGAGAGTCGAATGCCTTGGACACATCCAGGGACGCGACATAGAGGGAGTTACAGTTCACCCTGGCCTGAGTCATCGCCAGATGCAACAAGAATGAACTGTGCAGCATCCCATCCTGAGGAAGGAAGTCCTGCTGACGCCCGTCCAACACACAAGTCCACATCAGCCGACCCGCCAGGATCTTATGGAAGACCCTAGCAAGGAATGAGCAAACTGTGATCGGGCGGAAGTCAGAGGGAGATGCTAGGCGGCCTTCTTGGGCAGAAGGGAGGTACAGGCCTGGAGGAGTCGGGATGGGAGGTGGAGGGTCAAAAGGACAAGTTTTAACACATTCAAGAGGACATTACGGGGAAGATGACGGAGCTGGGCAGGTGTTAGTCCATCAGGGCCCATGGTGGAGCACCGAGGTGGGAGAGCTGCAGCAATGCCCTCCAACGTGATGGGCGCCCACAGCTGCTGAAAGGGCACCTCGACGCGGAACGGTAACAGCTGACAATCTAGACGGTCAACCCAGCCTGATGGACACCGTGTGAAAAGTTCTTTCCAGAATTCGACCTCACCAAGAATAGGAGGTGGTTGGTGAAGTAGTGTAGCGTCTAGAATGCCATTAATCCACTGCCCCACGTTCTTGGAGAAAGCACGCTGGCAGACACAACACTTCCACCTGCATCGAGCTCATTTTCGCTCAGGTGGCTGGGACAACTGCTTGGAGGCAACGGGATTGTGGGACGCCTCCTTGCTACCTATGGCATCAAATGCAGGTAGCAGCATGCCCGTGATGACATGCCTGGATGCAGTGTGTCCCAGCGCCAAGATGTCGTCAACAGAGCGATACTTTGGGCCCAATGGTAGCAAGGCTGCTAAGGCCGACCAGATAGCCTAGTCGACGGGGTCCTCTGCCGGTGGTGGAATCAGGGAAGCTGTGGATGTCCCAGCAGGTGGAGCAGGAGCATCTGCGGGGCGAGGACGCTCCGCACAAGCAGAGGGCAGCAACGAACTCGGCAACCTGGTTCCTGTAAGCTCCCACAGCGGTGCAGGGAGGTCTTCACTAATTCTTGGTCCAGGAACCGGGTGCCCTCGAGTGTCAGAACTGCCTCTGCATGGGCCAGAGGTAACAATTCCTCGCTAGACCACCTGGCTCTCGTCCTCTGGATGTTGACTTCTGCATTCACTGCACCAGGATGAGCCCTGCAGCGATAGACACCAAGACCAGTCTTGGTGACGAAGCTCTGATGGCACTCGTGGCACTGAAACGAAGGCAAGACGCTTTGATCCGGACTGGCGGCGTCAGATGGTGGCCTAACAACTGGAGTGGCACCTCCAGTGGGGGGACCGCTACCTGATGTATTACGTGTGTTGGGGCCAGGTGAAACAAGAGGTAGGGCGGCAGGCAACCCCCAAGCCAGAAGGTTCACCCCACTCTGTTGGTCGGAGAGCTCTGAGAAGACACAGAGTTCTGTGCCTCCCCTCGGCTCACCTCACGACTCCTGCCACGTGAAGGCCAGAGCTAGGATTTCCCACTAAGGGGCTAAGCGAACCATCATCCACTCAACATCGCTAGGATGCTGGGGAGTAGATTGAGAAGATCTATTTATGATGTATCATGTGAGCATTAAGAGTGTCATAGTTACTCCCGCCGTTTACCCGCACTTGCTTGAATTTCTTCACGTTGACATTCAGAGATCTGGGTGGAAATCACATTGCGTCAACACCTGCTAGGGCCATCACAATGCTTTGTTTTAATTAGTCAGTCAGATTACCCCAGTCCGTGCCAGTTCTGAGTTGATCGTTTAATGGCAGCCGAAGACAATCCGAGCATCCGCACGCCACTGGGTGAGCACGCTAAGGCAGGGGCGGACTTGCAGCAAGAAAGATTCTTGGGAGGCCAAGGCATCGGACCGAGCTCGGGTCCTGCACGCAGGTTGAAGCACTGGGGCGCAAACGCCGTGCAGGCGCGCACATCCTTCATGGCTGGCCAGAACAAGGCCAACCAACGCCGAGAGCAGACCACGCCAGCGCTAAACGCCCGCACTTACCGGCACCCCTACTGCTCTCACCTCGCCCAGGCCCAGCACGTTAGCACTGACCCACTTCCCGACCAAGCCCAACACGCCCCGATCCTAAGAGCCAATCCTTTTCCCGAAGTTATGGATCCAATTTGCCGACTTCCCTTACCTTCATTATTCTATCGACTAGAGGTTCTTCACCTTGGAGACCTGCTGCGGATATGGGCACGAATCGGAGCGACACCTCCACATGGCTCTCTCCCAGATTTTCAAGGTCCAGGGAGATTGGAACACCATGGCAACTGCAGTGCTCTTCGCGTTCGAAACCCTATCTCCCTGGTAGAGGATTCCAGGGAACTCTAACGCTCACGCAGAAAAGAAAACTGTTTTCCAATCTCATGACGGTGTCTCTGGGTCCTTTTGGGTTACCCCGATGAGCATCTCTAAAAGAGGGACTCGACTTCTATCGGTTCCACTGCCAGGTTCCGGAATAGGAATCAGATTCCCTTTCGCCCAATGGGTGCCAGCACAAGGTGCATCATGCTATGACGGCCCCTATCAACTTCAGATTTCTCCTAGGGTTTACAATAGACTGGATTGTGTGCAACCGCTGTTCACACGATACCCTTCTCCGCGTCAGCTCTCCAGGGTCTCGCTGGAGTATTTGCTACTACCACCAAGATCTGCACCGACAGCGGCTCCAGGCAGGCTTATGCCCAGACCCTACTGCGCCCACCACCGCAACCCTCCTACACATCAGGGCTTCACAGCCGGCCGCAACAACCGGCCATGACTGCCAGACTGATGGCCAAGTATAGGCATGATAGGCAAAGTTCAGCGCCATCCATTTTCAGGGCTAGTTGCTTCAGCAGGTGAGTTGTTACACACTCCTTAGCGGATTCCGACTTCCATGGCCACCGTCCTGCTGTCTCAAGCAACCAACGCCTTTCATGGTTTCCTCTGAGCGTCGATTCAGGCGCCCTTAACTCGGCGTTTGGTTCATCCCACAGCGCCAGTTCTGCTTACCAAAAGTGGCCCACTTGACACTCCGATCCGAATCGTTTGGTCGCCGCTTCAGCATATAAAGCAAGCTGGAGATCTCACCCATTTGAAGTTTGAGAATAAGTTCAGGTCGTTTCGGCCCCAAGGCCTCTAATCATTCGCTTTACCAGATGAGACTCGTACGAGCACCAGCTATCCTGAGGGAAACTTCGGAGGGAACCAGCTACTAGATGGTTCGATTAGTCTTTCGCCCCTATACCTAGGTCCGACGATCGATTTGCATGTCAGAATCACTACGGACCTCCATCAGGGTTTCCCCTGACTTCGTCCTGGCCAGGCATAGTTCACCATCTTTCGGGTATGCTCTAGCTGCGCCTCACCTCGCAATGAGGACGAAACGCCTCAGGTGTGCAGAGGCCGCCGCCCCATGAAGTGCGGAGAAGCCCCATCCTCCCTCAGCCCGCGCAAGGCCAGACCTTCATTTTTGCATTAGGTTTCGTACATCACAATGACTCACACACAAGTTAGACTCCTTGCTCCGTGTTTGAAGATGGGTCGTGAAATTGTGCAAAGCTGAAGCGCCGCTGACAGGAGCGATTATTCCGCCCGAGAGCATCCCGAGCCAACAGCGGCGCGGCTCTGGGGCCAGGCCAGGAAGGTCCGTCATCCGGGAAGAATCGCAAACGCTTGCCGGGAGTCCGAGCGCCCAAAGGAGCGAATCGAGTCCTCCCGATATACCACCGAGCAGCCAGCCAGGACTCCGGGGCTCTGCCCAAGAGACGCGAACCCAGGCCTGCGGAAGGACAGGCTCTGCACCCGGGCAATAGGTCGACACACAGCCGATCGCGACGTCCTACTAGGGGAGAAGTGCAGCCCACTGCTCACCGGATTGGCCCCACCCAGAAGCGAGTGGAAAGGCAACCGGACACTACACCGCCACGGATTGCTCCGCGCGGGCGGCCGGAACCATCTGCCGAGGGCTGAGGCCAGTGGCAGGATGCGTGTGAATCTCACCCGTTTGACCTTTCGGACTTCTCACGTTTCCCCAGAACGGTTTCACTTACTTTTGAACTGTCTCTTCAAAGTTCTTTTCAACTTTCCCTCGGCGCAAGGAGTCGGAGTAGTAGACCCTCCCAAACACCACATGCTACGACAGACGGCAGCCTGTGTGGTACGGTGCTGGACTCTTCCTTGTTTGCTCGCCGCTACTGGGGGAATCCTTGTTAGTTTCTTTTCCTCCACTTAGTAATATGCTTAAATTCAGCGGATAGTCTCTCCTGCTCTTAGGTCGTTGTACGAGGTGTCGCACGCCAGGCGACGGCCACACATCGCACGTTTAAGGAAATGCAGCTAACCCCAGAGGCGGCCACGACACTCCCATGTCTCCAAAGTGGGACAAACGCCGCGCGCTTCACTAAAAGTAGCCGACCCTCAGCTACACGTGGCCCGTGAACAGAATCCATGGACCGCAATGTGCGTTCGAAACGTCGATGCTCATGTGTCCTGCAGTTCGCATGTCGACGCGCAATTTACTGCGTTCTTCATCGACCCACGAGACGAGTGATCCACCGTCCTGGGTGATCTTTTTTTAGTTTCGGAATGTCTCTTTCAAAAATAGTTTCATAGGTGGGACTGAGGCTTTTGACGGCCCTTGTTCCAGTGTTTTGTGTCCAACGGCCTGACGGCCGATGGGCGTCGTACGGCTCCACACCGGAGCAGACAGACACTCGGGCGAAAGTCATTCAAAACAGGCGCGAGGCGCCAGGTTCCGCAGGCCTCCCACTCCAGAGCTTCAGCGCTCGTACCACACAACATTTCCGCTAGTTTTGGGAAGCACACATCGTTCCGCACGCGGCACATGGCTTCTGCCGTGCAGGTAGCGTGTTTTGCCACACGACACGCACATCGTAAAACATGCAGTCTAGTCGGTAATGATCCTTCCGCAGGTTCACCTACAGAAACCTTGTTACGACTTTTACTTCCTCTAAATGATCAAGTTTGGTCATCTTTCCGGTAGCATCGGCAACGACAGAGTCGATGTCGCGTACCCGTCCAAAGACCTCACTAAATCATTCAATCGATAGTAGCGATGGGTGGTGTGTACAAAGGGCAGGGCCGTACTCAACGCGAGCTTATGACTCGCGCTTGCAGGGAATTCCTCGTTCATGGGGAACAATTGCAAGCCCTAATACCTAGCACGGAGGAGGTTCAGCGGGTTACCTTGACCTCTCGGCCTAGGAATACACGCTGATTCCTTCAGTGTAGCGCACGTGCGGCCCAGAACATCTAAGGGCATCACAGACCTGTTATTGCTCAATCTCGTGCAGCTTGAAGCCGACTGTCCCTCTAAGAAGCAAAGTAATCGCTGACAGCAAGAAGGATGTCACGTGACTAGTTAGCAGGCTAGAGTCCCCTTCGTTATCGGAATTAAACAGGCAAATCGCTCCACCCACCGAATCAAGAAAGAGCTATCAATCTGTCAATCAATCTGGGTTCCGGGCCTGGTGAGGTTTCCCATGTTGAGTCAAATTAAGCCACAGGCTCCATTCCTGGTGGTGCCCTTCCATCAATTCCTTTAAGTTTCAGCTTTGCAACCATACTTCCCCCGGAACCCAAAAGCTTTGTTTTCCCGGAGGCTGCCCACCGAGTCATCCGAGGAACTACAGCAGATCGCTGGCTGGCATCGTTTATGGTTAGTACTAGGGCGTTATCTGATCGCCTTCGAACCTCTAACTTTGGTTCTTGATTAATGAAATCATATTTGGCAAATGCTTTCGCTTCTGTTCCTCTTGCAACGTCCAAGAATTTCACCTTTATCGTCGCAATACGAATGCCCCCACCTGTCCCTATTAATCATTGCCTCGGGTTCCAAAAACCAACAAAATAGAACCGAGGTCCTATTCCATTATTCCTTGCACAGAGTATTCAGGCAGGCTTGAATGCCTTAAGCACTCTAATTTGTTCAAAATAAACGTGTCGGAACACCGAGACACTCAATGAAGAGCACCCTGGTAGGATTTCAATGGGGTCCACCTTGGGACGCATGAGCACGCACAAGGCAGTCGCAAGCCTTCGATTCGCCCCATCGGCAGGACGTCCCACTATACATGCCAGTTAAACAACGATGGGCGGTGAACCAACAGCATGCGACACACATCCAACTATGAGCTTTTTAACGGCAACAACTTTAATATATGCTATTGGAGTTGGAATTACCGAGGCTGCTGGCACCAGACTTGCCCTCCAATAGATACTCGTTAAAGGATTTAAAGGGTACTCATTCCGATTACAGGGCCTCGGATGTGTCCTGTATCGTTATATTTCGTTACTAACTCCGCGTGCCGGGAGTGTGTAATTTGTGCGCCTGCTGCCTTCCTTGGATGTGGTAGCCGTTTCTCAGGCTCCCTCTCCGGAATCGAACCCTGATTCCCCGTCACCCTTTACAACCGTGGTAGGCGCAGAACCTACCATCGACAGTTGATAAGGCAGACATTTGAAAGATGTGCCGCCTGTACGTGGACCGTGCGATCAGCCCAAAGTTATTCAAAGTCACCACGGCAAACGGACCGAACGAGCCGACCGATTGGTTTTGATCTCATAAAAGCGTCCCTTCCATCTCTAGTCGGGAGTCTGTTTTTTTTTTTAAATTCCTTATTTCAAAGGATAATAATTATACAAAATGACCCACCACCTTAATGATTAATCGGTCCTACGTTTCTAGTTATATATTTGCAGCTTCTACATTCTAGTAGACTACAGACAGTGCTATATTTATAACTAGGCAGACTACTTCTGATTTAATTAGTGTTAGTATTATTTCTAGCTTCTATGAAAGGTTAGTATTAGCTGCCTGCACTGTTATATTTGTGCCAGTGTTAATAATATAAACCTACTTGGGTGTCTTGCTCTTAGAGCTAATCCCTATGAGCATGCCCCTGGCATAGGGCACGCAAAAAGTTAATTATCGCTGCAGGTTCCTAACTTACTATCCTATTCTAATTGGCTAAAATCTACTTCCTATTCTACGTCATAATTGGTGCGTTGTCTCATTTTAGGATCACCCCAGTCCCCCTGGTCCTGCACGTGGTAGATTCCAATTGTAAAGTCGACCTATTCACGAACAGACAGTACGGGATTGGGGGAGTGGCCTCAATCGGTGATTTTTATTTATCTAGTCATGAAGGTCTCTCAAAAAGGTTTTTAATACTTTTGTGATACCTCGTTGGCTACCGTGTTCAGCCTCTGAAAGATCTTCTCTTGTCTTAGAAGGTCATAGGTGTTTATACTTGGTAATTGTCGTCTCATGTCTCTGCTATATCATCGAAAAGGGGGCACTCGTAAACCACATGGTCAGGAGTACCCTCTGGTGCGCCACAGTCGCACGCAGGCGTCGCCCTTTTGCCAAACCGACATAGATAAGTCAGATAGGGGCCGTGACCTGTCAGGGACAATCCCCGAGTTGGCTTGAAGTATTTCATTTTTAGTCTTTCCTTAACATCTGGTAGGAGCTGAAAGGTTCTTCTACCAATCTCATCCGACTCCCTTATCTCCTGCCATAGATCTTCACCCCTTCCCCGTATCTCCACTTTTTCCCTGACTGGTGCCCCCATAATTTCCTCTACTTCGGTGTTGTTACCTCTTTTGGCCCAGTACCATGCTGCCTGTTCCCTTATCTTTATATCCAGGGGACAGAGCCGCATTATAATTAACAGGGCACCTCCCGGAGATGTTCGATATTCTCCCACGGACCTTAGTACCATGTTCCTTTGTACTCATCTCACCGCCACGGCATGCACCACCCTTGTGAGCCTGTGTGCCCAGACTCCCGAGCCGTAACTCACTATTGATGTCAGTATACTGTTATGATAGAGCTTAATTAGATGAGGAGGAAGGTGGAATCTGTTGTGCCCTATGGAAATCGGGTTAATTTAGTAGTTGTAGTGCTTTCTGGGTTACGGTTTCAATGTGCCTTGCAAAGTTCCACCTTTCATCGATGATGATCTCCAAGTAGCCCGTTTCTCGTCTCCGAAGAAGCGGCGTACCGTCAATTCTCACTGTCAGGTTTCTCATTAACTGTCCTTTGAGTGCTAGGTAAGTCGACTTGGTTGATGAGATAGTCATCTTGGTGTTGCGGCACCATAGTTGTAGTTTGTCAATAGCTCTCTCTATTTACGGTTATATGTCTTCGCGACTTCGGCCACCGGCCAGCAGGAGGACGTCATCAGCGTAGGCTATCACCTGTAGCACCTCATCGCTCTATTGCTGGCTGTTCAGAAGAGGCTCCATGTGGATGTCCCAGAAAAGGGGACCCAACACGGAGCCTTGGGGCATCACTTGGTGAGAGTTTTCTAGACTTTGCCACCAGGGGATGATAGCCATACCTCCCGATCTTCACAATAGCTCCTCAAACAGCCATATAGTAGCCCTGGGCACTCCTTCTCCCAAAGGCAGGAGAAGGGCGAAGGCCACCACAGGCTGTCAAAGGCGCCACTGATATCCACCATGATGCCAACAACATACTTACAAAGGGATGAGCTGCAGACCTCAGCCGCCAGCGCGATTGCATCAGATGCCGATCGCCCCCTGCAGCATGCGGTGAGCAGTCAGTCTGTCAGCTAATAACTTTTTGAGAAGTTTGCCAAAGCCATCCAGCAGGCAGATGGGCCTGTAGGATTTGGCCTCAGCAGGGTCCTTCTCAGGGCCTTTCTTAATGAATACCACAGTTGCAGTTTTCAATATTTGTGGAAATCTGCCCTGCTTGAGGCATGCATTGAAGAGATGTGTGAGTGGCGCAACTTGCTGTGGGGCTAAGAACTGCACCACCTCTGTCACAATGCCCTCTAGCCCGGGGGCTTTTCCTTTCTTTAGGGACTTGATGAGAGCAGCAACCTCCTCCTCAGAGAAGGGGAGGACTGCTTCATCATTTACATACCTAGCAAGGCCTTCATTCCTTAATTGATGCTGCTCTTCGGTGTCGTCATTCCTGTCATCATCAGGCAATAGGGACCGGAGGAGGACCTCGGCAGTTTCCTGCCAATATTCCGTCAGCCTGTCCCCATACCTGTGCGTTGATACCATCGTTGTGGAGCGGATCTTTTCCCTCACCAATCTGTATGGCACACCCCAAGGGTCAAGGGCCACCTGATTGGTTACAAAATTTTCCCAACTTTGTATTCTGGTCTTCTGTAGCTCCGTTTGAAAGTTATCTTTTGCCTCCTGGTATAACTGCAGCTATCTTTGCTTTTCCTACCAGACGACACTGCGCTGGTAGCCTTTTCTCAGTCTCCTGACAGGCTGACGCAGATGTTGTAGCTGGGCTTACCATGGTGCCGGTGTGGCCGCCATGGCCCTCCTCCTGGTTGGTACAGCCGACTTAATCGCCCTTGTTATTACAGGTACCAGCCCCTCGGCTCCGTCGTCCACGTTGAAGTCCTGTTGTGCGTCCCCTTTTGGATATGGAGGAATGTAGCACACTCTGGCTAGGCGTTCCCAGTCTGTCTTCCTAAAATTTATTTGCACCTCCCACCCCATGGCCCAGCGGCACTATCCATCTCCTACTATGAAGGTAATTAGATTGTGATCACTACTGGTGGCATTGTCTACCACTCTCCATTCTTGGAGCACATTTACTGCGTTTGGCATGACCAATGTCACGTCAATGTTGGTGACATATCCCCCTCCAACCACGAAGATGGGGGGATTTCCTGGTCTGTTTGCCAGCACTAGTTGGAGAGCCATAATCATTTCCTCTGCTTTAGCACCGTTTTCGTCTCTTGTGCCACTGTACCATAGGGGGGATTCAGCATTTATGTCAGCAGCTATAATGATTTTGCGTCCCCGCAACGCCATGGCCACACTCGCTATATGGTCTATGTGCTGTTCAATTCTGTCTCCATACTGCAAGTACATGTTAATGATGATTGCAAATCCTTCAGGAGATTGTATCTCCACGACGTTGCAGTGACTATTGGAGTACTGCTTTGGGGGTGTCCCCACTGCTAACGGTTTGCCATGTTGCGGCAGTGAATGCAACGTTTTCAGGCAGAGAGTACGGCTCCTGTAAACAGAGTATGTCCAGTCTCTTTTCCACCACTTCCTTCCGGAGCTTCTGCATTGCTAGTCGACTGTTATGAGCATTGAGCTGTCCTATTTTTATTTTGGTCGTCATGGAAAGTATGTATGTGGTCATGTGGCCAGGTTTTGTTCCAGTCATATGCTAGTCGTCCGTTTGCCATCACTGATTGATGGTAGATTTCACCTAGGTCAAATTTTTCTCCTTGTCTCTCAAACACTTTTTTGAGTAGGTCGCGCAGTGCTCTGAAGTCAGTGGGGAGTTTCACTGACTTTAATTGTATTCTGTCCACAGCCTCCGTCACCGAGAACGTTACTCTCTGTCCGTACTCATGTCCTACTCTGACCACTTAAGGCAGTGTTCAGGGTAGTCGGCTGCTCCAGCCTAGCTAGTTGCATGGTGTACTCGAGATTCTCAATCGGGTATTCGCTATTTCCAGATTCTCTACGCATCCTTCCAGTTTTGAATGAGCGATTGCCCATGCAGCCAATTCATTTTTTATTTGTGAGATTGCTGCCTGGCATATTTTCCCATTTTTTATACTTTGCTCCAGGAGCAGTGTAATTTTGGCATGTCTCTTCATTACTGAATAATCCTCCTCTGCCTGTCCAACCTCGTCCTATGGAGAGGGATCAGGCGCAAGTGAAGTTCTCGAAAGCGCACTAGTATCACTCGTCTCTGTTGTCGCCATTTAGTATGAGTGATGAAAAAGAGGTGGGAGCCCATCTCTTACTCCGGACTGTCTCCTCTGGCATGGGGGTGGGGACTTCTGCAGCTCGCACACCGACCTCGCCCCTAGGTCAAGGGCACTACCGAACTGCTGAGTTCAGCGCACTGTCGCCAGTGCAGTGGTTCCTAATAAAATCCCTCAACATCTTCTTGGATATTTCGTTTCCCAAATTGTTGAGGACATTGAAGGACTCGGCACGTCGCAGTAGTGTGTATGTGTCTCGTTTGGTAATTGGTTTCTGAGTTCGAGCGCCACATCGTCATATAATGTGCAGTCATAGATGACGTGTTCGGGTGTTCCATCCGGAGCACCACAGTCGCATGCTGGTGCTGCCCGTTTTCCAAATCGACATAAATATGTCGGATATGGCCCATGACCTGTAAGAAAGTGCAGCAGACCTCTGCTCGGTTCAAAGTGGCTCATTTGTTGCCTTTCTCGGGTATTTGGTAGTAGCTGAAAAACCCTTCTTCCCGTTTCCTCGATTTCCCATTGCTGTTTTCAGAACTCTTCGCCCCTTCTCTGTATTGCATATTTGACCGCAACTTGTACCCCCATTATTTCCCTGGTCTTATCTATTTTAACTTTGGAGACCCAGTACCATGCTCCCTGTTCTCTGATTTTTATGTCTAGTGGACATAATCCTATTATTATCAGTAAGGCCCCCCCCCCCATTTGTTGTTCGGTATGCCACAACAGAACGCAACAGCATGTTCCGCTGCACCCTTCTCACAGTCATTGCGGGCACCACCCTCATAAGCCTGTGTGCCCAGATACCGCTCACATATCCTACTAAGGACGTTAGGATACTATTGAGGTATAGTTTGATCAAGTTGGAAGGCAGGCGGCCCCTCTCACCGGCGGAATGAAAGCAGAGCTCACCATCTGCAGTATCGTCGACAGGACTGACTGTGGACCTTTGGTACAGAGCCGAGTGGAGGGTCTGAATCAGAGGCTGAGACGGTTCTGCGACCGTGTGGGCTGCAGATTCCTCGACTTGCGCCATAGGGTGGTGGGGTTTCGGGCTCCGCTGGATAGATCAGGAGTCCACTACAAGCAACAAGCTGCTACACGGGTAGCAGTGGGTTGTGTGGCGTGGGCTGGGCGGTTTTTGAGGTTAGATGACCTCGGGCAAGTACAGGAAGGCGACAGCCTCAAAGGGTGCGGGGCAAAGTCAGCACATGTAGGGACCAAGCAGCAATCGGTATTGTAATTGTAAACTGTCGAAGCTGCATTGGTAAAGTACCAGAACTCCAAGCGCTGATAGAAAGCACCGAAGCTGAAATCATTATACGTACAGAAACCTGGCTGTAGCCAGACGTAAGTTCTGCAGAAATTTTTACAAAGGCACAGACGGTGTTTAGAAAGGCCAGATTGCATGCAACCGGTGGTGGAGTGTTCGTCGCTGTTAGTAGTAATTTATCCTGTAGTGAAGTAGAAGTGGATAGTTCCTGTGAATTATTATGGGTGGAGGTTACACTCAACAGCCGAGCTAGGTTAATAATTGGCTCCTTTTACCGACCTCGCGACTCAGCAGCATTAGTGGCAGAACAACTGAGAGAAAATTTGGAATACATTTCACATAAATTTTCTCAGCATGTTATAGTCTTAGGTGGAGATTTCAATTTACCAGATATAGACTGGAACACTCAGATGTTTAGGACGGGTGGTAGGGACAGAGCATCGCGTGACATTATACTGAGTGCACTATCCGAAAATTACCTCGAGCAGTCAAACAAGGAACCAACTCGTGGAGATAACATCTTGGACCAACTGATAACAAACAGACCCGAACTTTTCGACTCTGTGTGTGCAGAACAGGGAATCAGTGATCATAAGGCCGTTGCAGCATCCCTGAATATGGAAGTTAATAGGAATGTAAAAAAAAAGTGAGGAAGGTTTATCTGTTTAGCAAGAGTAATAGAAGGCAGATTTCAGACTACCTAACAGATGAAAACAAAAATTTCTGTTCCGACACTGACAATGTTGAGTGTTTATGGAAAAAGTTCAAGGCAATCGTAAAATGCGTTTTAGACAGGTACGTGCCGAGTAAAACTGTGAGGGACAGGAAAAACCCACCGTGGTACAACAACCAAGTTAGGAAACTACTGCGAAAGCAAAGAGAGCTTCACTGAAAGTTTAAACGCAGCCAAAACCTCTCAGACAAACAGAAGCTAAGTGATGTCAAAGTTAGCGTAAGGAGGGCTATGCGTGATTCGTTCAGTGAATTCTAAAGTAAAATTCTATGTACCGACTTGACAGAAAATCGTAGGAAGTTCTGGTCTTACGTTAAATCAGTAAGTGGCTCGAAACAGCATATCCAGACACTCCGGGATGATGATGGCATTGAAACAGAGGATGACACACGTAAAGCTGAAATACTAAACACCTTTTTCCAAAGCTGTTTCACAGAGGAAGACCGCACTGCAGTTCCTTCTCTAAATCCTCGCTGACATAGAAATAAGTGTCCAAGGAATAGAAAAGCAACTGGAATCACTCAACAGAAGAACGTCCACTGGACCTGACGGGATACCAATTAGATTCTACACAGAGTACGCGAAAGAACTTGCCCCCCTTCTAACAGCCATGTACCGCAAGTCTCTAGAGGAACAGAAGGTTCCAAATGATTGGAAAAGAACACAGGTAGTCCCAGTCTTCAAGAAGGCTCCCAAGTAGATGCTATTTTTCTTGACTTCCGGAAGGCTTTCGATACAGTTCCGCACTGTCGCCTGATAAACAAAGTAAGAGCCTACAGAATATCAGACCAGCTGTGTGACTGGATTGAAGAGTTTTTAGCAAACAGAATACAGCATGTTGTTATCAATGGAGAGACGTCTACAGACGTTAAAGTAACCTCTGCCGTGCCACAGGGGAGTGTTATGGGACCATTACTTTTCACAATGTACACTCCTGGAAATGGAAAAAAGAACACATTGACACCGGTGTGTCAGACCCACCATACTTGCTCCGGACACTGCGAGAGGGCTGTACAAGCAATGATCACACGCACGACACAGCGGACACACCAGGAACCGCGGTGTTGGCCGTCGAATGGCGGTAGCTGCGCAGCATTTGTGCACCGCCGCCGTCAGTGTTAGCCAGTTTGCCGTGGCATACGAAGCTCCATCGTAGTCTTTAACACTGGTAGCATGGCCCGACAGCGTGGACGTGAACCGTATGTGCAGTTGACGGACTTTGAGCGAGGGCGTGTAGTGGGCATGCTGGAGGCCGGATGGACGTACCGCCGAATTGCTCAACACGTGGGGCGTGAGGTCTCCACAGTACATCGATGTTGTCGCCAGTGGTCGGCGGAAGGTGCACGTGCCCGTCGACCTGGGACCGGACTGCAGAGACGCACGGATGCACGCCAAGACCGTAGGATCCTACGCAGTGCCGTAGGGGACCGCACCGCCACTTCCCAGCAAATTAGGGACACTGTTGCTCCTGGGGTATCGGCGAGGACCATTCGCAACCGTCTCCATGAAGCTGGACTACGGTCCCACACACCTCTAGGTCTTCTTCCGCTCACGCCCCAACATCGTGCAGCCCGCCTCCAGTGGTGTCACGACAGGCGTGAATGGAGGGACGAATGGAGACGTGTCGTCTTCAGCGATGAGAGTCGCTTCTGCCTTGGTGCCAATGATGGTCGTATGCGTGTTTGGCGCCGTGCAGGTGAGCGCCACAATCAGGACTGCATACGACCGAGGCACACAGGGCCAACACCCAGCATCATGGTGTGGGGAGCGATCTCCTACAGTGGCCGTACACCTCTGGTGATCGTCGAGGGAACACTGAATAGTGCACGGTACATCCAAACCGTCATCGAACCCATCGTTCTACCATTCCTAGACCGGCAAGGGAACTTGCTGTTCCAACAGAACAATGCACGTCCGCATGTATCCCGTGCCACCCAACGTGCTTTAGAAGGTGTAAGTCAACTACCCTGGCCAGCAAGATCTCCGGATCTGTCCCCCATTAAGCTTGTTTGGGACTTGATGAAGCGTCATCTCACGCGGTCTGCACGTCCAGCACGAACGCTGGTCCAACTGAGGCGCCAGGTGAAAATGGCATGGCAAGCCGTTCCACAGGACTACATCCAGCATCTCTACGATCGTATCCATGGGAGAATAGCAGCCTGCATTGCTGCGAAAGGTGGATATACACTGTACTAATGCCGACATTGTGCATGCTCTGTTGCCTGTATCTATGTGCCTGTGGTTCTGTCAGTGTGATCATGTGATGTATCTGACTCCAGGAATGTGTCAATAAAGTTTCCCCTTCCTGGGACAATGAATTCACGGTGTTCTTATTTCAATTTCCAGGAGTGTATATAAATGACCTAGTAGATAGTGTCGGAAGTTTCATGCGGCTTTTCGCAGATGATGCTGTAGTATACAGAGTAGTTGCAGCATTAGAAATGTAGCGAAATGCAGGAAGATCTGCAGCGGATAGGCACTTGGTGCAGGCAGTGGCAACTGACCGTTAACATAGACAATTGTAATGTGTTGCAAATACATAGAGAGAAGGAACCTTTATTGTATGATTATATGATAGTGGAACAAACACTGGTAGCAGTTACTTCTGTAAAATATCTCGGAGTATGTGTGCGGAACAATTTGAATTGGAATGATCATATAAAATTAATTGTTGGTAAGGCGGGTACCAGGTTCAGATTCGTTGGGAGAGTCCTTAGAAAACGTAGTCCATCAACAAAGAAGGTGGCTTACAAAATACTCGTTCGACCTATACTTGAGTATTGCTCATCAGTGTGGGATCTGTACCAGATCGGGTTGACGGAGGAGGTAGAGAGGATCCAAAGAAGAGCGGCGCGTTTCGTTACAGGGTTATTTGGTAACCGTGAGAGCGTTACGGAGATGTTTAACAAACTCAAGTGGCAGACTCTGCAAGAGAGGCGCTCTGCATCCCGGTGTAGCTTGCTCACCAGGTTTTGAGAGGGTGCGTTTCTGGATGAGGTATCGAATATATTGCCTCCCCCTACTTATAACTCCCGAGGACATGACGAATGTAAAATTAGAGAGATTACAGAGCGTACAGATGCTTTCAGACAGTCCTTCTTCCTGTGAACCATACGTGACTGGAACAGGAAAGGGAGGTAATGACAGTGGCATGTAAAGTGCCCTCCGCCACACACCGTTGGGTGGCTTGCGGAGTATAAATGTAGATGTAGATAGATGTAGACAGTCCCACCCAGCCGCCACCGCGTATCGCTTCATACCCACATGGCCCACTCACATTCGTCGGTATGGCGGGTACCGCTGAAACAACCAGTTAATAGCTGTACCGATCGTCACTATCACCGATTCACCTCCAGCGTGAACAACCGCTCAACAACGGATTTCCAATTCATTTGCGTATCTTGGGCAGCAAACGTAGACGTCCATCTACATTTTTGAATTCAACGATTCTTGCATGCCAGGATGTTATATGTCACGCTACATCAGCCCACATACACAATGAAAAGTGTGCACAGGAGAACACGTGGAAGGTGGCCTGCATACTTATGCAATGTCCGACTGTCAACCGGCCTCTGTAGCATCTCGTAGATGTGGAACGCGGTCCACCATGGTATCACGTTGTGTAAGACAATACGACTAAATCCTAATACACGCGCCACTACATCAACAGACGGCTCACGCTGATCCCCAGCCAGGGCGACAGCAATGCGTTTGTCCGTCCCTCCCACACGTCTCTACGGCGTACCACAGTGCAATCTAGCTGTAATGGGGAGACAAGACAAGTAGCATCGTGCATAACATATTGGCCTTGTGATTCGCCATTGTTGGGCGCAGCCATTGTATGGTAATACATGTGTCACAGTGTGTCATTCAGTACGTAACAACCGATGTTCAGTAGAGTGTGTGGGTTAGGCATACGAGACCAGCAGACAGTGGATACAGGCCATACCACAACATACACTGAGTGCATTGACATGCGAATGAGACTGAACAGCTGCGAAGCCCATTGAACACGCAAACTCCCTGACCAACCAGCTTGAGAGGGCAGGGGGCGATATACGTCCTATTGCATTACACCTTACAGTGGGTAGCGGGACCATGTGCAAAGTGAGCAATACTCGCAAGATGTTTACGTGAGGGTGCGCACCATAACATGGAGCAATACGTAGGACTCCAGAGGTTGCGAGTAGTGAACTATGTTGAGAGGGATGCGGTTAGGCAACACTACATTAATTTAACGTTTCATATTACAATTACAGGGCAGGTTAAGGCACAACGTGGCTTGGGGTAAGGCACAACATGGGTTAGGTTAAGGCACAATGTGGGCTAGGTTAAGGCACAACGTGGGCTAGGTTAAGGCACAACGTGGGCTAGGTTAAGGGACAACTTGGGGCTATAGTCGGTGTATGGGGCTAGGGTTCGTTCATAGAGAGGATAGTTGGTGGCTGTGTCAAGCAGCGCCAGATATGTCAAGTCAGGATGTACGTTTGGCTGATGTCAGGTGGTGGGTTGGTTCGATGCCTTTACCAGGGGAGTGGCAGAACTGCGTCTTTCATTCCTGGTATTGTCTGTGTTGTGGCACAGGGTCTTGTGGTGATGTTGGGTGCACCACTGTGTAGGACACGTGTGGGTGTTGTTGGCTGATTTGAGCAATTTTGTTTGTGGGTGACTTGGGAGATTCTGTCTTATTAGTGGACGTCACGTTCTGGTTGTGATAGTTTGGGTGGTGTTATGTGGCAGAGAGGTTGCAATGGATGTTGTTCAACGATAGTTCTTTAATGTTGTTGCTGTGTCCGTTACAGGCAGAGTGTACTGTGTAATAGAGAGTCTGAGTGAAGTGGGGTTCATATTGTGTTCACCAACTTAGAGCATATATAGGGACAATTTTTTTTTAATTTATTGTACATACAAAAACCCACTTCCTAATATTTATGCATGGGCATGCTACTTTCTATACATAACTACTTGATTACAATAGTGGTTACATTTATATAAAAAACAAGAATAACATAAATGAGCATTATGCTCCTCAGAAACAAAAGAAAATCGGCCTCTTATCCTCTCCAGGAAATTCCCAGAGAGTTGCCCGTCCCTAGCCACGAGGGGGCGGGCCGCTAGTATCGATGCATGAACCACTGTAGAAGATACATTTATCCCTCCACCACCCCTTTTGAGCTACTTTACTACATTATACAATATTTACAACAAAAATTTTGTCAATCATACTTCATTTTCTTCTTGCACTTGCATATTCAATGTTAGTCACACAACAAACATCCTTTATAGCGAGAGGCAGCCAGCACCAACACCAGACTTACTTCTGATAGCTCACACTCTGACCTTTATTCTTCTGAGCACTCTTCCTCTCTCTCATACTTCCTATTCCACTCAGCGGCCAAGCCCCAAGTGGTCCGACGCAAGTCGCCAATCCTGGGGCGGACCAACTGAAGTATCCCGTTTGGTAATCTCTGAATAATTAGTATATCTTGTGTGACAGTGTCATGCTAGGTAGTTTCGCTGTGCCTCAAGAGACACAGCCATAGTCAATTTCGAAAAAAAATTATAATTGTCTACATTGTTTAAAATATTACTCACATCCAGTGTTGGTAATAGCCGCCTCTCCTCTGAGGCAGCTTGATCATACATAGGACATAAGAACACCATGTGCTCCAGCTTATCTTGTGGGAACCCACAGTCACAGCTTGGCGTATGTCTTCTTCCAATTCTGTGTAGATATTCAGGCTAGGGTCTATGACCAGTCAGAAACTGAATAACGCCAGAGGATGGCATGGTTACTTTAATTCTTAAATCGTGCTCTGATGCTTGGCAAGAATGTATAAACACGCCTACCCGTCTCGGAGCGATCCCACTCCTCTTGCGATAAATTTAACAGGTGATTTTTTATTGCTCTGATGCTAGTAGGAGGAGCGCCCATTATGTCTCGGACACGCTCGATGTCGATGTCGTGCCACCAATATATCGCCACCTGTTGGCGAATTATGAAATCCAATGGACACAGCCCCAACACCACCAACAGGGCATCAGTAGGGCTAGTACCAAAAGCGCCTACAAATGTTACAAGCACGTTTCTCTGAACCCGCCTGACCACCATCGCTGGCTTCACCAAAGCTAGCCTGTGGGCCCACACACTTGCACCATACCCAACTAAAGGCGCTAACAAACAGTTATGATACATACGCAGTGCTTTCTGCGGCAGGTGAAAACGCCAGTGCCCTATGGTTATGAGTTTATTAAACAAGGCCAACGCCTTTGCAGCGGTAGGCTTAATGTGCCTTCCAAGATTACAGTGTTCGTCCAGATCCTTGTCTAGAAACTATGACGTCATTGATTCGCACTGTTGGGTCTCTATTAAGCTTGCCCTTCAACAACATATACAATGATTTCCTAGGTGCCACTTTCAATTTAGATCGATTGCACTAACTCTGCAGCAGCCCAACAGCTGCTCTAGCACGTTCTTCAATTACAACTTAGCTATTCCCTTCCACAATTATAACCAGGTCGTCCGCATAGACCACAACACCCAAGACTGAAGCATCCCCGTGAAAGATGTTCAGCAGCGGTTCCATTGTTATATCCCAGAAAACTGGACCAAATACTGATCCCTGGGGACAGCCCTAGGATATTTGCTTGGATACCACAGCCCCAGGAGCCGTGATGTGTGCCAGTCTATTATTATAGTAGGCCTCCAGACATCGATACAGCGGCCCAGGGCACTCCATCTCGCGCAAGCGTGAGAAGAGCGCCGGCCACCATAGGTTGACAAAGGCCCCTGAAATATCGACCATTATACCCAGAACATACTTCGCACTGGCCGAGTGGACAGTTCGAGACACCTCATTGATCGCATCCTGTGTGGAGCGACCCATTTGGAATCCAAACTACCGATCACTCTTGCCATGCAAAGCCCTATGGCTCAAGAGTTTGTCAGTGAGCAATTTCTCAAAGGTTTTACCCAACACATCTAAGAGGCAGATCGGTCGATAAGACTTGGGAGACTGTGGATATTTGTCAGAACCCTTCTTTATGATCACCACATCTGCAATTTTCCATCAGCTAGGATATGTTACCAGTTGTAGACACGTGTTGTAAATTTTAACTAAGTTTGGAGCGAGCTGAGGGGCTAAATACTGTAGTAGTTCTGCAGGCACACCATCTGGACCAGGCGCCTTCTTACTGGCAAAAGTATGGAGCGCCGCGACCACCTTCTCGGAAGAGAAAGGGTACACATGTGCTTCATTTCCATATGGTTCGAGTAAAGCAGTCCGTATTGCCCGCTGCTCCACAGTGTCCTCCTCGACGACGTCGTCTGGCAGCAAGTGTTCCATCAAGACATTAACTGTGTCTTCCCATGTCGCTGTACACTGTCCGTCTTCCAACTGCAGAGTGGACAGCATCGTGGGGCATCTGATCTTTTCTCATACGAGCTTGTATGGGACGCTCCAGGGGTCCAATCCCAGCTTCTCATTCACAAAGTTCTGCCATGACTGCCGTCTTGCACGTTGTACAGAATCCTGGTATCGGGCCTTGAGACAGCGATAGATCCTTAAGTGATACTCTCTCTCTTCTTGTGTAAAGCTCCTTTGATAATTGCTCCGCGCCCGTCTGACAGATCGCTTGAGCTGAGTCAGCTCTGGGGACCACAGAGTAGCCTGTTTGCGGACAAACCTTGCCTCCTGAGGAACGGATGTGGCAATAGCCGGCACAATGGATGCCACTAATTCGTCCACCACTTCATCCACGTTGTGTATCTCTTCCTCTGGTCCCAGCCCTGGAGGACGAAACTCCTGTACCAGCCGGTTCCAATCCGTCTTTCGATAATTATAACGCTCTACCCAGTCCCCAGAATCTTCTTCAGTTTCCATATAATAGTCAAAGAATATACAGTTATGGTCACTGACTGTGAGATCACTCACAACTCTCCAATCTCTGATGTGCGGTGCTGCGCTTAGAATTGCAAGCGTAACATCTATGTTAGAAACAGCACCCGCTCTTCCTGAAAAGGTAGGCAGGTTGCCAGGTTGATTTATGACATGAAGCTGCGTCTGCATTATAAGTTCTCCAGCTCAGCACCCCGCTCATCTTGCTCCACACTGAATCACAATGGGGACTTTGCATTAGCGTCCATACATACAATGACCGGCTTTCCTTGTAACGTTCTTAGAATCCAGTCCAACTGATTAAGAAATCCAGAGGCAGGTTCTTGGATTACTGAAATGTCTAGCAAGTCGTCTTCCACAATCTTTCTTAACTCTTGCGTAACCAAATGGCTATGCATTGCATTAATCTGCAGTACTTTAAAACACCCCATCAACCAGGGGGATAAAAGACATGCAGGCGGCTGGCGGGCCATGGCTTTGAAAAGTGTGTAACATTTAGCCGTACATTTTACCATATCTTTGTATATTTTCTCAAGATCAAATTTACGGCTCCGCCTGGCAAATACCTGCTCCCCCAATTCCTTTAAGTCATCAGGTTGCGACGAAATGTTTGCTGTGTGCAGACTTATACAATCCACATCCTTCAAGGCTGGATATGTGATGTCTTCACCATACCTATGTCCAGTTCTTACAAGCTGCCTCAATGCAGCAGTTAACAATGCCGGCTCCTCGAGCCAGATTAACCGCAACTTATGTTCAAACTCATCGTACACCTCTCCTGGACCAACTGCATTGTAAGTAATTTCTCCACCATTCAACTTTACAATATTTACAATATTCACATCTGAGCTACTACTACCATCACCACCACCACCGTCTTCAGTAGGGACTATACTCGCGTCTTCTTGATCTGGCCACTGCAGGTCTTGCTTCGCAGGCTCCTCCAGCTTGGTGCTCGACAGTTGACAAGTTAGCCGACCTATCGCCATCACCAAGTCGACATCTGTCTGGATGCTGACGTCAGCCATCAATCCTCCAGTGGTGCCCCGAACTTTGTCTGGGCTGTGCAGCGAACCTGTGAACAGAACCTTACTAATTAACTAACCTCGTTCCGCGTCCCTTTTTATTTTGCTAGGTGACTTCTTTTTCGGCGCCTTAAGGGTCGCCATAGTCAGTCCTCTGGATTATTCTATCAAGAAACATTCGGTAGGTGGGGCAGTCTTTGGGTCCACCACACTTTCTTCCTCTCTTCTTACACGGTATGCAAACAGGGGATTTGTCCTTATTAGGACAGGCCTTCCTTTCGTGACCCGCCTGCCCACAATGAGCACACAAGGCATGTTCTTCATGACAGTACTTATTTGTATGATTCAAATCTTGGCACTTGGTGCAACGCGGCACCGCCAAGTAGTCTTTTATATTTAATGCAGAATATCCAACATACAATCTGCCTATTCTGGTGAGAGGTTTCCATAATTCAGATGAGACCTCCACCATGTGGTGAACTGTAACTTTTTCCCTTGGTCCCACTTTGAACCTAAGTCTAAACTGACTGTCAAACTCTAGTCTTGTCATTGTCGTATCAAAGTTCTGCACATATATAGAATCCATCAGACTATCTGCATTCATATATGTTGGGACATCGGAAAGGCACATCAAAGGCCTTCGCATTTGCCTTCTCAACAAGTTGAGGATTTGTCATGATCCGCTGACTATCCTCTTGGGTTGCTGTCTCCACAATCAATACGTTTTTCGCAGTTCTTACGGTTTTGATTTTAATTTTGTCCCATTTTGGATCTATACATTTTTCGAATGCAGGTTTGACTGCCCGAATGTCCTCCCCATCTTTTGGCTTAATAAACACTGTCGGTAC
This sequence comes from Schistocerca gregaria, assembly GCF_023897955.1. Lineage (NCBI taxonomy): Eukaryota > Metazoa > Arthropoda > Insecta > Orthoptera > Acrididae > Schistocerca > Schistocerca gregaria. Next base: position 583,397,600 of record NC_064922.1, read on the forward strand.
GGTTTTCTTTATATTTTCCTGGATCGTTTCTTTAGCCATCAGCGCCTTAACCACAGGGGTACTCGCAACCATGGCATATGACTTCACTACTGGTGGCTGACTTCTGAGGCGTTCATTCTCTCTCTGCAGTTCTGTCAATCGACCTTCTAATTGAGAATGGGCCATCGCCCACCTAGCAACACAATCCCGAATGTTATTAATCGCCTGGTTACTTATCTTGCCATTCTTAACACTGGAGTGTAATAGCCTGAAAGAGCGAGCATGACGCTCGGCTACAGAAAGAGCTTCATCATGAACTGAGTCAACTTCGAGTGCATGATCACTCTCCACTAGTTCGGCCATAATGACAGATGAAGAGAGTGAAAAAATGAAGGCCCATCTCTTTCCCCAGACCAGCCTCTTTGGCATGGGGGGAGGCTAAATGCAGCTCGTTCACCGGTCCTGCCCCTTGACCAAGATGATCAACAACTGAGCTGCTACGTTTAGCACGCCGTGGGTACAGAGCACTAGTCCTCTTCAACAGCTGCACCATCGAAGTTTTCACCCACTCCCTTACTGGCGAATGCCCCCTGCATTCGGGGATAGTGGATTCACTCTCCGTCCTTCGTCCCTTCTAGGCCAAGTTACCACCAAAAGGCTAAAGACCCGGTCCTACTCAGGTGCCAGGTCGGTCCCCCAGACGTTCGGGGGTCTGGACCCATCTAACCTAACCAGGGACATGTCACCACACCCTGGCTTGGCACACCATACCCCGGAATTCCAGGGGCAAGGCGGGTGACCTTCGCCGATATGGGCCAGGTTCCCGCCACGACAAATGCAGCTGCCGAAACCAGTGTGCAAGATGGTCAGAACACCGTCACACCCCTGCCCTTCGGTCGCCCGAGGGCTTAACAGCTCCACCACGAGAAGGCGGGCAGGGGCACTTGGGAAGGAGAGGCTGAGATGTTCGCAACGCATCCTTCCCCCGCTGCCTGTTCCCAACTGTGGACCCACAGCACCTGCAGGCCCACAGCACGAGACAGCCGGAAGGTCCGAGGCCACCTGCGATTCAGCTATTGCATGTATAGGGACAACGGGATTTTGACATATGGGATATCACTCTTCATGAAGTGGACGATATAGGGGTGGTCCGCCGCTCATCCACAGGAGTTGCGAGTTGGGCGGTGGGGTGGCGCATGCACAGGTGTGGGTGAAGTGATTGTCGGTTGACCACTTGTTATGGCACAGCCACTGGATTGGGGGCACCTGTGGTGGACAGAGGGTGCAGGCTTTTTGCTTAGGGTCGTAAAGTGGGCACTGTGGGCGACATCGACATCATAGTCGGCTTGGCGTCTCATAGATGGCGGTATCGTCGTTGGAAGCTGAGTGGAGGCATGTGATGTTTCGAGAGACTAATAGATGGCAGTATTGTGCGATGGACGTAGTGTTGTTAGAATCTAGTAGATGGAGGTGCTGCTTGTGATTTCGTCATATTTGGATAGATGGAGATACAGTGTTTCAGCTGTATGGCGGATGTTGTTTCGTTGGATTCCTATAGATTGACATATCGTTTCTGGGCTGCATGCGAAAGTAGTTTTGTCACATTCTCATAGATGGCTTTGTTGTGCCTGTGAGAGGCATTGTCGACGTAGTTGTGAAGGCGTCTGATAGATCGCGGTATGCTGTCATTACGAAATAGACAAGTGCATGGTGTGGGTATTTCATAGATGGCGGTAACGTCTTTTTGGGATGTTTATTGTGGACGTCGATGACATGACTACGAGGGGGCGCGCACGAATGCGATGTGTATGTAACGTACGTCGGTATTGTGCGACCATTATTTATTGATGTCTTCTGTGATTTCGTTTACGTGCCTACAGTACTACGTAGCTATGCACACATCGCTCCCCTACGGACTTATCACCACCCACACTAACCGCCCTGAGGACTTGCCAACGACACACCCTATGCCAAGTCTCTTTTCTTACAAAACATCATGTGTCATTATATTTTAATTCACACTCATAGTTTAAAGGTATTGTAATTCACCGTACTGCGGTGAACACTATGTTACCACACGTCGCTGGGGCGGCAAAATCTCACCATTGCCTGCCGGGCACCGCGACCGCCTCACCCACCCGACACCGCCGTCCTCACGCGACGCCCCGACCAGTGGGCTGCCACGGTCCGTCTGACACCCACAAGCCGGCAGACAAGGCGATATGCTGTAGCGCGGCAGAACACAATGCGCCCGGCCGCCGCCGCAAGCCCCGCCGCTCCCTCGCGCATAGAGGCGGCACCCATCCCAGCGCCCTCGTCAGCGGCAAGGGTCCCGCAAACCGATATGCCTAATCCCGCCGCACCCAATGCAGCGCCCTGGGTGCGGTGCGGCCGCACAAACCGATACGGCCAGAGGTACGAAACACACAATAGAAGCATGGGGGCACACGTGCCTCTGGCGCCCAGCAGCGGGGGTCTCGTCTCGCGACAAGACGAATCCCCCAAGCTAGGGCTGAGTCTCAACAGATCGCAGCATGGCAACTGCTCTACCGAGTACAACACCCCGCCCAGTACCTAACTCGTCTACAGACGATTCCGAGTCCTGACATCGACATATAGGCTCCCATGGTCGACCGGTAGAGGCAGGGCGGAGCAAGGAACAGATCCCAGACAGCGCCGCCCGAGTGCCCCGTCCGGCAAACAAGTTGGGCCCGTACGGCGCTGCGCCACGTGGGTCGACCGCGCCTAGTAAAGTCACGTATTTTCGAGCCTTTCGACCCTCGGGACTCCTTAGCGATATCGTTGCCACAATCGCTAGACGGGAATCGGCCTTAGAGGCGTTCAGGCTTAATCCCACAGATGGTAGCTTCGCACCACCGGCCACTCGGCCTAGTGCGTGAACCAAATGTCCCAACCTGCAGTTCCTCTAGTACTGTGCAGGATTACTATGGCAACGACACACTCATCAGTACGGTAAAAGTAATCTGTCTCACGATGCTCTAAACCTAGCTTACATTCCCTATTAGTGGGTGAACAATCCAACGCTTGGCGAATTCTGCTTCGCAATGATAGGAAAAGCCGACATCGAAGGATCAAAAAGCGACGTCGCTATGAACGCTTGGCCGCCACAAGCCAGTTATCCCTGTGGTAACTTATCTGACACCTCTTGGTGGCAACTCTCCAACCCAAAAGGATCGATAGGCCTTGCTTTTGCATTCCTTATGCGTACTGAACATCAGGATCAAGCCAGCTCTTGCCCTTTTGCTCTACGTGAGGTTTCTGTCCTCAATGATCTGGCCTTAGGACACCTGCGTTATTCTTTGACAGATGTACCGCCCCAGTCAAACTCCCCACCTGGCAATGTCCTCGAATCGGATCACGCGAGGGAGTAAACAGCGCCGCACACTCTGACACGCCGACGCACACGGGAAGCACGGCACACGCAGGCTAACACCCACACGCACCACACGCTGTGGCTCATGGACACAGAGCTGTGGCGCGAACGCAACCCTAACACGCTTGGCTCGAGAACACCATGACGCCGGGTTGTTATACCACGACACAAGCACTCCACCTAACCGAGTAAGTAAAGAAACAATGAAAGTAATGGTATTTCACCGGCGATGTTGCCATCTCCCACTTATGCTAAACCTCTCATGTCACCTCACTGTGCCAGACTAGAGTTAAGCTCAACAGAGTCTTCTTTCCCCGCTAATTTTTCCAAGCCCATTCCCTTGGCAGTGGTTTCGCTAGATAGTAGATAGGGACAGTACCTTACATGGGATCACTAGTTAGGGAATACCCCTCACCAGAGGGGAAATGTCATTAGGGATACCTGAGCCTTCACTCATACTCTCTTCGATTTCGTCCCCATGATCCACCATCCAGTTTCCACCCCAAAGGGGCCCGTCCTGGTAAAACTACCCCCAGGACGGGGGAATGTACCCTCCTACTAGGAGGAGCACCTTCAGCCACCCTTAGGCGCCCATGGGGAACCACGTGGAAGCGGTGCCGCCAACCTTGTCACCGACCCTTGTGACATGGATATAGCATTCACAGACAGCATGTCGTTTGCACGGGAGGTAAATCTCCAGGTTGGCCCGACCCACACGCTGACGAACTCTGGTTTTCCAGGTTCTGTGGCACCATTCACCTTCAGACACACAGTTCATACATACAATACATACATATATATATTTTTTCAAATGAATAATACAGGAGAACATTATTCTATCTATACATCTATTATACCTTGTGCTTACAGATCTCTTTCAAGACTAGTAACCAGTTTACTCATTCCTTTGTTCATGTGTTCACTTTGGTGGTTAAATATATGTCCACATTTCCACGCAACTGTGTGTAAGCTATTTGCTTAGGTGTGCTAATGCAAGCAGCCTGTGTCTTACTATCTTGAATAGCTATGTGGTGGCAGAGGTGTATCATCTGTAGTCAGATTTGTTTGGAGAGACCATGCTTAATATGTGTACACCCACATGTATGCTATATGCACTTACAGCTATGTAGTACATTTTTGTATTTCCACTCTAAAACTATATACTACTTGTATGTGGAAAACTACTCTATGACTATTACTATCTCAGAATATATGCATCTATAGACTATTTTTTTGCTTGTTGTCTTTTCATTTTGGGTGTCAGCCCATGTATACACCAGCATTTGAAATATGTTCAATTTGCACATATAAGTAATAAATCTATATCTACCCACCGATGACTAAAATATTTTTAAGTGTGTGGAAATATATACTCCTTTATATTGTTTAACCTAAGTAAAGTCGTTTCTTAAATTACTCTAGACTTTCACCCATTTCAGCGATTGTCCTCCCTACATCTCTGACCTCGAAAGCTTCCTATGCATAGAGTTTTAACACAGTATAATTTTCTTTATTTTCCACCAGCATTCGCTTCGAGTTGAACACATTATGTCCCACAGCATTTTTAAGTCTGTGTCTTTGTTCCTCGTAGTTTCTACGTACATAGAGTATATGGTCTACATCTTCCTCTTCTCCGTAGGTGCAGGTGGGATCTGTTTCAATTTTTAATTCCCATAGATTCTTCTTTAACCCATGTCCAGTAAGGAGACAGGTGAGTGAAGAGGTTGGTGTTTTCGTTTTACTCCATCCGGTACGCCAGTGAGAGACCTGTTGAGACCATTTGTATATGTCTTTTCCCTTGTCTGAGGACTCCCACCTTGTCTGCCATTCTGCTTGTAGTAGGGATTCTATGGCCTTTGTTTGATTAATCTCTGGTGTTTGTGTGTCAGGCACAGGAAATCCTGCTACACTTCCACCCATACCATGTCTTGTGTGGTACGTGAGAGCTGCCCTAATGACTTCCAGGTCTAGTGGTAAGCATCCTGCGAGCACCTGCAGGGCTTCATTAGATATTGTTGTGCATGCCCTGGTCATTTGCAGCAGAAAAGGTCTCTGTATTGCAAATAGTATCCTTTGGATGTATCTGTTGTTTACTCTATCCCCCCATGCTGCAGCACTGTATCTACATCTTGACAGGCAAAGCCCGCTGTATATTAATTTCAGGGATTGTCGTTTGAGACCCCATTCTGATCTCGTCACTCTTACTAGTGCTCCTGAAATTGCACCAAGTTTCTGTTGGAGTCTTCTTGCATGCTGGGTGAAGGACAGTTTTTCATCGAGGGTGACTCCCAGATATGTGAATTCAGAGACAAACCTGATATTCTGCAATTCAAATTTTATTTGTGGGTGGCCTTTCTCTATCAAAATGACCTTTTAGTGTCATAGCTACAGTCTTGGGTCTGGAGATCTGTAGCTTATTTCTTTTGGCCCATTCCCCAATCGTTTCAATGGCTTGTGATCCTTTCTCCTCGAGTTGCTTCCTACTGTTGCCTTTTATCACGATGGCGAGGTCGTCTGCATATGCCACCTTCGTCCATTTAACTCCATCATCTTCATTCACTATTTCATCGAACATAAGGTTCCATAGGCAGGGGCCACAGATGGAGCCCTGGGGGCTGCCTTTCGTGATAACCTTCTCAGTTGTGCCAGCACTGGTTTCTACCATGGCTTTGCGGTGACTAAGGTAGCTTCCCATAAGGTGGTAAATGTTTTGTGGGCAGTCAATTTCTTAGTCGCCTCATTACGCTTGGCCACTATAGGTTATCAAAGGCTCCTGCTATGTCCACAAAGATGGCCATGACATATTTTTCTTCACATTGGGTGGTGTTTAAGACTTGCCGGATTGTCATCTCTGTGGAGGCACCTTGACTGAAGCCAAACTGGTTTGGGGCTTTGAGGCCTGACTTCTCATACTGTTCCTCGAGGCAGCCCACAATCAGTCCTTCCAGCAAGCAGATGGGACGGTATGAATTTGGTTCATCCCTTGGCTTCTCCTTCGATTTCAGCAGTATACATACTCTTCCTACTTTCCATGCTTCCAGTACTGTTTGTTCCCTTAGGCAGGAGTTCAATATGTCCATTAGTGTGTCAGGGTATGGGTGCCATATACTTTTGATTACTTTGTCGTCGATGGCATCTGGGCCAGTGGCTTTCTTTGGTTTGCAAGCTTTGATGGCTGCAGCGATTTCTTCAAGTGTGAATTTTGGTGCAGTTGTCATAGTTTTTGTTTCTTCGTTTACTGCAGCCTGGTCAGCCGTATCCTCCTCTGGATATTCATCTGGTAGCAAGGATGAATATGGTCTCCTTCCATGTTAGGGTGTGAGTCTGGTCGGGGAGTTTTATATTACGTTTTGGTCTAAGTATTTTCTGTGCTACTTGCCAGGGACTGTTGCTTTTGTCACAGTCTGTTACCCATTTTTTCCAAGTGTCTTCCTTGACATTTGTTATTTGTTTTGTATATTCATTTCTCTTCCTGTTGTAGTTCCTTTTAGCTGTCTCAGTCTCGGCCTCATCTCCATTCCTGCGTGCTTGTTGTAGGTTTCGTTGGGCAATTGCTGTGTTGCGTCGGAGCTGTGTGAGGGTGTCATTCCACCAAGGTACGGAGTCCTGCAGCGGTGGCGTTTTCTTCATGGATCTGTGGCAGCTTAAGTTTATTACTTCCTCCAGGCGCTTCACTGTTTCAGCTATGCTCATTTCCACACTGTTCATTAGGCTGGCTATCTCACGTGCGAAACATTGGTCAAACATTGGCCATTTTGCTTTGTGTGTGTTGTATTTTTCTTGTTTTGTTACTTGTATCATTCTTTGTGGAGGTAGCACGGTGTAAGATATTGCTCTATGGTCACTGGTTGTCCACTCTTCATGCACCATCCATTCCGCTATAGTTCTTGCTGCTGTTGCTGTACATAGGGTGAGATCTATGTTACTTTCGCCATTTGGCCCACTGAAGGTTGTTAGTTGTGAGTCCTTGTTTATTATGACAAGGTTGTGCTGCTTATGAAGTCTTCCAGTATCCTTCCTTCAGCATCAGTTGTGTTGCCATGCCACATAGGGAGGTTGCATTTGCATCCATCCCTATAATTACTTGTTTTCCTGTCAGTTTGCTGATAATTGTTTCGAGTTTGTGTAGGAAGCGGTCTAGAAAAATGGTTCAAATGGCTCTGAGCACTATGGGACTCAACTGCTGTGGTTATTAGTCCCCTAGAACTTAGAACTACTTAAACCTAACTAACCTAAAGACATCACACACATCCATGCCCGAGGCAGGATTCGAACCTGCGACCGTAGCAGTCGCACGGTTCCGGACTGCGTGCCTAGAACTGCAAGACCACCGCGGCCGGCATCGGTCTAGAGGTTGGCCATATTGACAATACATGCTTACGAGGTAGAGTTCTCCAAATGACCCACTTATACTTCCAACAGCTGTGTGTGCATCACATAGGGTAGTGAGTTGCAGCACATTTAGTACTTTGGTTCTGATTATTATGGCCGCCTTTGGTGCTCCATGCTGAGGGCTGTGAATGACTCGAAAACTAGGAGGAGAACCCTTGATTTTGTCAGCAGATGTGTACGGCTCCTGTACCAGTAGTACATCTACTTTGTCCTCGTCCATTCTTCTCACAAGTTGGCCAGGGACTATTTTAGACCTCTGGCCATTTATCTGCAGAATCTTTATTGGGTGTTTCTCCAAGTCTCTTGCTTTGTTACCATAGGGTTCTTCTTCATTTTTATTCTTGGCCATATTCGGTTTTTCCGTTTAATAGTCAGTTTACTCTGTTATACTCTGGGCAAGTTTGGTCCTGTACTGAGTGGTTACAATCCTTCTTCCCACGCTTGCAATTCGCACATTGTGGTGGCTGCTACTTCTTTTCACACTCTTTAAAACTCTGAACTGGGATTGCACAGTGTCCACAGATGGTTTCATTACTTGTACACCTTGCTGACGTGTGGCCATACCCCTGGCACTTGTAACATCTGCTAATGTTTGTATAGTTTTACACCCTGTGGGATGTGCAACTAAGATATATATGACCTTGTTGGGTTATGTGGTTCCATGTTTTTGGTGCTACTTCAAGTACCAGGTTTACTACGTCCCTATTTCTTGGTCCACTTTTGAAAACAACTCGGGTACCATTTGACACTTCCTCTAGGGTCATTCCTATCCTGGAGAGATTTCTTTCGTGCAGTTCGGATTTTAGAGCCCCTTCCTCCATGTCTCTGGGGACATCATACACCATTACCCTAGGATTTCTCTTCTTGGGGTTTGAGAAAATTAGACCTGAACTCCTAAAGTCTTTACACGTTTTAATTTTGTCAGCATCCTCATCGTTTGGGACTTCGATAATTACGCTATTGTCCTTCATGGTCCTACATTTCGAAACTCTTACAGCTCTGAGTGTTGTTTTGATGCCTTTTTTTCTGTTTCTTCCACCTGCTTTGCGTCGTTCTGTGACTTTTCACCTGGCTATATGACCAAAACTTTGTGTTGGGGTTTTGAGGGTACAGCTTGTTTTGGAACTACAGCTGTTGACGAAACCTTTGCAGCATACGTCTCCTGCACTGGTGCTGTATTGAGGTGGGCGTTTTTGAGAAACCTTAGCTCTGTTTTTATCCTATTATTTCTGCCTCATATTTTTTTAATATCTGCTCATCACGGATAATTTCCCCAGGATATTCTTTTTGTTTCATTGAAGAGATATGCTTATTGTCAGCATGTTTTGTGCGTCCTCCTTTGCTTTAGTGCTCTGCTCATCCATGCTGATCACTGACTGCCTACAAGTCTCCTTTGTTGGGGCCGAGTCATCGGAGGAACTGTGGCGGATCGCTGGCTGGCATCGATTATGCGTAGAACTAGGGGGGTATCTGATCGCCTTCGCACCTCTAACTTTCGTTCTTGATTAATGAAAACATACTTGGCAAATGATTTCGCTGCTGTTCGTCTTGCGACAATCCAAAAATATCACCTTTAACCTCGCAATATGAATGCCGCCGCCTGTCCCTATTAATCATTACCTCGGGTTCCGAAAACCAACAATATAAAACCGAGGTTCCAATTCCATTATTTCATGCACACAGTATTCAGGCGGGCTTGCCTGCTTTAAGCACTCTGATTTGGTCAAACTAAACATGTCAGCCCACCGGGACCTTCAATAAAGAGCACCCTGGTAGGATTTCAATGTAGTCCGCCTCCGGACGCGCGAGCACACCTTCAGATCGCCCCACCCACAGGACGTCCCATGATACATGCCAGTTAAACACCGACGGGCGGTGAACCAACAGCGAGGGATACAAATCCACCTACGAGCTTTTTAACCGCAACAACTTTAATATACGCTATTGGAGCTGGAACAACTGCGGCATCAGGCACCAGACTTGCCTTCCAATAGATACTCGTTAAAGGATTTAAAGCGTACTCATTCCGATTATGGGGCCTCAGATGAGACCCGTATCGTTATTTTTCGTCACTATCTCCCCGTGCCGGGAGTGAATAATTTGCGCGCCTGCTGCTTTCCTTAAATGTAGCAGCCATTTCTCAGGCTCCCTCTCTGGAATCGAACCCTGATTCCCCGTTACCTGTTACAACCATGGTAGGCGCAGAACCTACCATCGACAGGCATACATTTGAAAGATGCGTCTCCAGTACGAGGACCGCGCGATCAGCCCAAAGTTATTCAGAGTCACCAAGGCAAACGGACCAGACGAGCCGACCGACTACTTTTGATCTAATAAAAGCATCCCGTTCATCTCTGGTCAGGACGATTTTTGCATGTTTTAGCTCTAGAATTACCACAATTAACCAAGTAATGTGGGTACGATCTAGGGAACCATAACTGATTTAATGAGCCATTCGCGGTTTCACTTTAATGCGGCTTGTACTGAGACACGCATGGCTTAATCTTTTTGACACGCATTTGACTACTGACAGGATAAACCTTAGAGCTGTATCAACTAGAGCTGAGTAGCCAGCTGGCCGGAAGTGTGTTCCGGGGGCCCGTGCGAACATGAAAGTGGCCGCTCAATTATTCTGCAAACAGCAAGGGGATGAGCTCCTCTGCAGGAAACACCTCGAAACCCTCTCAGGTCCCGGCGGCGCGCAGCGCCGTCCTAAGTACTTGGTCGGGTTCGAGAGAGGCGCAATCGCCTGGAGTTAGGCGAATAGACGCTTTCCATGCGAACACCCGTGCTACCAACTGAGCTTGCCGCTGGCGACAGAGGCCCGGGAGCAAGCTGTCGTGGCATTGCCAGCGGAAGACAACACCCACTACCTACGGTGACCGGCAGCTCCAACGCCACAGAAGAGCAAAGCCCAACTTGGGTGCAGAAGCGAACTCTCCCAGCACAGCGCACGCGCCAACACGTCCGCACAGCTGCGATACAAACCACCTGCGAGAACCGCTGTGGCGACGGAGCAGCAGACGGCGTCGCATCCTCGATGCACACAGTCCTCAATCAGACCAGCACACTGCAGATGTCCACCGCGCTTCGCACCGGCCCCGGCTGAACCGACTTTGGCCACCCAGCACCGTGCGCAGAGTGCGGTGGCGCGTAGCTATGCCGCCAGCCGGGTCCGATGGCGGGCGCTCCTGCACTGGGCGCCCCCCACCAGGCGGCTGTAGTGCATGCGCCCACGCAGCGCGCGGCCAACATGCTGGACGGCCCCCCCCCCTCAAGGGCTGGGGACAGTCCCACCCAGCCACCGCCACGTATCGCTTCATACCCACATGGCCCACTCACGTTCGTGGGTATGGCGGGTACTGCTGATGTGGAATGCAGTCCACCATGGTATCACGTTGTGTGAGACAAAACGATTAAATCGTAATACACGCATCACTACATCAACAGATGGGTCACGCTTATCCCCAGCCAGTGCGACATGCAATGCGTTCGTTTGTTCGTTCCTCCCACATGTCTCTACGGCGTACCACAGTGCAATCTAGCTGTAATGGGGAGACGAGATAAGTAGCATTGTGCACAACATATGGACCTTGTGATTCGCCATTGTTCGGCACGGCCATTGTATAGTCACATATGTGCCACAGTATGTCATTCGGTACGTAACACCAATGTTCAGTACGGTGTGGGGGTTAGGCGTATGACATCAGTGGACAGTGGACGCACGCCGTACCACTACGTACACTGAGTGCGTCGACATGTGAATGCCAGTGAACAGCTGTGAAACTCATTGAACAAGCAAACGCCTGACCGACCAGCTTGAGAGGGCAGGGGGCGATATACGTCCTATTGCAGTACACCTTGCAGTGGATAGCAGGAATATGTGGAAAGTAAGCAACACTCGCAAGATGTTTACGTGAGGGTACGCACCATAACATGGAGCAATACGCAGGACACCAGAGGGTGCTTGCAGTGAACTATGTTGTGAGGGTTGCGGTTAGCCAACGCTACATTAAACTAACGTTTCATATTACAATTACAGGGCAGGTTAAGCACAACATGATTTGGCTTAAGGCACAACATGGGTTAGGTTAAGGCACAAAGTGGGTTAGGTTAAGGCACAACATGGGTTAGGTTAAGGCACAACTTGGGTTAGGTTAAGGCACAACGTGGGTTAGGTTAAGGCACAACTTGGGTTAGGTTAAGGGCTACCTTAGGGTAACGGTCGGTGTATGGTGCTAGGGTTCGTTCATAATGAGGATAGTTGGCGGCTGCATCAAGCAGAGCCAGATATGTCAAGTCAGGATGCACGTTTGGCTGATGTCAGGTGGTGGGTCGGTTCCATGTCTTTACCAGGGGAGTGGCAAAACTGTATCTTTAATTCCTGCTATTGTCCGTGTTGTGGCACAAGGTATTGTGGCGATGTTGGGTGCACCACTGTGTAGGACACGTGTGGGTGTTGTTGGCTGATTTGAGCAATGTTGCTTGTTGGTGGAGTGGGACATTCTGTCTTATTTGTGGACGTCACGATTTGGTTGTCATAGTTTGGATGGTGTTATGTGGCAGAGAGGATGCAATGGATGTTGTTCAACGCTAGTGCTTTAGTGTTGTTGCTGTGTCTGTAACGGGCAGAGTGTACTGCGTGATAGAGTGTCTGGGTGAAGTGGAGTTCACATTGTGTTCACCAACTTAGAGCATGTGTACGGAATTTTTTTTTTTTACATTTAACCAAATGCGAAACGCACCTCCTTGATAACTATGGTGTGATGTTAGCTTACTGATTTCAGTATGTATGCAGCAAGTCATGGTCTCTTAGCTGTTGCAGCCACTCAAAAATGGTTTTTTTGCGAGTAGCTGCACCGTTTCCATCTCTAGCCACGAGGAGGCGGACCAGATCTATGCTATCTCATGCTGCATGCTGCGTGCATGGTTTGGTGTTATATTTACAAAGTGTTACCATGTTAATAATATTTAGTATAAATATAAAACTAAATAAAATATAAATAAGATAAGAACATAGTGAGTTAGAAAAGAACGATATTGCTTTACACAAATAGAATAAAAAAAAAGATATACATTTAGTGAGGGTTGCCTATAGTTGCTTTGCCCTTGTAGCTTAGATGCTTGATGAAGAACAAATAAACATTTCTAACACAGACAGCTTTGTCTACTTCAAAAAGGGCAGGGGCTTTAAAGTATTTTGATTGGTCTACATTGGTCTACATACACCCTTGTTTTATATAATACTGTTTTAGAACATTTAAAGTAATACTTCATAATGTACTCGTTCTGGTATTAACCAAAGCCTGTCACACTCTCTTACGACTGATAAAACTAATAACATGTGAACATAACGATGTAGAAATTTTGAGATTGGTTATTGCAACTAGTTTCAAGCAGTTACTAATATTTATACAAATTTACTGATAGTTATACAATTAGTTGTTCTATATGGTCCTGACCCCATCTAGTTAAAACTACATTAAAAAGTTATAAAACATAAAAGGCTCTAAGCAATGGAATTATATATAAGATATAAAACATGAAAGGCTCTAATCAGTGCAATTATACATAACACTAATAACAGCGAGCACAGGCCCTTCAAATGTAGTTACTTTGGGATTATAGTTATTAATACATTGTTTAAAGTATTTGCATTCCATTCCTGATTTGGGGCATCGTAAATTTAAAGAGCAGAGGCACTGCAGTATTATGATTGGTCTACATACACCCTTGTCTTATATAATACTGTTTTAGAACATTCAAAGTACTACTTAATAATGTACTCATACTTGTATTAACTGTAGCCTGTCACACTCCCTTGCGAGTGATACAACTAATATCATGTGAACATAATGATGTACAAATTTTGAGATTGGTTATTGCAACTAGTTTCGAGCAATTACTAATATTTACACAAATTTACTGATAGTTATACAATTATTCTTCTATAGGGCCCTGCCCCATCTAGTTAAAGCTGCATTTAAAAGATATAACATAAAAGGCTCTAAGTAGTGTAAGTGTATGTAAAATATAAAACATAAAAGGCTCCAAGCAGAGCAGTTATATATAACACACATAACAGCGGCACAGGCCCTTCAAATGTGGTTACTTTGGGATTATAATTATTGCATACATTGTTTAAAGTATTTTCACTCCATCCCTGTTTTGGGGCATCACAAATTTAAACAAATTTACTGATAGTTATACAATTAGTCTTCTATAGGGTCCTGACCCCATCTAGTTAAAGCTGCAGTAAAAAGATACAAAACATAAAAGGCTCTAAGCACATAGCAGCAGGCACAGGCCCTTCAAGTGTAGCTTCTTTAGGATACAGTATAATTGCCAAGGGTGTAGTAGGTACTAACGACTTCAGACATTTGCAGAACTCTGTTTTGTGTTTGATAACACTCATTTCTAGTGTGGAGTTTTCATATAGCTGAATAACCTCCCTAATTACTACCAGGCTAGATACTTCAATTCAGTCTCATTCTAGATCCACTTCACTTTGTGTATCACTTTCAGAATCAGTATCAGTACTTGTTTCTGTAGCCCACATCTCGTGGTCGTGCGGTAGCATTCTCGCTTCGCACGCCTGGGTTCCCGGGTTCGAATCCCGGCGGGGTCAGGGATTTTCTCCGCCTCGTGATGGCTGGGTGTTGTGTGATGTCCTTAGATTAGTTAGGTTTAAGTAGTTCTAAGTTCTAGGGGACTGTTACACGTTGATCTTGGGCCATAATATCCAAGAGGGGCTCAAAGACGATGTCCCAAAAAATCAAGCCGCATACTGAGCCTTGTGGGCAGCCTTTAATAATACGTTTAACTGCCTTTCTGGTGCCTCCTCTCCACTCGACTACTCTATTGCGACAATAGTCTAGTAGACTGTTATATAGAGATGTAGGTAGCTGGATCTCTCAGAGGCGAACAAAAAGTGATGTCCACCATAGATTGTCAAAGGCTCCAGCTACATAAATAAGAATGGCCATCACGTACTTGTCAGGAGTGCTATTCGTAATTTGTAGTGCTTGATTGATAGCATCGTCTATGCACTTCTCCTGTCTGAAGCCATACTGGAAGGGTGTAAGGCCGGTAAGACGTCTTTGTGACTGTAACCCTTCACACAATAGCCTTTCCTGCACCTTAGCCAGTGTGTTTAGTAAACATATAGGACGGGGTAGAGGAGGTAGAGGAAGGGGACGTGGGAAAAGCAAAGAGAAGGAAGGGAGGGAGGGAGGGAGGGAGGGAGGGAGGGTGCCAAGAGGAGAGGCCACAGGTAGTGGGGGCGGGTAGGATCAAAGTTGATAGGAGAGGTAGATGGAGGGGAGTAGGACATTATCAGGGAGGGGTAAGGAGGGTGGAGAGATTGAGACCGGGTGGGACGTGGGAATACAGGCGCGGCAGTGATATCACTCTTCATGAAGTGGAAGATATAGGGGTGGACTGCAGTGTAGGAGTGCAGGAAAAGTCCGTCGTTCATCCGCTGGAGTTGCGAGTTGGGCGGTGGGGGTGGCGCATGCACAGGTGCTAGTGGAGTGATTGTCGGTCGATCACTTGTTGTGGTACGGCCACTGGATTTTGGCTCATCTGTGGTGGACAGAGGGTGCAAGCTTTTTGCTTAGCGTCGTCAAGTGGGCACTGTGGGCGACATCGACATCATAGTCGGCTTGGCGGCTCACAGATGGCGGTGTCGTCGCTGGAAGCGGAGTAAAGGAAGTAATGTTTCGAGAGACTAATAGATAGCGGTATTGTGCGCTGGACGTAGTGTTGCAACATTCCCATAGATGGAGGTGCTGCATGTGGTTTCGTCATATGTGAATACATGGAGATACAGTGTTTCAGCAGTATGGCGGGTGTAGTTTCGTTGAGGTCCCGTAGGTGGAGGTATCGTTTCTGGGCTGCATGCAAAAGTAGTTTAGTGACATTCTCATAGATGGTTTTCTTGTGCCTGTGAGTGGCATTGTAGATGTCGTCGTGTCGGCGTCCGAGAGATGGCGGTATGCTGTCGTCAGGAAATAGACAAGTGAGTGGCGTGGGTATTTCACAGATGGCGGTACCGTCTGTTTTGGGATGTTTATTGTGGACGTCGATGTCGTGACTACGAGGTTGGAGCCCACGCGTATGCGATGCGTATGTAACGTACGTCGGCATCGTGCAACCATTATTAATTTATGTCTTCTGTGATTTCGTTTGCGTGCCTACAGTACTGCATAGCTACACACACACGTCGCTCCCCTATGGACTTATCACCAAACACACTAATCGCCCTGGGAATTGCCAACGACACACCCTATCCCAAGTCTGTTTTCTTGAGAAGCATCATGTGTTATTATATTTTATTTCAAATCCATGGTTTGGGGGTATTGTAGTTCACCGTACTGCGGTGTCCGCTATGTTACCACACGTCGCTGCGGCCGGCGAAAACGCACCATTGCCTGCCGGGCGCCGCGACCGCCGCGCGGCACCCACCCGACACCGCCGCCTCCACGCCACGCTCCAGACCAGTGGGCCGACACCGCCCGTCTGGCACCCATTGCCGGCAGACAAAGCGATATGCTGTAGAGCGGCAGTACACTGCGCGCCCGGCCGCCGCCGCCTCCCCCCTTCCTCCCGCGCGCACGGAGGCGGCACCCATAGCAGCGCCCATGCCCGCAAAACGATACGCATCAGTCCGCCGCACCCAATGCAGGGCCCTGGGTGCGCCTGGCCGAACCGAACGCCCAGAGGTACGAAACACAAAAGACAAACACGGGGGCCACACGTGCCCCTGGCGCTTAGCCACGGGGTTTCGTCTTGCGACAAGACGAATCCCCAAGCTAGGGCTGAGTCTCAACAGATCGCAGTGTGGCAACTGCTCTACCGAGTACATCAGCCCGCCTGGTACCTAAGTCGTCTACAGACGATTCCGAGTCCCGACATCGAAATATAGACACCCATGGTCGGCCGGTAGAGGCAGGGCGGCGCCTGGAACAGATCCCAGACAGCGCCGCCCGAGTGCCCCGTCCGGCAAACAAGTTGGGCGCCTAGTAAAGTCACGTATGTTCAAGCCTTTCCGCCCTCGGCACTCTTTAGCGATATCGTTGCCACTATGGCTAGAAGGGTTTCAGCCTTAGAGGCGTTCAGGCTTAATCCCACGGATGGCAGCTTCGCACCAATAGCCGCTCGCCTGAGTGCGTGAACCAAATGTTCCTCTCGTACTAAGCAGGATTACTATCGCAACGACACAGTCATCAGTAAGGTAAAACTAACCTTTCTCACGACGGTCTAAACCCAGCTCACGTTCCCTATTAGTGGGTGAACTATCCAACGCTTGGCGAATTCTGCTTTGCAGTGATAGGAAGAGCCGACATCGAAGGATCAAATAGCGACGTCGGTATGAACGCTTGGCCGCCACAAACCAGTTATCGCTGTGGTAACGCTTCTGACACCTCTTGCTGGAAACCCTCCAAGCCAAAAGGATCGATAGGCCGTGCTTTCGCAGTCCCTATGCGTACTGAACATCGGGATCAAGCCAGCTTTTGCCCTTTTGCTCTACGCGAGGTTTCTGTCCTCGCTGAGCTGGCCTTAGGACACCTGCGTTATTCTTTGACAGATATACCGCACCGGTCAAACTCCCCGCCTGGCAGTGTCCTCGAATCGGATCACGCGAGGGAGTAAACTGCGCCGCACAAGCGGACGCGCCGACGCACACGGGACGTACGGCACGTGCAGGTTTGCACCCACATGCACCGCACGCTGTGGCGCACGGACACGGAGCCGCGGCGCGAACGCAACCCTAACACGCTTGGCTCGATAACACCGTGAAGCCGGGTTGTTATACCACGACGTACGCGCTCCACCTAACAGAATAAGTAAAGAAACATTTAAAGTAGTGGTATTTCATCGGCGATGTTGCCATCTCCCACTTGTGCTACACCTCTCATGTCACCTCATAGTGCCAGACTAGAGTCAAGCTCAACAGGGTCTTCTTTGCCTGCTAATTTTTCCAAGCCCGTTCCCTTGGCAGTGGTTTCGCTAGATAGTAGATAGGGACTTTTTTTTTCATTGAATGCAACATAAGACCTACTACCTAGAAATTACTAAAGCAGGTCATGCATAAAGAATTATTACATTATTGACATGTGAATTGCATGATTATTTTTGTTTTTCAGCCTTCTTATCCTCATCTCTGTGTTGCCCGTCCCTAGGGCCATGGACGCAGGCTGCTACTACATACCAAACCACTTCCAATAGTATTTTTTTCAATTAATTTGTTTTTATAATTTTTCTGCCAAATCTGTGCCTCAAGTACAATTACCAACGTCTAGGTAGATATTCAAGACCTGGCATCCCATGAAGCACCGGTCTTGTGTAGTATACTGAAGAACTACATCCTGTCCACATAGCCATGACATGGAAAACATCTCTGGCAAAACATCATGTCATGATAACCACAAGATGTGTGCTAACCATATCTTATTAAGCATGAAAGCAATTATTCACAAGCATAAATGTACTAAGTGTAGTGTACCATCGAAAATATCTGAGGTACTGGCTAAACTATGTTAGACCGTATCTTATTCAGCATGAAATCAATTATCCGCAATTTAAATACAATCATAAATGTACTGAGTGTAGTGTAGCACCGAAAATGCCTGAGCTACTAACTAAACTAACTTAGACACTACTCTAAATATCATTGTTCATCGCCGTGAATCCTGCCGCAGCACCCCGCCGTCGCGATGCCCGTCGCTGCGATGGACCATACCCCTACTCACATTTATATGTCGCATCCGGTTCGTTCCCTGATGTCTGGGAATATTTCATACACTCGTCTACCCATATTGATGTCCCAAATTTGTTGCCTTTCTCTGTCCATCCACTGGTTGAGCTCTAATTTATTTTCTATTTGCACACCTGTGATTGCCTCTACTTTGTTAGTTTTGTCCCTCCGCAGCAAGTAAAGGACCCCTAGACGTCTGATTTGTAGGTCTACAGCGTATAGATCTAGGATCACCAACAATGCCCCCACTGGCGTAGTTTTGAAGGCTGCTGTCATTCTAATGAGAACACTGCATTTGCATTCTTCTCAGATACCTTACTGATTGCACCTGCCGCAGCTTATGTGAACAGGCACTTGCCCCGAATGACACAATCGACATTAAGATAGCCTCATGATAAATTCTAACAACATTAATGGATAATTTGTAATTGGAGGTAGCAATCGTACAGATCTTGTTCATAAGGTTTAGTGCCTTCTCGCACACCAATTTAATGTGTTCACTAAAGTTTAACCTATCATCTAGGTGCAGCCCAAGTTATCTACAAACTGTCTCCCTTCTAATTAGAGTGCCTTGCAATTTTATGGATGGACCCCTACCTGCAGATAATTTACCTTTTAACAATATGTATTTAGTTTTACTAACCGCTATTTGAAGTTTATTGTAAGTACACCACTCACTTACAGTTTTTAACACTGTAGTTGCTCGATTATCAATTAAATTTCTAGAATCGCCAGTTATGATTACGAGCAGGTCGTCTGCATATTCTATTATACCAGCTACGTTTTCGTTGTTTTCCAATATTTCCAAGAGTGGTTCTGACAAAACATCCCAGAATAGAGGGCCAAAAATGGATCCCTGAGGGCATCTCTTACTAATGTGCCTTATTATTGTGTGTTCTGGTGATCTCCATATTACCCTTCTATCCTTGCAGTAATCAAGCATCGACATGTATAGGCACTTTGGAGTTCTTTGCTCTCGCAGTCTTGCGAACAGCGAAGGCCAGATCAGATTATCAAAAGCACCCTGTACGTCAATCGTCACACCGACAACATACTTCGCCAGTGAGGTTGAAGTTATATGTAATGTGTAATTAACCGCATCATCTATCGACTGTCGAAAACCGTAATGACATTGGTTGAGCTCGTGAAGCTCCTCATGATCGCTCAGCCTACCACACAACAACCGTTCCTGGACCTCCCCCATAGTATTCAGCAAGTATATTGGATGGTAACTGTTCACTAAATTCAGATCTGTGTCTTCCCCTTTTTTGGTAATGGTTGCCTCAGCGATCTTCCATACCTTTGGTACTCTTCCCTGCAAGAGGCACTCATTAAAAAGAGCTGTTAGATATGGCACGATTTTACTTTTCAGTTGTTGTAACGTTCTGGTTCTGATCTTATCTATTCCGGGGGATTTATTTTTCTTCATGGAGTCAATAGCACGACTCAATTCCTCCTTAGAAAATGGTACAACCACTCCCTCATGTGGATACTCCTCTTGCATTTTCTGTCTCAAGAGGCCTGGTGTTCATTATCTGAAGCTGGATCATCACTTGGGAGTAAACTTTCCATTAAATATTCTGCCGAGTCTCGCCACCCTGATGTGGTAGAACCGTCTACCTTCTGAAGCGTCGACAATATGAGAGGTGTCTTAAGCTACTCACTCACGATTTTATATGGTAAGCCCCATACATTAGTTTGAAATTCCTTCTTGACGAAGTTTTCCCAGTGCTTTATTCTCGTATTGATTAATTCCTCCTTATAAACTGCTTTGATTTCCCGATAAATTAGTAACCTTCTCTGCCTCTCTCTGTCACTGAGAGACCTCTGATATGCACGCCATGCCCTACGAGCGTTTCTCTTTAATTCTGTTAGTGTGGAACTCCATGGCATTTTCGAGCATCGAAAGAATGGGCCCTTAGGTATGAAGGTATTCATTAGGTTTTGTATATGTACCTGTATTGTTTCTGCAGTCAAATCAATGTGAAAGCTATTTACCACTGGTACCTGTAGGTTGGTTGGTTTGCGAGATTAAAGGAACCAGACTGCTATGGTCATCGGTCCCTTTTTTTAAAAAAAAAAACAACTAAAACCACCCAAAGAGAAGAAAAAGGAACAACAGGAAAGACGGCAGACGACACAAGACAAGAAATACTCAGACAAAAAGCAGACAAAACTAAGTAAAACCACACAGAGTGTGGCGGTGGTTGGCCGACCATAGGGATAAAAAAGAAAAGCCAACCACCGAGAACGCATTAACGACTCAGTAGGCCAAAGGCTAGAATCAGCACAAAACAATAAAATAAAACAGAAACACTCAGATTAAATGATAAATACCCCCAACCCGAATAAAACGTAAAACTAAGTCAGCCATAGCAGTCATCTGTTGAAAGGACAGGTAGCGTGTCAGGCAGTGCGAAAGACTGCCTGAGCACAGCTAAAAGTGAACAGTATAATAAAATGTGGACCACCGTCAAAATGGAGCCGCAGCGATATAAAGGTGGGTTCTCACATCGCAATAGGTGACCGTGCATCATCCATGTGTGCCCAATGCGCAGACGGCAGAGGACAACAGACTCCTTGCAAGAGACCCGCAAAGAGGACCGCCACACACCGGTAGCCTCCTTGATGGCCCGAAGTTTGTTTCATGAAGGCAGGGCGCGCCATTCAGCGTCCCAAAGGTCCAGAATTTTTTGCTGCGTAGGAAAGCTCGCAAATCTGTCTCAGGGAGGCCAATGTCCAGAGATGGTGTACTGGTGATCTCTTTCGCCAAGAGGTCAACATTCTCATTGCCAGGTATCCCAACATGGCCAGGGGTCCAAACAAAGCCCACAGAGCGGCCGCAACGAGCAAGAGCATGCAGGGACTCCTGGATAGTCATCCCAAGACGAGAACGAGGGAAACACTGGTCGAGAGCTCGTAAACCGCTCAGGGAGTCGCTACAGATCACGAAGGACTCACCTAAGCAGCAGCGAATATACTCTAGGGTACGAAAGATGGCGACCAGCTCAGCAGTGTAAACGCTGCAGCCAGTCGGCAATGAACGTTGTTTGGAATGGTCCCCTACAGTTAGTGTATAACTGGCGCGACCAGCAACCATCGAGCCGTCAGTGTAAACAATGCCAGAGCCCTGATACGTGGCCAGGATGGCATAAAAGCGGCAGCGGAAGGCCTCTGGAAGATCTGAGTCCTTTGGCCCCTGTGCCAAGTCGAGCCGAAGGCAAGGGCGAGGAAAACACCAAGGGGGTGTACCCAAAGTGGCCCAAAAAGGAGGTGGAACAGTGAAAACGATAAGCCCAGAGAGAAGCTCTCTGACACGGACCGCGATCGTACAACCTGACCGGGCCGACGTTCTGGCAGATGGACGACCGATTGGGGGAACAGGAGACGATAATTTGGATGCCCGGGCAAGGTAAAAACATGGGCGGCATAAGCAGACAGTAAACTTTGGCACCTTAACCGCAATTGAGGGACACTTGCCTCCGCAAGTATGCTGTCCACTGGGCTGGTCCGGAAAGCACCAGTGGCGAGGCATATTCCGCTGTGTAGGATTGGGTCCAGTAGCCGCAGTGCAGATGGGGATGCTGAGCCACAAGCCAGGCTCCTATAATCTAAACGAGACTGGATTAACGCCTGGTAGAGCTGTAGGAGAGTAAATCGGTCGGCGCCCCAGCTGGTGTGGCTCAGGAATCGCTGAGCATTTAGATGCCGCCAACACATCTGTTTAAGCTGCCGTATATGAGGCAGCCAAGTCAACCAGGCATCAAAAATTACACCCAAAAACCTGTGTGTCTCAACTACAGCAAAAAGTTCGCCATCAAGATAAAGCCGCGGCTCTGGGTGGACAGTGCGTCGCCGGCAGAAATGCATAACGCAGGTCTTGGCTGCCGAAAACTGGAACCCGCGAGCTACAGCCGAAGACTGCGCCTTAGAGATTGCGCCCTGTAGCTGACGTTCAGGAGCTGCAATGCAAATAGAGCTGTAGTAAAGGCAGCAAACAGGGACGCTGAGACAGACGTACTCACGGCCGCAGCGAGCCTGTTAATGGCTATTAAAAACAGACAGACACTTAAAACAGAACCCTGAGGCACACCGTTCTCCTGGACTTGGGAGGAACTATATGAGGCCGCTAATTGCACGCGGAAGGGTCAATGCAACAGAAAATTTTGGATAAAAGTCGGCAGTGGACCCTGAACACCCCATCCATCAAGCGTACAAAGGATGTGATGACGCCATGTCGTATCGTACGCCTCCCGCATGTCAAAAAAGACAGCGATCAGGTGCTGATGGCAGGCAAAGGCAGTACGGACGGTGACTCCAGGCTCACCAGATTGTCGGCGGCAGAGCGGCCCTTACGGAACCCACCCTGAGATGGAGCCAGAAGGCCCCGAGACTCCAGTACCCAATTCAAGCGCCGGCTCATCATCCGTTCAAGCAACTTACAAAGAACGTTGGTGAGGCTAATGGGATGGTAGCTGTCCACCTCCAAAGGTTCTTCCCTGGTTTCAGAATGGGGACAACAAGACTTTCCCGCCATTGCGACGGAAACTCATCCTCGGTCCAAATACAGTTGTAAAGGTCGAGGAGGCGTCGCTGGCAGTCAACTGAAAGGTGTTTCAGCATCTGAGAGTGGATGCTATCTGGCGCAGGAGCGGTATCAGGACAAGCGGCGAGGGCACTGCGAAATTCCCACTCACTGAATGGAACATTTTACAATTCAGGATGGTGGGTGCGAAAAGAAAGACTCCGACGTTCTATACGCTCTTTAATATAGTGGAAGCCCAAGGGGTAGTTGGCAGAAGCGGAATTCAGAGCAAAGTGCTCTGTCAAGCGGTTTGCAAAGACGTCGGAGTCAGTACAAACTGCTCCATTCAGTAAGAGCGCAGCGACACTGACAGAGGTCCGATAGCCATAGAGGCGTCGAATCTTGGCACAGACCTGCGATGGAATGACATGGAGGCCAATGGTGGACACATACCGCACCCAGCACTCCTGCTTGCGCTGGCCGATAATGCGGCGGGCTCGCGCACGCAGCCGTTTGAAGGCGATAAGGTGTTCGATTGAGGGATGTCGCTTGTGACGCTGGAGCGCCTGCCAGCGATCTTTAATTGCTTCAGTGATCTCAGGCGACCACCAAGGCACAGTCTGCAGCCGAGGGGAGCCAGAAGAATGGGGAATGGAAGATTCGGCGGCAGTAAGGATGCCAGTGGTGACCGATTGAACCACCGCATCTATGTCATCACTAGAGAGAGGCTCAATAGCGGCAGTGGAGGAAAACAAGTCCCAGTCAGCCTTATTCATAGTCCACCTGCAAGGCCGCCCAGAAGATTAACGCTGTGGCAGTGACAGAAAGATCGGAAAGTGGTCACTACCACACAGGTCGTCATGCACTCACCACTGGACAGATGGTAAGAGGCTAGGGCTGCAGTTCTAAAGGTCAATGGCGGAGTATGTGCCATGCGCCATGCTAAAGTGTGTGAAGGAACCATCATTGAAAAGTGAAAGATCGAGCTGTGCCAATAAATGCTCAATGGTGTCGCCTCGACGTGTCGGCACTGACCCACCTCACAGAGGGTTATGGGCATTAAAGTCGCCCGATAACAAGAAAGGTGGCGGCAATTGGGCTATCAGAGCAGCCAGGACATGCTGCACGACATCACCATCCGGTGGAAGGTAAAGACTGCAGATGGTAACAGCCTGTGGCGTCCACACCCGAACAGCGACAGCCTCTAAAGGTGTTTGTAGAGGGACAGACTGGCTGTGAAGAGCGTTCAGGACATATATGCAGACGCCACCAGACACGCTTTCATAACTGCCCGGATCTTATAATAACCTTGATAGCCACGGAGGGCGGAGGTTCGCATTGCCGGAAACCAAGTTTCCTGCATACCAATGCAGAGGAAAGGGTGAATGCTGATAAGTTGGTGGAGCTCAGCTAGATGGTGGAAGATACCGCTGCAGTTCCACTGGAGGATGGTGTTGTCCAATTCCTGAGAAATTCGTGACGGGACTGGGAATTCAGATTACACCGCTGGGTCACCTGCTGCCTCCGATTGGGCACCTGTGATAGTGCTTTCCATGGCGTTTGACGGACCGGCGAGATCGAGGTCCTCAGCGGACACCAGAGTCTCCACCTCATCCTTAGACGCAGAGCTTGTAGGAAGCGGTGGGACGTGTGCCACCGCAATGTCGTTACCCTTGGGGAATTTCTTCTTCTTCTGTTTCTCTCGCTGTGCCTCCTGTGGTTCACGCTTCACGGGCTTCACTGGGTTAGTCTCAGGGACGGACAACGACCGTGAGGCCCAACGACCAGGCACTGGTGGTTGTTTTAGCCACTTGCAGGTGTCCGCTTTTCCACTGGTCGGAACTTGCGAAGAGAGGTCCCCAAGGGACCCCTTCCTGGCAAGAGTAGCCGAAGAAGTTTTACACTTCTCCGGCTGGGAAGGGGGAGCTGATGTTCCCGATGGTTGGGAGGGTGTTGCTCCTGAAGAAGATGGAGCGGGAGCAACAGGGTGAGAAGTGCCCCCCACAACCAAGGGGGCTGTTAGATTCTGACCAATCAGAGAACCAACCGTACAAGACGACAAAGGAGATGCAAGAACAGTCGTTCCAGCAGCAGCATATGTTGACATCATTGGCACAGGATGGAGCCTCTCATATTTGCGTCTCGCCTCACAGTAGGTCAGGCAGTCCAGGGTTTTATATTCCATTATCTTCCGTTCTTTCTGGAAGATCCTGCAGTCCGGCGAGCAGTGGGAATGGTGTTCTCTGCAGTTAACACAGATGGGAGGCGGAGCACATGGAGTATTAGGATGCGAAGAACGTCCACAATCTCGACATGTGATGTCGGAAGTACAGTGGGATGACATGTGCCCAAATTTCCAGCATTTAAAACACCACATCGGAGGAGGGATATATGGCATCACATCACAGTGGTAAACCATCACCTTGATCTTTTCCGGTAAAACATCACCTTCGAAGGCCAAGATGAAGGCACCGATGGCTACCTGATTATCCCTCGGACCCCGATGGATGTGCCGAGAGAAGTGAACACCCCGTCGTTCTAGATTGGCGCGTAGTTCATCGTCGGACTGCAGTAGAAGATCCCTGTGGAATATGATACCCTGGACCATGTTTAGACATTTATGGGGAGTGTCACAAGTGAGCAACCTCCGTGACTGGGCAGAGGATGCTGTTTTGATGAGAACCGCCCCAGAGCGCATTTTGGAATAGCCCTCCACTTCCCTGAACTTGTCCTCTAAATGCTCCACAAAAAACTGGGGCTTGGTCGACATACATGATTCCCCATCAACACGCGTACACACCAGGTACCAGGGTGAATAATCTCCACTGCCTTCTTTAGCCATACGTTCCTCCCATGGAGTGGCCAGGCAGGGAAACGATCTTGGATCAAATTTCTTCCCGTTGGAGTTAGACCTCGATCGCTTAGAGACTGCTGGTGGAGGCCCACGGTTCATTGTGGGTCATCCACCCTGATGCCACCCACTCCGAGTAGGGGCTCTCCCCATGGCCGCCACCCAGCTGCAGCAAAGACCACCTGGCAGGATGGCCTTTGCCGGGAGTCCTGATGCCCCAGAGGGATAGGCATCTACTCCTCGGCATACGTGAGGAGGTAGCAGCTCAGGCATCAGCAGTGCGATCCCTATGTAGTCAGGGGGCGGCCACCAGTAGGGTACCTGACAACCCCACCTAGACGGACTGGCTACCATGCTGGATGTTGGGTGTGAAAATATCCTTGTACATCATGAGGGCAAAGATGGAAGTGCACTATGGAGGGAATGTACGCTACCCGGAATACACTGCAGCAGATGTGGCCGGAAGCTCAATGTAAGTCCAACTCCATGACAATATTGGTTGTGCCAGATCTTAGGGCAAGATGGATATATAATACACCATGTAAGGCGTCCTTCCCCAAATGGTATGCACTAACAAAAAATTTTGAAAGGTAGAGGTCAAACCCCTTAGGGGACCATCACATTAAGGCCGAAACGTTTGAGACTCCTTTTAGTCGCCTCTTGCGACAGGCAGGAATACTGTGGGCCTATTCTTAC
Organism: Schistocerca gregaria; assembly: GCF_023897955.1. Taxonomy (NCBI): domain Eukaryota; kingdom Metazoa; phylum Arthropoda; class Insecta; order Orthoptera; family Acrididae; genus Schistocerca; species Schistocerca gregaria. The sequence goes on from NC_064922.1 coordinate 583,424,196, forward strand.
TCCCGAACCCTTGGGGGGGGGGGGGGGGGGGGGACTGGGACCTGTAGTTGAAACTCCTCCCTCATGTGCTTCCAGTCTGCTCTTTTATAATCGAAGTAGGTTCCTATATAATTCTCTTCCCTGTTTACATTGTTTACGCTTACAAGGATGAAAGTAATCATATTATGATCGCTTGTAGTCTCTTTGTTCAGTACTTTCCAGGCCTGTATCCTATTTAGCACACTACCATTTGCCAATGTAACGTCAATATTAGATTTTGCCTCTGCCCTATTACGATAAGTTGGTGGAAACCCGGGTTTACTCACAATTATTAAGTTCTGCTGCGCAATAGCATCCTGTAGTTCAAGTCCTCTCTCGTTAGTTTCTCTACTGTTCCATAGTACTAATTTAGCATTTGCATCTATTGTGAAAATGTGGTAACTGTTACCTCCAACCTCGTTGGGTCTTATCATTTTATCGAGATTGGGTTGTATCTCATGTGCATATTGAAAGTACAGGTTAGTTAAGAGAAAGACACCCTCACTTGTTGGTAGCTCCACAGTAACAGAGTGTTCGTCATTTACCTGAGCAATTGTTGTCAATGAAACGTCTCTTTTCAGTACCACAATAGCCACCATTGGGTTCTCTCCGTACATGACCACTCTTGCACCCATTGGGTAATGTACCAGTTTCCCTTTCGTAGTGTAAGGCTCCTGGATACATATAATATCCAAACCTCGATCTTCCGTAACCCTCCATATTTCCGTCATTACGGTGGTGCTACGCATAACATTAATGTGAGCAACAGCTGTACCTAAATTCCTCCTACTCATTGAGGCTGTCTGACATGATTATAACATCTAAAGCCTGTCTTGTCATACTCATAAATTGTATTACTGTAACACTCCTTAAATTCCTTGTAGAGCTCCTCTTGATCAAATTTTTCGTTACGTCGGGTGTATGCCCTCTGGATTATCTCTCCCAATTCTTTCTTTCCGGTTGGTAGGTTATTACATCGCAAAAACAGCCGGTCGGCAGTTGCTGGATATGGAAAGCCGATTGTATTCCCTTTCGGATGTCCTATTCTGAGAATGTGCCTAAGGGCTACAACTAATACACTCATATCTTCTAATCTGGAGAGTCTGTAATTCTCTTCAAAATCAACATAAATCGATCGAGGATCCAACTGTTTACAATCATTTCCTTCATTTGTTGTACGCTTCAGTGTGTCTACACTGTCTGTAAAGACGGTGTGACTACTGATAGTGATCATGTGGGGTTTATGACAGGGCTCGATAGTCTTTTTGCTTTTGCTCTTTAACTTCGACCTAATCTTGGAGAGAATTCCGTGATTTTCAAGGCCAGCGTTGATGCACATTTTACTCCCTCCAACGCTAGAGCTAATGGTGCTGTCCTAAATAGATGAAGAAAGATTTTTCCCCTGTTCTTGGGGGAAAGTACTAATGTCTGTGATATTCTTCTTATCGGTATCAACTTTATTCTGATCATTATTTTCACTATTGCCTAACGTACTATCTGACCTATCCTTAACGTACATCTTATCTTCACTTATAGCTGCCATTTCGTTCTCTAATGTGTTAACATCCACACAGTGTGCTAGTTCTAAAGTATGTAGATGTTGTCTGTCCTCATGTAGCATTTTTCTCCATGCAATTTCCCTACGCCAATTCCTAAGCGTCGTAGAGGGTGGCTTATGTTTCCTACATGTCACATTATTATCAGCTATTTGTGCAATTTCCTGACATTTAAAGTCTCTGCCTGGTATGAACACTTCACTATATGGTGATAGGTTACTGTCCATAATCTGTACTTTCGATTAGTCTACGCAAGTATAGCTAATAGGTATGGCATTGAGGACCTGGTGTATTGCATACCTTGCCCCTCGAAGAACACAAAATACACTTTGCTGGCTTATTTGTGTTCAGACAACTTGTTTTTTGGTGTTTGTCTTCACCACATTGTGAACACACAAAGGACTTGGCAGTACACTTTGCACTTCTGTGGCCGAAATTCTGGCACTTAAAACATTTGAAGGCAAAATAGTCTTTCACAGACGGTGATCTAAAATCCACATACATGCGTTTTGCTTCCACTAACAGTTTCCTCACTCTTGCACTTATTTCAAAAACATGATTTACCTCCACCTCTCCTTTAGGACCAGTCTTAAAACAGGGTGTCATTTTTTCAGAGATCTCTTGTTTGATTATCTTGTCAGCAAGATTTTGCTGCCAGATTGTCTCTACTAGCTCTTGCCCGCCGATTTCACTTGGCACATCATAAATAATGATAAGAGGACGCTTCTTCCTAGGTGGCTCGCACTTCAAAGTTTCAGCAACTTTACTATTTGTGGAGATCTTTTGGATGTCAGCTGGGGACTCAGTTTCAACAATGAGAACACTGTTCACAGTGCGCATATTTTTAATTTTAATTTGCTCTTTTCTTGGGTCATTCGTACTTATAAACTTCTGTTTTGTTACTTTTGCATCACTCTCATCTTTTGATTTCACAAATAGTGTATTCGGCGCCTTTGCTTGTGCAGACGATATTTTGGCTTTGGTGGTGGGTATGTGCTTACTTGGTTTTGCTGCAAATGAAGGCGCAGCGCCTTTTGGGATCTCGTCTTTAATGGTCTTGATTTCTTTCGAGATTCCCTCACTCTTCTCAATGAGTGTCTCTCGCACCCACTGATTTTGCTTGACGAGTTCCACTTTCCTACCAAATAATTTGCATTGGTATATCGCCCACAATGCGAGCTTATTCCGCAATTCACTCATTACATTCACTGTAATCTTCCAAAATATTAGTATAATAGTCCTCAGCTTTATTTAATTTGGTGCCACCACCACTTTCATCCCCCACATTTCCTTCCTCGTCCTCTGAGGATGACATTATGCCAGCACATAGCACAGCCTAATGGACGAACTGTGAGCACACACACAATATCTCGCAACAGCGAGGCAGGGTGTGTCGATTTACTCTATTTATCCAACGTCTGGCCCACTCTCACTACGAGTGAGATAGAGTCGGATTTAGAGTTTAGTGCCTAGCTGATGTTATACTTGTCCATGGTACAACAATCGAACAACAGTCCGCCAGAGACTCGTGGTAAACAGATCGAACTATTGTCGCTTCCTACCGTCTGTGGTACACAGATCGAACCACTGACGACCGTGGTACAGAGATCGAACTATGCATGCCTGTGGTACCATGTCTGACAGAGAATTTTAAAGGTTAATTTACTACTGATACAGTTATTTGATCAAACTTAGTCACAGATTAGATCACTTAAAACGTGATTTACCGTTCTAAGTGCAGAAGCATACCTGCTGCATCAGAGTATCTGGAGGGACACTGTACAGGTTGAGATGTTCAAAATCGGTGTCAAACTCAAATAGTCACAATCAAAAGTGAAACCAATACTCACAGTTCACACGCTAGAAGAAACTCTAAGCTCAGAAGTGACGAAAGTACAGGAACCACACATCAACACAGATAATTCGTCCCACAGTTGAGGTTATAGCGCAGAACGCGCCACTACAGTCACGCGATTCGACAGTTCTCGCATACTGACACGAAAACGCCCACGCGAAACGCGGCTCGAATCTGACGATATCGAGAAGAACTCCTTCAAACCAGCGAAGTGCGAATAATTCACACACAACTACAGATTTTTTTCCAAGGCATTAGCGACGCAACACACCATGGCAGCCATCTTGGTAGACAGAGACAGCGGGAATCTGGTTAATCCATTCATGCGCGTCACTAATTAGATGAGGAGGCATTTGGACATGAAGCCGTCTTCATTCACACAAAACACATGTGAATAACTAACACAGGTATACAAACACTCCTAAGAGCTAGTGCGCCATACTCCCCGGGAGGAGCTCACATGGGGCGCCGGTTACCGCTGGTGGTGTAACCGCTAGTATCTTACATTATTACACAGCGTATAAACGATTAAATTACAAATTACAAGAATAATGGATGGTATTACTCCCGATATTGAAGCCCCAGGAGTCAGGGCAAAATAACCTAATAAATCCGACTCACTAGCCCCTGCCCTCCCTGTACTTCGGCCTTGTCGACGTCATGTTTTAAAAGAGGCCGAAGATCCATGCTGATCCTCCAAGCACCCACGTGCTTATGGTACTTAACTCCCGCCTGCAGAAGCCCAATTGTAGGAGCTGGCCTGCAGATGTAGGTGCCCAAGTCCCCCTCAATTCAGGGTCACTGTCTTGAACTGTCGGCAGCTGGCTGCGAGTCGGAGAGCGCCGACAATTTGCGCATCGATGACATGCGCCACCCTGTCCTTTGACGCTACAATGTCAGGCTTGCGGACTCCCTCTGGCGTTCGGAGGTGTCGTTCGATAGAAACGTCGTACCCTCGTTGAGCCAGCCCGCGCGCGAAGTATTTCACTACAGCGTCGTGGTGCCACACCCGGGCTTGGCTGGTGAGCCCGCAACCCTGGACGACGTGGTTCGCGGTCTCGACGGCGTTGCACCTCGCACGACACATCTTTCCTTGTCTCGGCCTCGACTCCTATACGCGTTGATCCCCGTGAGTATGCACGCCACATAGTCGCGGCCCGACAGGAAGCGACTGGTGTCCTCGACCCAGCTGTGTTGGCCAGATGTCCTGGCTGACGACGAAGGGGCTGCCCCGTCGAAGGTAACCCCCCTGCGGGTTCGAGGGTAAGAATAGGCCCGCGATATTCCTGCCTGTCGTAAGTGGCGACTCAATCGTTTCAGCCTTATGTGATGGTCTCCCTCTCGGTTTTGACCTCCATATTTCAAAATTTTTCCGCAGAGCGAGCCGACTGGGGAAAGGCGCCGTACATGGTGTACTGTACCTGTCGTGCATTGAGACCTTTAACCGGCTTTTTCGTCGTTGCAATGGTGTCCCACTCGTTTTCCATATTTTGGGCGAAGATGCGTCCCTGGGTGCGACTACCACTCTGCACTGTGCAGTGATGCTTTTGGCTGCGACGATGACGGCCTTCTACTTTTTTGCACCTAAGATCCAGCACGGTAGCCAGTCCATTGTGGTGGGGCCGCCATGTACCCTGTTGGTTGTAGCCCCCTGACACCACATGGATAGCTCTACTGATGTTTGCGGCGTTAATTCCCCATGTTGCCGAGGATTAGATACCCATCTCCCTGGAGCATCGAGACTCCCAGCAATGGCCATCCTGCCAGGTGGCCTTTGCTGTGGCTGGGTGGCGCCTGTGGAGTGGGACCTTGGTCGGAGTAGGTGGCATCAGGGTGGATGACACGCAATGAAGCGTGGCACATTTTCTCTTGCTGGTGGCTAGCCACCAGCAGTCTCTAAACGTTCGAGCGCCCATTTTAAAGGTAACGTTTATGACCCCAAATTGTTCCTCTCCCTCGCCACACCATATGAGAAACGAAATGCATTGACTGAAAGTGAGACGTATTCACCCAGGTATCTGTATCAGAGCTGATGGGGAATCCTTTATATCCATGAAGCCTCAGTCCTTTGTAGAGCATTTAGAGGGCAAGTTTAGGGAGGTGGAGGGCTTGTCCAAAACGCGGTCCAGATCGGTGTTGATAAAAACGCCATCCTCTGCCCAGTCACGAGTAAGCTGGGGGATGTAACCAATACTATAACGCCCCATAAAAGTTTGAATATGGTCCAGGGCATTATCATCCGCAGAGATCTCCTTTTACAGTCTGATGATGAGGTGTGAGCCAACTTGGAGCTACAAGGTGTCCGTTTCGTCTGGCGCATCCACTGGGATCCGAGGGATCATAAAGTTGCCACCGGTGCCTTCATCTTTGCCTTTGAGGGTGACACATTGCCTGAGAAGGTCAAGGTGATGGTGTACCTTTGTGACATCAAGCCATATATCCCTCCCCGGATGGGGTGCTTCAACTGTTGGAAGTGCGGCCATATGTCTTCACTCTGTGCTTCTGGTCTCGTTTGTCGCGATTGTGGTCGACTATCCCATCCTGATAATCCCTGTGCCCCGCCTCCCATCTGTGTGAACTGTGGAGAGCACCAACCATTTAGGATCGACTGACTCGTGTGCTACGGCTGTTCACATGAAACCCTTCTCCGCGTCAGCCCTCACCATCTTTCGGGTCCCAACGTGTACGCTCTAGGTGCGCCTCATCTCGCAATGAAGACGAGCGCCCTGGGAGTGCGGAGGCCGCCGGCCCGTGAAGGGCGGGGAAGCCCATCCTCCCTCAGCCCGCGCAAGGCGAGACCTTCACTTTCATTACGCCTTTAGGTTTCGTACAGCCCAATGACTCGCGCACATGTTAGACTCCTCGGTCCGTGTTTAAAGACGGGTCGTGAAATTGTCCAAAGCTGAAGCGTCGCTGACGGGAGCGATTATTCCGCCCGAGAGCATCCCGAGCCAACAGCGGCACGGGTCCGGGGCCGGGCCAGGTAAGGTGCCATCTGGGAAGAACCGCGCACGCTTGCTGGGAGCCCGAGCGCTTAAAGGGGCGAATCGACTCCTCCAGACATACCGCCGAGCAGCCAGCCAGGACACAGGGCCTCTGCCCAACAGACGCGAACCGAGGCCCGCGGAAGGACAGGCTGCGCACCCGGGCTGTAGGCCGGCACCCAGCGGGTCGCGACGTCCTACTAGGGGAGAAGTGCGGCCCACAGCACACCATAATGGCCCCACCCCACGGCGAGTGGAAAGGCAACCGGACACGACCCCGCTGCGGATTGCTCCGGGCGGGCGGCCGGCCCCATCTGCCGAGGGCGGGGGCCAGTGGCCGGCTGGGCGTGAATCTCACCTGTTCGACCTTTCGGACTTCTCACGTTTACCCCAGAACAGTTTCATGTACTTTTGAACTCTCTTTTCAAAGTTCGTTTCAAGTTTCCCTCACGGTACTTGTTCGCTATCGGTCTTGTAGTCATCTTTAGTCTCAGATGGAGTTTACCACCACTTGGAGCTGCACTCTCAAGCAACCCGACTCGAAGGAGAGATCCCGCCGCCGCTCGCACCGGCCGCTACGGGCCAGGCACCCTCTACGTGCCGTGGCCTCATTCAAGTTGGACTTGGGCTCTGCACAAGGCGTCAGGGTAGTGGACCTTCCCGAAGACCACATGCCACGACAGGCGGCAGCCTGCGGGGTTCAGTGCTGGACTCTTCCCTCTTCGCTCGCCGCTACTGGGGGAATCCTTGTTAGTTTCTTTTCCTCCACTTAGTAATATGCTTAAATTCAGCGGGTAGTCTCGCCTGCTCTGAGGTCGTTGTACGAGGTGTCGCACGCCACACCGCCAGCCGGCAGTGCACGCTACCGAGAAAGCACCGGTATGCGAACCGCCAGGCGACGGGCGCGCATCGCACGTTTAAGGAGACGCGGCCGGCCACACAGGCGACCACGACACTGCCAGGCGTCCGAAGCGGGACAAACGCCGCGCCCTTCAGTATATGTAGCCGAAACTCAGCCAGACGTGGCCCGGGAACGGAATCCATAGACCGCAACGTGCGTTCGAAACGTCGATGTTCATGTGTCCTGCAGTTCACATGTCGACGTGCAATTTGCTGCGTTCTTCATCGACCCACGAGCCGAGTGATCCACCGTCCTGGGTGATCTTTATCTTTTCAGTTTTCCACCGTCTCTTTCAAGACAGTTGCAGAGGCGGGACTGAGGCGTTAGATGGCCCCTGTTCCATTAGTTTGTGTCCAACGGCCTGACGGCCGATGGGCGTCGTACGGCTCCACACCGGAGCAGACAGGCACTCGGGCGAAAGTCATTCAAAACCGGCGCCACCCGCCAGGTGCCGCAGAACAGCCGCTCCAGAGCTTCAGCGCCCGTACCACACAACAACAACAACATTTGCGCTAGTTTTGAGAGGCAAGCATGGTCCCGCACGCGGCGCACGGCTACTGCCGTACAGGTAGCATGTTGCGTGACACGACTCGCTCATCGAAAGACATGCAGTCTAGTCGGTAATGATCCTTCCGCAGGTTCACCTACGGAAACCTTTGTTACGACTGTTACTTCCTCTAAAAGATCAAGTTTGGTTATCTTTCCGGTAGCGCCGGCAACGACAGAGTCGATGCCGCGTACCAGTCCGAAGACCTCACTAAAGCATTCAATCGGTAGTAGCGACGGGCGGTGTGTACATAGGGCAGGGACGTAATCAACGCGAGCTTATGACTCGCGCTTACTGGGAATTCCTCGTTCATGGGGAACAATTGCAAGCCCCAATCCCTAGCACGAAGGAGGTTCAGCGGTTTACCAAACCTTTCGGCCTAGGAAGACACGCTGATTCCTTCAGTGTAGCGCGCGTGCGGCCCAGAACATCTAAGGGCATCACAGACCTGTTATTGCTCAATCTCGTGCGGCTAGAAGCTGCCTGTCCCTCTAAGAAGAAAAGTAATCGCTGACAGCACGAAGGATGTCACGCGACTAGTTAGCAGGCTAGAGTCTCGTTCGTTATCGGAATTAACCAGACAAATCGCTCCACCAACTAAGAACGGCCATGCACCACCATCCACCGAATCAAGAAGGAGCTATCAATCTGTCAATCCTTCGGGTGTCTGGGCCTGGTGAGGTTTCCCGTGTTGAGTCAAATTAAGCCGCAGGCTCCACTCCTGGTGGTGCCCTTCCGTCAATTCCTTTAAGTTTCTGCTTTGCAACCATACTTCCCCTGGAACCCAAAAGCTTTGGTTTCCCACAGGCTGCCCGCCGAGTCATCGGAGGAACTGCGGCGGCTCGCTGGCTGGCATCATTCATGGTTAGAACTAGGGCGGTATCTGATCGCCTTCGAACCTCTAACTTTCGTTCTTCATTAATGAAAACACACTTGGCAAATGCTTTCGCTTCTGTTCGTCTTGCGACGATCCAAGAATTTCACCTCTACCATCGCAATTCGAATGCCCCCGCCTGTCCCTATTAATCATTACCTCGGGTTCCGAAAACCAACAAAATAGAACCAAGGTCCTATCCCATTATTCCATGTACACAGTATTCAGGCGGGCTTGCCTGCTTTAAGCACTCTAATTTGTTCAAAGTAAACGTGCCGGTCCACCGAGACAATCAACTATGAGCACCCTGGTAGGATTTCAACGGGGTCCGCCTCGGGACGCGCAAGCACGCCTTCGGCTCGCCCCACCGGCAGGACGTCCCACGATACATGCCAGTTACACACCGACGGGCAGTGAACCAACAGCGTGGGACACAAATCCAACTACGAGCTTTTTAACCGCAACAGTTTTAATATACGCTATTGGAGCTGGAATTACCGCAGCTGCTGGCACCAGACTTGCCCTCCAATAGATACTCGTTAAAGGATTTAAAGTGTACTCATTCCGATTACGGGGCCTCGGATGAGTCCCGTGTCGTTATTTTTCGTCACTACCTCCCCGTGCCGGGAGTGGGTAATTTGCGCGCCTGCTGCCTTCCTTGGATGTGGTAGCCGTTTCTCAGGCTCCCTCTCCGGAATCGAACCCTGATTCCCCCTTATCCGTTACAACCATGGTAGGCGCAGAACCTACCATCAACTACTGATTTAATGAGCCATTCGCAGTTTCACCTTAATGCGGCTTGTACTGAGACATGCATGGCTTAATCTTTGAGACAAGCATATGACTACTGGCAGTATCAACCACTGACCTGCGTCAACGAGAGCTGAGCAGCCGGCCGCCCTGGAGTGTGTCCCGATTGCCCACGCGAACACACAAGCGTCCGCTCAATCATTCTGCAAACAGGAGGAGGCTGAGCTCCCCTGCACGATACACTTCGAAACCCTCTCAGATCCCGGAGGCGCGCAGCGCCGTCCTAAGTACTTGGTCGGGTTCGAGAGAGGCGCAACCGCCCGGAGTTAGGCGAGGAGACGCTTTCAGTGCAATCACCCGTGCTACCAACTGAGCTTGCCGCTGCCGACAGAGGTCCGAGAGCGTGCTGTCGTGGCATTGCCGGCGGGAGACAACACGCACCACCTACGTTGACCGGCAGCTCCAACGCCAGCGCCACAGCAGGGAAAAGCCCCACTTGGGTGCAGAAGCGAACTCTCCCAGCACAGCGGACGTGCCAACACGTCCGCAGAGCTTAGATACAAACCACCTGTGAGAACCGCTGGGGGCGACCCAGCAGCAGACGGCATCGCGACGCCGAGTGCCGGGCGGCGGCGCATCCTCAACGCTCACAGTAGGCAATCGGACCAGCACGCTGCAGATGTCCACCGCGCTTCGTATCGGGCTCGACAGAACCCACTTTGGCCGCCTGGCGCCGCGCGCAGGGTGCGCCAGCTCGTAGCTGGGACGCCAGCCGGGGCTGTAGGCCGGCGCTCCTGCCACTGGGCGCCCCCCACCAGCCGGCTGTAGTGCGTGCGCTCACGCAGCGCGCGGCCAGCACGCCGGGCGGCCCACCCTCACCGGCCGGGGACAGTCCCACCAAGCCACAGCATCGTATCGCTTCATACCCACAGGGCCACTCAGGTTCGGGGGTATGGCGGGTACCGCCGAAACAACCGGTTCATAGATGTACCGATCGTCGCTATCACCGATGCACCTGCAGCGTGAACAGACGCTCAACAACTGATTTCCAGTTCATTTGCGGATCTTTGGCAGCAAACGTATACGTCAATCTACATTTGCGAATTCTACGATTCTTGTATGCCTGCATGTTATGTGTCACGACACGCTACATCAGCCCACATACACACTGCAACATGTACACGAGAGAACACGTGGAAGAGATTCCGCGCACGTGTGCGATGTCCCTTGCGCGGTCGACTGTCAACCGGCCTCTGTAGCATGTCGCAGATGTGGAACGCGGTCCACCGTGGTATCATGTTGTGTGAGGCAATACGACTAAATCGGAAAACACGCGTCGCTACATCAACAGACGGCTCACGCTGATCCCCGGCAGGGGGGCGACATGCAATTCTTTCGTCCGTACCTACCACATGTCTCTACGGCGTACAACAGTGCAATCTCGCTGTAATGGGGAGACGAGACAAGTAGCATCGTGCACAACATATGGACCTTATGATTCGCCGTTGTTGGGCGCAGCCGGTGTATGATCACGCATGTGCCACATTATGTCACTCAGTATGTAACAACGGATGATCAGTGTGGGTTACGCGTACGACATCAGCGGACAGTCCACACAGGCCGTACCACAACGTACACTGACTGCATCGACATCCGAATGCAACTGAACAGCTGCAAGGCTCATTTAACAAGCAAACTCTTTACCGACCAGCTTGGGAGGGCAGGAGGGGAGGGCGATATTCGTCCTGTAACGGTACAGCATCCAGTGGTTAGCGGGAATGTGTAGAAAGTAAGCAACACTCGAAAGACGTTTACGTGAGGGTACGAACCATAACATCGAGAAATACGCACGAAACCAGCGGATGCAAACAGTGAACTATGTTCAGAGGGTTGCTGTTAGGCAAAGCGATATTCCTATGACGTTACATGTGACAATTACAGTGCACATTAAGGTTGCGACGTAAGTTAGGTTAAG